>NC_136999.1:7470353-8135353 GCF_032717465.1 Coenobita brevimanus | reverse complement strand
CAAGTGTTGTTGCAACCTTCAGACGATTTTATTAAGCTACTTAGTCAGCTAATGAGTTTTTGATCTGGAGGGGTAGGTATATGCTTAATCAGTCCTTTCACTCCTACAACTGAATCAGATCGTCTAATGGTAGTTTGAATTTGAAAAATATTGAAGGGGATTAAGCAACGAGAATATCATACTGCTTCTAATTTGGCCTAAAACTGCCATCTCCCAATTTTGAACAATGAGTTGTAGTACGAAACGAGCCCTAAAATAAGATGTCAGTCACAAAAAGTGTTATGAAAAGCATGTAAAACGGTACTGCTGTCTTATTCGGGTACTGTACGTCGTAAAATAACCTGCAAAGGATCGAAAATCTGGGCCTAGTTAAGATGAAAACTGTTTAAACACAGGGTATGCTCCAGTGGCTGTAGTCACGAAGTGCTATCAAAACGATGTAGAGCCGTTGTAATGTTTTATTCTGACACTGAACTACGTAAAAGCTAAAGGAGGAAAATCTGGACCAAGTTAAGGTGAAAACAGTTTAATCACTGATTATGCTTTCCTAGATGCTGTTCGTGCCTTTTGCTCCAGTAATGATATTAGATGCAGGACGGGATCATACAGCTGCGTGCAACTCTCGAGAGTGTGTGACGGATACGTTCATTGTAGTGACGGCTCCGACGAAGATCCACGGTTATGCTCTGTAAGTATTAACACAGATTAGTTTAGTACAGTTTACCAGATTTTAACGCCTTGCATTAATTAATCCGATGTCGTGTTGTTCCTACACACTTCTAAAACTTGTGGTACTGGATCCAAAGAGAGGTTGAGGTCCGGACCCCCCACCTTCTCCGTTTTATTTTCACCTGTGCATCTATATTTCCTGCAGTAAGTATACAAAATTACGCCAGTTACTTAATGAACACCAGTAATTCACCTTCATTATTATTTCAGGGAGTACCATTATAGTGTAAAAATTATTTAAGTGTAACTGCACCCACCGGAAAAAGTGTCACGAGTACGGTATAGCCATCACTCAGCAACATAATGCATAAAAGTATGCCATAATAAAAAAAAAAAAAAAATCAGGGATGGGGTTACATGTTCTTTAACTGCCTGGACCTTGTTCCATTGGTTTTTGGCACACATTTTTATAAGGTGTTTTTATACATATTATGTCCTGGAGAGGGAAACCGTAACGAGGTGGTACTGATATAACTGCGTGATTCGACTACTACGTTATAGAAACATCCCCCAGTTTCCTTCCTACTCCTTAAGAGGAGGATGGTGGACTACTGGAAAGGGACAGCTTCAGTCTGCATTTCACAGGTTTCACATTTCAGATGAACCTAAGGCAACAACAACAACCACTACTACTACCATACTTGTAAATATAAACTCCCCTATGTTTACGTTGCGTTTAAGACTGCCTGAATTACATTCTTGTCTTCATTCATACAGCTACCATACAGTTCACATTCTAATGAGAATGAATACTAAAGTGACAAATCAAGTGAAATAAAACCATCTGTAATAACTGTTATGAGCCTTGTTTGTTGTAAAAAATGGCTAAAATCTATTACAAAAACGACTTTATTATGCCTGGTGGTCTATAGAAGAACTCTTGGATTGGAACGAGCTGTTGGCTTACGTTCTGCGGTTCGCTTCCTAGAGGTGGTCTGAGGTTACTGATCATGTAAATGCTATCAAAGGTGTAGGTCAGTCTCCTATTCTTACATGCTCTGGACTAAGGTAGCCTCAAGCCCCTACGCTCCAAATGGTTAATATGGGGTTGGTTGTTTATGTATCACAGCTACATCAAACCACTTGGTCACTGATTTTGTTCGTCACTAAAATAATGCCAGATATTTTTTTCTTATTATATTTATTGCATATGTAGTGATATGCTTCCATTTCTTTTCTTTTCTTTTTTAAGTTCTGGAAATATAGAAACTATGGCAGCAGAAGCGCAGTCGAAAGGGCGTGCAGAAATCCCGACACCACACTTGAACGCTTCTGTCAGGTAAGCATGAGAGGGTGAGGAACCAGAATGGGTTGCTCGCTAGAAAGTTCACTGTGACTAGAGGCATTTTAAGCAAGAATTTTCACTTGCAAGAATATTTTTGCAAAGGTCAAGAACTACACCGTTCTCTGCTGAAAACGAATGTAAATCAAGCACTGCATCTATGCATGAAATATGCACTGGTGTTTTTTTAAGCCCTAGAATCCGGGTAACGAACTTTTCAGCATACTCTTACTGCATTAAAAGACTTCATTCAACTATGGAAAGACCTCTCGTACTAAGAGAGTTTACTGAAGGTTGTATCTAACTCCTCCAGTTCAAGCAGTAAGTCATATAAAACTGTTAAAAAAAATAAAATCCCTGGTGTCACATGCACCAAATTCGTGCATGCATGATGTACCGAATGCACAAAGTACACTACAATACATCCCAGGTTATTTTGGCATATAATCCCAAATATGTGGCTTCATATGATAAACAGAGGGAAACTATGACTTGTGCATAGAAATTGTCCCTCTATCTGTCAAAGAAAGTTACCTAGTAGTTTATGGCTACAGACAGGATGTGGAATTGATTACGTTGTCTAGGTACTTTGTCCTTGTACGAACTTGGTGCATGTGATGCTGTGCACAAAGTACCTGATTGCATATTCCCATACTTAGGAATAGGGAACTTCCTGCACTGGGTACTTTGTCCATGTATGCTCAAAGCGCAAATAAGTGTGATTAACTTTACCCTCTTTAAGTATTTTAGGAAACATACTCTTAATATGAACCTTGAATCGAAACAAGGAGGAAAGTATAAAGTATAGTAAAATTGATGATCTACCATTGTTTATGCTATCTGAACATGTCTCGCCAACTGTAAGTACCGGGCCATGTACTGGGGAAGCAAGAGAGGGAGAATGAATAGATGAATAGAAGGTGCTGGGAGGAAGAGAGGAATAAGAGGAGAAAAGGGAAGGGATAATTAATGGCAACAGGAATTGGAGAAAGAGGTAAAGAAAAGGGCAGAAGGCGAGAAAGGATAAGGAAAAGAGTGAATGGATAGGGATACTAGGAGGAAAAGGGTTGGGAGATGAATGGAATGAAAGCGAGAGGGGAAGGAAGAAAAAGCAGATGTAGAGGGGGGAGGGAGGAGAATGGGAGGTAAGAGAAGAGAAAGAGGGAGTGGGAGGGGGAGAGAGGAACGTGAAAAGCGAGAGGGATCACTCAATTCCTTGCCCCAAAACACTCAATATAGTTCAAATTTTGTCTAAAATAAATTTGTCTCAATCAGTGTGGAAGGTAACCAATGCGTCTGTCCGTAGCACTCAACGAAATTTCGCTGTAAGTCACATGTTTTTGTTGTTATTCGTACTGCAATAAATTTATAGCACTATCTGGGCCGACCGTCCTTAAAACTTGAATATTTAAAAAGGAAATATATGACAAGGACTCAGACAAACGTAACTTATCGAGAATTGTGGCATCGCATGGTAGGGCAGCTACGGCGAATCAGAAGGTTGTCTATAATAAATACTCTTTATGTACTCTTAGGGTAGTCACATTCGGGAAATGCTTGAGGTCGGGCCGGAGCTTTATAAACGTGGGGCACCTTTATGGGCGGCCCTGTCCGTCTGTCCCCTACTATTTATTTATTTTTCTTCGAATGTGAGGTACTTCTCTCCCACTTTACGGTTCTAATAATCTTGTACTTTTTTTTTTTTTTATGTGTCCGACTCTGAGCATAGGCTTTACAGCCTGCTCCCAAGACCCAGCAGTCCACCTGCATATCATACACCTCCACATGTCACCACGTCGGCGCTAACACCCACCGTCCATATTGCATACATGCTAGGGATGTCTTATACATGACTGGTGATTTGGTATTAGTGGGGTTACTTTTACGTGTCGGCGAGTCTTTCGGTGGGTCTGTAAAGTCTGCTTTCATGACAAATTCAGATCCTCAAACTGTTCCCTGCCCTAGCGGGGATTCAAACCCGGGTCCGTTAGAACTGCAGACCATCTCTACCGATTCAGCCACCCCCTCCCCCTACCTACAGTATCTAGTGCTATGGTCCTTGTTGTAAAAGATACATACCTCTTACAATACAAAGTTCCTGATTTAAATACATAAGATAGCTCTACTGTAAATAACCATGGGTCCTCACTAGTATCGCGTGTCACAAATTATACATGATTATGAAGCACAGCAGTGCCTTGTAGCCTACCACTGCAGTAACAACAATGATTTTTACTTAAAATATATCACAATACTGACATTATTTTTCTAAGTAACTATAGACTAGTCTTCAAAACCGGTACCCTCATGATATCGCCCTTCATTAATAATAATTTTGGGTAACTTGGCTTCCATATATCTTTGGCACAGCCCATCCCAGCCTGTCCACCAGTAGATTTTAGACAAAATATATGGACTGATGTCCTTGCTGTCACCAACCTAGTGCGGGAGGTTGATTCTATTTTTGCTATCCAAGCCTAATAATAAGGCGCGTTATCGCGAGAAAAAGTAACTCAAATTATCATGCCTTTGGCAACAATATTGAATACTGGGCGACAGCTTACTATCCCCAGCGCCAAGCCTCAAGGTGAAATTCAGCATTTGTCAAGATTAGTCAGGGTTGCTTCTAATGGATTTTGACCAATAGTAAGTAATCTTGACTATTTCATATATACTTTAAACATAACCTTGCGTGTCGGCTTACTACGGTGAAGTACAGCTTTCCGTGGTGCAGTACACAGTTCAGTGGACAACAGTCTGATGTAAGTTGTACGGACAGTTGGGTTAATACGGCATATACTTTACTGTTTTTACTTTAACTTGGCCTGAAATTGCCATGTCTCCATCTTGAATGATATATCACGAGAGGTCAACACTACATTGTGGTGCTAGTCACGAACCAGTGCTATGTAAAAAATGAAAAGCCGTAGTACTGTCTTTTTCTGCCACTAGGCAATGTGAAATGAGCAGCAAAAAGACGAGAATCTGGGCCAAGTTGAAGACGTACAGCTGCGTGTTGCCACGCTAGGGCCCCGAAGACGAACAACAGCGGGATCTTTCGTTATACGAGAATCTCAAGTTTTGAGCCACTGTTAGACAGTATGATCCCGTAACCGGGAGGTATTAAGCTGCAAATTATTTCTTTACCTTATAAGGGATTAACTTGCACTTTCCTTGCCGCTTTTCCCTACTTAGCGAGCTCTCTACCAACTACCTTCCTACCCACAGCAGCTCCCTGGTCTGCGTACTTATACCCACTTACCTACTTTGCCACCCGAACCCTTACTTGCCTCCCTGCATTTCTACCTACTTTCCTACCGAACACCTTCTTACCTCCCTGTCTACCTGCCTGCTTACCTACCTTCTCATCTACCTGCCAACCTACCTCCCTGCCTGCCTACAGAATTACCTCCTTGCCTACTTCCCTAAATACTTTTCTGCCAATCTCCCTGCCTACTTACCCAGTCGATTCCCAACCTACCTCCCTGCCGGCCTCCTTGCCTACATGACTGCCTGCATACGTCCTCCCTCCTTACTTACCTACTTAACCTCCCTACTAAACCTCACTGCCTGCTTCAACCACCTAATGAGTTAGGGACACAGGAACGCACTGAAAGTTTTTTTTTTTCCTGCCATTTTCCACTTTCTAGTGTTGTATAATGATGGCATTAATTACTGCATTTTAAACACCCTTTCCAGTGATACCAATGTTATGCCTATACTCTTGTAATTAAAGACTTTTTGGTCCAATTGTGACCTTAGGGTTGCTCTGGGCGTGTTAACCACTCCGAGTTGGGCACACCGTCAAGTATAGAGTATTCACTTTACACCTCCATCGTCAAAATCAGTTCATAACTACGATCATTAGAACGCGAACAGATGGACGAATGGAAACACCAAGGTCTAAAGAATAACTGTCATCCCGACTCAAGAGCGCTAGGGTCAAAGACTTCGTTTTCATGAATGATGTCAAGTATAATTCAGACGGCAATCAAATTTCTTGTTACAGCAACACTCCTGCATTCAAAACTGATACTTTTCTTCAGTATTTGCAATAATGACCCTAATGTTTCCCGATATATAAGAAGCCATTTGACTTACCACTCTGTACGCAGTCATCTGTAGGTAGCATTTTATCGAGTGAGTGAATTTACTCTTTAAACTACGTAAAAAGCACAATCCTATACTTTTTACATCAGGGAAAATAATTATAACTGCCACAGTTGCTCATAAATTCAAGCTGCTTATAAGACTAACTCTGCATATCGCACGTCTGCCTTTATATATGCAGCAACGAAACACTTCACAGTCAAACTGGAGTGAATATTCAGGACCTTATCAAATATTTCCTCAGGTTTACACAAGCGGTATACTCTTGGTCCCCCCTCCTCCACCATCATCAACATCATCAAACAAAGGAATGACGATTAGTAAGTTAACATTCTCTCTCTCTCTCTCTCTCTCTCTCTCTCTCTCTCTCACACACACACACACACACACGCCAACACACTCATTACAACTCTACAGACACCTTTTCCCAAATCATACAGCAAGGTGCCAAAAGGGGAAGGATTAATCTTGGTTACCACTCTTCCTGGGCATCCTGGCCCCACAATGAATCTCATATAGATCAAAACATTTACGGAAAGATCTATCGATTAAAAAAAGTTACGGAAAGATCCGTGCTAGCACCTATCATACCCACACCTCTCACATCCCCACATCTCTCACATACCTGCACTTTTCACATATCCGCACTTCCCACATACCAGCACCTCTCACACTCACGCCTCTCACATATACCTACACCTCTCATATGCCCACACCTCTCACATACTCACACCTCTCATACCCACATCTCTCACATACCCACACCTCTCATAAACCTGCACCTCTCACATACCTGCACCTCTCACATACCCACACCACTCACACAGCTGCATCTCTCACATACCCACATCTTTCACACAACTGTACCTCTCACATAACTTCACCACTCACATACCTGCACCTCTCACATACCTGCACCTCTTACATACCCGCACCTCTCACATACTTACACCTCTCACATACTCGTTGGTGCACCTCTCACATTCCCACATCTCTAACATAACTGCGCCTCTCACATACATGCACATATCACATACCCACACCTCTCATATACCCACACCTCTCGCATACCTACACTTCTCACATACCCACACCCCTCATATACCCACACCCCTCACATAACCACAACTCACACATACCCACACCCCTCACATACTTGCACTTCTCACATACCCGCATCCCGAACATACCCACACCTAAGTCTCTCAAATACCCACACCTCTAACATCCTGCACCGCTCACATTCCCACACCTCTCACATACCTACACTTCTCACATACCCACACCTCTCACATACCCACAACTCTCACTTATCCACACCTCTCACATACCCACACCTCTCACATACCTGCACCTCACACACCTGCACTTTTCACATACCCACACTTCTCACATACCTGCACCTCATATGACTATACCTCTCACGCATCTGCACCTCTCACATACTCACACCACTTGCATACCCATACCTTTCACATGCTCACACCTCTCACCTACCAACACCTCACACGTCCCCGCACCTCTCACACCCCTGCACCTCTCACATACCCACACCTTTCACATACCTGTACCTCTCACATACCTGCATTTCTCACATACTTTCACCTCTTGCATACCTGCATTTCTGCACCTCTCACACACCAACACCTCTCACATACCTGCACCACTCGATATCCACACCTCTTGTACTCGCATCTCTCAGAAACCCTCACCTCTGAAATACCCGCACCTCTCACATATCTGCAACTCTCACACACCCACATCTCTCACATATCATCATGTCACATACCCACTCCTCTCACATAATCAAAACCTCTCACATACCAACACCTCTCACATACCCACACCTTTCACAAACCCACACCTCATAAATACTCACAACTCTCACATACCCACACCTCTCATGTACCTACGCCTCTCACATACCTGCATCTCACATACCTACACTTCTCACATACCCACACCTCTTACAAACCCACACCTCTCGCATACCTACATTTCTCACATACCCACACCTCTCACGTACCCACACATCTCACACCCCTACACTTCTCAAGTTCCTACACCTCTCATATACCCACACCCTTCTTATACAAACACTTCACACATACCTGCACATCTCACATACCTACACAGTTACACTTCTCATATATTCACACCTCTCACTTTCCTGCACCTCTCACACACTCAAAGCTCTCACGTACCCATATCTCCCACATACCTGCATTTATCACATACCTACACCTCTCACATACCCACACCTCTCATGCCTGCATCTCTCACATACCCACACCCCTCACATACCCACATCTCTCACATATACCTACACTTCTCACATTCCCACACCCCTCACTCACTTACACTTCTCACATACCTCCACATCTCACACACCTGCATCTCTCACATACTCACACCTCACACAGACCCACATTTCTCATATATTCACACCTCTCACTTACCTGCACCTCTCATATATTCGTATCTCACAAACTCACACGTCTCACATACCAACGCCTCCCACATATCTGCACCTCTCACACACTTCCATACCTTCTTTACCCCTCCACAGTTGCTGACACTATACACGGGTTTTATTCGCCCCTGTTTAGAGTACAACTCTCATGTGTGGGAAGGCTCCACACATACAGCTTTTCTCAATAGGGTGGAGTCAAAGGCTTTTCGTCTCATCAACTCTCCTCCTCTTACTGGCTCCCTTCAACCTTTGTCTCTTCGCCGCATTGTTGCAACTTTATCTCTTTTCTATCGCTACTTTAATGGTCACTGCTTGACTGCTTCTCTGAACTGTCTGCTTGCAACCCTCCACCTCTACAGCAGGTGCGTAGCACCTGTCTAGCAACAAATTCTCATCCCCTTTCTGCCCAACTCTCAAATGCAAGAGTTAACCGTTACTCCCAGTCCTTCATTTATACAACAGGTCAACTCTGGTACTCTCTCCATCTGTCTGTATTTCCTACTTCCTATGATCTCCAGTTTTTCAAACGCAGTGTGTCCAGGCATCTCGAAATGATCGGATCTTGAATTCGGCTCTCTTTTGTACTGTTTTTGTTTTTTCTTGGAAGGAACGGTTTGCAGGCTCCTGGCCTTTGGTTCCTTCTTTCTTGCAAAAAAAAAAAAATGCACCTCTCACATACCCACATCTCACATACCCGCACCTCTCACATATCCACACTTCTCACATACCTGGACCTCTCACATACCAACACCTCTAACATACTTATATCTCTCACATACCAGCACCTCTCACATTCCTGCACCTCACACATACCCACACCTCTCACATATCTGCACCTCTCACATATCCGCACCTCTCACATACCTGCACCTCTCATATACCTGTACCTCTCACATACCCACATCTCTCACATGCCTGCACCTCTCATATACCTGTATCTCTCACATACCCATACTTCTCACATACCCACACCTTTCACATACCTGCACCTCTTATATACCTGTACCTCTCACATACCCATACCTCTAACATACCTGCACCTCTCATATACCTGTACCTCTCACATACCCATACTTCTCACATACCCACACCTCTCACATACCTGCACCTCTCATATACCTGTACCTCTCACATACCCATACTTCTCACATACCCACACCTCTCACATACCTGCACCTCTTATATACCTGCACCTCTAACATACCCACACTTCTCCCATACCCACACTTTTAACATAATTGCCTCTCTACATACCTGCACCTCTCATATACCTGCACCTCTCACATACCCACACCTTTCACATAGTGGCCATGTCATACTGAGCTTGGAATGAAAGATAACTTAGTCTGATAATATTGGTCATGATAAAAGTCATAGTAGGAACACCTTGTTTCTATTCAGCTACATTCAGGGCATTTTCTCACTGTCGCCTCCATTATATGTGACACTGAGAAACAGCTTGCCTAGAATGTGTCAAAGCGAAAAGGGGTGTTCATAAATCAAGTACTGTACTACCGAACCTTGACTACAGGACAATTTGCATCAGAATGTGTGTTGTCTTATAAGTCACATTGTAGTCTTCATAACTCCTTCTTGGAAATCCATTCAGCATATTGCATATTAACATTTTCTTTGTGAGCTATTTATACCGTTTAAATATCAACATAGTTTGCTTCATGAACATACAAGAGAATACTGAGGTGTAATGTGCTGAATACAGTAAATCGCTCAGGAGGAAGTGTTATGAAATATGTAAATGCCAATTCCAATATTACTTTGTGTCTGACTCTGACATCACCATGACAAGGCCATAACAAAAATGCACCAATTGGTGCCCCTGCAGGAAATGTCCCTCAGAATATAAGCTTCCTCTGCCATCATACATTACCTTAAAAGTAAAGAAACATCTTAAACTCCACACCTCCTTAAGCCCTTAGTAATGCCTGTTGGAATAATCTGGGAATATTGAAGGCTTTATATTGCCTTTGTTGATTTTACTGTATATAATTCATATCCAATCAAAACAATTTACTTTGCAAAAACTCTTGAAGCGTCACAAGTTACAGAACAATATGGTACTTCACAATATGCATGTTGGAAAAATCTGGGAATTTCGAAGGCTTAGTGTGAATATCGCCTATGTAGATTTTACTGTACATGACAATTCATATCCAATTGTAACAATTTAATTGCAAAAACTCTTGAAGTGTCACAAATTACACAACAATACAGTACCTCACAATACTAATACTGTACTTATTGTGTGCTTCAAAACTTTTAAAGAATAGTTTCTGTACTTGTTTCTATTATGTATTCCTTATGTCTAACTATCTATTATATATCTATAGCCAAACACCATAATCTTCTGAAGTATAACGACTTGCTATGGCCAAATCTTAACTAATAAGTGATTAAACTACTTCACTACTTGGACTTCAATTGTAATATATATTTTCACACCATTTCTAATATATTCGTTTGTTTTCAATAAACTAGTCATATTTTTGGCAGATGATGAAATCACAGCTTCACTAAGTGCTGCTGTAAACTCTACACTGGACAAGAAGACCCATGATTGCCCCATGCTCTACACCATGATTGGTAACAACTGTCTAGCTTTTTTCTCTCCTGCTAAGGTAAGAAAATACTAATGTAATAAACAAACAATTAATACTACAGTTAACAAACAGTCAGGGGAAAATCTTCACTTAGTTGTTCACCTCTTCTAATTCTCATTTCCCTTTGATGGCCAGTATTTCTGAGATGCGAGAGGCCTGATATATTTTTCTTCCAATACACTGATACAATGCATCATGGAGTTATGGGCATATCCCAAGGGTAAACTAGACAAAAAGGTGCAGCAAGCAAACTTTTGACTGGCTGTACAACACCAAAGTAAAACAGCAGAAGTTAAGCATTACACAAAACATCACACAAAATATGCATAACTCTCAAATACCATATTTCACGGCATATAAGACGCTGCGCTATGTAAGATGCACTCTAATTTTGGAAGAGCAAGTCAAAGAGACAAAGGTCTGACTCAACCAACACCCACCACAACCTTAGCTTGATACAGTCACATTCACACAAGTGTGCACTCACCTTTCCATAACTTTACTCAGTGCTATTCATTAGTCGACAGTTTCATTATTACTGAATATAAGAACTAAAATAGTTAAAATCTGTATTACACTCGAACATTTAAACTCTACATCCTACTTCTGTTCATCATTCTGCTGCTTTACTAAGTCTGAACCAGGTGGGTTTGTATATAATTATTCACCTGTCAGTATCTCTGTTCAGTAATACAGTATTTATTAGTCTACTGTATAAGTGAAAATCTGTAACACAGTCATACATATGTATACCAGAAATTACTTCAGTTCACCCTTTTCCTTCTCTATTGAGCTTGACCCACCTGGGTTTGTTCTCAAGTCACTTGATTGCAAGTAAAATTTTAGTATGATTCATGCAAAAAGAATATAAAATCACAAGAAATAAAGACCAACAGAAAGTTACAAAAATTCTTGTTCAGCTTTAAAAAATCCGTGTTTGCTCTGAGGAATCTCTGTTATAGTGGTATCACACGGTACCTCGTATGTGGTCTGCTGAGGTAAAGTTCCGTGGAACCAGGCACAGACCTTATCACACACGTTCCTCATATTGTCAGCGATGACGCTTCTTCTCGCACTGTTGTCAGTGTCCATTCTTGCTTGTACCCAGTCAAGATTAGATCGCTGGAGAATGAAATCGCTGACTCTGCAGAGAAGCAGCATTGTATACAAACAGAATTGTCCTGGGACCCCATCTGTTAAAATGGCTTTCCTAGAGTTTCTAGAGGTGATAACAACTGCTGTTATGACCCTTGCAATGGTGGCTCTTGAGGAAGAAGAGAAGAAGGAGGCTCCTCATGTGGTGCGTCTGGCAGCCGAGTCCCCAAATGTAAACACATGATTATTGTATCAATATCATCACAGTTTTCATCAATACATGAAATATTTACCCTCTAAGGCAGTGGTTCTCAAACTTTTTGGTGTGTGACCCTATTTGGAATATTACACGACATCACGACCCACAGGGTAAAAAAGGAGAGAGAGAGAGATAGAGTAAGTAAGTAACAAGAACTAGCACCAAGCCCAAGAGGACTATATGGCACTAAAACCGATGCATAAAAATGACGGGTATGCTACGGTGCAATAAAAGCAAAGGGGAAGGCAGGGAAGACACTAAATGTGATTCACCAAGAAGATCGGCTAAGGTAGGGCCACGTCCAAGGGAGTGAAGGAACGAGAGAGTCTGTCTGCGAACGGCGCGGAACCGAGGGCAGTCAAGCAAAAGATGGTGGATGGTGAGTTTAACCTGCCAACACTGACAGATCAGAGGAGTGCCTCCTGACATTAGAAAGCCATGCATGATCCGAGTGTGACAAAGGCGCAAACGGGCAAGGGCTGTTTCGCAACGCCTGTTGCAATGGGAGGACGACTGCCAGGGAGTGACAGTATAAGTGATGGAGCGGAGTTTGTTATCAGTTGTAGATGTCCATTCTGCTTGCCACCGCTGGCCAAGGAGACAGGTAACAATCGGGAAATAATCAGTTGCCGGGATAGGACGAGGTGTGACAGAGAGAGAGGTGACAGCTGTATGTGCCAGGCAATCAACCCTCTCATTACCCGGTATTCCAACATGGCTTGGGACCCAACAGAAGGAGACAGACTTCAATCTGGTGGTAATATGGAACAACCATTCCTGTATCTCCAACACTAGCAGGTTGCTGGCCGGGATAGACTGAATACCATGTGGTGCACTAGGGGAATCTGTGAAAATAACAAAAGTGTGTAAACCTGAACGGTATATAACACGTAGGGCCAGTAAAATGGCCAGCAGTTCGGCAGTGAAAATACTGGCAACTGGTGGAAGGCGGATCTGATAAGTATGGTCTGGGAAAAGAACAGCAAATCCTGAGCCCACAGGAGACTTAGAGCCGTCTGTGTACACTGGGGTCGCTGAGGAGTGACAACGCATATGATCCATAAAATGATGATAGAGTTCCTGGTAGGTGGAAGAGGACTTTGGGCAAGAGAGCAGGGCATCACAAACAATAGGGCAAGGAAGAAGCCAAGCCGGAAACATTGAATCTCTCAGAGGGAGAACTGAAATAGTAGGGAAAGAAAGTGATGCAAGTAAATTGGAGACCCTACAAGGAAAAGATGAAGCTAACGAGGGCGGAAAAGGAGGGGAGAGGTGCGTAACAGAGGAAGAAAAACCTGCAGATGGGTGTTGAAGAAGGCGAATGTGGTAACGGAGAGTTAGCTTGTCACGTCTGGAGGACAGAGCGGGTATACTCGACTTGACATATAGGCTCGTAACCGGGGTGGAGCGAAAAGCACCCAATGCCAGATGTAAACCATGATGGTGAACAGAATCTAGGCACCGAAGGGAGGAATATGAGGCAGATGCATAAACCTGACAGCCATAATCAATCTTCGACAAAAACTAAGACAGTATGGAGACGGAGCAGAGTTGTACGGTTTGCACCCCAGGACATACGACTGAGAGTTTGTAATAACCGAAGTCTGAGGGAAGCAGAGATCTTCAGGGAAGTGAGATGCAGGGACCAAGTCAGTCAAGAATCAAAGATAAGGCCAAGGAAAGGGGCCGATAATTGATATGGCAGGGGGGTACCATATAGTGTAAGAAGGGGTTGAGGGATTGAATGACAGGTCGTAAAAGTTACAGCACAGGATTTTGAGTGGGAAAATTCAAAGCCATGATCTGTGGCCCACCCTGCAGCGGCACCTATAGCTGACTGAAGTAGGGCTCGTAAGGCCAAGACATCCACTCCAGTTGCATATATAGCAAAATCATCTACATACAATGAAGCACGAACACCATGTGGGAGAGATGAAACGATATCATTTATTGCAAGGATAAAAAGAGTAGTGCTATGCACACATCCCTGTGGGACATCCTCATGCTGTATATAAGATTGGGATAAGACATTCTGAAGGTGTACACAGAAGGTCCGGTTACAAAGAAAGTTCTGTAAGAAGACACCCATATTGCCATTAATTAAGGAGTGTTGTAGAACACGGAGAATGTTATACCTCCAGACTGTATCATAAGCCTTTTCAAGATCAAAAAACAAAGCTATGACCACCTTTGAGTTAGTGAAGGCTTGTTCAGTGAAGGTTGCTAGCCTCATCAGGGGATCTAGGGTACTCCACCCTTTGCGGTAACCATGTTGTAAGGGCGAGATTGCACCGTGTGATTCTAAATGCCACCTTAGGCGAAAGTTTACCATATGTTCCATCAGTTTGCATAGACAGCTAACAAGAGCAATGGGGCGATAATCTCCAGGTGATGACCCAGATTTGCCAGGTTTAAGGAAAGGTAGGAGGTAGGCCTGTCTCCATTCATTAGGGAAGTTCCCAGTGGACCATATAGTATTATATATTCTAAGCAGAAAGTGAAGGGCTGTCTGGGACAGATGTTTTATCATGTTGTAGTGTACACCATCAGGTCCCAAACAGGTAGAATCGCAAGCAGTTAGAGCCGCTTTGAGTTCCGAGCTGGAGAAAGGGGCATTGTACGCCGCATCTGACGACAGTGTGAACTGTAAGGGTGTCCGTTCTGAACGTCTTTTGGTTGTTAAAAATGTAGGGGGGAGATGGGACCCACTGCTAATCTGACTAAAATGGTGACCCAGAATATTGGCAACCTGAAAAACATCGCCTATGGCTCCATCATTGGTGGTGAGGACTGGAGTCGGGGTTCGTGACCGTTTACCCACTATTTTCCTGATGCGGGACCATATCCGTGGCATGGGTGTGTCTGAGGCAATAGTAGAGACATAAGACATCCAGCTATCCTTTTTTGCTCGACGGATTGTGCGGCGAAGGAGAGCATTAGCTTGTTGAAAAATTATAAAAGCTTGGACCTCCAACGCAGTGCCCTTTTTCCTACAGAAGTTCTTCCACCTGGCCTTCTTGCCCGGAGAGCTGAAGTGCATTGGTTATTCCACCATGGCACACATTTCGATGACACGGGACAGGAGGTACGCGGAATAGAGGCTCGGGCAGCCGTAAGGAGAAAGGCACGGAAACAGGAAAGCATAGCAGTTGGATCATGGTACAGTGGAAGAGGAGTGGGAGGAACAGCTTGGGATGTAATGGTTGCCCAATCTGCCCTATCAAAGCGCCATCGAGGAGGGCCAGGGACCGGATAGTATGACGTGGGAGTTAGGAGGATTGGGAAATGGTCCGTGGCACAGTAATCATTCAAGACCGACCAAGTGAAGTCCAAGGAAAGCATTGGGGTGCAGACAGACAGGCCAATGGCAGAGAAAGTTCGAGTATGGCTGTCAAAATGGGTTGGGGAATCAGAGTTAAAAATGTATAAATCATGGGCAAGGAGGAAATCCTCCAAGGAGCGCCCACATGCAGTTAAAACAGAGTCACCCCAGAGGAGGTTCCAACAGTTAAAATCACCAAAACCAGGATAGGAGGGGGAAGGGCAGATAAAAGTTGATCGAGGTCAATAAAACTGATGGGCACTGAAGGAGAGAGATACAGTGAGACCATTGTAATCCACCGAGATAGAAACACTCTGGCAAAGGTACGTTTGATAGTAGTCGTAACAGAAAGGGCTTGAAAAGGAATGTCAACACGTATCAGGAGACAGGTATCATACTGGGAATGGGGTAGACTCAAATATGAATAACACGGAATGAGGGGAGGGGGGGTGGTGAGGCGTGTCTTTTGTAGGCAGAGAATCGGGGGGTTATATTGAGAAATTAAAAACCGGAGGTCTGGTTGATGTATAGTAAAATTGTGGATATTCCATTGTATGATGGAAGACATTGTGTAAAAATAAAAACTAATAACTGTTAGGAAGAGTCGGGAAGTTTGCGGTGGGCCGTAAGACTACGTATGTTCTATTCTAAAACATACTAAAACTTTAAAATACCAAATAAAAGTAAAACCTAACAGAGAAATAGAGTCTAGGAAAGATAAAAAGGAAATTAATACTAAAGATAAAATATAACACACAGGAAGTAAAATATAAATACATAGGAAGTAAAATAAATTTCACAGGGAGTAAAATATAGTACATTAGAAGGAGGAATACACTGAGGTGGTTTGGCCATGTGGAGAGGATGGAGGGTGAAAGACTGATGAAGAGAGTGTATGTGAGTGAGGTGGAGGGGGGAAGAGGGAGGGGGGAAGAGGGAGGGGGAGGCCGAGGATGAGATGGAGGGATGGGGTGGAGAGGTATATGAGAGAGGGGGGTGTGAGTTGGGAGCGGGGCAGTGAAATGGCGGGGGACAGGGCGACGTGGAGGCAATTTGTTTGTGGCCACCCTGAACGGGATTGAGGCGTCTGGCAATAGATAGATAGATAGACAGAGAGAAGTAAAATATATTACAGAATAATAACATAAATCATCAAGTCGTTACGATAGTAGGAATAGGGGTAGAAGGTGGAATTGGCGGATAAGCAGGACGGTCACCATAGCCTGGAGGCATGGGGAGAGATAGAGGGGATGGAGTACTGGAAGAAGTGGAAGAGGACGGAGGTAAAGAGGAGGAGGAGACAGAAGGTGAAGGAGGGAGAGGAGTAGGAGGGAGGTCAGGTGGCAGTGGATGAACTTCAGCAGAGTGGGTGGAAGGAGAGGGTACAGCATTGTCTGCTGAAGCTGCCGTGGCAGTTAAAACGTAATCTATAATCTTGGGGATTGTTTCACTGTCGTCATCTCCAGAGGGTTTTGTGCAACAATTAGCCGGCTGTGGAGTAGTCCGGGGACGTGGCTGAGGAGACTGCTGAGATGTAGACTTCGACGCGGGAGAGTGTATTGATCAAGAGGGGTGGGTATTCGTCGCACGAACTTTACGAGCCGGAGAAGCAGGATGATGGGCAGGAAAGGTCTTAGAGTCTGACGCAATGGGTAGTCTGCACTTACCACTAGAAGAGGATGGGGGTCGAATGGTGCGTTGTGCCAGAGGCATCAAATGGCCGGTATGAGAGACAGAACTGGAGTGAGAGGAGGGACGAGGTTGGGAATGAGGGGAAGGACGAGGAGAGGGAATAGGTAAGGAAGGAGATGAAGAAGAGGTAGGGGTAGAGGAATCTAAAACAGAGAAAGAATTAGAGACAGGAACAAGATGAGTCTGTAAGGGGGGGATTGAGGTAGAAGGGGGTTTAGGTAGAGAGGAGGGAGAGGTGGAAATAGGAGTGCTAGGAGGAGGGGAAGAGGAGACAACAGTTACAGGAGTAGGTATAGAGTAAGAGGTGGGAAGGCAAGAGGAGAGAGGAGATAAAGAAGGGACAGGCACAGAAGGGGAAGAAGAAACAGTTCTGGGATTAGAAGTTACAATGGGAGGAGGACGGGCAACACGTGCATAAGTAACGTTATGGTGATGACCGAGACTGCGAACTCTGCGACAAGCCTCACGAAGGGACTGGCCAGTTTTCCAGTGGACGCTAGACATTTCTGCTTCAAAGAGGTAGGCAGAACAATGTTGGTAGGAGGCAGAATGGTCACCCTGACAATTAGGGCAGCATCGGATGATGGAAAGGCAGTCTGAGGTGGTATGACTGGCCAGTTCACAGTTGGCGCAGACTGCGGATGATCGGCAGTACTTTGCTGGATGGCCAAAGTGCCAACAAGATGTGCACTGATGAGGAGATGGAATATATTCGCATACTGGGAGAACAGTGCCTCCAATGATGACTGTGGGGGTCAGATCGTGAGAGGCAAAAACTATTTTAACGATATTAGCAGGCTCTTGGTGTCATCCACGAGGAGGAATTGAACAGCAATGAACTGACCGTATTGGGTGATGTTGTTCCGAAAGGATTAGTTCAATATCATTAGTGCAATCTGGGAAAGCCCTCTGGCCGAAGGACATCGAAGATAGTAAACGTACAGTGCCTGTGGTAGCATTGAGCCAGATGTCTGGGGACACGGAGATGGATTGTCCTGCATTATTGACCAGGGATGTAACCTTCTCGGCTTGGGCAGCACTGTGAACGACAAGGAGGTGGGAACCATTTGGACGGACCGAGAAGGTGACATCCCTGCCTACTTGTCGAAGGAGATAGAGGTGGAGTGAGAGGTCATCAGTTGTGTTATATACGTTGAAAAATTTTGCCCATGTCTGCACACCAAAAATTGAGGAGGTGAGGGAAGGGACAGGGATATAGGAAGAAGGATGAGGTCGGGAGTGGGAAACAGAGGATATGGAAGGATTAGAGGCAGGAGGTGAAGGAGGAAGGTAAGGATGAAGTGTGACGATAGCAGAAGGGCTGACTGAAATAGACGAAGCAGAAGCTGGAGGAGTGGAAGACACAGTAGGCGAGAAGGCTGGGGTGTTCAAAGCAATCGAACGTGTAGGAGGGGAAGAGTTCGAGGCCATAGTCGAAAGGGAGTCCTGGGTCGTCACCATAATCAAGTCTGAGGAGATAACTTTATCCATACAACAAAATGTACACTTCACCACCCCACTCCCCGACCCACCACGGAGTCCAACGAGGGGAGGCTGATGTTGGGTTCAACTCACCCAACAGCCCCAGGGATAGTGGGAGAGGTATATGCGGACACAGGTTGGTGTGAAGTGGCAGCCGTGGATCAATCCAAACGGTGCCTGCTTGACCCTAGCCGAGGTTGACTGAGTCAACACACGGCCAGCCGATTTGCCAAGTGGGGCCACACTGGACCGCCCGTCTTACCCCAACCCCCCTACCAAAGGAGTGTGTTGCCCCCCACAGGGAACTATACCCTGCCCCACGATGGACTCAACTCCCAGACAGAGGGGCGCAGGGAATATACGGGTCGCCACGCACGGCAAACACGTGGGGAGGGAGTACTGTAGTCTCACCCGAGATGACAAAAGGGGCGGAGACTAGTATCATCATCAAAAGCCTCCACTATTTGGTGATGATAGGGGAAGAGGAAGAAGCAATAGGATAAGGAAACGAACCTTGCAAAATTAGTTGAGGCAGCGATAGGGACCTAAGGAGAGGGGAGAGGGTAAAGTAGAGACCCCACCACAGCTTCCCCACCCATCAAGACCCAATCGGCATCTCCAAGCCCCCCACTGCAACAGCGAGCGAGGAAACGGGGGGGAGAGAGAGAGAGAGAGAGAGATTGTAACTGGTATATAGCCTGTTGTAGTTATTATGAACATGCTAATAGTTTCAATTAAGTAAATAAAATACACTGAATGCATTAGGCCTTGTCTATGTCCCTGCAACCCATCAAAATTCCTCTCGTGACCCATAGTTTGAGAATCACTGTTCTAAGGCTTTCATAATTATTAATATTTACTTTAAAATATTATTAAGTATTGCATGATAGGTTAGATGTTCAAAGCTAAAACATGAAATATTCTCTGTTGAGTCACCTAGTTGCTCAAACTGTTTTCTACCTCGTATGATGGACAAGAATCCGTCCAAACGCTTTCCAAGCTTGCCAAGGATACTGTCGACATTTACCATGATATCATGCCGGTTTACTCCCGTTTCCTTGGCAAACCTCATATGAGGCATCAAGTGATACCCCCTTTATATTCATCAGCAGACACCAGGTGGCGGCACCATCAGTATATAAGCAGTTGGATTTGTCCTCGTCTCCTGATTGCATGTAAAGTATCAGCATGATTCATGCAAAGAGAATATAAAATCACAAAAAAGGAAGGCCAAGAAAATGTTATAAAAATCGTTCATCCCAAAAACCAATGCTTGCATTGAAGACTTTCAGGTATATTCACCAGCAAAGGTGCCAGCAGTGCCAGTATGTTAACACAAAGTTGTGGCTGTCCTTGAAGTTTTCCTAAGTCTTTCGAGTAAACATTCATGTGCATCTTATTTTTCACAATTTATCCACAGTTTTAGTTTAAACAATGTTTTTTACTGTATATCCAACCAATTACAGGTAGCTCATAGGATATGTACCTGCATATGTGGCTGTTTTCAATAAAGCTAGAGCTAACTCCAGTCTAACCTCATGACATTCATCTCTGAAGACACATGGGGACTTTTCTGTGCATTTTTTTTTTGGGGGGGAGGGGGGGAATGCATCTTATATGCCGCAAAATAAGGTAATTTGTTAATGATAAAATTCAAAATATGAGAACTCCCTATCTTTCATTTTTTCTTATCTACACCTCACATGCAGTCAACATTAATACAAATTTTGAGATCCTTAATCATTGCTCTATTATGTGCCAATCTCATGGTCTCATAATCTTAGGAAGCTTTTTTAACACAACTTCCATAGCAATTTATATTGCATTTTACATGTTGTGTATCTCCTACATGTTACAGTACTTATATTATTTAAATATTAACAGGTCCCTTATACATCATACAACAGAATGTTAACATGTCACATGCATATATAAACTGATTCAGAAGAGACGTTAGGGCCTTAGCACACTGAAGTGAGCATATTCTGATGCAAACTGTATAGTCATGTAAACCCTGTTAGTCTGGCACCTATTGTGATGGTTGTCAGGCACAGCCTTTAGAACCCTAGCCACCTGATGTAAGGGAGGGACACCTCAGTCCCTATCCTGTTATTAATGGATGTTGCGGTGGTACAGCGAAAACACGAGCCTGAAGTTCCTCCCTGTAATTTGACTGTCAGAGGGCACTTCAGATGGGGACTTGGAATGTTCTAAGACTCTTGGAGAATGAACAACCGCATCTGCTGTCAGGAGAGTTGTGGCAACTGGGGGACAGTGTAACAGCACTCTTTTATGTGAGGAGGCCTGGCCACGGTAAGATCAGTAGTGACAGGTACGCATACTACTGTACCCATCTTAGGGGTGTTGCTGTGGTGATTTTTGTTTGTTTTGCCTCCTCTGCTCAAAACGTGTTACTTGGCTGATGAGCGCATAATGTTGGTGAGGATGATGCACACGCTGGGGCTTCATTTCTCCTATTGCAGTGTATGCTCCTACTGATATGAGTGATCTTGAAGGACAGCTGTTCTACACAGAACTTGGCTGAGGTATGGAACAGTGTCTTTTGTGGAATATACCCATATTATTGGTTTTCATGGACTTCAATGAAGTTAGTGGCACTTGCAGGGAAGGCTCTGAGGCATATGCAGATCCATATGATTCTGGAATGAGGAATATAATACCTTCTGGTTTAGCAAATTCCTGTAAGCAGGAAATTGCTGGTTTCTGGTTCCAGTGGCCTATTCTTCACTGCTAGACACTATAATCCAGAGTCATTGGGGTTACTAAGGAGATTGACCACATTCTGGAAAGTGCTCAGTAAAGCACCCTACAGATTCAAGGTTTTTCAGGAGTGTAGAGTTCTTTGCTACTGATCACAAACTTGCTGTATTCTGGGGCAGCAAATCAAAATTGGCAGAATTCCAGGAAGTCATCAAAAATCGTTTAGTCTTGAGAAACTCGGGACATGGAGTTTGTCTGTGAGTATGCAGTGGCAATCTCAAAGAGGACTGAGGTGCTCAGCACTGTTAAGGACACTATTAATCAATAATGATACCTTTAAGTGTGTTACACTGGCATTAGCTGATGAATCAGTGGGAGAGCATCCCAGATCAAGGAGGGATTTTGTCTCACAATGGATGCTGGCTGCAACTTTTGGGAGGAGTTGTCAATCTGGTAGGGGATCAGAAGCAGCACAAATTTCTGTCTCGTCAAGCAAGAAGTTTTGCTAAAATAAGACAAGGAGAGGTTTGCAAGGGAAATCACTGATGAGGCAGAGGGTTGTATGCATGCACATGATCTTCAACTTGCTAATCAAGCCCTGAAGAAGATCCGCTCCAGACCCCTCTCTCAGAATAATTTTGTTCAGACAGCAGCTGGATGGCTGTGTCAAGGATGTGTGAATGTAGGGGTTGCCGGGATGAGTACGCTGAGCAGTTGTCGATGGCAGGTCCCCAAGAAATGAGCTTCAACAGAACACTGTCGTGAGTTCCAGTGAGGACTGTACCAGCCTGTGTTAGTCTCAAGACGTTTAAGTCAGTAAACTGAGTGCCAGAATGGGAACCATTGTCACTCCATGGGATCCCCACAGGGATTATGATAGCTGGTATATTCAAACACTGGGAATGCTAAGTGTAGGAAAGGGGGGAAAGGAGGAACATCCAATTTCTTTTTGGTAGTGAAACAGGGATGTGTTTTTACACACCCACTTTTCAACACAAGCATGTATTGCATACTGGACTAGGTGGTGAAATGGAGTCACTGTGGAGAAACAACTGGGAATTTTAATGTTATCAACTCTGACTTTGCTGCTGCTGATGTTATCCAAGCAGAGTCTGTGGACACATTCCTGAGTGCTCTCAAGGCATATCAGGAGAATGCAAAGATAGTGAGACTAAAGGTCTCCTGGGGCAAGACCAAGGTCAAAGCATTTAGTGACTTGCTAGTCACTGAATGCAGTAGCCTGATTAGGTATGTGGTGAGGACACAGATGTCTCATAAATATTAACTTAGTGCTATAGTTTGATCCATAACAACAGCAGGTCAGATGATATTTCTCATCACATAGATCTGGTCTGTGGCATTATGGATTCACTGAATTCAAGAACTTCATGTTATCAATATCTGAGCAGAAGGATGAAAATCTGAATCTTCAAGGTGCAAGCACTCCCAGTCTTACTGTACTTTATAGCCGTGAGACATGGACACAAAATACTGTAGCGCCTTGGAATGACATCTGGACTCCTTTGGTACAAAGGAGTATTTTTGGTACAATCAGGTGCATGATGAATGATTACTGTATGAGACCGAATCAAGGCCAATTACCCACATAATACATGAATGCCAATTCCTGCTGTAGATAATACATGAATGCCAATTCTAATTGTTGAGACATGTTGCACATATCCTTGAGGCTGATCCTGCTGACAGGGTGATAACTGAAAAAGTCAACCCAGGGTGGAGGAGACCAAGTGGAAGATGAAACTCATGGTTGAAGCATGTTAATCATTTACATCAGAAGATACTTAGAGGGGGAAGAGTTACTACTCAGAGGCTTCTACTGGGGGGGACCTATCATGGGTGGAGTTGATGGGTGAGTGAGATTATACTCTTTGCAACATTTACTCGAAGTGAGTGAGTTAGCAGACCGGGTGAAAAGCTGGATAACACCCGGTTTCAGGCATTCAGTGTCTTACTGTCACCATCATTACGTCTGGAACCAAGAAACAAGAGAATGTGGCTCTAAGAAATGGGGTGTGCATCTTTAAAATTTTACCCCAACCTTAATGATCAACAATTTGGGTCAGAATACATCAGACTCTAACTTCCATGTGGCAAGGCCATAACACCTCCTTACCAGTTTACTTCTACAACTGGTATATTAATATTCCTTTGTATGATATTTATGTAAACTATCAGCATTAAAATCATATGACATACAGTAAAACAGTAACACGGTAACTGGTAATGTGAATGATAAATCCCCATGAGAGAGGTGTGTGAAAGCCCTGAGTCTTAAATTCATGAAAATATTCACCTTAGAAATGCTAACTCCCAATGTTACCAACTAAACTTACAAGAATACAGACCCTACCAACTAAACTTACAAGAATATGGACCCATATCACAGGTTCCATGGGCTGAAGCCAGGCAGTTCTGTCAGTCCATCTACGGTGATTTGGCACACTTCAGCAACGTAGGGACCTATGATGCTGTGCTGGACTACATGAAGACTGCAGGTAAGTAAAGTGTCTGTACACTGCAATCTCTCAAGAAGTTATGACTAAAGACATTGCAATGGATTTTCTATAGCTTATGGACTTAAATGACATAAAAAGAGACAACTCTAACATAATATTCTAGTTAATGCCATGCCATCACATTCAACTAAGTGAATCATAGTTGCCTGAGTGTCCATATTGGCATCATTAACCATTTTGTGGTCAAGACAACTCTAGGGCAGTATTCTGTTCCATCTAACACCATGCAGTTATATTCAACTGGCTGGGCTGAGCTATCATAGGGCCTCAGTGTTTCTACTGTTATGGTCAGGACAACATTAGTATTCTATCCAAGACAAAAACAGACAGTTTTATTCAACAGAATGCATCATAGAAGCATGAATGTTAATGGTACCATTCACACTCCCATGGTCAGAGAAGTCAGTGTAATCTATTCCAAGTACAGTAACTAACATAAGGGAGTTCCACTCAGGTGAGTAAGTCATAGAAGCCTCAGTGTTAACACTGGTACCATTAACCCTCATATGGTTGGGACAACTCTAGTATTCTATTCCAGCAAATGCCAGACTACTTTATTCAGATACAGGTGTCTTAGGAGCTTGAATGCTAATACTGATTCCAGTAACTCATGGTTGGTGCAAAATTTAACATCCTATTCCAGCTAACATCAGATGAACTCATTCAGCTAAGAGTGAGTCACAAGAGCCAAAGTGTTAATACTGTCATATTTAACCCTCCAATGGTCAACACAAGTCTATTATTGATACAGGTATTCTATCCCAGCAAAGGCCAGATACTTATACAGTATTCAAATGAGAGTGAATCACTGAGCCCCAAGAGTATTACCATGGACTTGTCTGTAATTATGCAATCTATCACCACATCAAAATGCATAAATAACCAACAAGTGAACTTTAAGTTTTTAATAAAGAGGCCACTCCTGACCTAAATAAAACCATTTGTGGATAGTAAAACACCTATAAATAATCCACCTGAAAATGGCCAAATTTTTTGTCCTTTGGATGCCTATTCTAATTAGGCGAGTAGCAGAAAAATACAATATTATGGCTCTATAGCCTTTCTAAAGCACTTTGTCATGATTTGCATTTTAATCTGGTATAATCTCTTGTTAAAACTTGGTACAGGTGTTCGAAAGGGCAAGAATGAAGTTCTGGGTCAAGCTGAGTGATGAGAGTACAGAATTTCTCACATGATGAATGCAAGAAGGAAATTTTAGGTCAAGTTGAAGTGCGCACAGTATAGAATTTCTCATGGGATCAAAGAGAGAAGGAAATTATAGGTCAGTGTATGGTGAAAAGAGTATAGAATTTCTCATGAGGCAAAAGCATTAAGGTAAAATGGGCAAAACAACTGGCTAAGGAACAGATGTAAAACAAATAATGGCCTCCTAAGCTACTACTGCATATGCTTTTCACCTTAACTTAGCTTCTGATTTTTTTTCTTTGGATGCTTCTTTCATGTAGCTCAGTGGGAGAAAACAAAACAATACTACAACTCCACATCCTTTCCACAGCATTTCTTTACAACTAGCAAAACATTCTGATGTTAACTATTGTTACACCTCACCATTCAAGTGGAGTGGTGGCAATTTTTTGGCCAAGTTAAACTAAAAAGAGTACAGTATAACATAAGACCTCCCATATTTTTCAAGAGCAAGGCTCATAGTCTTGTCTGTTAAAGAGGCTCCCTAGCACCTCTTCCTAACCAACTTAGTTTTGAATACAACTGACTAATATTCTTTTCTATGTCAGTAATACAGAATACATCAATACATGAATTACATAACACAGAGAATGATAGTAAGGCATAGTACATATAATAAATTGTTTAGCAGGCAGTGTTAGAAATCTTCCTTAACTACTGAGAATATAGGTCCAAGTAATGTAGCATGTTTATTAACTTATGCTTCATCTTTTGTTGCCATATCAAGGGCACAGGGGCTGATGGCAAAGCTCCTTATTCAGACTTTTAAGCTGACAGACCCTGTCTCTTTCTCCTCAGTGGTACTATGTGAGCAATAAACTTAGCCATTTCTTGAATGTAAAACCTCATGAACAACATCTGGCTGAGTATGTTAACTAACTAGACCATGTTTTATTTTGTTTACAAAGGCTTGCATGTACTGGCTTTGGTCACTTAATGGCAGCTCTCCACTCTGCTCAGTCTCAAGCAGCCTGTCTATTCAGGCCCTTATCCCTGAGGTCTCATTCTATGACCTCATTCCACCCACAGGCCACTTGGTTAAAGGGTTACCACCCAATATAGTACATAGTTTCTTTGTCTACAAGAAACCACTTGGCTTGTTACACAGTGTAGTCACCTGAAGATAGCACTGCATCAAGTGAAAGGATGATGGGTTTCATAGCAACTTTTCCTTATGCATACTACAGCCTAACATTCTCTTATAGTTTTTTTCATGGTTTTACCACTGTACCAACAAAGTTTGCATAAATAAATTACAAGAGGATACTGAAGATTAATGTGCATACAATTCATTAAGGAAGAAGTTTTACAAAATCTCCAATAAAATCCAGTAACTCATGCTTGTTCCATAGTGTAATGTGCAGAGCTAACTGCCAAGGCAGAGGCTTTATTAAATCTCCAGTATGGCCCAACAACTTAAGCTTGTTCCCCAGTTCAATGTATTGAGTTGCTATGATAGAGGCTTTACAAAATCTCTTATATGACCCAGTAACTCACACATGTTCCCCAGTATAATGTGTAGAATAAGTTACAAAATTAAAGGCTTTAAGAAATCTCCGGTGCCAACAAATCACACACTGCAATGTTTGTAAAGTACTTGCACTGTAATCTGGCAAAAACAGTGGTGTTTCAGTGTGGCCTTTCATGCACAAAATAAAATAAAAGGCAATTATAACAGCCTGTGTAAACAGTGGGAGGGCATACCAATTATAACAGCCAATGTAAACACTGGGAGGGCATCTTGGCTCAGTCAGATGTGTAGAGGCCTAAAAAGAGGATGATGGTTATGTTACGTTGACTCATTTTCCAAGTTACAAGTTTCAGTATTTCACACATAAAAAACTATCACTTCACTTAATGTTGCACACTGTGCTATTTGTTAAGCACTTGCACTATTATCTGGTGATAACAATGGCGTTTCAGTGGCCTTTCATGCACAGACTAGAGTGAAATGGTACAATCACAGCAAATGTAAACACTGGGTGGCCATTTTGCCTTGTGTGCATCACCTTGTCCACAAGAGATTCTCAGAGGCGGCTGTCAAAAATATCGTTGTAGCAAAATTGCGATTAATTCTTTAACATTGTACTGAGACAGGGTATAACTTTTTAATTATCGTTTTAGCGATTTATCACATAACAGGGCATCATGTAATGAGGCTGCATTGTAGTGCTGTATGCTGCAACCCAACAATCAATGCCTGTTGCTCCAAGTAGGGTGTAGAATAAGTCACTAGGGTAGAAGCTTCATGAAATCTCCAATGTGACCCAATAACTCAAGCCTGCTGTCCCATGTAATGTTCAGAGTAAGTTGCTATGGTAAATGTTTTACAAAATCTTGAGCACGACCCAATAATTCATGCTTTTTCCCCAGTGTAATGTGCAGAATAATTTGCTACTGTAGAGGCTTTATAAAGTCTCCATTACAAACCAATAATTAATGGCTGTTTCCTCCTTGCAGGGCTGACTTCGAGCTACTGGTTGGGTGGTCGCTTTGACCTGGATATCAATGCCTGGGCCTGGGTTCATGATGACTCACCTATGCCTCTCGGATCACCATTCTGGACACTGACGTATGTTTATTATTATTATTATGGAATGTGGGAAGTTTGAGGGGAAGAGCAGGGGAAGTCGTTGCGGCACTCAGTGGGAGGTGGGTGGATGAGGCATGTTTGCAGGAAGTCCGGTACAGGGGTGGATCAGCCAGAAAGATTGCTAGGAAGGACTGTTACAATAAGTTGTTTTGGCAGGGGGGGACAGACGGATATGGGGGTGTTGGTGTGATGGTTGCGGAGAAATGGGTGGTTTATGTTATGAGAGTAAGCGATGGGATATTGGTAGTGAAAATCCTGTACGGTAGAAAGATAACTGCAATTATATCGACATATGCTCCACAGGCAGGATTAGATGAAGTAGAGAAAGATAGATTTTGGGATGATTTAATACATAGTAGGTGGTATGCATGATGATGAGATAGTGGTTTTGGGAGGGGACTTAAATGGTCATGTAGGTGAAGCAGCACAAGGTTATGAAGGAGTACATGGGGGATATGCGTATGGTATAAGGAATGCGGAACGGGAAAGGATACTCGAGTTTGGGGAGGCAATGGACATGATTGTGTGCAACACATATTTTAGGAAAAGAGAGAGTAGGTTAATTACATACAAGTCTGGGGGAAATAGCAGTCAGATAGATTTTTTTCTGGTTAGGAGGGCTGATAGGAGGTTAGTGAGGAATGTTAAAGTTATAGGAAGTGAGGAGTGTGCGCAGCAGAACAAATTATTGATTTGTGATATGGTGCTTAAAGAACGAGTGATGAAAAAGAGGACTTATGTACCCAGGAGGAAAATATGGAAGCTGGAAAGCCAAGTAGTAAGGGATGCCTTCTATAGCGAGATAAGGAGTGTGGTGGCTGAACAGGGAGCTGTAGACAGAGGCGTTAATGAACAGTACAGAGCCCTCAAGAACAATCTCTTGAGGGTTACTGATGTAATATGCAGTTGGACAAGAGGACCACCAAGACATAAAGTAACTTGGTGGTGGGATGAGGGTGTAGAAGCTGCAGTTAAGGAGAAAAGAGGGCTCTTCCGGGAATGGAAGAGGGGTGGTAGCCAGGAGGAATACATGGCTGCCAAGCGTAGGGCTAGAAGAGAGGTATATAGGGCGAAGTCTGAGTCACAAAGACTTTTACTTGATAACTTAAATCATGGGGAAGGGAAAAATATGGTATTTAAGGTGGCAAATCAGATGAAGAGGGATAATCGGGATATTATAGGTGAGCAGTGTATGAAGAATGATGAAGGAAGGGTAGTGGTGTACAGTGAGGATATTAAAGATGCATGGAGAGAGCATTATAACCGGTTGTTGAATGAGGAGTTTGACTGGGACAGGGAAGGTTTGGAGCCAGCAGATCCAGTGTTTGGCCCTTGGCCTTTGATTGATGCTGCTACTGTGAGTGAGGCAATAGGCAGGATGAAGGTGGGGAAGGCAGCAGGTGTGTCTGGGTTGACTGCCGAAATGTTGAAGGCCTCAGGAGATATAGGGGTGAAGTTAGTCACTGACCTGATAAATATGATTATTTATGAGTGTGTTGTCTCAGATGATTGGCTGAAGAGTGTAATTGTAAATGTGTATAAGGGGAAGGGTGATGCCCTGGAAAGAGGAATTATAAAGGTATACAGCTTTTAGATCAGATAATGAAGGTAATGGAGAGAGTTTTAGAAGGTATGATTCGAGAAAGAGTGAATATTGATGAGATACAGTTTGGATTAATGCCAGGTAGTGGGACCACTGATCCCATATTCACTGTTCGACAGCTTCAGGAAAAATATATTGGTAGGAGAAGGGATCTGTATTTTGTTTTTGTTGATTTGGAAAAGGCCTTTGACAGAGTCCCCAGAGAGGTGGTGAAGTGGGTAATGAGAAAGTTGGCTTGGAGGAGTGGCTGGTCAGGGTGGTTAAGGCTAAGTATGTGGGTGCTCGCACCCAGGTAAGAGTGAATGGAGATTTGAGTGATGAGTTTTCTGTGAACAATGGTGTGTAACAGGGGTCAGTTTTGAGTCCCATGTTGTTTATCATGGTACCTGAAGCCCTCTCAAGTGACTTCAGAAACGGACTCCCGTGGGAGATGTTGTATGCTGATGATTTGGTGTTGATTGCAGAGAAGGAAAGAGAGGCGGAGGAAAGGTTTAGGAAGTGGAGAGATGGTATGGGGCACAAGGGCTTAAGGGTAAATGCAGATAACACAAAACTGATGACATCTAGGGTTGGTGGCGGTACTGTCAAAGATGAGGGAGATTGGCCATGTGCAGTTTGCCACAAAGGCGTGGGAAGTAATTCCATTTTGTGTGGTGTGTGTGATAAATGGGTGCAAAAGAGATGTAGTGGTATCAGAGGTAGACTGCAAGATAATGCTGATTTTATGTGTGCGGCATGCCGGGGAGAGCAGATGGAGATTGTCAGGCATGAAAGGATTGAACTTGCTGGTGAATCTCTTGAGTGTGTGGAAGAGTTTTGTTATTTGGGAGACATGTTGTGTGCTGGAGGTGGGGCTGGAGCTAGCTCTGTGGCTAGGGTGAGAAGTGGTTGGAAGAAGTTCAGGGAACTCTTGCCTCTCCTGACATTGAGAGGACTCTCCCTACGTGCTAAGGGGTCTTTGTATGCACCATGTGTTAGGAGTGTAATGCTATATGGTAGTGAGACCTGGGCAGTAAAGGAGGAGGATATTCGCAAGCTCAGATGTACAGAAATGACAATGATTAGGTGGATGTGTAGTGCGTCCCTGCATGCAAGGTCTGGGGGGGCTGGGTTTATGATGGAAGAGTTGAGAAGTAGGCTGGGACTGGAGTGTATTGGTGTTGTGATGAGGAGAGGTAGATTGAGTTGGTTTGGACATGTGGAGAGGATGGGGGATGATAATTGGGTGAGGAAGGTGAGAAGTGTTAATATTGGGGGTGGGGTTGTGAGGGGCAGACCGAAAAAGACATGGGACGAGGTCAATAAGTGTGATCTCAGGGTTAGGGGACTGAACAGGGAGGCTGCAACAGATCGTGCAGCATGGAGAGCCGCCATTAGGTGACCAAGGCCAACGCATGCAAGCATGTTGGAGTCTTTAAAAACGAAACGAAACGAAACGCTCTATCTATCTATTGCCAGACGCCATAATCCTGTAAGGGGTGGCCATTTGACTTTGAGTTATTTTTTTTACGGGGAGGGGCACTAACCCTCCACCAACCCACTTGCTGACACGTAGGGAGCACGTATGGTTCGGTTATATGGTTACCACCCAGTGTTGTAAATGGTTTCTTGGCTTACAAGAAACCATTTGGCTTGTCACTCAATGTAAAGCCACCTGAAACAGAAAGAAAAGCACTAAGAAGTGAAAGGAAAGATGGGAGAAATAGGACGAGAGGAGGGCAGGCACAGAAAAAGAATGATAAAGGCTAAGGAAGAAGTAGGCAGCACTACATCAAGTGAGTGGATGATGGCTGCCACCACCACCTACCACTATCATTATTATTATTATATTATTATTATTATTATTATTATTATTATGTTTGTCGTGGAGGTGGCAGTGGCAGTAGCAATGTCAGTAGTGATGATGAGGGTGATGATGATGATGGTAATGGCAGTTTTTATGTGAGCTCTTCCTTTCTTTCTCTGTTTCAGAATTTTACTTCACTCCATCTCTTGGTGTGATGGTGTGGCAATGTGATGATGTGGTAGTGTGATGATGTGGTGGTGTGGCAGTGTGGTGGTGTGGTAGTGTGATGGTATAGTAGTGTGATACTGATGTGGTGATGCAGTGTGAAGGTGTGGTAGTGTGACACTGTGGTGTGGTTGTGGTGTGGTAGTGTGATGATGTGTCATGAGACATGTGGTAGTGTGATGATGTGTCATGAGATGATGCAGTAGTGTGAAGATGTATCATATGATGTGGTAGTGTGATGGTTTGATGGTGTGATAATGTAGTAATGTGATGGTGTGGTAGTGTGATGGTGTGGTAGTATGATGGTGTGGCAATGTGACAGTGTGGCAGTGTGATGGTGTGGTGGATGGAATGGTAGTGTCATGGTGTAATGGTATGGTGTGATGGTGTGGCAGAGTGATGATATGGCAGTGTGATGGTATGTAGTGTGATGGTGTGGTAGTGTGATAGTAGTCATGTGATGATGAGGTAGTGTGATGGTGTGGTAGTGTAATAGTAGTCATGTGATGATGAGGTAGTGTGATGGTGTGGTAGTGTAATGATGTGGTTGTGTGGTAGTGCAGTCATGTGATGATGAGGCAGTGTGATGGTGTGGCAGTGTGATGATGTGGTAGTGTGATGATGTGGTTGTGTGGTAGTTTGATATCATGGAAGCATGATAATATGGTTGTGTGGTAGTATGATGATGTGATGATGTGATAGTGTGGTACTGTGATAATATGGTTGTGTGGTAGTGTGATGATGTGGTTGTGTGGTAGTTTGATATCATGGAAGCATGATAATATGGTTGTGTGGTAGTATGATGATGTGATGATGTGATAGTGTGGTAGTGTGATAATATGGTTGTGTGGTAGTATGATGATGTGATGATGTGGTAGTGTGATAGTGCAGTCAGGTGATGATGAGATAGATAGTGTGATGGTGTGGTTGTGTGGTATTGTGATGGTGTGGTTGTGTGGTATGGTAATGTGATGGTATGGTAATGTGATGGTGTGGTATTATGGCAGTGTGATGGTGTGGTAGTGTGATGGTGTGGTTCTGTGATGATGTGGTGGTGTGATGGTGCAGTACAGTGATGGTCTGGCAATGTGATGTGATGGTGTGTTAATGTCATGGTATGGTAGTGTGGAAGTGTGTTGGTGTAGTGTTGTGGAAGTGTGATGGTGTGCTACTTATTAATTTAACTATTTACCACCTCAGTTACAGCTCATCATGTGTGCATCGCTCACCACCTCACACTGACCCCTTCAGCTCACCATCAGATCCCCTGCCTGGGGCCCCTTGCTACAACTACAAACAGTCACCCTCCAAACGAGCACAAGGATGGTGAGCCTCCAATACTTTCAGTCACTTTATCCAGCAACTATGAATAGGCTGGCCCAGTTATAAGTGCCACATTCTATGTGAATGGAGACTTTCTAACACATCCTCCTTAGTAATTTATTCTGCCCATTATACCTCAATATCTTCTTGTAGGCAACTGTTATCAATGCAAACTATGTCAGTATTAAAGTGACATTAGTAATATACAAGAGAATGTCAGAAAGCATTGTAAAAAATAAATAATTAAGGAATGGGTGACAAAAAGTGTCCTGTGTCACCTAGAATGTTGATATGAAAATGTTATAAATAACATACAGAAGAATGTTATGGTGTACTATGCAAAACGAATCGCTATGGTAGAGGAACTCCATAGTCTCCCAATGCCACCTAGAAGTCGATATGAAAACGTTATATATAACATGCAGAAGAATGCTAAGGTGCACTATACAAAATGAATTGCAATGGGGGAACTCCAAAGTCTCCTTATGCCACCTAGAATACTGCCTTAAGTCCGACATTACAGTGGAAGTATAGTCGCTCCCCTAGTGCAGCAGTTTTTCATTCTCTGCACGTATAGTCTAAAACTGGTGAGTTCTTGCTATGTCCATATATGTCATAATAGGCATGGTTGAGAGAAACACGATGAATACTACATGATTGTAACCAAAGGTTTTTGAAATCTGGGTGAAGAAACTTTAAAACTGAGTGAGGCAAGGAATGCCTATGTATTGATTAGCTGAACCAAAATGACCACTAACTTAGAAGAGGTCCTGGAGAGAATATCATTTCCCTTGTAGCTAATACTTTCGTCACATATCGTTCCCCACATTTATGTAGTACATAAATTGTCCTTTGAGCATATGGCCATTGGATTATTAACAGGTACCATGCTAAAGGCTAACTTATCCAACTACACATTTCCCATTAACTATTTATGACTCCATGGTTTCCTGTAAGTCAGGAATTCATTTATAACATTGGGTGGTAACCAAATAACCAACCCATACATGTTCCCTACATGTCAACAAGTGCGTTGGCAGAAGGTTTGTGTCCCTCCCCATTAAACAGCTAAATCAAAGACAAATGGTTACCACTTATGGGATTGTGGCATCTGGCTATAAATAGAGATAAATATCTCAGGCCCATCCACAAACCATCTGACTGTAAGCTTCAAGACTTCTGAAACCATCAACTGTGTATCTGGCTATAAATAGAGATAAATATCTTGGGCCCATCTACAAACCATCTGACTGTAAGCTTCAAGACTTTTGAAACCATCAACTGTGTAAAGACTCGGTTAGAACACAAGACAACAATGCCTGGGTAACATATCCCAGGACGCACATTCTATTCACTGGATTACTTGGTCATGATCTTCCTCAGTTACTTAATATTTTCTGCAAAATGCTCCTTCTTTGTTTGTTGAAAATCATCTTTCCACATATAGTATTAGGAGCTCTGGACCAAATTCAATGTCTTAATAATTTCAGAAATCATACATACATACATCATCCAATCCTGTGTTGCCCCATGAGGAGCGTAGGAGCCCAGGGCTAGGCAAGTTGGTCCTGACATTTAAGATGAGAGTGACCAGCGTCACTCATCCCTGAGTGGCATTACATGAGCAATAAACCCCAACCACCCCTTGGATATAAACCTGCACTGGCTCAATCCAATTGGAGCGCCTTAATTACCCACTAAACCACCAGGCGCCATAATTTGGTTATATGGTTACCACCCAGCATAGTAAATGGTTTCCTGGTGTACAGGAAACCATTTGGCTTGTCACTCAGTGTAGAGTCACCCACAGGTAGAAGGAAGAGGAAAGAATGAAGGAAAGAAGAATATGAAAAACGGAAAGAAGGACATAAGAGGAAGGAAGAAAGAGAGGAAATGGCAGCCACCCGAGAGCAGCACTACATTGAGTAAGTGGATGGTGAGCGCCCCCACCTACCACAAAATTTCAGAAATGATGAAAATTATTTCTGTCAGAAACTCCATGTATTGTGACTTCAATGTTTACCATATTCTCCCATCACAATGGTGATACATTGGAGCTGATGACATTGGTGCAGTCCCTCCAGTGAAGGCCTCTTTACACATTATCCTTAGTGATATATATTGCATATTTGACCTTGACAATGTATTGTATTATTCATCATCCTGCCTCTTTTTTCCACACACAGGTGAGGCAATGTAGGGTACTTAAAGCCAGGGAAAGGAAAGAACATGATAGTGGGAGAACTAATCAACATTAGTCTAATGAAATGTGTTTCACACACATTCATTTGCAATCCAAGCCCTCAGAATCCTGGCTCCACTTGATAGGTGCCCTGTTCACATGTAGCTTTATATCTCTCTATCTGACAGAGTGAATCCAATGATTGTCAAGTTAAAAAGTGTTGCCAAACCTTTCTCATACACTTCTCCACACAAAATTCATCCATTCAGCTTGATCCCTTGTCAGTTCCCTAGCCTCATCAGCTTCCTTATCTCTCTTTCTCATACCCTGATTTACCATATATATCCACCTTCTTGTAATGCTATGTTATTTTCACTGCTTTGATACTGACATACTGTAGTTTTCATAAGGTACAAGAGGATATTGAAGTGCAACGTGCTAAATAAATCGCAAAATCATCAAAGCAACTTAGAATACGACCCTATGCCAGGGATGTGTTCTCAAATATATATATATTTTTTTTAATACACAGCCTTCACTTTTTCTATCAGTTGAGTAAACTAACATGCTGTCCTTGTCATTGGATCCTAACTAGAATCAAATTAAGGTAGTATTTTTCAAAAGGATTATACCCAGTTTCTATGCAAATGAACTGTCCATAACCATTAACTTTTTATCAATGAGATATTGCTTTGCTGTATTTTTCCACTTTACTGCTGACTCTAATTTGGTCATGAAGTGTTTGGTAGCTGTATGAGTAAAGGCAGCCATACATACAGGCAATCTGATACAAAAGTTAAGTCTAAGAATTTATGAATACCATACAGTCTCGTGACTGTACATTTGTTGGGAGCCTGTTGTAGTATGGGGGAAGACTGGGACTTGCCAAATACTGACTGCCTGCCTTAATGATCCTTATGTAGTCAATAGATATTAATACTGAGATGGAAGTGTTGCCATATTACCAAAAGTACTTATTTCCATGAGGGAGGGAGAAGTGAGTAGGGGAGAGGATAGTCAAATGGTGGGTGACAGAGCGACTTGGAGGCATTTTGTCTGCAGCCACCCTTTGCGGGATTAGGGTATCAGGCTACAGATAGATAGATAGATAGACTTATTTCCAAAAGAAATAATTATGAAATTGTAAAACATTTACATGATGATGCACAACCTCCTACCCCAGATGAGCTAATGATTCTTCCTGCATTTAGAGTAGAGGTGGGGAACGTCCAGCGTCCGGGCCATATAAGGCTTGCAAGACCATTGCAATTCATAAATGCAATTTCATAAACTCAAGAATGAACAGAGAGAAAGAGAGAGAGAGAGAGAGAGAGAGAGACAGACAGACAGACAGACAGAGAGAGAGACAGACAGACAGACAGACAGACAGTCAGAGAGACAGACAGACAGAGAGAGAAAGAGAGAGAGGAGAGAGAGAGAGAGAGAGAGAGAGAGAGATCATGTACTGGGTTACAGTTGATTTTAAGTTGATAATTTTGTATGGCCTGCAAATGATGTTAAAAATATCCTAATGGCCCTTAATAGGAGAAAGGTTCCCCACCCCTGATTTAGAACATACAGAAATATCATTGATCAGGCCATGGTCTATTGGGTGGCAGTGAAGTAGATGTAGTCACCTGAAAAAACTTGATAATGTAACAATTTGCGAAAGAGCAATTGGCACCCACCGTCACTACAATCCAAAACGAACGTCATGCTTTATGTGGCCACAGGGCAGTATGAACAAAGACTCGACAAGAAGCACTCAGAGAGTGTAGTACCTGTGCTATATAAGTGATCTAAAGGTCCATCCACACAGTCACTGGACACCTATGATTTTGGGGTATGGTAATGGAAAAATGTTGGTAAATAATCATGTAGACATTATGACTGAAGCCCCTTCAGTGATTCTGATACTGTATACTATTTACAGTGCAATACATAACCGTGCTTCAAAATTGATGAGCAACATGCTTAAACATGACAGTTGTGCACTGACTGTGTAGGCTAGATGGGCCTTAAGGCCAAACATCTGATCCTTCCCTGCACCCTTAAACTTTGACTGAATGCTCTCAAAATCAAATTAATTCATCCTTACCTGACCCTTAACCATTTATCAGGTTTGGTCCAAATCAGATCAAGAGCATTTAAATTGTCCTTACCCTATGACCTTCATCTATGACCTACTGTTTTGAAACTAGAATAATTTCAGCCTTGACTTACCTTAACCCGAGGCGTCCCGTCGACGTATGGGTACGTTGCAACATTTTGCATTTGTCAGTCTCGTCGACGTACTGGTACGTCGCGCAATTGCAAGGTTCATAATTTGCACAATTTTAATTTTTGCGCGCGATTTTTCGTACGTATACATGGGACACCTTCCTCTATTCCTCTACAAGATGCCAAGCAGGGACAATGCCTTACACCGCATAACCTCCCCCCCCCCCGCACGCCATTGTCTAGGCAATTCAGCTGTTACCAGTGACCTGGCCAATAAAGACATTCAGGGCCAGAGTGATTCCCCAATCGATGACAATGTGGAGGACAAAGTTTACATAGCATTAGAGGAAGAAACAGTCAGAAATGATGATCAGGTAATGTGGCAAAAGAAGGTCAGGTATGGTGATGAGTTAGTGAGTGAAACAATGCTTATAATGCCTATATTACTGTTTGAAAACCAATATACTCTCATACTACATATAAATTCGTACCAAGTAAATTAATAAATACCGTTTATGAGTGGTGTGAAATAGTTACCCTCCCACAGAACTCGTTTTCTTTGGTGCCAGCCTGTTAGAAAACCCAGTCAGGTAAGGAGGTACTGCTACCTGGATCGAGTATTTTAAACCTCAGGTGAGCGATTTCTCTATGAAATTTCGATGTTTCTCACCAAAAGCGGAGGTTTTAGCCAAACAAAATTTTTTCGAAAATACCCCGGGATTGAGGGGTGTTGGAGGTGCGAAATAGCTCGGGACGTGACGGGTTAAACTCACCCACCAAGTTTCATTCAAAATGAATAAAAATTATCTGAGTAACAGAATGAAAATCTGACTTTACCTTGTGACTTTTACACTCACCAATTGTTCTCAAAACTGAATCACTTCACCCTTTCCTATCCCTCATCCCATCCACCAAGTTTGGTCAAAACTGGATCAAAACTACTGTATTTGAGTTGATCTGGGCCTTGACAAATGACTTGTGATGCTTTTTGCACAAAAAGTAATCTGCATGTTCCTCTGATAATCCTCAATCATTATACCAAAACTGATACAATTCCATCCAATAGTTTTTCCTTAACCTTCTAAGGACAGACAGGTAGATAGACAAGACTAAACACATACCCCTCTCACACTGCATAGGTGTGAATAGGGGATTATAAACAAATAACTATGGTAAGCACAGTCTTAACCTCCAAAAGGAGGGTGCTGAATCTTATGAGTGGACGGTTTCATCGTCTATAAATGTGTGATGTCATCACAAAGGAGAGCCCAGGAAACAGCCTTTTATCCTCAGCCCTTACCTCCACTAATTGAAACATATTTTGCTCACTTACAGACTTTAACTGATCTTATTACTCTACAATTCCCTCTCATGTTCAAACTCTGTCCTATTGTATAGGGCCAGAAAACAACTTTAGATAATTAGGGTAAGAAATACTCAAGAAATATGCATTACATAATAAGGATCACCAGTGTAAAAACTATAGAAAACAAAGAGTTGTCTGTTAAACAACCCCTTCACTACTAGAGCTGAACATAATCAGTGAATGAAATTGTGTGGTGAAAGCTTTTATATTATATTATATATATATATATATATATATATATATATATATATATATACATATAAAGTACTCTCGCGTCCAACACGCGTTTGTCCAGCACGATTCGTGTCCAGCACGGAGAGCAATAATTAGTAAGATTTAATTCGGTTTAATTACTGTAACACGGGTGCATTAGCATAACACGGACAGAGCTCTGAGAAGTGGGCGAAATCCGCAGAGTTCGTCTCTAGCATGATCACCCCTGGTCCAACACGGTCATACTGGACGTTCCCGTGATGCTGACAGCCAATAAAAACTTCCGATCAAGTAGCCTCCCCCGCCCACTATCGTGAGGTGATTGTGATGTCGCCCAATAAAAAACGCTTCTGCTCTCACGTGATGTTTTGTTTAAATTTCTCCCGCCACAACGCCACTCAGTCGCATAATTCACATTGGAAGGTGCTTTTTTCTTGCTGCATTTTCTGCCCTTGTTACTGCATTTTACCCTGCTCACGATGCCTAGGAAGCCTTATGACAACCCCAAGAAGCGGTGGCACCTCCCTCAGGCCACCAAGCTAGAAAGCATCGGGAAGAAGAAGAAAGGGGAGAGGAAAGTGGACACTGCCAAGGCCTACGACATGAATGAAGCCAATGTGAGGACAATAATAAAAAACCAAGACAAGATCCTGGCAGCAGTGAAGGCTTACAGAATGCTAGGACAGGCAGAAACAGGACCTTCCATGGCTGTGGACGAAGATAGTGATTCTGAGTGTGATTTCGAAAGATTTATGAGGGAGGTTGGGGAGGCGCAGCAGCCATTACCCGCTAGTGACGCCAGCAGCCATCCTCCGGGGACCCAGTAGGACTACCTACAGCCTTGGATACCACCTTCCATTCCCAGCAAGCCCATCAACACTATCCTAAAAGGTTAGTTATCATTCATAGCACAGTACCATTTATTATAATTACAGTAGTACCAATATATATATAGGTATATGGTAGGTATTTAGGGTGACTTTTCCTAGGGTTGCTGACATAATTCATTTTTCCCCATAAGCTCTGTTGTTTGTCCAACATGTTTTTGGTCCAACACGGGACCCATGCATGACAATATTACTGTGTTGGACGCGAAGGTACTGTATGTATATATATATATATTAGTACCCTCACATCCAAGACGGTAATATTGTCGTCTGAGGGTCCTGTCTAAGACAAAAAACATTTTGGATCAATACAAGACCTTATGGAGAAAATTAATATTGTCACAAAATCTTCAAAAAGCGCCCCTAAAAACATTACCCTAGACCTATTTTGGCACCAAAACAAATTTCCTCACCTTGAAAATGTGTGTTTCTGAGCTTATATCCAGCTTAGTAGCTCAATTATCTCCAGCTTAGTATCCTGAGATAGATGGCAGCACTTCAAGGGGATAGCAAACGATTTCCTAGTCATGGTTACACAAGGAGAGGCAATAGCCTTGAAGCAAACGCTGAGTGCAACACACGGTAAGTGTGTCCATGATGCTCTGGTGAGAGACAAAAACAAGCCCTGCATGCTCATCACGTGACAAGATGCCAATATTTTATTGGACAACATCTCAACCACATCACTCTCCCAGGCGCGGGAACTGTGTTGGACCGGGTGAGACTCATAGCTGTATTCTTCTCGGATTTGGGCTGTTGTGAACCGTTGGTTCTGTATTGGACATATGCAACCGTATTACAGAAATATTTTGGATTATTATTTATGGCCTCCACCTTGGACGCAAAACATCTTGGACAAACACATCTCGGAAGCAAGGGTACTGTATGTATGTGTGTATGTATGTATGTATATATATATATATATATATATATATATATATATATATATATATATATATATATATGTATTTTTGATTGATGGGATTGTTTTCCACCATATTAGCCTAATCACATTCTTCATGGAGCAGTTCATACATCTTTTTTCTGAAAGGCACTTCATTACAAATAAAGTCCTTCTACTCTCATTTCTGGTGACCAAACAGACAATATTATTCAGCTCAAGGAAGATCTCTAATAGTACAGGGATTAATGATGGCTGTATCTAACCTCTCAAGTTTGAAAATTCTATCCTAAACTGAGTATAAACACTCAAGGTAACAAAAATAAAAACAGATTGTCACTGGATTGAAGGAGTTAATGTTAAACCAGGACAGTATTGCTACAGTCTGGGACAAAATTTTGCCAAATATTCAATTGCTTCTGCTTCTCACATTTCTACGATGACAAATATCCAAAGCTGAAAGAGGTTTGGTATGTTTCTCTGCCAACAGATGATGATATTCTCTATGATGTGTAAAGGAAGAAAGTGACAGTCATGCCCAGTAGATAGTTAAGTGCAAAGTTCATGCAGTGTAATGGAAGGCGAACTTTTTGCCCTGCCTGTACAGTTGGAAACCCTAAGTATGGTGAACTCCTGACTTTGATTATCCTAAGTATGCAGTAGACACAATGGTATAGTTGGCTAACTTTTGACTTTCACTGTACAATGCAATCTTCTGCCCACAGGTGCTCTGCCGTGACATATGAGAACTTCTACTATGTGAGTGAGGAACAGTGTCAAGAGACTCACAGTCCCCTTTGTGTGCTCACTACAACAGCCTAGCCAGGGAGCCAACACATTTACCTTCACCTTGTGCATGCAAACACCAACATGTCTAATACAGTTTTTAACCTAACCTAAAGCTAACTAATGAACCCAAATTAACCTTATCTAACTTGACCTAAACTAATAACCTAACCTGACCAAATCAAAATGTATTTACTCTAGCCTAACTTAAACTAAAGTAACCTAACCTCTCAGTAATATGCTTAAAATAAGTCAGCCAAAGTGTAAGCAAAACCCTCAAATTCTAATAACAATTTATGAAACAACTGTGACACTTGTGACTCAATGGTTTAAGAGGGACCATACCTCATACACCATCTCCAGCAAAGAATATTCAGTCATGAAGGGTCACTTATTAATAAGTGCAGTGGTGCTCATTTAAGCAGGGTAGGAGTTGGTCATTTCCCCAGTGACACAAAGTGCTGTTCCTCAACCCTATGGATCAGCTGCTCTGTAGGACTCATAAATCACAGTTTCAGTGTGTGTAACAGAACAGACCAAATATGTCAGACGTATGCAAGCTTGCTGCTACAATACATACATACTCAGCTGCTCTTAGCTATGTTTATTATTACTCTCTGTTCTTATCACTGCTAAGTTTAATGTTCATTTTATAGTTTCAATTGCAATTACACTTATTAAACTGTATTTTGCCTCATTTTCCCTGAGAGTGACTTGGTCAGGGAATTCTGATTATTATATCTGATGGAATGACAGGTGGAGATGCTCACAATCTATTCACTCAGTGCAGCACCACAATCTGGTGACTCTACACTGATAAAAGTCAGAGGTTTTCTTGTTACTCAGAAAACAATTTACTGTACTGTACTGGGTTGGTTGTTAACCATACAACCAGCAAATAAATACTTTGTGGTCTAGTGGGTTAAGGTGCTCCAAATGGATATAGATTTAGGAGTCTGAATCTGTGAGATGATTGGGGTTTTTTGCTCCTATAATTCCACTCTCAAAGGCAAGCTACTGGTCATTCTTGTCTTAACTGTCTGCAATTAATTGCCTAGCCCTGAGCCTCTACACTCCTGATCTGGCAATACATGTATAAAAATATAAATTAATTAATTAAAAAAAAAGGGGATAAAGGTTTACGAGGTCTATCCAGAAAGTATCCAACCTAATCTTTTATTTTTTGCCAACCAGTTGGAGGATAAGGACAGAGTTTAGTGCTGCACAGTGCAGGACCTTCGTGCACTTGCATGATCAATGCCAGCCACCACGAGTGACTCAGTGGCTATCAGCAAGCCTGTGTTCACGGGCGTGCACGTTACGCTCACTGCATTCCCACACTCATCACGATGATTGGAAAAAGTCAAACAACGTACCTGCATCAAATTTTGCCAAAAAACAAGGTGATACCCAAGTTGAACTATCAGAAAAATCCTACTACTTTGGGGGAATGATGCTATGGGGGTAATGCAAACAGTACAGTGGCTTAAAAAAATGGATGAATGTTAGTCGAGAGCAATCCACGTCCTGGGAGGCCATCAACAAGTGGAAGTGCTGAAAATGTGAAGAAAATCTGCAATTTGGTCATGGGAAATTGTCGGCTGACTGTCAGAGAAACTGGTAATGAAACTGGAGTCAGCGATGGATCAGCAAACAGAATTTTAACAGATGTTTTTGGCATGTGAAGAGTTGCCGCCAAGTTCATTCCAAAGCTATTTTTATGTGAACAACAAGCTCTGCGGATGAGTGGTCCTCAAGACATGCTAGAGTGCGTAAATCACGATCCGGACTTTCTGAAGACTGTTGTCACTGGAGATGAGACTTGGGCGTACAGGTAAGACCCACAAACCAAAGTATGGTCATCCCAGTGGAAGCATGCAGGGTCGTTTCAGCCAAAACAAGCATGAAAGATTTGCAGCAAGGTGATATGTGTCTCGACAGTTTTTTTCGACTACCGTTGTGTTGCACATCATGATCATGCACCGGCAGGTCAGACTGTCAACAAACATTACTATCTCGACGTTATCCGTCATCTTCGCGATGCAGTTTGGAGGAAGAGACCAGACCTTTGGAGAGTGGCAAGTTGGAAGCTGCACCATGACAATGCCCCTGCCCATTCTTTTCAACTAATTCAGGATTTTGCCTAAGCATGGCATGCCACAGGTCCTGCAGGATCCCTACTCACCAGACATGGCTCCGTGTGGCTTTTGGTTATACCCCAAGCTCAAAACTTTGCTGAAAGGTTCTCAATATAAGACGAGAGAAGAGATCATGACGAATATGACGAAGCACTCGCTGGAGATACAGAAACCGGCTTTGAAAAATGTTCAAGGCAGTGGGAAGAACACTATGCTACTTATGTCAAGTCAGAAGGGGCCAACTTTGAGGGGGATTAGTGTCCTAGCTCAACAAGTTAGCTATTTATTTCTTTAGACCCTAAGGTTGGATAGTTTCTGAACAGACCTTGTCGTTTTGAGAAGTTTTATCTGGTGCAAGAAACCTGAACACTACTGTACTATGTATTCCCGTTATCACATCAGGTTCTTATTATTCTCTCTCAGCCAGACAAATTCATCTGGCATCAGCTGCAACAGAATACTGTTCTACTAACACTGTCCAGGCCATAAGAGAGTTAATAGTACCAGTATTAACTCTGTTGTTTCTACAACTCACACTTAGCTGAATAAGTCTAGCATCTGCTGCACTAGAATAGTAGAGTTGTCATAACAATATGAGAGTGAACAGCATAACGCAATAAGAAGCGCTGTGAGAGTGCAATACAGTAATCTCTGTAAGACCTGGACGCCCAAGTCCTGGACATTTTGGGCTCAGGTCTTTGGAAACCAAAAATGGCCAAAAAACATAAAAATACAAAAAAAAAATTTGACACGCCTTCAACCGTACCTTGAACTTAGGGCACGGCACCAAACAGCTGTGTTTTTGCGCATAGTAGAGCGCACCCTTGCTTCCTCCCCTCCCCAGTTCCAGCTTAACTACCGTTGTGACTAGATGCTTTTCGCAATTGCTGCCCCACATGCTTGTTTTTTGTGAATAAACTGCAATACCTCGCCACTAGACCACACGGGAATTTACAATGTTGTGCAGTGTTAAAAAAGTATAATTCAGAGTGCAAAGGATTAAGTGCAGAGTGCAAACTGGTGTGTTGCAACTGGCATGGTGCATGTAAGAACAGAATGAGCAGTGTTAAACAATTATAATTCACAGTGCAAAGGATTACGTGCAGCACAACACTGGATTACTGTACATGCTTCAAGAGCATTTTCACCACAGTCAGAATCTGACAGGAGGTGAGTTACTCTTTGTGACGGCCACGGACGTGTTGTAAGTACCCTGTACACTGCTAAATATTTTCCACAATCACTTCTGATTCCTCATTCTCTGGTTCCTTTTCATTTATTTCATGCTTTCTGTCCCTTATTTGTGTGAATAGGGTCTTAAATAGGTGCTGTGCATGTCCGGTAGGGAGTTATTTAGGTGGTTTTCAGAGTTAGGTCCATAGTACCCGTCCAGGAGGCATTTTCCCAAGTCCCGGACAAACCCAAGTTTCGGACATGCCTTTGGCTATATTACATTGAGTCTTGGAGGGATTACTGTACTCACACCCTACAGCTGGTCTATGGACTGAACATTTGACATCATCCTGTGACCTTCAACTGGTAGTTCTCAAAATCAGTTTTTTTCTAGCTCTAAAAATCAATTTATTTCAAACATCACTGACCCCCAACCCTTCCTTCCACCAACTTGGGTGTAACTCACAACAAAACTGTTTGAGCTGGCTTTGCCCTGTGACCCTGAGCTTTGACCTTTCCCTGCTACTCTGACCTTTGAATGACTGTTCTCATCGTCAAATTCCTTCATTCTTGCCTGAACCTGAACCCTTCTACAACGTTTGGTCTACATCAGATAATAACTGTTTATACCGACTATGCCATGTGACCTTGACCTTTGACCTATTTTTCTCAAAAATCAAAATGTCAACCTCTTGGCTAACATTCAACCATACCACCACGTGTGATTCAAATAATTTTTCTTTTTTCTTGTTAACACAGACACCTATAGCTCAAACTATGACCTTGTTGTGACCCTGACTTTAGAATGATTATTTTCAACAACAAATCCCTACATTTTTACCTTGCCCTCAATCTTTCCATTAAGTCTGGTCTAAATTGGATAAGCTCAAGTTGACTTTGCCATATAACCTTGACTTTTGACCTATTTTTTGTTAAAGAAAAAGAAAAAGAAAAAGCCCCTAGGCTAACCCTCCATCCTACCACTGAGTTTCGTCCAAATCAGACACAAAATATTTTCTAATTTTGTTAACACAGAAATACCCACAGGTCAAACTTTGACCTTGACTTTTGGCTGATTGCTCTCAACACTGAATTCCTTTACTCTTGCATTATTCTCAACCCTTCCACCAGGTGTGATCTAAATCGAATAAAAAATGCATAAGTTGACCATGCCATGTGGCCTCAACCTTTGACTTACTATTTACAATAGCCCAACCCCTTGGCTGAACCTAAACCATTTACCAAGTTTGGTTACAACCAGTAAGGCGTGCTTTGTGAGCACATGATGAGCAAGGAAGTACCATGTTATCACAATTTCCCTCTGATTTCAAATTATAGGTGGAATCCCCAATACCTACCTGCTAGAGCTGATGCCAAAAAACACAGTGTAATGATGGAAAATGTTTTAAAATTTGATTTCGAGTTTGGGGAGGCAACAGACATGATTGTGTGCAACACATATTTTAGGAAAAGAGACAGTAGGTTAATTACGTATGAGTCTGGGGGAAATAGCAGTCAGATAGATTATTTTCTGGTTAGGAGGGCCGATAGGAGGTTAGTGAGGGATGTTAAAGTTATAGGATGTGAGGAGTGTGTGCAGCAGCACAAACTATTGATTTGTGATATGGTGCTTAAAGAACAAATGATGAAAAAGAGGACTTATGTACCTAGGAGGAAAATATGGAAGCTGAAAAACCAAGTAGTAAGGGATGCCTTCTATAGCGAGTTGAGGAGAGTGGTGGCTGAACAGGGAGCTGTAGACAGAGGCGTTAATGAACAGTACAGAGCCCTCAAGAACAATTTCTTGAGAGTTACTGATGTAACATGCGGCTGGACAAGAGGACCACCAAGACATAAAGTAACTTGGTGGTGGGATGAGGGTGTAGAAGCTGCAATTAAGGAGAAAAGAAGGCTTTTCCGGGAATGGAAGAAGGGTGGTAGCAAAGAGGAATATTTGGCTGCCAAGCGTAGGGCTAGGAGAGAGGTATACAGGGCAAAGTCTGAGTCACAGAGACAATTACTTGATAACCTAAATCATGGGGAAAGGAAAAATATATTTAGGGTGGCAGGTCAGGTGAAGAGGGATAATCGGGATATCATAGGTGAGCAGTGTGTGAAGAATGATGAAGGAAGGGTAGTGGTGAACAGTGAGGATATTAAAGATGCATGGAGAGAGCATTATAACCGGTTGTTGAATGAGGAGTTTGACTGGGACAGGGAAGGTTTGGAGCCAGCAGATCCAGTGTCTGGCCCTTGGCCTTTGATTGATACTGCTACTGTGAGTGAGGCAATAGGCAGGATGAGGGTGGGGAAGGCAGCAGGTGTGTCTGGGTTGACTGCCGAAATGTTGAAGGCCTCAGGCGATATAGGGGTGAGTTTAGTCACTGACCTGATAAATAGGATTATTTATGAGTGTGTTGTCCCAGATGATTGGCTGAAGAGTGTAATTGTAAATGTGTATAAAGGGAAGGGTGATGCCCTGGAAAGAGGAAATTATAGAGGTATAAAGCTTTTAGATCAGATAATGAAGGTAATGGAGAGAGTTTTAGAAGGTATGATTAGAGAAAGAGTGAATATTGATGAGATGCAGTTCGGGTTTATGCCAGGTAGGGGGACCACTGATGCCATATTCATTGTTCGACAGCTTCAGGAAAAATATATTGGTAGGAGAAGGGATCTTTATTTTGTTTTTGTTGATTTGGAAAAGGCCTTTGACAGAGTCCCTAGAGAGGTGGTGAAGTGGGCAATGAGAAAGCTTGGCTTGGAGGAGTGGCTGGTTAGGGTGGTTATGGCCATGTATGTGGGTGCTCACACCCAGGTGAGAGTGAATGGAGATTTGAGTGATGAGTTTTCCTAGAATGTTGGTGTGCATCAGGGGTCAGTCTTGAGTCCCATGTTGTTTATCATGGTACTTGAAGCCCTTTCACGTGACTTTAGAAACGGACTCCCGTGGGAGTTGTTGTATGCTGATGATTTGGTGTTGATTGCAGAGAATGAAAGGGAGGCGGAGGAAAGGTTTAGGAAGTGGAGAGATGGTATGGGGCAAAAGGGTTTAAGGGTAAATGCAGATAAAACAAAAGTGATGATATCTAGGGTTGGTGGCGGTACTGTCAAAGACGAGGGAGAGTGGCCGTGTGCAGTTTGCCACAAGGGCGTGGGAAGTAATTCCATCTTGTGCGGTGTGTGTGATAAATGGGTGCATAAGAGATGTAGTGGTATCAGAGGTAGACTGCGAGATAATGCTGATTTTATGTGTACGGCGTGCCGGGGCGAGAAGGTGGAGATCGTCCGTGAAAGGATTGAACTTGCTGGTGAATCTCTTGAGTGTGTGGAGGAGTTTTGTTATTTAGGAGACATGTTGTGTGCTGGAGGTGGGGCTGGAGCTAGCTCTGTGGCTAGGGTGAGAAGTGGTTGGAAGAAGTTCAGGGAGCTCTTGCCTCTCCTGACATTGAGGGGGCTCTCCCTACGTGCTAAGGGGTTTTTGTATGCAGCGTGTGTTAGGAGTGTGATGCTGTATGGCAGTGAGACCTGGGCAGTGAAGGAGGAAGACATTCGCCGGCTCAGACGTACAGAAATGACAATGATTAGGTGGATGTGCAGTGCGTCCCTGCATCCAAGGCCTGGAGGGGCTGGGTTTACAATGGAAGAGTTGAGAGGTAGGATGGGACTGGAGTGTATTGGTGTTGTGATGAGGAGAGGTAGATTGAGGTGGTTTGGACATGTGGAGAGGATGGGGGATGATAATTGGGTGAGGAAGGTGAGAAGTGTTAATATTGGGGGTGGGGTTATGAGGGGTAGACCGAGAAAGACATGGGACGAGGTCATTAAGTGTGACCTTAGGGTTAAGGGACTGAACAGGGAGGCTGCAATGGATCGTCCAGCGTGGAGAGCCGCCATTAGGTGACCAAGGCCGACACATGCAAGCATGTTGGAGCCTTTAAAAACGAAAACGAATTAAGGCATACACCGGTCAGATCCAAACACCCCCTTGGTAAACTCGAGATTCCAAGGGGTTCTTACGTATTTATGGGTGAGTTTTTAACTGATAACAAAATTTATCAAATGAATGTATCACATGCAGAAAGAATTTCAGCTCTACTTCACATAGGAGTAAAGTTATTAGCTTCTGCTTGGCGTGACAGTTGGGTTAGGCAGGGTCAGGCTGCTCATTTCCAAAGTTAACCGAGGGTAAACATCACTTGCATGTAATCATATAAAAAGTAATGTACTGAGATATTTTGTTCTCTCTCTCTCTCTCTCTCTCTCTCTCACACACACACACACACACACACACACACACACACAAGTGGAGTGCCCCTGGGCTCGGTGTTGGCTCCAATTATGTTTTTCTATCTACAGTATCTATCTATTGCCAGACGCCTTAATTCCGTAAGGGGTGGCCACAAACAAATCACCTCCATGTCGCCCTGTCCCCCGCCATTTCACTGCCCTGCTCCAAGCTCACACCCCCCTCTCCCATGTACTTCTCCACTCCATCCCTCCATCTCATCCTTTTTGATATATATAAATGACATGCCTGAAGGGTTGAGTATTTATATGGGTTTATTTGCTGATCATGCAAAAGTTATGAAATATATTAAAGGAGTAAATTGCTGTAAGGAATTACAAAAAGATCTACATAAACTCTATAAATAGAGTCAAACATGGAAAATGGAATTCAGTACTAATGTCAGGTATTGGAAATGGGAGTCAGTGAAAAGAGACCAAGGTATGTGTATATGATGGGAGATGAAATATCAAGGAAGCCAAAAGTAGAAACGGTCTTTGTGTGACTATACAGGATAACCTATCGTCAGAGAAACATCTAAACAGGATTACTGGAGGAAATTACGGACTACTGACCAACATAGGAGTGGCATTTAATTATATGGATGAAGAGATGCTGAGAGGGTTAATAGTGAGCATGATAAGACCAAGACTGGAATATGCAGCAATGATATGGTCACCACACTTGAAAAAGCATACCAGAAAACTAGAATGAATATAAAGGATTGCTACAGAATTGACACCAAGCTTGAGGGAGTTGTCTTATGAAGAGAGATTAGAAAAGCTGAAATTGCCAACCCTAAGAAAGAGGAGAAAGAGGGGAGATTTAATTGCAATGTTTAGAGGAGTATGAGGAATAGAATGTGTGGGCAGAGAGGTACTCTTTGTGAAAGATGATGAAAGAACAAAAGGACATGAATTCAAGCTGAAGAAGAGTCGATGCCTCAGTGATGTAAAGGAATTTAGTTTTCCAAACAGAACAATAGACCATCTATCTATCTATTGCCAGATGCCTTAATCCCTTATACGGGGTTACCACAAACAAATCGCCTCCACGTCACCCTGTCCCCCGCCATTTCACTGCCCCGCTCCCAATTCACACCCCTCTCTCGTATACCTCTCCACTCCATCCCTCCATCTCATCCTTGGCCTCCCTCTCCCTCTCTCCCCCTCCACCTCACTCACATACACTCTCCTCATCAGTCTCTCACTCTCAATCCTCTCCACATGGCCAAACCACCTCAATGTGTTTCTCCTTACCCTTCCTATCACATCCACATCCACACCAACACGCTCCTTCACGTCCTCATTTGTCAGTGTCTCTCCATGTGACTCCACATGCTCCTATCAAATAACTCATTTCCACTGCTCTCACTTTTGACTTGTGTCCCTCCAACAATGTCCAAGCTTTACTTCCATATGTTAGAGTTGGTATCACAATACTGTCATGTAATAACTTTTTCACTTCCATGATCACTTTCCTGTTTCTTATCACTGCCTTCAAGGAACCAGCAACCTTTCTTCCTTGTTGTACCCTTTCAAGCACTTCACCCTCCAAACTTCCATCCTTACTCATCACACTACACAAGTATTTAAACATGCTCACATTTTCCATTTCCTCATCATCCAACCTCACTATACATTCACTGACTTCAACTCTCTTGAAGACAATAACTTTACTCTTCCCAACATTCGCCTTTAGATTCTGTTTCTTACACACTTTCCCAAACTCATCCACCAAGCCTTGCAGCTCTCCTTTGTCTTCACTTAACAACACGGTATCATCTGCAAACAACAGTACAGGGAGTTTCCAAACACTGCCCTCTCTCATTAGGACCACTTCAACATCCACTGCCCTACCTTGTATCTCTTTTATAACCCCATCCATATGCAGATTGAACAACCATGGAGACATGACACATCCCTGTTTCAACCCAACCTTCAAATAGAAAAACTCACTCAGTTCACTATCCACATGCACTGCAGCCTTAGCACCCTTATACATACTCTTCACAGCATTCAATAACTTTCCATCTACCCCATATATTCTTGATACTTTCCACAATCCTTGTCTATCCACCCTGTCATATACGTTCTCCAAATCCATGAAGGCCACATACAACTTCTTTCCCTTCTCTAGAAACTTCTTCACTAAAGATCTAAGAATGAATATCTGATCTACACAACCTCATCCCTTCCTAAAGCCTCCCTGTTCTTCTCCAACTAATTCCTTTGTTATTTCCCTAACTCTGTCAGTAAGTATCCTACCGTATACTTTTCCTATTACACTAAGAAGACAAATGCCCCTATGATTACCACACACTTCTTTTTCCCCTTTCCCTTTGTACCAGCAAACAATTATACCTGACTTCCAATCCTCTAGGTCTCTACCTTCCTCCCAGGCCAATCTGCACATCTTCCACATCCATTCTCTACTATCTCTCCCCCATGCTTCAGCATTTCACCACACACTCCACCAATTCCTGGGGCTTTCCCCATTTTGACTTTGAAGGATGACACTTAGAAGGATGATTAGTGAAATGGCAAGTATAGTTGTCAACCATGACATTACTAGGAAGGGGTTCAAAAATGATACAGAGACAATTAGGCAGGCAAGCAGACTGATAGACCAAAGTAGTGAAATTGAAGAGAAGATAACCCAGGTGAACAAAGTGATGCAAAGTTACAAAGATGATGAAGAAACTACGTATGCTGAAATGATGAAAATAAGGAAAGACTCAGAAACAAAGTTGAAGGAAAAAGCACTAGAAAGGAAGTGAAAGAAATAATTAAAAACAACCCAAAACTGGTCAAAGATTCAGCAGATATCAACAAATCTATAGTAATCACTGGTATAAATGAAGACGAAATAAGAAACAAATTTTCATGACAAAAAGGAGATGGCAAATATAATGAACATACTGAAGGATGTATCAGAGGAAATCTGTGATAAAGACACAGAGGAACACAAAAGGCTAGGGAAATATGAGAGAAAAAAGTCAATGCCCCTGAAAGCAACCTTCCAGAGTGTGAACACTGTAGAGGAAATACTAAAAAATGCAAACAAACACATCGAAAAAGAGGAATTTTAAAAAGTATGGATAAAAAGATACCTAACACAAGAGGAATTAGGAACACTAAAGGAAAAGAGGAAGGAAGCAAAAACAAAGAACGAGGAAAGATCAGAGGAGGAGAAGAGTAAATTTTTTTACACAGCAACTGGATTGCAGGAACACAAGTGGTACATAACCAAGAGTGAATAAGAAGAAGGAAGGTAGTAGACCCAAGCTATAACAAGTATGTAAACAATATGATTAAGTTGATGTACTCAAATGTAGATGGAATGGTGTCTAAATCATTAGAAATGAAAGACTATACCAAAGAAAATGAACCACATATTACTTGCCTAGCTGAAACAAAATTAACCCCAAAGATATCAAACAATACCCTAAACTTAAAGGAAGACAATATATGGAGAAGAGACAAAAATTTAAGAAAAGGAGGAGGAATTATAATCTTAACAAAGAAAACTCTACAAGTCAAAGAAATAAAAATAGATATATCCTCACAAGTAGGACTGATTGCATTACAGATTGACACATCTGAAGGGAAAGTAATTGCAGCAAATTTATACATGCCACCCAAAACAAACAGTTGGGAAAGAGGCGAATATGAAGAGCTGGCAAAAAGTACAATCCAGAGTTTAAGAACATTACTACAGACACTGGAAGAGAAATCTGAATGAACTATTTTAACTGCAGATTTCAATACAAATATAAATTGGAATACTCTAGATGTAAGAAGTCATGAAAGCTGCTGGGATCAAAAGCTCCTGGATCTTGTGCACGAGTGTTTCCTAACACAGCATGTAAAGGAAAACACCAGAAAAAGAGGAGATGATGATCCATCAGTACTAGATCTTATGTTTACTAGGCAAGAAAATGATACTGACAATATACAGTAATGTATCACCCTCCATTTGGCAAAAGTGCCAAGGCAGTATTAAATTGCAACTTCAGGACATATGACAGTTACCAGTAATGAAAGTTACAAAAACAGTCTAAACTACAAAAAGAGCAACTATCATGACCTAAAGAAATACTTCTTAAAAAGAGATTGGGAAAAGGAGCTTAGAGGACAAGATATAAATGTTACATATAGAAAACTCTGTGATTTAAAAAAAATAGGAGTCCAACATTACATCCCTCAGCACAAAGAAACAGAAATGTAAACAATCAAAAGAAAAAAGAGATTTCCTGTGGAATAGCTATAGCAGACAAAATAGTGAGAGAGAATATAACAATGATAAACAGGCAAGAAATGATTATACAATGATAAGGAGGGAGTCTCAAGGACAGTTTGAGAAAGACATTATAAATAAAAATAGTGATCAACCTAAGCTATTTTACAACTACATCCGAAGCAAAACCAAGGTCAAAGATAAAATACAGTCAATTACGGATAAGGGAATCATCTATAAACAAGAGAAAGATATTTGTGAAGCACTAAATAAAAACTTCCAATCAGTTTTTACAAAAATAATTTTGAAAGAGATGATATGAAACGTGCATGCCCACACATATTACCAAATATACAAATATCAGAAAAAGGAGTACAGGAAGAGTTAAGCAAATCAGACAAAGGAAAAGCATATGGTCCTGACGAAATTTCAGGTTGGGTGTTACATGAACATGCAGAAGAGTTAAGCAGACCATTATATTTAATATTCAAGGAATCCTTCAGTCAAGGTAAACTACCTGATATTTGGAAGAAAGCAAACACTGTTCCCCTTTTGAAGAATGGGAATAGGAAGAACCCACTCAACTACCGACCAGTATCACTGAACAGTGTTGTGAGTAAGATACTAGAAGAGCTGATAAGAAAAGTTTGGGTAAACCACCTAGTAGAACACAGTATGATAAAAGAAAGACAGTTCGGTTTTACAAAGGGAAAATCATGTTACTATTCCATTAAGCTACTATGATAGAGTTACAGAAACATTACAAAAAAGAGAAGGATGGGGAGACAGTATCTCTTTTGATTTCAAGAAAGCATTTGACAGAGTACCGCATCAAAGACTTTTCTGGAAACTGTACCATAAAGAAGGTATCCAAGGCAACCTGAACTGTTGTATGCAGGATTTTCTCAGAAAAAGGGAAATACTAAGGGGAAATTACTCGTTATGGAGGGAAGTGACTAGTGGAGTTCCACAGGGCTCAGTGCTGGCACCAGTTATGTTTTTAGTACAATATATATTAATGACAGACAGTAACACTGAAAATGGAAGCTATCTAAATATGTTTGCTGATGATGCAAAAATACAAAGGAAAAATAGTAACACAGATTCTTGCACAGAGCTACAAGAAGAATTTTAAAAAATTCATGAATGGACCAATAAATGGCAAAAGGAATTTAATGTGGACAAGTGTCATGTAATTAAGTTTGGTAAAAGTGAAAAAAGACCAGATTGGGGTTATAAGTTAGGAAGATCAACTGTACACATACCAGAAATGGAGAAGGACCTAGGAATGATTATCAATAACAGACTATCTCCGGCTGACCACATCGGTGAGAAGGTTCATAACATGTATACACTCCTTGCAAATATGAGACTAGCATTCACAAATATAAATGAAGACATGCTGAGAAAGATAATAACATCATTCATCAGCCCAACCCTGGAGTATGCATCAGTAGTCTGGAATCCTCATCTCAAAAAACACATAGATAAGATTGGAAAAGTACAAAGGGCATCTACAAGATGGGTACCAAGCTTAGGGGATCTAAGCTATGAAGAAAGATTAGAAAAACTGAATCTACCAACATTACAAGAGAAAAGGAAAAGAGGAGATATGATTATGCTATATAAATGCATCTCGGGGAAAGGGAAAATAGACCTAAATGAATATATAATCTATGGGGAAGCACCAGCAAGAGGACACTGCAAAAAACGACATAAAAAGAGAGGCAACAAAGACGTAACGAAATTCAGTTTCCCAAACAGGGCAATTAATCAGTGGAATGTATTACCAAATGAAATAGTGTGTGCCAAAACTATTCATAAATTTAAGGATGTGTACGATAAAAATGGTTTAATACACAGGACAGTACGAGTGTGACTCATTCCTGTAAAGATACAGTTAGGTAAGAAAACACACACACACACACACACATGCACACACGGACACACACACACACACACACACACATGCACACACGGACACACACACACACACACACCGCTCGCTGGTGCAGTGGTAACGTTCCCGCTTGCCAACTGGTGGACGGGAGTTCGCGCCTCGCTCAGGTTGCGAAAAGTTTCACTGACGAAGTGGGTGGTTACTGTCCCCCCCGAGCAAGGGGATGAGTGTGTGCATGTGTGAAGGTCACAGCCTTGCCCTTAGATCGGACTATATGAGCTCTCAGCTCCCTTCCGGGAGGGTAAAAGCTGACGATCACGAATGACCATCAAGTGATCCTGACCGACCCGGTGAATTACACACGCATGTACGCCCACACGCACGCACGAACACACGCCCGCACACACACACACACACACACACGGAGCCGGAGAGAGCAGACGTCCCAGCAATCGCTGCTAACCTTGAGTAGTTTCAGGAATTTTGTCTGTTCTGTCTCCTAAGGTCTTGCTTTAAATTCAAAATAATGAAAGTTAATAGACTACCAAAAATGTAAAGATTTATTGACTAGATTGTACATGAATGTTTGTAGTTTTTTTTCGGTAACAGCTGTTTTGGTATTTAACCAACATCAAACATGGCTGAAAATATAAACAATGAGGGACTGGAATTTCAAGGATTTGATGCTAATACCAATGTCATGGACCTGGTTAAAACATTAATTATGAGGATTAGTGAACTCGAAAAGAAAGTAGAGAATCTAGTGATAAAGGATGTGTCAGTAAATACGGAAACCACCATACAGAGTCTGATCCAGTCCAATGAAACAGCCAATGAAGAAATTAGGAATTTGAAGAGGGAAAATGTTGAACTGAGGAGGAAACTAGAAGAGAGTACTAATAAAACGGAGAAGGTGAGTAATGTATTAGAAGAACATAAGGCAAAGTGGGCACACGTAGAAGAACAGAAAGAAGTGGCCAGCTTAAGAGAGATCCAGGAAGAAAGGGAAATGAACAAGAAAGAAATGGAAGAAAATGTAGTGAAAATACTGAAGAAAAAAGAGAAAATAGTGAGAGAACCTGTAGAAAGGAACAGATGTGTGGTAGTATTTGGAAACAGGGAAGAGGAAGAAAAGGTTCGGTTCATAAGACTCGAGAGAGACACAAACATGGTGAGAGGAATATTAGGCAAGATTGACCCCGAAGGAGACAAGTGGGTAAAAGAAATTGAGGAAGTAAGGAGGATAGGGCCCTACAAGAAAGGGGAAACAAGACCAATGAGAGTCAAGTTTACATCAGAAAGTGAAATAAATGAGATACTTAAAGTGACCTGGAAATTAAGCAAAGAGGCGGGGATGGAAAATATTATAATAAGAAAAGATCTGAATGAAGAAGAAAGAGAAGTTTTAAAATCATTAAAGGAAGAAGTAAAGGAAAAAAATGATAAGAGGACAGAGGAAGAATGTAATACTTTTTTTTGGAAAGTATTGGATATGAAAGTAAGGAAATGGTATTTAAGGAAATAGAAGTGATGGAAACTAAGGGGGATGGTTGTGAAAGATCAGAAGTTGAGGAAGTGGTACGGACAGAGAGTAGGAGAGAAGAGGGTATTAATAATGTCAAAAATAATTTGAAGGTGATATATACTAATGTTGATGGTTTCATATCAACAAGGATCAAAATTAATGATTTCTTAAGAGAACATGAACCTGATGTCATGTGCTTTGTGGAGACCAAATTAAGAGAAGATATTGATGTTCATTTGGGAGATGGTAAATACAAACTGTGGAGAAAAGACAGAAAAGAAAAAAAGGGAGGAGGAGTGATGATAGCAGTGAAGAACAACATAAATGTAGATACTGTGGAAATGGGAGAAGGCAGGGCTGAAGTGATATATATGAAATTAGAAACTGGAGAGAATGTGAAGAGAGATATGGCGGTAGTGTATGTTCCCCCAAAGACGAGAGCATGGAAGGATGACGAATACCATGAGATGTTGTCAGATATGGCTAGCTACTTGCAAAAAATAATTGAGAAAGGCAATAACATAATTTTGGTGGGTGACTTTAATTGTAAAGAGGTGAACTGGGAGGAATGGTACTCAGGAGGCGGCGAGGATTCGTGGGGCACTATGTTATTAAATATAATAATGAATAATGTGATGACGCAATGGGTCAAAGAAGAGACACGGTTTCGAGGCGAGGACACACCAGCAAGGTTAGATTTACTGTTCACCAAAGAACCCGATGTAATAGAATCATTGGAATATCTCTGTCCTTTGGGAAAAAGTGATCACGTGGTCATTGAGTTCCAGATGTTAACAGGAAACGTCGAGCCAAGAGACGAGCTTCATAGACAGGGAAGATACAACTTTGGGAAAGCAAATTTTACAGGACTGAGAAACTTTTTTGAAAATGCGGATTGGAGACAATTCAGAGAAACAAGAGAGATACAGAGGAAGTGGGATATCTTTCTAGACCTCTATAATTTGGGAGTGGAAAAATTTGTACCAAGAGTAAGAGTGAAAGAAAACAGGAAAAAGGAGTGGTTTAATAGAAGGTGTATGATAGCAAAAAAAGAGAGAGATAAGGCATGGAACAATTGGAGAAAGAGAGGTAACGACAGAACAAAGGAAGAATATAAAAGAACAAGAAATGAATACACAAGAATACGAAGAGAAGAAGAAAGGAATTTTGAAAAAGGTATAATTGACAAATGCAAGGATGAACCCAAACTGTTTTATAGATTTGTTAATGGCAAACTGAAACAAAAGGAAGGAATCACCAAGTTGAAAGTAGAAGGAGAGGTCTTTAAGGATGCGGCAACGCAAGCAGAAATAATGAACAAACGTTTCCAGTCAGTTTTCACTAAAGAAAAGGAGCTTGTGGAAGGGGAGGGAGTGATTAGAAATGTTCCGGTGATGAAAGATATAAAAGTGGAGGTACAGGAAGTGTATAAATTACTGGAAACTCAAGATGTAAGGAAAGCCCCAGGACCTGATGGAATTTCTAATTGGGTACTGAAGGAATGCAGAGAACAACTGGCGGATAAAATTCACAGCTTAATTGTATGTTCACTGGAAGAGGGGAAAGTGCCAAAAGAATGGAAGAGGGCAAATTTGGTACCAATTTACAAGGGAGGAAACAGGGAAGAACCCCTGAATTATAGACCAGTGTCTCTAACCAGCATGGTCGCAAAATTGTGTGAGAGAATCCTGAAAGACAGATGGATAAAATATCTGGAAGAGATGAATATTTTGGCTGAATGTCAGTTTGGATTCAGAAGTGGTAGGTCATGTGTTTCTAACTTGTTGAGCTTTTACTCAAGAGTGATTGATGTGGTACAGGAGAGAGATGGTTGGGTGGATTGTGTGTACTTAGACTTAGAGAAGGCCTTTGACAAGGTACCTCATAAGAGACTAATGTGGAAACTAGAACATATAGGAGGACTAAAGGGGAAACTTCTGGAATGGATGAGAGACTTTTTGAGAGACAGACAAATGAGGACAGTAATAAAGGAAAAGATGTCTGGATGGAGGGAAGTAACAAGTGGAGTCCCTCAAGGCTCAGTGTTGGCGCCAGTAATGTTCCTGATTTACGTAAATGATATGGTAGATGGAGTGAACAGTTATGCAAGTCTGTTTGCTGATGATGTAAAGATCTTGAGGAAGACAGAGGTTGAGGAGGATTGTAAAATACTGCAGGAGGATTTGGATAGGATACACAATTGGAGCCGGACGTGGGAAATGAAATTTAATGTAAAGAAATGTAAAATATTGGAAATGGGTAAAAGTACCAGGAGACCATCACTGAATTATTTTTTGGGTAATGAATTAATCACAAAAAGGAGAGAAGAGAAAGATTTGGGAGTGCTGGTCCAAGATAGTTTGTCACCAGAAAAGCACATTAACAAGATAGTTGGAGAGACTTATAAACTCTTGACTAACATAAGAGTAGCATTTCATTATATGGATGAGGAAATGATGAAAAAATTGATAGTGGCCATGATCCGCCCCAGGTTAGAATATGCAGCGGTAGTGTGGTCCCCACACAAAAAGAAAGATATAAACGAGATTGAGAGAATACAAAGAACAGCAACCAAGATGGTCCCCAGTCTAACAGACCTGTCATACAGAGAGAGGCTGGAAAAACTGGATTTGCCTTCGTTAGAGGAAAGGAGAAAGAGGGGAGACATGATTGCGGTGTTCAGGACCATGGTGGGAGTAGATAAAATTGACAAAGAAGATCTGTTTGTATGGGATAAGAGAGCAACAAGAGGACATGGAATGAAATTGAAAAAGTCAAGCTGCTTGAAGGATATCAAGAAATATAGCTTTCCTTACAGATGTATAGACTTATGGAATAGCCTGGACAAAGAGATCGTCCAGTCTAAAAACTTAAACGAGTTTAAAGTTAAATTCGACTTATTGAGAAACAGCGACGGAAACCCATGAGCATAGTACATTCCGTGTATATCACAATTAGGTATATTAGGTAAATACTTAAATATTTGGAACGACTTAGACAAAGAGGTGGTGCATGAGAAAAACATTCATGTGTGTAAAGGAAGACTTGATAAATGTGGATATGGAGACAGGACAACACGAGCATTGCTCAATTCCTGTATACTACAAATAGGTAAATACACACACACACACACACACACACACACACGTATGCAGGCCTGCAGGCACGCACACACACACACACACACACACACACACACACACACACACACACACACACACACACACACACACACACATGTTGAGAAAAACAATACCCCACCTCACTTATGAGCATGGGTATAAAAATTACAAAATAAAATAGATGCAACTTGAGCTGAAGTGAAATGTGACTGGAAGAGAGTAAAAACTCAATCATCACCAAAATCCTGGGCATTTTTTTTCCCCTACCAAAGGCTGTTGTGAGTTAGGATCCATAAAACAAGGAAAGGGAATTCATGAAAAGGGCAAACATCATTATCACAACAATTTTTCACACCTAAGGATGGGGTAAGGTAGGATCCAGAAAACAAGTACTGAGAATTCTAGAAAGAACTATCAAAAGCATATCCAGTGAAATGGATTAGACACTCTTTCACATCATTCAGCCCCAGAGATCCTGGCACCATCTCACAGGCCAAATTGTCTGTACACATTTTGTTAAGTTTCTTTACACACATTCTACAATCACTAAAACTATCATGGCATACTGTAATGAAAATGAGTACCCCATTCTCTGGTAAATATATCTATGTGAAAATATGGTACACTGTATTCTACTCACCATCCACTGAACTATTCACAAGGCGACCATACAAAGTGGGGGCAAAGACTGGAGAACCTGAAAGTATTATATCCATATAAGGAACTATTGCAAGAAAAATAAAAAGAGGTATACAAACTTGCTACACCTACACATGTTCCATAATGCTAATGTGGTGGTGATGTGCATTTGTTATTGCTGCACAATGCCACTTGGTGAAATACAGTATAAAACCTGTGTAAATGGATGGGTTGAATTGCAGGATATCAATAACCTCCCATAAACTTCATTCTTGCAACAATTCATGCAACTGCACTTACTATACTCTTTTACCATAACCCGCCCAGATTTTCATCTTTCATAGCTTATATCATGTGGGTCAATGGAGGAAAAAGATAATGCTACAGCTCTACATTATTTCCATAGTACAGTACTTGTTTGTGATGACCATAAAATTTAAGTGTTAATCTACTTTTACAACTTGGCATTCGGGAAAGATAAATGCCAAATTTAGCCTACATTAAAGAAAAAGCAGCATACTGTAGTAACAATATATATATATATATATATATATATATATATATATATATATATATATCTTCAGTATAAGAGATGTAGTGGTATCAGAGGTAGACTGCGAGATAATGCTGATTTTATGTATACGGCGTGCCAGGGTGAGCAGGTGGAAATTGTCAGACGTGAAAGGATTGAACTTGCTGGTGAATCTCTTGAGTGTGTGGAAGAGTTTTGTTATTTGGAAGACATGTTGTGTGCTGGAGGTGGGGCTGGAGCTAGCTCTGTGGCTAGGGTGAGAAGTGGTTGGAAGAAGTTCAGGGAGCTCTTGCCTCTCCTGACATTGAGAGGGCTCTCCCTACGTGCTAAGGGATCTTTGTATGCATGTGTTAGGAGTGTAATGCTGTATGGTAGTGAGACCTGGGCAGTGAAGGAGGAAGATATTCGCCGGCTCAGACGTACAGAAATGACAATGATTAGGTGGATGTGCAGTGTGTCCCTGCGTCCAAGGCCTGGAGGGGCTAGGTTTACAATGGAAGAGTTGAGAGGTAGGATGGGACTGGAGTGTATTGGTGTTGTGATGAGGAGAAGTAGATTGAGGTGGTTTGGACATGTGGAGAGGATGGGGGATGATAATTGGGTGAGGAAGGTGAGAAGTGTTAATATTGGGGGTGGGGTTATGAGGGGTAGACCGAGAAAGACATGGGACGAGGTCAATAAGTGTGACCTTAGGGTTAAGCGACTGAACAGGGAGGCTGCAATGGATCGTACAGCGTGGAGAGCCGCCATTAGGTGACCAAGGCTGACACATGCAAGCATGTTGGAGCCTTTAAAAACGAAAACGAAACGATATATATATATATATATATATATATATATATGATGAAAATTAAGACATCTAAACAGGTCTGCACCTCAACAAAATGGTTAAGTATCCAATATTTTATACATGGCACCAATACATAACAGTAGGCAGTGAAACAGATGAAGAAGAAGGCCTAAATTATTGTTATTATAGCAGACAATCAATAATTCCTAACTTACAGTCTTCCTCTATATTACAATTCATAGTACTGTTGTCCATGTTATATCCACTTTCCCAATTGTTCTGCTGAGTGGAGAGAGACATGGGGAAAATAAATATTGTCCAAGAGTTTTACTGGCCTGGAAAATCAAACTCAGGTTATTCCATTTGCTAGCTGTATATGCTAACCCATACCACTCCTCAGTGTAACTGATGGTAAAGTAATTCCCTAAAACACTATAAATGGGTTTCTAAAAACTATTGAGTTCAGTGAGGATTGTGTTCCTGCAAGAAAGATTTATATCAGATATTTAAAAATCCTTTCCGAGACTTCAAATAATTATCAAAATGGATATCAAGTTGACTGGGTGTATCAGAGTATATTAAATGCTGAAGTCCCTTAGCAATTTAAAGAAATAATAATATACTGAGATCTGTGCTACAAGGAGCTGCTTTCTTCATTGTACATCTTCACCACTTAAATTGTGAACAAAAGCATGTTGCTAGATACAAAAGGGGTTCCTATGCCGATTAGCAGCGTTAGAGTGAATAATGTGTTAAACGAAAGCACGATAAATGAAGAATTACCTTACACCTAGATCCATATCCCTAACACTCCCTTACAAACTGTAACTTTAAAACATTCTAGTGCACCACTCAGCCAGGGATAGCTGGAGCCACAAGGACTATGAAGTTATTGCATGCACCTCCCACTCTGTGTGTGCTCTGAGTCTGAAGTTTGAAACCAAAGCCATGGAAAACATTTGAGAGCGTGCTTGCAGCATGTACTTTTAATACCTAGCATATATTTGCATCCTATTGGTTCATACCACAGACATATACAGATTTGGACTCTCATATGCAGTGCTCAGATTACACACACCTCTTATATTTTTATTTGGGCAGCATGAGGCTATCACTTTCCCCCCCAGAAGGTCCAGTTCTGGAGAGAACTTCATAATGACTGATAAAGAGAGATATAAATGTTATTTTTTTCAATAAGATAACCACCTATACTTCATCAACTAACTCCTAAATGGAAAATAAGATATATGCAGTATATGAGAAGGACCTGAAATAAATATGCAGGTTGCAGCTGAATACAGTATCTGGAATGCTATATATTTATACCTTGCCAACAGCAGATCAGGTTCCTTTATTTCATATTAGCTCTAACTGAAAAAAATATCAAAGTGATGCTGGTTAACAACACTGGGAAGATACTATACTTAAAAAAAAAAAACTTTGATGCAAACCTCCCATCTCATTATGATGTCCTACGAAACGACACACATGTGCAAACATTGTGTAAATAGCTCTGAGTAGAGAAGCCATGTAGCACTTGCTGGTTACTATATAACTGCCATTACAGTACAGGGACCATAAGACTAAAATTCATATTCAGTATAATTCTATGCATGAATTATCTTAGTTACTGTACATTCATGTTTATTTTACAGGATTAGTGCATAACAGTAGCTAATGGTCAATAATGAGCAACTGAAATGCGCTAAGATACAACAAGCATCAGTCCAGTATTTTAAACTTTTCAGCCTTAAATGTCAAGAAATCACAATTCTATCAATCCATCCCATCAGCTACATGGACTGGGCAGGATTAAAAAAAAAAAAAAAAAAAAAAAAAAAAAAAAAAAAAAATGGGGGGAAGGGTGACAAATTACCAAAATGGTTCCTAATCATATGAGCAACCTTAATAATTTATGGATGATAGTACTCTACCAACAAAAAATCATTACATCAACCTTGGAGGGCTGGAGTAATTTAAAAAACTTTGTGGAGCAATGACAGACAAGAAGGGTGACACAGAAACACAGAAAAACCAGGACAAAACTTCATTCCTGATCACTTTAGTCAATGAGCTTCTTCAGAGGGATTAATGAATGCTCTCAGGCTAACCTAATATGCAGCAGTGGCAGCAGGGGGGTGGGAGGAGGAGGAGGAGGAGGAGGAGGAGGTTTATCTGAAATATGAACCCTGAAGACTGCAGGCTGAAACTGCCTGCAGTCCACCATCCTCATCCTCATTTCTCGGGGATAGAGAGGGGAGATGAGAGACATTTGTACAACAAGGTAGAGGAGCTGCTTGGTTATACTGTACTGGTGCCACCACATGAAGGCATCCTTCTCCAACACTGGATCATGTAAATGTATACAGGTACAGTATATAAAATCAGGTTAGCCTGAAAACATTTATTCCTCTGATGAAGCTCAATGGCAAAACCATTCTGGAATAAAGTTTTGTCCCTAACCAGGGTTTTTCTACATCATCCTACATATGTATCATACCAAGAAATATAATAATAATTTCAGAACATGCATTTTAGTACAGACTGCCTGTGACATATCTTCACTGAACGTGTCATGTGTGCAGACAGTCCAATATACTGTATTGCAGTGTGCTGTGCACACTCTGAAGGGAAAGAAAGAAAAATAATGAAAAAGTAAAAATAAATATTGATGAATGCTCAGAAGAAAAGAAAGTGTTCTTCACCATACTGAAATTACAGAATAATCATACAGGCAGCCAATCCTACACTACCTATCCATAAATGTAATCAATCATAATAGCCTAGCCTCAAGTCTTTACATTTCTGATGGAATGAATGAATGACTGAATATCCGACAGCCAAGCCACACAACTTTTTGGCAACAAGGTAGAGGAAGAAGTGACATCAAAGCGCAATTAAAACACCACCAAAGGAAAGGACACAGACGAACTACAAACTGGAAAGGACATTAATGTGATGAAGGTCATAAGATAGACAATTGAAAAGGGGGGAGATTCACACAGAACATCACTAATTGTAGGGGCAAAGGGTAGTTTAGAAGGATGTGGGACGCACTGAGACATGACTGGCAAAGTGAACAAATGGAAGAATGATCACCGGAATATCTCAAAGTGTTTTGGCTGTTACCATCACAATTTTTTTCACAAAGAGTTCCCACAAGTAATCTTAAAGAAACCTTTATTTACATTAGCTTCAGGCTAAAAAACATAAGATGCAAGTTTTTCTGTTTTTAACCCATTCAACCTGAGTTTGTCATACTTATTTTGTTCTTGCTGCTGCCAAATTATTGTACAGTAAAACCTTGATATAACAGACTTCAATAGACAGGAATTCGCTTTTATCGGACTCGAGGAGCTACCAGACTAAATTCCTATATATCTGAAAAAGTTTGATAAAGCTAGCAGCAGTCCAGACTGCCTGACCACTTCAGCTATGTTCACCACAATAAAGTAAATAAAAGACATGTTCATCAGTGTACAGTATTATAATATATATATCATACCGTTTGATTAATGTAGTGAAGTTATAACACAGTACAGTACCTCAATGGTAGTCAAAACGATTTAAAACCGTTCATGCGATCTGGACTAATGTCTGGTATATTGGAAAAAGTCCTGATTAGCAGGGGGGAAGGCCAGATGTCGCTTTCATCGGAATTTCGCATTTTTCGAAATGGTTTGGGCCCCAATTAGTCCATTATAGTGAGGTCTTACTGTACTTAGCTTTGGAGAAAACTTTTAAGAGTGAAGGGGTTGCTGAAAGTTAAAAAAGTAACTCAGCAGTTCCATCTATCCATCATCCAATCCTGCATTGCCCTATCAGAAGAATACAGACCCAGGGCTAGGCGACTTAGTTCACACACTTGAAGTGAATGACCAGTTGCTTAAGGCATTATGTGGCTAGAGTGCCACGACCCCCTAGAATATCTAACATCCATTTGTTGGTTAAGCTGTATGGTTAACACCTACACAGTAAAAAAGTTATTGTACTGTTTTTTAAGGGGCGTCAGTTCAGATTTTTGGTTGAAAATGAAATTATGCATCAATCTACATGATACTTTACTGGATAATAGCTACGATACCTACTTAAGCGTGTAGAAAGTTTCAGTACGATACATGAAAAAAAGAAAAAATATTCAGTAAACTCTTAATATATTTAACCTAACTTTCACTGACTACTGCTCCTAAGTGAGTAAACATATAATCATTTTAAAAATATCAGTGATTAAATTAATAATTTACAAATAAAGCTCAGGGATTAGTTTTTCTAAATACAGGTATAGCTATTATCCAGTAAAATTTCATGTAAATTGATGCATAATTTCATTTTCAACCAAAAAAATGAACTGATGCCCCTTAATGTCCCTCTATCTGGGGTTAAGTAGAAAGAGTATCCTTCAACATCACTGCAGTTGTGCATTTATTATTACCTCAAAATCAACATTTATTTGTAAAGGTGACAGTTACTGCACTAAATACCCTAAGTTCTACCAAAATTCATATTACCACTGTACTCATCAACTGGTGCTGGAGAAGAATGCAGTATCCCCATGTTTGTTGGCTTGTTTGTTTTTGAAGTCTCCAACCTGCTTGCATGCGTTGGCCTTGGTCACCTAATGGCTGCTCTCCATGCTGCTTGATCTCTGGCAGCTTCCCTACTCAGTCCCTTACCCCTGAGGTCACACTCAGTGACCTCATCCCTCTTCTATTTTGGTCTACCTCTTGCAACCCTACCCCTAACATTAACACTTTTCACTTTCTGCATCCAATTATCATCCCCCATCTTCTCTACATGCACAAACTATCTCAATCTACCTCTCCTCATCCCAACACCAACACACTCCAGTCCCATCCTACCCCTCAACTCTTCCATCGTATACCTAGCCCCCCAAGGCCATATACTCACGGACACATTGCATATCCACCTGATCATTGTCATTTCTGTTTACCTGAGCCTGCAAATATCCTCTTCCTCTACTGCCAAAGTCTCACTACCATACAGCATTACACTCTTAATACATGCTGCATGCAAAGATCTCTTGGCACAAAGGAAGAGCCCTCTCAATGTCAGGAGAGGCAACAGCTCTCTGAACTTCTTCCAACCACTCCTCACTCTAGCCATAGCACACGTCTCCTAAATAACAGAACTCTTCCACACACTCAAAGAGATTCATCAGCAAGTTCAATCCTTTCATGCCTGGCAATATCCACCTGCTCTCCCCAACACACTGCACACATGAAATCAGCATTATCTTGCAGTCTACCTCTAATACCACTATGGCTCTTATGTACCCACTTATCACAGACACTGCATAAGATGGAATTACTTCCCACACCCTTGTGGCAAATTGCACACAGCCACTCTCCCTCTTCTCTGACAGTGCTGCCGCCAGCTTTAGATACCATCACTTTAGTTTTATCTGCATTTACTCCATGTGGTGGCATCAATATAACTGGGTGACTCTGCTGCCCAGTTATGCAAATGACCCTTGACTCCGAAGATGGTGAAATGTGAGAAAAGGGCAACTTCAGCCTGCAGTCCATTGTGTTCACATCCAGATGACCTTCGGGCAACAACAACACTCATAATCTATTTCAGTACCTTTACCATGTAGTAAATTTGCATTAAAAGTGCATCCTATTTGTCCCTTTTAACACAAAGAACTACTTACGTGTGTCAGTACTTTCTTTAGTTCCAACTAATTTCTTTACTCCATCTTGAAGTTATTGTCTGTAGGCAGGGATTAAGAAAAATCTCATATCCTTTCAGAATGATGGCTTTTTTTATTACTGCTGCTCCTGGATTATAATTTCAATGACATTTGGGGAGACCTCTCATAGTGAAGGGCTAAATTTAACTAAGCAAACTTAAATGCACTTACAAGGGAATAAAGTGGGATACAGGCAGTCTTCCTTTAAGTAACCTTTTTTGACATCCTCTTCTCCTATCATATCCTCAGTAAATTAAGGAAAAATTGCCTATTAAAGTTCCATTCTTACCTGACTTGCCAGTTTCTCAGGCAGTTTTCCTTTAAGTAACCTTTTTTGACATCCTCTTCTCCTATCATATCCTCAGTAAATTAAGGAAAAATTGCCTATTAAAGTTCCATTCTTACCTGACTTGCCAGTTTCACCCAATTTACAGTAGCAATTGTATGTAGCAGTAGCAGATGCAACCCCAGGCTCATCTAAATTATAAACCTGACAGACTGTAGGCTGAAGCTGCTCTCATTCTGCACTCTATCATCCTTTTTTCAGGGAACACAAAGGGAGCTGAGGGACATTTGCATAACTCAGCAGAGGAGTTGCCCTGTTACAGTGGCACCACTATGTGAAGGCATCCCTCACTAGCAACTTTTATACGTTATTATTTGTGATATATCAGAAGGCATCTCTAACTCATAACAAGGACTGCCTGTACCATACTATGAAGGCATAGACACTCCCCATGATAAGTCAAAGATGCGTTCCAAATTATCCCAGCTTATTCCATATAACTGATACTAGAAACTGGGGGAAACTAGCAAATACACAGTACATGTAAACTTTAAGGCAGCATATGGACCATTATCCTAATCAGTCTGTGGATATCTTTCTCACTTTACCTTTGCATTCATCTGACAATTATATTCAGCTTTTTCAAACTTAAGAGGTCAAATAAAGCCATAATAAATGTCTTAGAATACCAGAGGCCTATCCTATGATCAATAAAATTTTCTAATTTTATCAAGAATAATCCAAGAGGGATGTCATCCACATTCAAGTGGTTAATGGGCAATTTTTCTGTGGTTTACTGTGGGATAAGCACCAAAAAAGATGTCGAAAAAAGTGATGATACTGCTTTTACTCTAGCTTGGCCTAAAACTGCCATCTTTCCATTTTGAATGCTGAGCTGTAAGAAGAGACTAACAGTAAAATGTGGTCATCATGAAAAAATGCCATGTAAAGAATGCAAAGCTGTAGTACTGTCTTTTTTCTGCCACTGAGATATGTGAAATGCAGTGCAAAAGGACAATAATATGGGCCAAGTTAGTGCAAAAGGAAAATAATAACTTACTGCATACTAATGAGCCATAGACTGATATTAGACAAGATGTTAGTCATGAAGAAGTGTGATGGAAAGGACAGAGAGCTGCAGCACTATCTTTTTCTGTAAGTGAGCTATGTGAAATGAGCATGTAGAGGACAAAAATCTGAGCTAAGCTGAGACGAAAAGGACACAATTTCTGCAATACATGAATTTCAACAACCACTAATCATTATCAGGAATAATTTTGTTGTGAAGTACTTTTCACTATGATATTTCTTAGTTTGTCTGCCAAATGTCTGGTAGCTGTACTATTTCATTTTTACTCTAAGTTACCCTAAAACAGACATCTTTCCAACTTGAATACTAGGCTGTAACAATGGATTAACACTAGAATATGATGCTAGTCATTAAGAAGTGCTATGGAAATGATATGAAGCCATAGCACTGTCTCTTTCTGCTCCTGAGTTACATGATTAAAGCTGTAAAAGGATGAGAATCTGGGCCAAGTTAAGGGGAAAGAATTACAGTAGAGGCAGTATAATCAAACATCTTTATAGGGGGAAGGTTTATAAGCAGAATATCATGACTCTGCACCAGACACTTATCACCCGGTGTTAACCACAATCAGATTATATAACTATCTGCTTTATTTTTGTAGTCACCAGATGATTTCATTCAACTTAAAAGACTCTTTTTGAACTGAAAGGGTGAAATATAACATCCATTAACCCCATCACAGGGGGATATTTCCCCTGAATTATATAAAATCACCTACACTGAACATGAAAAATGAAAAAGTATGTCATTATTTCGAATGGGTCAATGTACCTGTTCAACACCCTAAGATACCCTTTCTCCCTTAACTTGGTGGAAATTTTCACCCTTTGCAGTTTATTTCCCATAGCCTAACAGCAGAATCAAACACAACTAAGACTGTACATCCCTGCCACAGTACTTTTCTGTGGTTAGTGCAATATACTATATTGCATTTACTTTATCTTGGCTCACATATTCATCATTTTGCAGCTCATTCCACATACAAAAATGATAATGCTATGATTCTACATCCTTACCATAGTACTTCTCCATGGCTAGCAGCATTTTCTAGTGTTAATCTACTAGTACAACTCAGCATTTAATGTGAAGGGACTGAAATTTTGGGACAGGTTAGTGGATAAAGGGTGCGAGGTAAATCTTTCGTTACAGCTCAGCATTCGTGAGATTCTACATCCTTCCCATAGTACTTCATGGCTAGCAGCATATTCTAGCGTTAATCTATCGGTACAACTCAGAATTTAATGTGGAGGAACTGCAATTTTGGGCCAGGTTAGTAGAAAAAAGGTACAGGGTAAATCTCTTGTTATAGCTCATCATTTATGAGGGACAGATGAAAACTTTTGGTCAAATTAAAGTGGATAGAGTACAGCATCGTATTTTAGTAGATAATCTCATGCTACAGCCCAGCACTAAAGATGGGACGATGATACTTGGCCAAGTTAAAGAGAACAATTTAGCACCATATTCTAGTGTTAATCTTGCCAAGTTAAAGTAAAGAGGGTACTTGCTGTATGATAACCTGGGTCATCACGAACCACTACTCTTGCTCTCTAACAAAAGCTTCACCCACAACATCTTTGTTTTAACTGTTTTGTTCCACCCCTAAACAAGATGAGAACTTTAAAGAATGTTAACCAATTTACTAGGATAAAATACTTCCCCGAAAATTTAACCAGTACTACAGAGTTTTGTTTTTCATATTTCTTTACTTTAAAATTTACTCTGCTTTTACTGTGAAGTGTTAGAAATTATGTGAGTCATGGTAGCACTATAGTATATACAAACAATCTTATACCCAACTAAAGCTTAGGAGAGTTCATAAATACAGCCCCATGTCATAATTTGGTGTAAAGACCTGACTACATCCCTCTTGTCTGGAGTAGGATATGGTGAGCAGAACCTATAGCTGTTAAGTTTTCACTCATAAGCCACTGTGTTTACCTTCTACATCTACCAAGGTTCCATTACACATGAAAAGACGCTGTAACAATTTTTCCATTAAAAGCAGAAATGAAGCTGTAGGCATGGTCTCAGTACATGTAAAATGGAAGCTGTTGCCACTGTTCCAATACAAGTTAAAAAGAAGTTGTAGCCATGGTTCCATTACAAGCAAAAAAGAAGTGAAAGACATGATTCCACTATAAGTACTATAAAAAAGTTGTAGCCATGGTTCCATGTAATAAAAAAAGGAAGTTCTAGCCATGGTTCCATTACAAACAAAACAGATGCTGTAGCGACGGTTCCATTATACGCAAAAATGTTGTAACAACAGTTCCCTTACAGGTAAAACAGAAAGTTGTAGCCACAGTTCTGCTACGAACAAAAAAGAAGTTGTAGCCACAGTTCCATTAAAAGCGAAAAAGTAGTTGTAGCCACGGTTTCATTACACACAAAAAAGAAGTTACAAGTAAAACAAAAGTTGTAGTCATGGCTCCATAATAGGCAAATCAGAAGTTTTAGCCAAAGTTCCCACATAGGTAAAAAAGAAGTTGTAGTCACAGTTCCGGTACAAGTGAAAAAGATGCTGTAGCCAGTTTCATTACAGCTGAAAAGTTCAGTCATGGTTCCAATACGAGCAAAAAAAAGCCACAGTTTCATTACAAGTGAAAAAGAAGTTCAAGTTGTGGTCCTATTACATGAGAAAAAGAAGTTGTGGCCACAGGTCTGCTACGAACAAAAAAGAAGTTGTAGCCTTCCAGTACAAGTGAAAAGAAGTTGTAGCCATGGTTCCATTACAAGTAAAATAGAAGTTGTACCCATAGTTCCATTACAAAAGAAAAAGAAGTTGTAGCCACAGTTCCAAGTAAAACAGAAGCTGTACCCATAGTTCCATTACAAAAGAAAAAGACGTAGCCATGGTTCCATTACACGCAAAATTGATGTTGCAGCCACGGTTCTATCAGACACAAAAAGAGAAATTGTAGCCATGGTTTCATTATGAGCCAAAAGCAATTGCTGGTGGCTTTATGCATTTATGGGTCATGTGAGTTTTAGCATCATTGTGAACTGTTTCTTGTGGTCTAACAAATCTTCAGACTATCACTTTAACAGTGAAAACAGGACTTTGTTCAGTATGCAACAATGTTTGTGACTTCACTCCAGGCAAGTGGGGATTTGAAGGCAGGAAAAAAACAATAGCTCACAAGTGTACAGTTAGCATAAAAAATCCTCTTGCTTCTCTTGCCATGGACACTGAGAATTAGTGTGGTATATCTCCAGCAACTGACACCAATGAATTTATTTACCTGTAGACCAGTGTCATCAGAGTCAGGTACTATGGATTTAATGCATTTACAGTATTTTCAAAGTGTGCAGGGTGAAAATTAGACGAGGCAATAGGAATTTTTATGCCGACTGTACATCAATATACAGAAAGTCCTCACTGCTTATCAGTGATTAGTTCCAGAATATCACAACAGTTGACATACAACTGGGACTGTAAACCGAGGGAAACATACAATTGGCTTTACAGGTATCAATGGAACTCTAATGTGCATTTTTTTGTAAATTACTGTGCCATGTACATACTGGCAACCCATAAAAAGGTAAATAAATAAATTAAAAATATAGACAAAAAAATAAAGTTTATACACCAAGGATAAGATAATAAAAAATATATATATAAAAAAAAGTCAACATACACTGAGAATTTTCCTGTACCATAGTGTGGTGTCCATGAACTGTGAAGTATGACAAATGCTCCAAGATATCTGCCCATACAAATCAACCCCTTCACTATGAAGACATATTTTATATTTTCTTTCGCTACCACCAGGTCAAGTGATAATATTCAGCTCTGGAGGGACTTTTGAATGGGAGGGGTCAGACATGGCCCTCATTAACCCCCTTCACTACAAGATATTCTCCCAAGATAAATGAGACTGTCTGGTGGTGGCCTGATATAAAGGAGAAAGATGTCACTGAACTGAATAGGTGAAAGTTCTGTTATTGTATAACTTCCCATGCACATATGACAGAATATGGTTCCAAGCTGAGAGAAGTCAATTTATGTTTAACTCGACCATCATATATTTCTGGATAGAGGTAATCCTTGTTATATGAAGAGATCTGTTCTATAATATCATCTTCTTTTTATATATATAACTAGTACTGTAAATTGATGGATACTGGTAACGTAGCTTTCCATCAGTTTCCCCAAATATCACAACTTTTCCAGACACCTCATATTCTGAAGAGGGGAAATTGGTAAATCAGTTCTGAAGGTTGCAATGGAAACTTAGTAAACCATCTTTTTGCAGTTTCCTGTTGACTCAATAGCAAAAAGCAATAAACTGTCTTATGTATTTTTCTGTTGGCTGAACAGTAAAACAGTAATAAACCATCTCTGTATTTTGCTCGATTCAATAGCAAAACAGTGATACGCCATATTTTTGTATTTTCCTGTTGATTAAATAACAAAAAAATAATAAACCATATTTTTGTACTTTCCAGTTAAATTCAACAGCAAAAATGGACACAGAAAAAAGAGGAAGATATAACAGACTTAATGTACTGTACATGTGTATAGGTTACCAGTATTTTCCTGTCTCTCTGATATGACATCTTTCCATTCATATGTTAATCCGTTAGTATTACAGATATATATTACATTCTACACTACAAACACTAGACACCCTATCCAAAGATTATAATGGATGACAATATATAATAATAATAATAATAATAATAATAATAGTAATAATAATAATAATAATAATAATAATAATAATAAAAATAATACAGTAATAATAATAATAATCATCATCATCTGAACCTCATTTACCACCCTAGGGCAGGGTGAAGAGTAGCAATGTCTAGACAACCAAAGTTTGCCCAATCCAATGGGCTACGCTTCCACTTACTCATCATTCAAGCCCCCAGAATCCTGGCTCTATCTGATACATCAAAAACATTCACAACGTTCTTCAGCTTAACATAAACATATCCGACAGAGTCAATCCGAATGATGTCATGCTAAAAAGGAGTGCCTAATCCCTGATCATGCACTTCTCACAATATTTATCCAGCCAGCTTAATCTCTTGTCAGTCTCCTAGCCTCACCAACTTCCATACCTCTCTTCCTCACACACTCTTCCACCATATCCCTCCACCTTCTCCTTGGCCTACCTCACCTCCTCCCTCCTAATTTGCTCAGATATACCTTTTCCATGACTCTAGTGTTCTCTCCACATGACCATACCATCTCAGTACATTTTCGTCAATTCTGGTGTCCACAGACTTCCTCAATCCATATCTTTCACGAATCAAATTATTTCATATCCTATCCATTCTCTGTACTCCACATACATTCCTCACCAGTACCATCTCCACTACTCTCACTCTTGACTTTTCAATTTCATGCCATACCATAATACTAATACTAATAATAAAAATAATAATAATAATAATAATAATAATAATAATACCAATAACTAATAATAAAATTGGCAAGAAGTCAGGATGGACTTAGTGCAATGTCACATATCGGGAAGAGCTTGCTGCATAGAGGTAAGATCAGATGATGTGCTATGATTTTGAGACACTAGGACAGATATATGAGGGTGATATAGACAAACAAGTGTCATCAACAAATTATTACTTTTAACCCATTTTCTCTGAAGAAGTCTGGCAAAACCAGTCGGGAAGAATTTTTTTTTTTTCCTATACTCTTTTTACTCTAACCTGGCCGGAGGTTGATGGGTCTGCTCAATCAGACAGACTAGGGTAGCACAACACTAACAACGACTATAACCTGGCCTAAAATTGCCATCTCTTCATTTTGAAAGCTGAGCTGTACCAAGAGATTGGCACTAGATTACGTTACTGGTCAAGAGGAGGTCATTAAAAAGGGTACAGAGCCACAACATATTTTTACCACTGAGCTACATGAAATAAACTACAAAATGATGAAAATCTGGGCCAAGTTAAGGTGAAAGAACTATAACCCTTGCTTCTCTAAACTACCCTCATATATACACTACGATGTAATGCTTATGTGGAATGCATGTATATGCTAATCAGGGATACAAGATCATCTACTATTCCACTATATCTACTTCACACTCAAGGCATGTTCATCACTTTCCTTCATGATGTATCATTATCAAAGAACATCATCTACAGGCAGAGAAACATAGCAAATCTCTCTCAGCTTAACAGTATCAGCCAAAAGAGAAAAGTGCGAAGCAGAGAAAGTGAAATATTGGGTAAATTGTTTTCCCTGACAGTAAATTACTACTATTTCTACAAACTATTTACAAGCAGTACAATGAAATTCCTACTATATACTTCACAGACATATATCAGTATTATCATAATTATCATTATAATTTCTTATATCACATGAGGATGAACATTTTTATTTTTTTATACGCAAATGAAATATGAATTTCTAAGCATTCAAAGATAAGAAGGGGAAAATTTATAAGTATGAGCAGCTATCAACAAAGAGCCAAAAGAAGTAAGCTAAAAATCCATTCATTTTTCAAGCAAACATTCTAAGCTGTATTCTATGTGGCACAGGAGGTTTCACAGAACCTCCTCCTTACTCCTTGGTGATTTACTTTGCATATTATATGTTAAGATTCTCCTGTCCTTATTTTTTGTTTTCATATATATACAGATGCATAAGTAACACACAAGGTAATGCACAAGTGTAATGTGCAAAACAAACAACCAAAGCTGAGATGTTACAAAATTTCAAAAGCCACCATAATTCTCTGCTCAAATACATGGGATACACCATTCATTGCATCCACATACAGTGTCATGTTACCTATGGGACTGAGCCATTCCACTGACTGATGCATGAAACTTCTTACGCACATTTTTTCTTACAGAGATTCATAACCTCTTTTAGATCAGTTGACAGCCATGTGGTCAAACTGGAGGGTCAATCTGATTAGTAACCAAGGAGATTCATTTCTATTTCATAACTAAGACTCTTTAAATTTCACAAAACCATGACTTAATACTGTATTCAAGCTGCAGGAGTACTCAGTTCTGTCTGGTAAAGACAAACCAATTATAGTTAAACAATAATAATATTACTTAGCCTTGTTACTATGAAACATAATCTGCATTTCTCCTTTTTTTGCCATAAAACAATTCAGCACTACTCTTCTGTTTCAAACACATCTGAAATGTTCCTAGGAGGGGAAGAAATGGGAGAAATATAGTGATTACAGAAATATAATGCTGTACCAGCAAAACCAGAAACACTTTCGTACGCCTTAACCTCTTTAGCCAAAGGACGTCGTTTTCATCTCGTTATTGCTATCTGCAGATCTCATTCAACTAAGGAAGGATCTTTAGTAGTGTAGGAGACTGTTATGGCTATTTCTATCCCCTCCTGATTTAAAATTTTCCCCTAAGTTGAACAACATCAACTGAAGATAGTTAAAACAAAATGAAAATGTCATCAGACTGAAGGGGAAAAGTGCCTATTCTTCTCAACAGAAAAAAAATATCACAGCTCTTAAGTGCCACCCCTCTACAGAATGAATGCAGTAAGTCTTCATTATAAACAAAAATTTATATACTACACATCTAAAGTATTAAGTGCTGCAGGAATGACTCAGTAAGCATTACTGGTGTCTACCCACCATCAGATGCTGAAAAGCAGCACTTTCATGTGGTGGCAATGATATAACTGAATGACACTGCTCCCTGGTAATACAAACATCCCTCAACTCCCTCTGAATCCCTTGCAAGGATGATGGTGAACTGAAGGGAAGGGGTAACTTCAGTTTTCAGTCCATCAGGTTCACATTCAGAAGAGCCTAGGGTTCCAACAACAAAAACAGCCATGCATTATTTGTTACCTCCCATAACCTTTTAAATTACTTTTTACATCCAGGGACTAGCTACATGGTTGATTAGTAAACTGAGAAATAGCCCAAATGTCTGCACTCTTCACACCAGCAGACTAAGTCATCCCTGCAATACATAAGAGAGTGCAAATTACTGACAACCCTGTAGATGAGGGATGTGCTTCAAAATATTATGACTTTTTTTTTTTTTTTAAACAAACAGTGCTACAAGGGAAACTGGTTAATTAGATTTGGAGATAACAGCGGACTATAAACCTTTCAATATGATAAAGTCTATACAGTATTTCTATTCTTACTTGTCCAGGTGATTTTGTTTAATTAAGGAAAGATCCCTCACACTGAAGGCTGTTTCTCAACCTTCTAGTTCAAAAAATCTCTCCCAGGCTGAATAAAATATCTGAAGTCGGCAAGAATAAAATGAAAAATACATCACTGAAGTGAAATAGTCAACTGGTAATCATTTATAACTCACTGTTTACTTAACACTCTCAATTCAGTGGCATTTTTTTTTTTTACTTTATTCTTACTACTTCCAGATGACTTAATTCAGCTTAAGAGGAGACTTTTTGAATTGGATGGGCTACATACATCCTTCCTTAACCCCTACACCATGACAGAGCACTCCTAAGCTAAATGTAACTGGCTGGTGGTAGCAAAATACAAATGTCAAAGAAATGAGGGTTGATTCCAAAAAAGAACATAAATAAAGATTGTAGCATATATAAGAGGACTTACTGTAGTATGCTGCAGAGAGATCTTTTTCCATTCCATTACAGTGAAGAACTAAAAATTCCTTATATCACAAAGCCTGGGAATTTTGCATAGCTGGGCTGCAGAAGGTCAAGAAGGAAGCACAGATTGCCCGCCAGGCCTTCATACAATGATAGGGGTCGATCAGGTTGCCGGCAGCCATGGGTTCCAAAGTGCTGGCACCAATGCCCAAACTGACCAGCCCGGTACAAGTACTTGACATCACCTGTTACCTGCAATAAGATTAGATGTCACGTAGATGAGAACACACTCCACTTCAATTGTCACAGGCTGGCACTGATGAGTAGCCTACATGTGGTGGTGCTGTGCAACCTGGGTGGTGCAGCTGTGGTGTCCACCCTGGACCCTAACTTTCTCATATTTCCTTGCACTTTACCATGGGAAGGACCCTGGTCTGACTCTGGCAAGGTGTTGTCTACAAGAAGAGGAAACCAGATCCCTACAGGGTGTATGTACTGTAGTCACAACTGAATTTATGACTGGGTTACATCAAGTAAGAACTGATCACATACCAATTCTGTATATCATAAAATAATGTTGATTTAACATGGGTTCAGTTGGGATACATTGGAGGTCATGGGCCACAAAACCTAAAATTTGTGTTGTCACCAAAGGTGTTCCCAAAAGCTGGTGGACTGATGGAAGATCTGGCCGATCACTCCAGGTCGTCATGAGGAGCTGATAAGCAACGGGAAGAATGAAGTGATAAGGCTGAGGGAAAATGTAGCAGTGTGGCAGGGGATCAAAGTGATGAGGCAGCAGGACAGCAAATACGGTGAGGCAGCGGTAGAGCGGCGTGATGTTTTTCATGTCACAGGTCTCAGTATTTCACATAAAAAAATTGATCACTCCCTTTAATGTAGCACACTGCACTATTCATCATGCACTTGCACAGTTAGTTTGTAATAGCAATGGTGCCTTGATGTGCATGTAAACACAGGACAGGTATCTTGGCTCCAATGGCATATGTCCAAATGGGATCATCGCAATAACCAAGAGATTTTCAGTATCATTAACCCGAAACTGGGTACAGGTTTTCATTGATCAATATAGCGATCGACTGCATACCAGACGATCATATACTGAATCAAAACTATACTGTAACTGTAGGATGGCCCCACAGATGCTAATGGTTACTGTAGTAGACAGGTTTGTTCGACCAGACAGACTGAGGTTAAGCAAAAATAACAACAACAACAACCTATCACCTAGGACAAGATTACAAGTCAGTTAGATACAGTCAGGGCACAGGTACTTCACAGCCCATGTTATCTGGAATAAGATTAGTCATTAAGATACAGTTAGATGGACACAGATGCAGTAAATCCCATTATCTGATGCTGCATTACCCAACAAAACATCATTATCTGAAAAAGCAAAGAAGTCTGGTAGAAATAAAGCAATATCAGTATCCATTTTTCATGGCAGTAGCTGATAACATGCAGGGAAAACAAATTTTTCAAACTGTCTGCCACTCCCCACCACCAAATGCACCACTGATGATGCCCACCAAAACAAAACCCAGACTGCTTGCTCTGCCTCAGTCACACACAGTAAGCTGTCCAGTGCAGGTGTGTGCTAAGTATGTCATGGAGTTTCTGTTCTTTGTTGCCACATCAAAACTTTTGCAGGGGCTTATGTTGCTTGCCCTTGATCTAGCATGTGTGTGCATGACTCCCCCACCTACCATGTGTGTGAGGATGATCCAATCCCTTGAGAAGAAATGGGAGGTAATCAGGTTAAATCAATGGAAGCTGGTCAATGAATCACATAGTACTGTACAGTAGTGCACCAACTTTCGCTACAGCAGGATTCGTGGAATCCACTTTCGCGGCATGCACCAAATATTCCCTAACTTCCACTTTCGCTTGAAAAAAAATCGATTTTCGCGCACAAATTTTGGGTTTGGGACAATATTTTGAACTTTGAATTTCCTGCACCGCCCGCCCACAACCCACCGCCATCTTGAATGACGTCATGTCAACACTCTGTCCACCCATTCCCGCCATTGTGTACAAGCATGCTAGCTCCATTGTGTTGGATTCTCACGGTTCAATGGCCTCTACTATACCTGGTAGTGTGGGGAAAGGGCCTGGTGTGTGGGGGGAGGGCCGGGAGGCAGTGGTGGTGATAAAAAGTGGCCGAGACATTCAAAGTCGGGAGGAAAGGCCAAGGCTAAAAGAGAGTATCGTGTTGGAGTGAAGAAACGGCAGTATAATAATGAAATGAAAAGGAAGATAGTTGAGCACATGGACAAGGGCGCAAAAAACAGTGAAATCTGCTGTATATTTAACATCAAGTTGCATCTGAGGAGGCAGAGAGAGAGAGTGGTAGCGAGGCAGCAAGAGGAGGCGCCAATACGTCTGGCGTGGCTAAATAAGCCCGCCACGCGCCTCGGATACTTACCCCCAACATCCATTAAACACCTCAACCTGGTCTCTGTGGTATGTTTCTCCTCATATAATGTGTACTGTACAGTTTTTATTGTTTGTATCTCACAATGCAATGTACAATAGTGATTTGATGTACTGTATTGCAAGTGAAAATGAAAATCTGATGTTACTTTAGGATAACCGGGAACCAATTGGCCTTTTTGCCATAAAGACAATGCCCCAACTTTCGCTAATTCCACTTTTGCGCATTATTTTTGGACCCAATTAGGTGCGAAAATTGGTGCCCCACTGTAATATAGCATCTCCTCTCCACCACTACCCTCATGGGAATAATCAACAAAATTTCCTACAGTACTACAGTATGGTGAATAAAGTATAGGTATACAATATCTGTATATTTTACTGTGAAATACTGTCCTGTACTGCATGTTACATTTTACTAGATTACTGCATGTCTATTTTTTCAGTATGAATTACTGTACCATGGCTTTTTATCATGAAAACTACATTTGAGGTTGTTTTTTCTGTTCCGAAAGATATACAATAAAATATGTGGTTTTTGTTGGGGTTATACCTCATGTACAGGGCCAGTGGGGGGTAATATGGCATTAAAAAAACAAAAAAAAAAAAAAAAAAAAAAAAAAAAAAAAGGGGGGGGTTTACTTGACATTGCTTTGGCTGAATTACGACAGACAGTCGGGGGATTACTGTTTTTCACTTTACCTGTCATCTGGACCAACATTACAGGTCAGTCAGATACAGTCAGGGCACAGACACTTCGCTTCATCTATCATCGGAAACAAAATTACAGGTCAGTCACACACAGTTATAAACTTTTCAATTTAACCTGGCACAAGACTGACATTTTTCCATTAAGAATGCTGTGCTACAACAAAAGATTAACACAAGAATACAGCACCAGCCATGAAGCAATGCTATGGAAAGCACATCAAAGCTGTGGTATTGTCTTTTGTCATCAAGCTACAGGAAATAAGATGCAAAATGACAAAAATCTCTGACAAATTAAAGTGAAAAGAATATACAGGTAGTTATCATTTAATTCTCTGACAGTTATACTGTAGTTTTTTTTTTTTTTTTTTTTCATACAAGAAAACTTGGTTGCTCCCACACCCTGAATACTAAATTGAGGCACTTAGAACAGTAACGTACAAAATGTCATCATATCTGAAAATGAGTTAAGTACTGTATACCACTTGTGTTCCCCAATCATCCCTCTATCTACAGTGCGAGTCAGGGGTACAAAATTAATGCCACAATAAGGTCGAAAATCATGCCGAGTGAAGTTAAGTTTCTTCCTTGAGTGTCCCCACCTGTAGCTACACCCACATCTCTGAAGCAGAACGTACCAAGTGTGTCTCTCGGAAGTGTGAAACTTCGAGACAATGAGAGCCTGCGAAGCAAGGCGCTTACCGCTGGAGAGCGCTTCTAGGCCGATGGAAGCGTGAGAGACATGCCCTTCTGGCCAAGCAGCATCCATGATTCCTTCCTGGCAAGCATTCTTTGCTTTTATACTCACTCATGGCCACATCCAAGTGGTCTCATTTTTTGCTAAAACAACCTGTGTTAAGCAACCGGCATGAGTGATTCTAGCAGTGAAAGTGATGGTGATGTGGAAGATCAAGTGAGAGGCAGGAAGAGGATGAGACAGCCCAAAAACTGGAAAGCAACTGTGGTCAAAGTGAAGAGGAACTCCGGCAAAAAGTATGTCAGCCGCTACTCTGGTAAAATTATCTCGGCGGCTAGCACTGGTCCCCCACGTGCAGACGGCTGATTTGATAAAGCGACCAGGCTTATTATCGAACAGGTTTTCAAGGAATTCTAGGATACAGGCAAATATAACCACCATCATACATCTAGAAATTTGTGACTTTTGTACCTATGAAGCGACCCCGCAAAACCAAGAAGCCTGACGCTCCTGGCCCAAAATGAAATGTTATAGTCCACTGTGACAAACTAGAACTTAAAATTCATTGCTTGTAGGGCCTGTTTCCTTTCACTGTTTGGCCTGAAACGAAGGAGGGCTGAGAACGCTGTGAGGAAGGAAACAGACTCAGGGACTCCCATGCGAGACCAATGAGGCAGGAATGCCACCTCCAAGGTGAAGGATAGCCAGGTGGAGCACATCGCCTCCTTCCCTACCATTTCCAGCCATTATACTCGCGCTAAGTTACCCAAAAAACGATACCTGGACTCCAACTTGAGTGTCCCTAAGCTCTACAGAATGTACCTGTACTGGATGACCACAGAACAACCTGGCAAAGACTAGGCGGAAGAGTCCTACTACAGGCATATCTTCGACACAAAGTTCAATCTAGCGTTCAAGTCACTGAAAACAGAAACCTGTAATGTCTGTGACAAAACCGATGCCTCACTCAGTAAGGCTAGTGACGACTATGAAAAGCCCATACTGGAAAAAAGAAAGCAAGATCTTAAACAGCTAGCTAATGAAGGCCAACAACTCATGAAAGACCTGTCGAAAATTCAAGATAATGACATCAGAGTTATCTGCCTCGACCTGCAACAAACACAACCCCTACCGAGCCTGAGTACCAGTGTGGCATATTACAGGCGAAAAATGTGGCTCTATAATCTCTGCATACATGAAATGAAGGCAAACAAGCCAAAATTTTATGTGTGGGATGAGGTCACATGTGGAAGGGGGTCCATGGAAATCGTGACCTGTATCCGTAAGTGGTTGGATACTGAGTACGTGGCTGGTGACTCTGAAAAGTTGATAGCTTTTAACGATAACCATAGGGCCAATATAAAATCATTAACATCACACTGAACTACCTAAGGGAGATGGATGGTGCCCATCTCACCAAAATGCAGTAATCCACTACTACCTCGTGCCTGGCCACAGTTATGTGGCCTGTGACCAGGCTTTTGGAAACAGAGAAGGCCATCTGAAGTTATGGGGACATTCACAACATGGACACCTATTGCAACATTATCAGGGATGCTGTGCATGCAGGGTATAAGATGAAGAAGATGCAGAGGAATGAGTTTTTAGACATTGGGGCACTACAGAAGTACACAGTCCACCGCAAGCCCAATGCAGGCCAGGAGGTTTGTATTCCAGCTCAACTTCAGGGAGGGCTGCCTTCTGGGCACGGGGTATGCCAGTCACCTGGGTAGAGTTTAACCAATGCCTATGAGGTACAGCTGTCTCCAAAATACCCAATCCCACTTACGCTGAAAATGCTCAAATGCTGTGGGCCTCCCCTCGTACTTCCCCTTGGTGACTGGCACCTATCTTCGCAGTGTCCTGGACTAGCAGTACACACATCGGCATGCCCTAGGTGAAAGACAGCCACAACAGGCCGAGGCTGGCACTGAGGATGACCTCGATGACCCCAACGCTTTTATGGACTACGACTAGGACTCAAACTCCAACCCTGACTCTGCCTGACTATCCAGCAGTATGATTATTACAAGGAAACTCTTCATTCCTCTTGATTTTGTAATGCTATTAATAATTTTCTGTCATTATGAACACTCATTAATACCAAAGTCATTGCAATGACCATTACCATTATCACTGTCATTATTGTTGTCACACGTGCCTATAATAAGCCTATTATTGCCTTTATGTGCCTGTATGTGTATGCAAGTTTGTGAGCATGTGAGTTTGCGACGTAACTGAGTTTGTAAGCATTGTGTGTGTGTGTGTGTGTGTGTGTGTGTGTGTGTGTGTAATTCACCGGGTCGGTCAGGATCACTTGATGGTCGTGATCGTCAGCATTTTACCCTCCCGGAAGGGAGCTGAGAGCTCATATAGTCCGATCTAAGGGCAAGGCTGTGACCTTCACACACCCACACACCCAACCCCTTGCTCAAGGGGGACAGTAACCACCCACTTCGTCAGCGAAACTTTTCGCAACCTGAGCGAGGCGCGAACTCCCGTCTACCAGATGGCAAGCGAGAATGTTACCACTAGACCAGCGAGCGGTGTGTGTGTGTGTGTGTTTGTGTGTGTGTATTCACCTAACTGTATTTACCTAATTGTGATATACAGGAAATGAGCTACGCTCGTGAGGTCCCGTCTCTGTTTCTCAGTAAGTCAAATTTAGCTTCAAACTCGTCTAAGTTTTTAGACTGGACGATCTCTTTGTCCAGACTATCCCACAGGTCTATACATCTATAAGGAGAACTATATTTCTTGATATCCTTCATGCAGCTTGGCTTCTTCAATTTCATTCTGTGTCCTCTTGTTACTCTCTTATCCCATAAAAACACATCTTCTTTGTCAATTTGATCTACTCCCATCATGGTCCTGAACACTGCAATCATGTCGCCTCTCTTTCTCCTTTCTTCTAAGGAAGACAAATCCAGCTTTTCCAGCCTCTCTCTGTACGACATCTGCCAGACTGGGGACCATCTTGGTTGCTGTTCTTTGTATTCTCTCAATCTTTTTTATATCTTTCTTTTTGTATGGGGACCACACTACTGCTGCATATTCTAACCTGGGGCAAATCATGGCCACTATCAATTTTTTCATCATCTCCTCATCCATATAATGAAAAGCTACTCTTATATTAGTCAGAAGTTTATACATCTCTCTAACTGTCTTGTTAATGTGTTTTTCAGGTGACAAACTGTCCTGGACCTGCACTCCCAAATCATTCTCTTCTCTCGCTTTTGTGACTGGTTCATTACCCATCAAATAATTCAGTGATGGCCTCTTGGTACTTTTACCCATTTCTATCTATCTACCTATTGCCAGACGCCTCAATCCCGTTTGGGGTGGCCACAAACAAATCGCCTCCAAGTCGCCCTGTCCCCCGCCATTTCACTGCCCTGCTCCCAACTCACACCCCCCTCTCTCATATACCTCTCCACCCCATCCCTCCATCTCATTCTCGGCCTCCCCCTCCCTCTTCCCCCCTCCACCTCACTCACATACACTCTCTTCGTCAGTCTTTCACCCTCCATCCTCTCCACATGGCCAAACCACCTCAGTGTGTTCCTCATAACGCTTCCTATCACATCCACATCCACACCACAATGCTCCTTTATATCCTCATTCGTCAGCCTGTCTCTCCACGTGACTCCACAGGCTCCATACGTGGAGTCACACACATCTGGCTCCATACGTGTATCCTACCCAGATCCTCCTGTAGCATTTTATGATCTTCCTCAACCTCTACCTTCCTCAAGATCTTTGCATCATCAGCAAACAGGCTTGCATAACTGTTCACTCTATCTACCATATCATTTATGTAAATCAGGAACATTTCTGGCGCCAACACCGAGCCCTGTGGGACTCTTGTTACTTCCCTCCATCCAGACATCCTTTTCTTTATTACTGTCCTCATTTGTCTGCTTCTCAAAAAATCTCTCATCCATTCCAGGAGGTTCCCCTTCAGTCCTCCTATATGCTCTAGTTTCCACATTAGTCTCTTATGGGGTACCTTGTCGAAGGCCTTCTCCAAATCTAAATACACGCAATCCACCCAACCATCTCTCTCCTGAAGCACATCAATCGCTCTTGAGTAAAAACTCAACAAGTTGGAAACACATGACCTTCCACTTCTGAATCCAAACTGACTATCAGCCAAAAGATTCATCTCTTCCAGATATTTTACCCAACTATCTTTCAGAATTCTCTTGCACAATTTTGCGACCATGCTGGTTAGGGCACTGGTCTATAATTCAGGAGTCCTTCCTTGTTTCCTCCCTTATAAATTGGTACCACATTTGCCCTCTTCCATTCTTGAAGCACTTTCCCCTCTTCCAGAGAAGAGGGGAAAGTGAATCTTATCCACCAGTTGTTCTCTGCATTCCTTCAGTACTCAATTAGAGATTCCATCTGGTCCTGGGGCTTTTCTTACATCTTGAGTTTCCAGTGGTTGTTCAATCTGTACATGGATGGGGTAATAAAAGAGGTACAAGGTAGGGTAGTGGATGTTGGAGTGGCCCTGGTGAGAGAGGATAGTGTTTGGAAACTCCCTGTACTGTTGTTTGCAGATGATACTGTGTTGTTGAGTGAAGACGAAGGGGAGCTGCAAGGCTTGATGGATGAGTTTGAGAGAGTGTGTAAGAAACGGAACCTAAAGGTGAATGTAGGGAAGAGTAAAGTGATGGTCTTTGAGAGAGGTGAAGTTAGTGAATGTACAGCGAGGTTGGATGGTGAGGAATTGGAAAATGTGAGTACGTTTAAGTATTTGGGTAGTGTGATGAGTAAGGATGGAGGTTTGGAGGGTGAAGTGCTTGAAAGGGTACAGCAGGGAAGAAAGGTTGCTGGTTCCTTGAAAGCAGTGATAAGAAACAGGGAAGTGAGCATGGAAGTGAAAAAGTTACTACATGACAGTATTGTGATACCAACTCTAACGTACGGAAGTGAAGCTTGGACATTGTTGGAAGGACACAAGTCAAGAGTGAGAGCAGTGGAAATGAGTTATTTGAGAGGAGCCTGTGGAGTCACGTGGAGAGACAGGCTGACGAATGAGGATATAAAGGAGCGTTGTGGTGTGGATGTGGATGTGATAGGAAGCGTTATGAGGAACACACTGAGGTGGTTTGGCCATGTGGAGAGGATGGAGGGTGAAAGACTGACGAAGAGAGTGTATATGAGTGAGGTGGAGGGGGGAAGAGGGAGGGGGAGGCCGAGGATGAGATGGAGGGATGGGGTGGAGAGGTATATGAGAGAGGGGGGTGTGAGTTGGGAGCAGGGGAGTGAAATGGCGGGGGACAGGGCGACTTGGAGGCGATTTGTTTGTGGCCACCCCAAACGGGATTGAGGCGTCTGGCAATAGATAGATAGATAGTTTCCAGTAATTTATACACTTCCTGTACTTCCACTTTTATATCTTTTATCACTACATTTCTAGTCACTCGCTCCCCTTCCACAAACTCCTTTTCATTAGTGAAAACTGATTGGAAACATTTGTTCATTATTTCTGCTTGCACTGCTGCATCTTTATTGACCTCTCCTTCTGCTTTCAGTTTGGTGATTCCTTCCTTTTGTTTCAATTTGCCATTGACAAATCTATAAAACAGTTTGGGTTCATCCTTACATTTGTCTATTATACCTGCTTCAAAATTCCTTTCTTCCTCACTAAGTATTCTTGTGTATTCATTCCTAGTTCTTTTATATTCCTTTTTTTTTTTTTTTTTTTTTCCCCCCTCTCTTTCTCCAAATGTTCCACGCCGTGTCACTCTCCTTTTTGTGCTATCGTACACCTTCTATTAAACCACTCCTTTTCCTGTTTTCTTTCCCCCTTAATCTTGGCACAAATTTATCCACTCCCAAATTAAAGAGGCCTGGAAAAATATCCCACTTCCTCTTTATCTCTCTTGTTTCTCTGAATTTTCTCCAATCTGCATTTTCAAAAAATTTTCTCAATCCTGTAAAGTTTGCTTTCCCAAAGTTGTATATTCCCTGCCTATAAAGCTCGTCTCGTGGCTCCACGTTCCCTGTTATCATCTGGAACTCAATGACCAAATGATCACTTTTTCCAACAGGACACAGATATTTCAAGGATTCCATTACATCGGGTTCTTTGGTAAACAGTAAATCTAGTCTTGCTGGTGTGTCCTCACCTCGGAACTGAGTCTCTTCTTTGACCCATTGCGTCATCACACTGTACATTGCTGTATATAATAATATAGTGCCCCACGAATCTTTGCTGCCTCCTGAGTCCCATTCTTTCCAGTTCACCTCTTTACAACTGAAGTCCCCTATTAAAATTTTATTGTTGCTTTTCTCAATAGGTGGTAGGTGGTGGCGACCAAAATCCACTCACTTGATGTAGTGCTGCCTACTTCTTCCTTAGCCTTTATCATTCTTTTTCTGTGCCTCCCCTCCTCTCTTCCTATTTCTCCCATCTTTCCTGTCACTTCTTATTGCTTTTCTTTACTTTACAGGTGGCTTTACATTGAGTGACAAGCCAAATGGTTTCCTGTAAGCCAGGAAACCATTTACAACGCTGGGTGGTAACCATATAACCAAACCATACGTGCTCCCTACGTGTCAACAAGTGGGTTGGTGGAGGGTTAGTGCCCCTCCCTGTAAAACAACTAACTCAAAGTCAAATGGCCACCCCTTAAAGGATTATGGCGTCTGGCAATAGATAGATAGATAGATAGCTTTTCTCAATCATTTTCTGTAAATAACTTGCCATGTCTGACAACATTTCCCGGTATTAATCATCACTCCATGCTCTAGTCTTAGGGGGAACATACACTACAGCCGTATCTCTCCCGCTATTCTCTCCAGTTTCTAATTTCATATTTATCACTTCAGCCCTGCCTTCCCCCATTTCCACGGAATCCACATTTATGCTGTTCTTCACTGCTATCATCACTCCTCCTACCGTTTTTTCTTTTCTGTCTTTTCTCCACAGTTCGTATTTACCATCTCCCATAGGAACATCAGTATCTTCTCTTAACTTGGTCTCTACAAGGCACATAACATCAGGTTCATGTACTCTCAAAAAATCATTGATTTCTAGCCATGCTGGTATTAAACCATAAACATTGGTATATGCCACTTTCACAATATTTTTGATGTTTTTTATACCCTCTTTTCTCCTTCCCTCCATCGGTACCACTTCCTTAATTTCTGATCCATGACTCTCCAGTAAAACACTGTCTTCTCTTCCTCCATTCTCTGTTCGTTTCCTACCTTTGTTTCCTTTACTAACTCCATTATTTTAGCTCTTTCTTCCTCATTTGCATCTCTTCTTATCCAAACATTTTTGAACCCTTCCTAGTCTGATAATTTCCATATTCTACTGATAATTTCGTCTACTGTTGCCTGGGACTTAAACTTTACCTTCAATGGCCTTGCCCCTCCTTCCTCGTACTTTCCTAACCTAAACACCTCTTCAATCTCTTCTTGAGCTTTGTAGTTTTCCTCCTTGACTACTGATATTAGTTCTTTAACCTTACTCGGTTCTTCTCTTTCTCTTTCTGATCTTGTCATATGTTTTTCTTTAACTCCTGAAATTATTACACATTTTTTCTTATCTGCTACATCCCTAACGAAATATTCTCCGCTTCTCAGTACCCTAACCACTTCCTTCTCTACCTTTTCCTTGCTTTGTTGTTCTATAATCTCTTTCAAATTTACATTTCCTTCCTCCTGAATTTTCTTCCACCCCTTATGTTGCTCCTTGATTTCTTTAAAGTGCTTGTCCTGTATTCTTGATTTGGATTCATACTCATCTAGTTTGCTTTTCATCCTGTCCCTTTCTTCTTCCAACCTCTTATTCTCCCTCTTAAGCTGTTTTATTTCATTAGAGGCAGATTCATTGCTCACTTTTAATTCCGTAACTTCTCTTTCTTGTTCGTCACTGCGTGTACAAATTTTTTCGTTTATTTCGTAGAGTTTTGATCTCGTTTTCCTGCTCTATTGTCCGTTCCTGTAACTCTCTAATTACTCTCCATACCTTTATTATCTCCTGGACATTCCTCTCCGCTGTCTTCTCTACTTCTGCTACTCTTGTTTGGTTTAACTTAATACAGTATTTCCATTTCCCACATCCTCTTCAGTGAAGCCTTCAAACTCTCTCTCGCCAGTCGTAAACAATGCACCGTCCCTTTCCGCTATGATTCAACCATATGGAGACTTTTTATTTCCACTATGTCTTGTTCTTTTTATGACCGAAACCGCAGTTTTTATTAACTACTGTCCGATGGGACCACCACTCACGCACTCATTTACATAATCACAAATAGGTTGGTCTCCTTTTCGTCGCTGATTCAGCGATTATTTCCCCACGATCCAGGAAGAGCTCCATCTCTGTCAGCGACCTGTGTGTGTGTGTGTGATATACAGGAAATGAGGTACGCTCGTGGGGTCCCATCTCTGTTTCTCAATAAGTCAAATTTTGCTTTAAACTCGTTTAAGAGTTTAGACTGGATGATCTCTTTGTCCAGGCTATTCCACAGGTCTATGCATCTATAAGGAAAACTATATTTCTTGATATCCTTCAAGCAGCTCGGCTTCTTCAATTTCATTCCATGTCCTCTTGTTTCTCTCTTATCCCATACAAACAGATCTTCTCTGTCAACTACTCCCATCATGGTCCTGAACACCGCAATCATGCTGCCCCTTTCTCTCCTTTCCTAAGGAAGGCAAATCCAGCTTTTCCAGCCTCTCTGTATGACAGATCTGCCAGGCTGGGGACCATCTTGGTTGCTGTTCTTTGTATTCTCTCAACCTTGTTTATATCTTTCTTTTTGTATGGGGACCACACTACTGCTGCCTATTCTAACCTGGGGCGGATCATGGCCACTATCAATTTTTTCATCATCTCCTCATCCATGTAATGAAATGCTACTCTTATGTTAGTCAATAGTTTATAAGTCTGTCTAACTATCTTGTTAATATGTTTTTCAGGTGACAAACTGTCCCGGACCAGCACTCCCAGATTTTTCTCTTCTCTCGCTTTTGTAATTGGTTCACTACCCATCAAATAATTTAGTGATGGCCTCTTGGTACTTTTACCCATTTCCAACATTTTACATTTCTTTGTGTTGAATTTCAGTGTCCAAACAAAATGGAGAAATAGAAGAATGGAAGGACAGAAGGAAGTAGTTCTTACACAGAGGGTATAAAAGTTACAAGAGGATGGAAAAAAGGCAGAATATAAGAGGGAAGTGGAGGAGTGACTGGGTAAGTACTGTATACTGTAGATTGGAGCAGATGGGGGAAGTGGAAGGTGTGTGCAAGATATTCATGGAAGAAATATGTGTAGCACGTGAGGTGGTGTGTGGGGTGAAGAGAAGACGAAAGGGCATGTAGGGAACGGCATGGTGGGCTAAAGAGGTGAGAGAGGCTGTGGCACGGAAGAAGAAAGCATATAATGCGTGGATGAGAAACGGGCGTGGAAGAAGCTGAGAGACGGAAGAGTTATATGTAGAGAGGAAGAGAGAGACAAAAAGATTAGTATGAGAGAGTAAGAAGAGAGTGGATGAGGAATTTGGAAGGAATTTGAGTGTAAAGTGGAGGGACTGTAAGAAAATGTTCTGGAAAGAGGTAAAGAGAGTTAGACAGGGTACTAAAGAAGTTAGCTGGGGAGTAAAAGATAAAAATGGCAGGTTACTAGTGGAGAAGGGAGAAAAAGTGAGCAGATGGAGAGAACACTTTAAAGAATTGTTGAACATAAAGAATGAACGTAATGCAAGTATAAGTGGCTGGGGAATGACTGGGAGAAGGAGGGATGTCAGAAGAGAGGAAGAAATCAGTAGGATGGAAGTTGTGGAAGCAATGAAAAAAGTTAAAATGGGGAAAGCCCCAGGAATTGATGGAGTGTGTGGTGAAATGCTGAAGCATGGGGGAGACATAGTAGTAAACGGATGTGGAAGATGTGCAGATTGGCCTGGGACAAAGGAATAGTCCCGGAGGATTGGAAGTCGGGTATAACTGTTCCCCTGTACAAAGGAAAGGGGAAAAAGAAGTGTGTGGTAATCATAGGGGGATTTGCCTACTTAGTGTAACAGGAAAAGTATATGGTAGGATACTTATTAACCGAGTTAGGGAAATAACAGAGGAATTAGTTGGAGAAGAACAGGGAGGATTTAAGAAGGAAAGAGGTTGTGTATATCAGATATTTATTCTTAGATCCTTAGTGGAAAAGTTTCTAGAGAAGGGAAAGAAGTTGTATGCAGCCTTCATGGATTTGGAGAAAGCATATGCCAGGGTGGATAGACAAGGATTGTGGAAAGTATTAAGAATATATGGAGTTGATGGGAAGTTGCTGAATGCCATGAAAAGTATGTATGAGGGTGCTAAGGCTGCAGTGCGTATGAATGGTGAACTGAGTGAATTTTTCTATTTGAGGGTTGGATTGAAACATGGATGTGTCATGTCTCCATGGTTGTTCAATCTGTATATGGATGGGGTTATAAAAGAGATACATGGTAGGGCAGTGGATATTGGAGTGGCAGTGTTTGGAAATTCCCTCTATTGTTGTTCACAGATGATACTGTGTTGTTAAGTGAAGATGAAGGGGAGCTGCATGGCTTGGTGGATGAGTTTGGGAGAGTGTGTAAGAAACAGTATCTAAAGGTGAATGTAGGGAAGAGTAAAATTATGGTCTTCGAGAGAAGTGAAGTCAGTGAATGTAAAGTGAGACTGGATGGGGAGGAAATGGAGAATGTGAGTGCATTTAAGTACTTGGGTAGTGTGATGAGTAAGGATGGAAGTTTAGAGGGTGAAGTGCTTGAAAGGGTGCAGCAGGGAAGAAAGGTTGCTAGCTCCTTGAAAGCAGTGATAAGAAACAGGGAAGTGAGCATGGAAGTGAAAAAGCAACTACACGACAGTATTGGTATACCAACTCTAACGTATGAAAGTGAAGCTTGGACGTTGTTGGTGGGACAGAAGTCAAGAGTGAGAGCAGTGGAAATGAATTATTTGAGAGGAGCATGTGGAGTCACATGGAGAGACAGGCTGACAAATGAGGAAGTGAAGGAGCGGTGTGGTATGGATGTGGATGTGATAGGAAGTGTTAGGAGAAAAACATTAAGGTGGTTTGGTCATGTGGACAGGATGGAGAGTGAGAGACTGATGAGGAGAGTGTATGTGAGTGAGATGGAGGGAGGGAAAGGGAGGGGGAGGCCGAGGATGAGATGGAGGGATGGAGTGGAGAGGTATATGAGAGAGTGGAGTGTGAGCTGGAAGCAGGGCAGTGAAATGGCGGGGGACAGACCGACATGGAGGTGATTTGTTTGTGGCCACCCCTTACGGGATTAAGGCGTCTGGCAATAGATAGAATAAATAGATAGAATTTCATTTCCCAAATCTGGCTCCAATCATATATCCTATCCAGATCCTCCTGCAGCATTTTACAGTCCTCCTCAACCTCTACCTTCCTCAAGATCTTTCCATCATCAGCAAACAGACTTGCATAACTGTTCACTCTATCTACCATATCGTTCACGTAAATCAGGAACATTACTGGCGCCAACATCGAGCCCTGTGGGACTCCACTTGTTACTTCCCTCCATCCAGACATCCTTTCCTTTATTACTGTCCTCATTTGTCTGTCTCTCAAAAAGTCTCTCAACCATTACAGGAGGTTTCCCTTCAGTCCTCCCATATGCTCTAGTCTCCACATTAGTCTCTTACGGGGCACCTGGTCAAAGGCCTTCTCCAAATCTAAATACACACAATCCACCCAACGGTCTCTTTCCTGTAGCACGTCAGTCACTCTTGAGTAAAAGCTCAACGAGTTGGAAACACATGACCTTCCACTTCTGAATCCAAACTGACTTTCAGCCAAAATATTAATCTCTTTCAGATATTTTATCTATCAATCTTGCAGGATTCCCTCGCACAATTTTGCAACCATGTTGGTTAGGGACACTGGTCTATAATTCACGGGTTCTTCTTTGTTTCCTCCCTTATAAACTGGTACCACATTTGCCCTCTTCCACTCTTGAGGCACTTTCCCCTCTTCCAGAGAACACACAATTAAACTGTGAATCTTATCCACCAGTTGTTCTCTGCATTCCTTCAATACCCAATCAGAGATTACATCTGGCCCTGAGGCCTTCCTTACATCTTGAGTTTCCAGTAATTTATACACTTCCTGTACTTCCACTTTCACATCTCTAATCACTACATTTCTAGTCACTCCCTCCCCTTCCACAAACACTTTTTCATGAACGAAAACCTATTGGAAACATTTGTTCATTATTTCAGCTTGCACTGCTGCATCTTTACAGAACTCTCCTTCTACTTTCAGTTTAGTGATTCCTTCCCTTTGCTTCAATATGCCAATGACAAATCTATAAAACAGTTTGGGTTCACTCTTATATTTGTCTATTATAACTTTTTCAAAGTTTCTTTCTTCCTCTATACTTATTCTTGTACAGAATATTCATTTCTAGTTCTTTTATATTCTTCCTTTGTCCTGTTGTTACCTCTCTTTCTCCAGTTGTTCCATGTCGTCTCTCTCTTTTTTGCTATCATACACCTTCTATTACACCACTCCTTTGTCCTGTTTTCTTTCCCCCTTAATCTTGGCTCATATTTTTCCACTCCCAAATTATAGAAGTCTAGAAAGATATCCCACTTCCTCTGTATCTCTCATTTCTCTTAATTTTCTCCAATCCACATTTTCTCAGACCAGTAGAGTTTGCTTTCCCAAAGTTGTATCTTCCCTTCCTAGAAAGCTTGTCTCTTGGCACCATGTTCCCTATTATCATCTGGAAATCCATGACCACATGATCACTTTTTCCTAGAGGGCACAGATATGTCAAAGATTCTATTACATTGGGTTCTGTGGTAAACAGTAAATCTAATCTTGCTGGTGTGTCCTCACCTCGGGATCATGTCATTTCTTTAACCCACTGCGTCATCACATTATGTGTTGTTATATTTAACAATATAGTGTCACACGAATCATCGCTGCCTCCTGTGTCCCATTCCTTCTTCCCAGTTCACCTCTTTACAATTAAAGTCCCCAATTACATTATATTGTTGCTTTTCTCGATCATTTTCTGCAGATAACTAGCCATGTCTGACAACATCTCCTGGTATTCATCATCATTCCATGCTCTAGTCTTAGGAGGACCATACACTACCGCCATATCTTTCTTGCCATTCTCTTCAGTTTCTAATTTCATATTTATCACTTCAGCCCTGCCCTCTCCCATTTGCACAGTATCTACATTTATGTTGTTCTTCACTACAGACTGTCATCACTCCTCCTCCCATTTTTTCTTTTCTGTCTCTTCTCCACAGTTTGTATTTACCATCTCCCATATGAACATCAATACCTTCTCTTAACTTGGTCTCTACAAAGCATCAGGTTCATGTACCCTCAAGAAAATATTGATTTCTAACCTTGGCGATAATAAACGATCAACATTAGCATATGCCACCTTCAAGCTATTTTTGTTGTTTTTTATACCCTCTTCTCTCCTTCTCTCTCTTGGTACCACTTTCTCAATTTCTGATCCATAACTCTCCGATAAAACATTGTCTTTTCTTCCTCTGTTCTCTGTTCATTTTTTGCCTTTGCCTCCTTTACTAACACCTTTATTTTAGTTCTTTCTTCTTTAATTGCATCTCTCCTTATCAAACATTTTTAAAACCATCTTTGTCTGATAATTTCCATGTTCTACTGATGATTTCGTTTACCATTACCTGGGACTTAAACTTTACCTTCAATGGCCTCGTCCCTCCTTCCTCGTAATTTCCTAACCTAAACACTTCTTCAATCTCTTCTTAAGCTTTGTTGTTGCCCTCCATAACTACTGATATTATTTCTCTAACCTTACTCAGTTCTTCTCTTTCTCTCTCTGATCTTACTGTCATATGTTTTTCTTTAACTCCTGAAATTATTACACATTTTTTCTTATCTGCTACATCCCTGACTAAAGATTCTCTACTTCTCAGTACCCTAACTACTTCCTTCTCCTCTTTTTCCTTGCTCTGTTGTTCTATAATCTCTTTCAACTTTACATTTCCTTCCTCCTGAATTTTTTTCCATCCCTTGAGTTGTTCCTTGATTTCCTTAATGTGCTCATCTTGCATCCTTGATTTGGATTCATACTCATCTAGTTTACTTTTCATCCTGTTCCTTTCCTCTTCCAACCACTTATTCTTTCTCTTGAGCTGTTTTATTTCACTTGAGGCAGATTCATTACTCACTCTTAATTCCGTAACTTCTCTTTCTTATTTATCACTGAGTGTGCAAACTTTTTCCAGTTTATTCTGTAGAATTTTGATCTCGTTTTCCTGCTCTATAGTCCGTTCCTACAACTCTCTAATTACAGTACTGCCCATACCTTTTTAAACTCCAGGACATTCCTCTCCGCTGTTTTCTCTACTCCTGCTACTCTTGTTTGGTTCAGTTTTGTACTTCCATTTACAACATCATCTTCGGAGAAGCCCGCAAAATCCCCCTCACCGTTTGTAAACAATGCACCGTCCCTTTCCGCCATGATGCAACTATATGGAAACTTTCTATTTCCACTATATCTTGTACTCTTTATGACCGAAACCACGTTTTTTTTTTTTTTCTTCTCTTTTTTAACTACTGTCTGATGGGACCACCACTCACGCACTCATTCACACAGTCACAATAGGCTGGTCTCCTTTTTGCTGCTGATTCTATAATTATTTCCCCACAATCCAGGAAGTGTGCGTGCGTGCGTGCGTGTGTGTGTGTGTGTGTGTGTGTGTGTGTGTGTGGAAGTGTTGTGTATACTGGGTGCGCGAAATAAAAATGAATGTTTCTCTCTCTCTTTCTCTCTTTCTAATGTAAATAACAGAATTTTATAGCTGAGACCTTACACTACATCTCGAAACAAAAGGCAATGCAATATCTGTCTTAGTTCCAGAGATATGTGTATTTAAAAGTTGCTGGACATTTTTTTTTTTTTTTTTTTTTTTTTTTTTAGTGCTTACGACGTTATGATTCTAAGCACCTAAAATGTGGTTTTATAAAATTCAATGAGCCTTTGTTATACCACAGAAATGAGTCTCTTGGTGACAAGTCACATTTAGATCAGCCCTCTAAATCTTATTGCACTTGGCCATAAACTATGCTGAAAGAGGTTAAGGATTCCATCACGCAAAAACAAATTCACTATAGAATTTTTCTCTATTCTGATCTATGCAGATATACACTATTTTGGCAGGGAAGTATAGATGGATATGGTGGTATAAGTGTGCTGGTTTATAAGAAATGGGTTGAATGTGTCATGAATGTAATGAGAATGAAAGAAAGAATTACAGTAGTAAAAATAATGTTTGGTAAACTCATGATTACAGTTATAATGGTGCATGCTCCACAGGTTAACCTGGATGATGTAGAAAAAGATAGATTCTGGGATGATACTTGTGGTTGGTGGTCATCACCATCAACATCATCTAATCCAGTGTTGCCCCATGAGGAGCATAGGAGCCCAGGGCTGGGCATGTTGGTCCTGACATTTAAAATGAGAGTGACCAGCCTCACTCATCCCTGAATGGCATTATGTGAGCAATAAACCCCCAAAACCCCTTGGATATAAACCTGCACAGGCTCAAACCGATTGGAGCACCTTAATTATTCGCTAAACCACCAGATGCCATAATTTGGTTATATGGTTACCACCCAGTGTTGTAAATGGTTTCCTGGTGCACAGAAAACCATCTGGTTTGTCACTATGAGAATGTAGTTTTGGGTGGGGATTTAAATGATCATGTGGGTGAAGAGGCTCAAGGATAAAAAGAGTACATGGGGGATGCGCATATGGTACGAGGAATGCAGAAGGGGAAAGGATACTCGAATTTGGGAAGGCAATGAACAAGACTGCGTGCAACACACATTTTAGCAAAAGAGTAAGTAGGATGATTACATAAAAGTCTGGGGGATACAATAGACTAACTGACTAGTTCACAGTCAGGAGGGCTGATAGGAGGTTGGCGAGGGATGTTAAAGTTATAGGGAGTGAAGAGTGTGTGCAGCAAGACAAATTACTGATACGTGGCATGGTGCTTAAGCAGCCTGTGGTGAAGAGGACTTATGCACCAAGGAGCAGAATATGGAAGTTGAAAAACCAAGCAGTAAGGGATGCCTTCTATAGCATGATGGGTAGAAGACTGAACAGGGAGCTGTTGACAGAAGTGTTAATGAACAGTACGGAGCTCTCTAGAACAACCTCTTGAGAGTTACTGATTCAGTGGGTGGATGGACAAAGAGCACTGAGTCCAAGACATAAGGTAACATGGTGGTGGGATGAGGTTGTTGAAGCTGCAGTTACGAAGAAAAGAAGGCTTCTGAGAATGGAAAAGGAATGCTAACAGGAATACTTGGCTGACAAGCATAGGGCTAAAAAGGAGTTGTACAGGGCAAAATCTGTCTCACAGGCTTTTACTGGATAACCTATATAGCACTGAAAGGAAGAATATTGTACAGTGCCTTCGCACAGTAAACGTATTCAGAGTAAACGATTCGCCTAGTGAATGAACCAGGGGGTAATCAGGTCCACAAAACCATGATGAAAGAGTTGAACCCCGAGTGAAGGAAATTGGGGAAAAGAGTAGACCATAACCGCCATCTCCCATATTAAACAACCCTACCCACCCACCCCCAGCAGATGCTGCACAAGAGGCCAGATCTGAGCAACCTTTTGAGCAGAATCCAGTGGAGGATGAAGATTTGCCTATGTTTGCCTCAGATCAGTGAAATTCTAGCAGCAATGTATGTTCTGAGAGAAGTCAAGGCAATTGAAACCAGCTACCTTAGGACACAAGAAGTGCTCAGTGGAGTAGAAACCAATTTTCGTTGTTATACTGAAAGGCACAATATGGAAGTCAACAGAAGAAAACAAACACTCATCACACGCTACTACCAAACTCAAGAACAACAGGTACCAGTTGCCTCTACATCGTCTGCTACATTTCCTGGGGAAGACAATGATGATGTGATGTCAGTGGTGTCATCTTTGGACTTTAAAAGTTCTATGGGAGAGGTGAATGAGGTAGAGGCATGTGGGGAATTGGTTCAGTCAAGTGATGAGGGGGAGACTGGTGACGGGAACGAGGGAGTGGAAGGTGATGTGGCGAGGAAAAACTAAGTGTATCTCCCTGCCTCGGAACCACCTGTATTCAAGCCAGGCAGGGCTGCCATCTGCTTCATTTAAGGTAAATACCTATGTGTTTTATATTTTATATATCTGAACTGTCTGCAACTGAAATGTGCCCTTTAGTACATCTCTATGGTTCAACAAGTGGACTCTGAGGGAGTGATGCCACCCATATGCAATTTTTTCCATGAGATATGTTGTTCACAGTGAACGAATTCACTTTGAACAAGCTCATCTGCCACCCATAAACTCATTCACTGTGCAAGGGCACTGTATTTAAATGGAGAGAAATCAGGGATATCACAGATGAGCAGTGTGTAGAAAAGTGATGAAGGAAAGGTAGTGGTGGACAGTATGGATAATACAGATGCCTGGAGAGCACTATAGCTGGTTGCTGAATGAAGAATTTGACTGGCACAGGGGATGGTTTGGAGTCTACAGATAAAGTGTTTGGCCCTTAGCCTTTGATTGATGCTGGCACTGTGAATAGGACAATACGCAGGATGCAGCTGGGGAAGGCAGCAGGTGTGGCTGAATACTGAAATGTGGAAGGCCTCAAGAGATATAGGAGTGGGTTTACTAACTGATTTGAAAAATTCAATTATATATGAGTGAGCTGTCCCAGATGACTGACTGAAGAGTGTGATTGTAAATGTGCATAAGGGGAAGAGAGATGGCCTGAAATGAGAATATTACAGAGGCATGAAATTTTTGGACCACATAAAGAAAGATAATGGAGAGAGTCCTAGAAGCTATAAGGGAAAGAGTGAATACTGATGAGATGTAGTTTGGGTTTATGCCAAGCAGTGGGATCACTGATCCCATATACACTTTTGTTTTTTGCTGATTCTGAGAAGGCCTTACAGTAGACAGAGTCCCTAGGGAGGTAAAGTAGTGAGGTGGGCAAACAGAAAGCTTGGGATCAAGAAGCAATTGGTTAAAGTTGTTATGGCTATGTACATGTGCTTGCATCCAAGTGAAAGTGAATGGAGATTTGAGTGACGAGTTCTCCCTGAATGTTGGCTTGCATCATGGATCAGTTCTGAGCCTATTATTGTTTGTTGTGGTGCTTGAAGCTCTCTCACATGACTTCAGAAATGGATTCCCATGGGAGATGTTCCATGCTGACGATTTGGTGTTGACTGCAGAGAATGAACAGGAGGCAGAGGAATGATTTAGGAAATGGTGAGACAGAGTAGGGCACAAGGGTTTGAGAGTAAATGCAGATAACACAAAAGTGATGATATCTAGGGCAAGTGTCAGTACTGTCAAAGCAAAGGGAGTGTGGCCATGTGCAGTTTGCCACAAGGGTACGGGAAGTAACTCCAACTTGTGCAGTGTCTGATAAGTGAGTGCAGATGTATTTGTATTAGAGGCAGACTGCAAAATAGTGCTGATTTTGTATGTGTGGTGTGTCGGAGACAGCAAGTACAGACTGCCAGGTGTGAGGGGGCTGAGCTTGCTGGAGAATTTCTTGAGTGTGTTGAGGAGCTTTGTTATTTGGGAGACATGTTATATGCTGGAGGTGGGGCTGAAGCTAGCCCTTTGGTCAGGGTAAGGAGTGGTTGGAGGAAGATCTGGGAGCTGCAGCCTCTCCTAACATTGAGAGGACTCTCCCTCTGTGCTAAGAGATCTCTGTATGCAGCATGTTAGGGAGTGTACTGCTGTATGGCAGTGAGTCCTGGGAAGTAAAGGAAGAGAATATCTGTAGTCTCAAACATACAGAAACAACAATGATTACATGGATGTGTAGTATGTATTTGAATGCGAGTTCTGGGGGGCTAGGACTATGAATGATGGCTTAAGAGGTAAGGATGATGGCTTAAGAGGTACGGATAGGACTGGAATGTACTGGTGCTGTGATGAGAAGGGGTAGATTGAGATGGTTTGGGCATAATGAGGATGGAGGATGACAACTGGGTGCAGAGGGTGAGAAGTGTGAGCACTGGGAGTAGGGTTGCGCAAGGCAGACCAAAAAAGACATGGAACGAGGTCATAAGACTGTGACCTCAAATATATGGAACAGAATAGGGAGGCTGCCAGAAATCAAGCAGCATGGAAAGCTGCCATGAGGTGACCAAGCCCATCATGTGAGAACATATTGGAGCCTTCATGAACAATAAGAATGATACAAACTAGACCAGTGATTCTCAAACTATGGGTCGCGACAGGAATTTGACATGTTGCAGGGACATAGAATAGGCCTAATGCTTTCAACGTATTTTATTGATTTAACCCTTTAACTGCGGGCATTGTTTTGACCCGACTGGCCCCTCACAGCCAAAATGTAAACAAACCTTTAAACCTTTATAACTGCACAGAATGAAGCTAGAGCAAAAAATAAGGTACCATTAGAAAGTACTAACCTTCAGCTTTGCAGTTATGTAGGTTTCACTGGACGGGCAGTGCCGTTAGAAGTGAGCGATCTAAACGGAGCACCATTGTCACGCACAGAGCTGGACAGAGACTGACTGATGGGTGTTTGGGCAGGGGTGGGGTGGGCCCCCGGGGGGTGGGAGGAGGGAGGAAGAAGGTGGGGGTGGGCTGACAGGAAAGAACTTAATAGCTCCTCTTGCATGAAACAATTGGCGTGCAGAAAAAACGCGCGATATTCAAAATATTCACGAATCTTCCAGAATGACACCCGGGGTTTGGTCCAGTTTTTTCAATGTCTTTCTGGAATGACACCCACGGTTAAGGAGTTAATTGAAATTGTAATTATCCTTTTACACTATTAGCACACTCATGACAACTACGATAGGCTACATACCGGTTACTCTCCCTCTCTCTCTTTGTACCCTGTGGGTCGCGAAGTCTTGAAATATTCCCAATACAGTCACACACTAAAAAGTTTGAGAACCGCTGATCTAGACCAATCAATCAGAAAATCCTTTAATACTTCACCGGGACTCTGATAACCCATGGTTAGGCTACATAGTCCAGACATTTAAAGTAAGAGTGACAGCTTGCCCGAATGCCATCCTTCAATCTATTGTCCAATCCATTTCTACTCCACCATGAGCACTGGGGTCCGGGACTAGACTACTCAGTCCTTACATTCCAGGCAAACAGTGAAAGCCTCACTCACCCCTCAGTGGCATCATGTGATCAATAAACCTACCACCCTGCAGATGGCCAATCTTACAAGCTTCATCTGCCTGAAGCGCCTAAACCCCTAACCCACCTGATGTTCATTTGATCAAATGGTTACCATCTAATGTATATAATAAATTATTTCCTACACAACACGAAACCTCTTGGCTTATTACTCAATGCACAGCCACATGAAGTGAGTGGATGGCAGATGCCCTCACCTACCACCCTCAAGGCAATGGTGATAAAAATAAATGTGAGTACAAGAGGCTATACTACCACCCTACTGATGTAGGTAAAAACAAGCATATACAAATAATAACAGAGCACACATATAATTATCATCATCATCATCATCATCATCACATGAAAAAAGGCAAATGTTCTCTGCTATACCCTAACTGTTTATGAAACAGGTAGCCAGAAGCAATTTTTTTTTCTAAATAACAGAACAGAGGAGGGAAAACAAATGAATAAAAAAAAATAATAATCCATAAACCAGATTACTGGCATACTCCAGTCATAAAAATCTGTAACAGTTCAACTTGAACAGCCGTAGGTTGAAGTCTGGGGGGAAACAACTCTGGAGAACCAAGTTCCAGAGATATGCAGTTCAGGTAATAAGAGTTTTGATACGCAGAAGTTCTGCAATATGGCTGTGTGACATTCCAATCATGAGCACTACCAAACTCCCATGTAGCACGAGGGAAGGCATGGAGAGGCAGCACAATGGATGCAACTTCACCTGACTTCGTCTGAGCATTTGCCTTGAAAGTATCTTTAAAATAATGCAAGGGAGGCAACATTCCTTCTTACTCGTAGGGGAGGTAGTTTATTTGTAATGGCAAGGTTATTAATTTTTGTTCTGAATTTTGTCTAGTTGTTTTCGTGCACCCTCTCCACATCCATTCCACATGCATGAAAGAGCAATATTCCAGTTGAGAGCACACGACTCTTATAAATTATGGCTAAATGCTCGTCAGTGAAGTAGTTACGGACTCTGAACAATAATCCAAGTTTCTTTGAGATGGTTATAGCAAGTGATCTGACATGAGAGGTCCAGCTAAGGGCACTGTTAAGTGAAACACCGAGAATTTCAATACTTTTGGAGATGGGAATATTAGTAGCATCGATGGCACTATACGTATCTGACAATATCTGTCTATTAGTAAATTGTATATATTTGGTTTTCAGAGCATTAAATGAGACCAGGTTATTTTGTCCCCATTCATGGATCTTAGATAAGTCTTCATATATGGAGACTGCTGCACTGAGCTGAGAGTTAGAGATATTAAACTTTGTAAATGGGTGTTTGAGTGTGAATGCACTGTGAACTGTTGAGTCATCTGCATATGAATGGATGGGATTATGGGTGACAGATAAGAAATCATTAATATGAACTTTTTTTTTTTTTTTTTTTTTTTTTTTTTTTTTTTTTGAGGAAGAAGGAACCAAAGGGTTGGCGCAAGAACTGATCCTTGTGGCACATTGGTGTTAAACGAGTGGAAATTGGAATGTACATCATCTACTTTTGTTTTTCTGTCAATGAGATACGAGGAAAGCGGAGGAACGAAAGATGCTAGTCCATAGCAAGGGAGTTTGGATTGCAGGGAATGATGCCACACTCTGTCAAAAGCTTTAGATGTAACAAGGGCTACTGCATGGGTTTCTCCATGTTGGTCAATTGACTGATGGATGGTATGAGTCAGGAGATTGAGTATATCAATGGTGGATCTTTCATGGCGAAAACCACACTGTCTATCACTAATTAAGTTGTTGGATTCAAGGTGTTTAACTATGTGCTTATTAATTTCACACACTCTGCCAAGAGAATAGGTGATAGCTATTGGTCTGTAACCAGAAGGGTAAGAGGAACTTCCTTTCTTTGGAATTGGGTGGATGGTGGCTTCTTTCCAAGAATTAGGGAATGAGGAAGTACATATGTATAGTCTGAATGATTTAGCTAGAATGAATACAAACTTTAATATTCTGTGTTTTATCTGTTCATGAAATATCCATAAATACTGGATTATGCAGTATTATACTGTATACCATCATCAACGTGCACCAGTATATGCTACTTTAAGTGAAGGAACTTTGAATAAGGCATGCTTTTCAGTTATGACATGGGAGTTAAAAACACAAATAGTAATTTCCAACTGAAAAAAATGTGAATCAAGAGCAACTTTAAGTGATGCAGAGGTAAATGAATCTGCAACTTAACACTCAGGCTCCTATGACACTGTCAGCTGAATATGAGTCTGGCATTAGCTGGGATACAATACATGAGCTGTCTGATCATGATATAGTGTTACTCAATCATAAGTCAGACATCAATTACATAACTCTAGGTGAAACAACTTCATACAACAATGAAAAATACCTGTATTAGTCTTAACTGAGAGGTGGTGAAAAGAAATGCCTCCACATGGTAGCACTGATATCAATGAGTGGCTCCACTGACCGGTTATATAAATGTCTCTCATCTCCCTCACCAACCTCTGAAAGGAGGATGGTGAGCTGCAGGAGAGAAGTAATTTCTACCTTCAGTCCACCAGGTTCACATCCATATGAGCCTTGAGTCACAACAACAACAAGGTATCTTCGCCTTGCCTGGTAAAGATAAAGAAGAGCATAACCATTGCCTGCAGAGCCGTGGCACAGGCCGTATCCCTTCTGCAGCAGCCCTCGCTCCCATACACACTCACCAGCCTTCTTGGCATATACCAGGTACATCTCATCCTGAAACACCTGAGCAAAGATAAGTGACAAATCTTAATATAATCATAATCATTATCACCACCATTATCAACATCTCAACCTCTTTCTTACACCTAAGGACTGGGTGAAGTAGGGAAAATGGGGAAACAGAAATGCACAAGTGAGAGAGAACTAATCAACTGCATGTCCAGTGAATGGGCCACATACTCAATCACTCATCATTCAAATCTCTGAACTCCTGACTCAACCTCACAGGCACAACCATTCACATACTCTCTTTTTCTTCTCCTTCTTTATATTCATCATCATCAGCATATGAACCTCCCTTCTCACCCTAGGGCAGTGTGAGGAGTAGCAACGTCCAAACTGCCCAAGTCTGCCCCATTAAATGGGCCACGCTTTCATTCACTCATCATTCAAGCCCCCGGAATCCTGGCTCTATCTGATACGCCAAAAACTTTCATCACATTCTGTAGCTTCACATAAACGTATCCGAGTCAATCTGAATGCTGTCATGTTAAAAAGAGGTGCCAAATCCCTGATCATGCACTTCTTCTCACAACATTCATCCAGTCAGGTCGATCTCTTGTCAGTCCCCTAACTTCACCGACTTCCATACCTCTCATCTTCACATGCTCATTCACCATATCCCTCCACTTTCTCCTTGGCCTCCCTCACCTCCTCCCTCCTTCAAATCCGCTCAGATATACCTTTTTCACCACTCTATTGTTATCCAGTCTCTCCACATAACTATACCATCTCAGTACACTTTCTTTGATTCTGGAGTTCACAGACTTCCTCACTCCGCATCTTTCACAAATCACATTATTGCGTATCCTATTCACTATCTATACTCCACATACATTCCTCAGCAGTCCCATCTCCAATGCTCTCATTCCTGACTTTTCATATCCATGCCACACCATAGTCTCACATCCATATGTTAAAGTTGGCACTAACACTCCTTCATGTACACCTCACACAGCTGCAACACTCCAGCTCCTGTCTCTTATCAAGACCATCCTTATTTTCATATAATTTTTTTTTATGTTGGATTCTGGGCCCAGCAGTCCCATACACCACACCTTCATGTCAGTGCTGATACCCAGTGTTGTGCAGTCTCTTATCATATGTTTATAAAGGCTCCAACATGCCTGCATGTGTCAGTCTTGGTCACCTAATGGTGGCTCTCCATGCTGCTTGAACTTTGGAACTCTTCCTGTTAAGCCCCTTACCCCTGAGGTCACAGTCTATGACCTCATCTCAGGTCTTGTTTTATCTGCCTCTAGCAACCCTATCCCCAACGTAACTCATATTTGTCATTTTCCACACCCAACTGTCATCCTCCATCCTCTCAACATGCTCAAACCATCTCCATCTAACCCTACTCATTTTAACGCCATTACATTCCAGTCCCATCTTTCCTCTCAACTCTTCAATCATAATCCTAGCCCCCCCAGGCCTCACATTCATGGATGCATTACACATCCATGTAATCACTGTCATTTCTCTATGTTTGAGCCTATGAATATCCTCTTCCTTTACTGCCCAGGTGTCACTACCATACAGCATTGCACTCCTAACATATGCCACATACAAAGATTCTTTAGCGCAGAAGGAAAGCCCTCTAAATGTTCAGAAAGGTAACAGTTCCCTGAACTTCCTCCAACCACTCCCTAGCCACAGAGCTAATTCTAGCCCCACCTCTTGCACATAAGATGTCCCCCAAATATCAAAACTCCTCCACACACACTCATAAGACTCTCCAGCAAGATCAATCCTTTCACACTTCACAATCTCTACATGTTCTCCCTGACACACCACACACAAAAAATCAGCATTATTTTGCAGCCCACCTCTACTACCACTACCTCTACACTGAATAAATTAGTCACAGTGTGTGATGATATTAGTCACAGTGTTTTTACTATATGTCTATGCCATGAATATCAGGTAGGAGCTCATGATGTGTGCTATATAGTCACAAGTTTTGACTGGCTGTGGTGGCTTTGCATTTCCACAATGAGTCCTAATTATATGTGGCCTTTTCTGACATTCATTTCAACTACAAGTGCACAGAGAATTCATTAAAATTATCAGTTAAAGCTCTCTTTTTCCCTAAATAGCTGATCTGCCAGTTTCCTTCAGCTCACAGAGTCAGTTGTATGGGAAAAGGGTCAATATTTACTGTACCGGCACCTCTATTTCAGTGTTTTTCTTTTATCATCAGCTTGTTTTTGTTGCAAATGTGGAAATCTGATGTTGGAGATTGTCAGAAAAGTGTCTTTTTGTATTAAACTAACCTCATCTAACCAAAACAAAGGGGATTACAGCATATACAGACAGCATTACTTTGCCATGTGCAACAACAAATGGCACAAATCCCTCACCAAAAACACCTCAATGCAGGGACAGATTAGGCTAGTTTAATGTATAAAAATATATTTCCAACAACCTGGAGCATCAAATCATCCCACAAGATAAAAATAAATGTGTGAGAGGGAGAACACCGCTGCAAAAGAGAGTCCCGTAAAGTCTATCTATCTATTGCCAGATGCCTTCATCCCGTAAGGGGTGGCCATGAACAAACTGCCTCCATGTCACCCATAAAGTACTGGTAAATACTGACTGGAAAAAGATGTGATATTTTGGAACACCTTCTGACTTTGACATAGGCCTGCCTGTATATATAATTTTGAAGTGTAGTGTTGTATGGAGGAGAAGAGAATAGTTTTTTTATTTATAAGTCCCTTCACTCTAACAACATACTCTGTATTTTGTTTTTGCTACCTTCAATTAATACTCTTAAGCTCTGGAGAGATTTTCAAGTGACAGGGTGAAAAACAATCTGCATTAATTCCTTCCCAACCTGAATTCTTTCCCAATGCCAATTTCATCTGAAAGTACAATGAGTTCTTGATAAATGAAAACCCAAAGTACGAATTTTCGATGTTACGAAAGCGATGAATAATGGACAAATTCCACAATACGAAAGTATCTTTATCTATCTATCTATCTATTGCCAGACGCCTCAATCCCGTTTGAGGTGGCCACAAACAAATCGCCTCCAAGTCGCCCTGTCCCCCGCCATTTCACTGCCCTGCTCCCAACTCACACCCCCCTCTCTCATATACCTCTCCACCCCATCCCTCCATCTCATTCTCGGCCTCCCCCTCCCTCTTCCCCCCTCCACCTCACTCACATACACTCTCTTCGTCAATCTTTCACCCTCCATCCTCTCCACATGGCCAAACCACCTCAGTGTATTCCTCCTAATGCCTCCTATCACATCCACATCCACACCACAACGCTCCTTTATATCCTCATTCGTCAGCCTGTCTCTCCATGTGACTCCACAGGCTCCTCTTAAATAACTCATTTCCACTGCTCTCACTCTTGACTTGTGTCCTTCCAGCAACGTCCAAGCTTCACTTCCATACATTAGAGTTGGTATCACAATACAGTACTGTCATGTAGTAACTTTTTCACTTCCATGCTCACATCCCTGTTTCTTATCACTACTTTCAGGGAACCAGCAACCTTTCTTCCCTGCAGTACCCTTTTAAGCACTTCACCCTCCAAACCTCCATCCTTACTCATCACACTACCCAAGTACTTAAACGTACTCACATTTTCCAATTCCTCACCATCCAACCTAGCTGTACATTCACTGATTTCACCTCTCTCAAAGACCTCACTTTACTCTTCCCTACATTCACCTTTAGATTCCGTTTCTTACACACTCTCCCAAACTCATCCACCAAGCTTTGCAGCTCTCCTTCGTCTTCATTCGACAACACAGTATCATCTGCAAACAACAGCACAGGGAGTTTCCAAACACTACCCTCTCTCACCAGGGCCACTCCAACATCCACTACCCTACCTTGTACCTCTTTTATTACCCCATCCATGTACAGATTGAACAACCATGGAGACATGACACATCCCTGTTTCAACCCAACCTTCAAAGAGGAAAATTCACTCAGTTCACCATCCACACGCACTGCAGCCTTAGCACCATCATACATACTCTTCACAGCATTCAACAACTTCCCATCTACTCCATATATTCTTAATACTTTCCACAATCCTTATCTATCCACCCTGTCATATGCTTTCTCCAAATCCAAGAAAGCCGAATACAACTTCTTTCCCTTCTCTAGAAACGTTTCCACTAAAGGTCTAAGAATGAATATCTGATCTACACAACCTCTTCCCTTCCTAAAGCCTCCCTGTTCTTCTCCAACTAATTCCTCAGTTCTTTCTCTAACTCTGTCAATAAGTATCCTACCATACACTTTTCCTATTATACTAAGAAGACAGACGCCCCTATGATTACCACACATTTCTTTTTCCCCTTTTCCTTTGTACAAGGGAATAATTTTACCTGACTTCCAATCCTCCGGGACTCTACCTTCTTCCCAGGCAAAACTGCACATTTTCCACATCCATTCTACAACTACCTCTCCCCCATGCTTCAGCATTTCACCACACACTCCATCAATTCCTGTGGCTTTCCCCAATTTAACTTTCTTCATTGCTTCCACAACTTCTATCCTACTGATTTCTTCCTGTCTTCTCACCTCCCTCCTTCTCCCAGCCACTTATACTCGCATTACTTCCATCCTCTATGTTCAACAATTTCTTAAACTGTTCTCTCCATCTGCTCACTTTTTCTCTCTTCTCCACTAGTAATCTACCATTTTTATCTTTCACTCCCCTGCCAACTTCACTTCCACCCTGTCTTACTCTTTTCACCTCTTTCCAGAACATTTTCTTACAGTCCCTCCACTTTACACTCAAGTTCCTTCCAAATTCCTCATCTGCTCTCTTCTTACTCTCTCTTACTAATCTTTTCACCTCTCTCTTTCTTTCTACATATAACTCTCTCTTCCGCCTCTCAACTTCTTCCACGCCTCTATTTCTCATCCTTTCATTGTATACTTTCTTCTTTTGTGCCACAGCCTGTCTCACCTCTTCATTCCACCACACTGTTCCTTGCACACCCCTCTGTTTTCTCTTCATCCCACACACCACATCACATGCTGCACATATTTCCTTTGTAATATCCTGCACACACCTTCCACGTACCCCATCTGCTCCAATTCATATTTGCCCAATCATTCCTCCACTTCTCTCTTATAGTATCTTTCTCAATTATATGAATAGAGATATGAAAGGAAATACAAAAAATTCAAAATAGGCGCTCATTTGCAGCGAGGAAACGAACTAACCCCTCTCTGGTAAACAGTTTTACGCATGCTTCTCAGCTGAGTCCACAGTTTCGGGACAATTAGGCATCAGGTCGATTCCCCGTCATTTGTTTACATATCAGTTTATTTAGCAAAGTATATTCAGTTATCGATTTATATGAGTTATAAAGGTGATTGTGGTTTATTCTTTTTATAATAAATGTAAAATATGGCATCAAACAGTTGGTATTAACGGGAAAAAATATAAATACAGTACAGTACTGTATATTGAAACGTGAATCAGGTGACGTATGATGTTTCACTTCATCGTTTAACATAAGGGTAAATATAAGACAATGGCATTTATATAAATGCCTAAAAACCTCAAGTACACGATCGACATACTCCAAAATCATATGAATAATATTCATATTACGTTTACATTCTCAGCTAACCAACAAGCCTACATCTTTTCTATCCTTAATGACCTAGAGCAGCTTGTACAGCACCCTACCTGTATCCCTGACTGCCTTGGAGAGAGCTCCAACATACTTGATCTCTTCCTTACAACTAATCCTTCTGCTTACACTGTTTATCTTTCCTCTCTGTTGGGCTCCTCCAATCACAACCTTATTACCTTAACCTGTCTTTTCATTCTGGTACAGCCTGTGGACCCTCCAAAGAAACGACGACTGTGGCACTTTATAGCTGCAGAGTGGGAGGCCCTCAGGCAGTACTTCTTTGATTTTCCCTGGAATGATTATTGCTTCCATGGTCGGGAGCCATCTGAGTGTGCCTTGCGCATTACAGAGGTTATTCTCTCGGGCATGGAAGCATACTTTCCTTTCTCATATCCTTTGACTAATGCAAGAAAGCCTTGGTTTAATCACGCTTGTTCTAATGCTGTCCGCAACAAGGAAAGGGCCTATAAAAGGTACCAGCGACATACCACCCCTGAATCACATCTTCTTTATGTTTCTATCCAGAATCGTGCTAAGTCTGTTCTTTGCTCTGCTAAAAAATAATTTCATCTGCACTAAATGCTCTCAACTCTCCAACTCAAATTCTTCCCACTCCTTCTGGCACCTCGCCAAAAACCTTTCTAACAACTTTACCTCATCATCCTTCCCTCCTCATTTCTACTCTGATGGCTTTGTAGCTATTTCTTCTACTGATAAAGCAGATCTCTTCGCTCAGACTTTCTCCTCCAATTCCACCTTACACAATTCCGGTGCTGTTCCTCCATCACTTTCCCCCTCTGACTTCCTCATGGCTGACATTAAATTTCTTCAGCTGATGTATTTTCTGCCAACACTGGCCTCAGTACTAACAAGGCATATGGGCCTGATGGAGTCCCTCCTGTTGTCCTCAAGAACTGTGCTTCTGTGTTTACACCCTGCCTAGGTAAACTCTTTCGCCTTTGTCTTTCAACTTGTACCTTTCCTTCTTGCTGGAAGTTTGCTCTCATTCAGCCTGTCCCAAAGAAGGGCGACCACTCCCAACCCTCTAACTATCATCCAATTGCTTTAACATCCTGTGTCTCAAAAGTTTTTGAGTCTATTCTTAACAGAAAAATTTTAAAGCATCTTTCCTATCACAACCTTCTTTCTGATCGTCAGTATGGGTTCCATCAGGGACGCTCCACTGGCGATCTTCTCACCTACCTTTCAGACTCTTGGTTATCCTCCTTTCGGGACTTTGGCGAAAGCTTTGCCATTGCACTTGACATCTCAAAGGCTTTCAATCGAGTCTGGCATAAATCTTTAATTTCCAAACTGCCCTCTTACAGTTTTTATCCTTCTATCTGTGCCTTCATCAACAGTTTCCTTTCTGGTTGTTCTATAGCTGCTGTTGTTGACAGCCATCGTTCTTCCCCTAGATCTATTAACAGTGGTGTTCCTCAGGGCTCTGTCCTATCACCAACTCTCCTCCTTTTATTCATCAATGATCTTCTAAGCTGTACATCTAACCCTATCCACTCGTATGCTGATGATTCCACCCTTCACCTTTCCATTCGGTTCCTGCAACGTCCACCCCAGCAGTTACTTCAACAATCAAGGGATGAGGCTGTGGCACTCCTAATGTCCGACCTGGCTCGTATCTCTGACTGGGGTAAAAATAATCTTGTTGTTTTTAATGCACCTAAGACTCAGTTTTTACACCTATCAACCCGACAGAATCTTCCACAGGAGTACCCATTAAAATTAAATAATATCCAGCTCAATCCAGCTTCATCCTTGGGGTTTCATTCACTCGGGATTTATCTTGGAAAGATCAGATTACATCTCTGGTAAAATCTGCTTCCAAGATATTAGGTGTGCTAAGCCGACTCCATACCTTTTTTACCCCTGCACAGTTGTTGAATTTATACATGGGATTTATTCGCCCCTGTATGGAGTACAACTCTCATGTGTGGGGAGGCTCCCCACATACAGCTCTTCTTAATAGGGTGGAGTCAAAGGCATTTTGTCTCATCAACTCTGCTCCTCTTACTGGTTCCCTTCAACCTCTGTCTCTTCACCACACTGTTGCCTCTTTATCTCTTTTCTATCACTACTACCATGGTCATTGCTCCTCTGAACTGTCTGCTTGAATCCCTCCACCTTTACGACAGGCGCGTAGCACCCATCTAGCAATAAACTCTCATCCTTTTTCTGTCCAATACTCTAATGCAAGAGTTAACCGTTACTCCCAATCCTTCATTTATGCAACAGGTCAACTCTGGAACTGTCTCTCTCTGTCTGTATTTCCTACTTCCTATGATCTCCAGTCTTTCAAATGCAGTGTGTCCAGGCATCCTGAAATGAACAGATCTTGAATTTGGCTCTCTTGTATTTTTTTTTTTTTTTTAGAAGGAACTGTTTTGCAGGCTCATAGCCTTTGGTTCCTTCTTCCTTGCATTAAAAAAAAATAAAAAAAAATCAATCGGAACCGACTGCATCCAAAAATTACAATAAAAATTACTGAAGACAGCTATGGGAGAAGTCAGATTATAATTCAAAGTCGACAATAGCGAGGCAGAAGCAAGTTAATTATTGACTACAAGTGCAAATTATAAATAATATCCAAAGCCTACGCTGCTGAATGAACACAGACCTTGACAGTTCCCCATGAAATTAGTTATTATAGTATTAATCAATTAATATGAAGTATATGTATAAAATGACGGGGAATCGTCTTGGGTGCGAATTGTCCTGATGGGGAATCGTCCATGTTTTGATGGTGAATTGACTTCACGGCGAATTGTTCCAGAACCAAGTCCATGTCCCTCCTCGCAGTTTTGCTGTGTGTGAGGGTATTTTCGCAGCTCTACAACTTTTCGTACTGTTTAGACATGCCTCCCAAGCACCCTGCAACATCTCCAGCATCAGTGGAGCCCGATGCAAGAAAGAAGCAACACCATACTCCAACTCTGGAGAGGAAATTGGAAATTATAAGATGCCACGAGGAAGGGCAGGGAGTCTCAGAGATTGGGCATGCTTTAGGCCTCGCAGCTTCCACCGTTGGGACTGTGACCAAGAAAATGGAGATGTACAGGAAAATGGCCACCTCGTTCTCTACATCTACAGGTATTACTTACTTCTATAGGTATTACTTACTTCAAAATAGGAGAGGTAAATTTTTCGTAGTGGGTCCAAGGGGGTCCTGGGACGCATCCCCCCATTTTTATGTATATTTCAATGGGGAAAATCGTTCCGATATACATAATTTCGGATTACGAAAGGTTTTTTTGGTCCCTATCCCTTTTGTATATTGAAGACTCACTGTATCAAGAATAAAGTGGAAAATACATCACCGGATTAATGGGGATATGTGTAGTCGGGTCACTAGGAGAGGATGGAGAATGTGAGACTGAGTAGAAGAGTGTATGTGAGTGAGGTGGAAGGGGAGCCAGAGGATTGATAAAAGAATGGGGTGGAGACAAATGAAGGTGAAAGGTGTGAGTTTGAGGGAGGGGAGCCTTATGGCAGAGGAACAGGGCAACATGGAGGCAGTTTGTTTCTGGTCACCCCTTATAGGATTACAGCATTTGGTTACAGACAGATAAATCTATCTATCTATCTATCTGTCTATTGCCAGATGCCATAATCCCGCAAGGGGTGGCCATTTGACTCTGAGTTATTTGTTTTACGGGGAGGGGCACTAACCCTCCACCAACCCACTTGTTGACACGTAGGGAGTACGTATGGTTTGGTTATATGGTTACCACCCAGCGTTGTAAATGGTTTCTTGGCTTACAGGAAACCATTTGGCTTGTCACTCAATGTAAAGCTACCTGTAAAGGAATGAAAAGCAATAAGAAGTGACAGGAAAGATGGTAGGAATAGGAAGAGAGGAGGACAGGCACAGAAAATGAATGATGCACACTAAGGAAGAAGTAGGCAGCACTACATCAAGTGAGTGGATGATGGTCGCCACCACCTACCACTAAGATAAATATATACTGCAGATAAATAGATAAACTGACAAATAGACAGATAGAAAGTTGCAGATATAAGTGTTGGGCTGGGTAAAGGAGGAGGAGGAGGGGTTTTTATAGACATTTTCTGTAGGACTGGGAAGTTGACAGGGTTAAACCATGAAGCATTATTCAATCTTGTAAGTTCTAGCATAGGGGAAAAATGCAGTCAACCAATGTTCCCATGCAGTTTAACAGCGCCTCGCCACAGTGAGACATGGGGAATAGTGTGAAGGTTTGGTTCCTGGATGGAAGCCACACTTGTGTCTCTCCACCCAGTTAATGGGGACATGATTGAAGGCTCCACTTCAACCCATAATGTGGTTCCAGTATATCATTACCAACCAGAACTGTAAACAGCTTTCTGGGTTACAGGAAATCAATAAGCTTGGTGCTCAGAGTAGAGTGCCTGAAGTAGAAAGAGTAGTAGTAAAATGTGACTAGAGGGAGAGGAAGAAGCAGTAAGAGAGGAGGACTGATACATAGACAGAATGTGTAAGTAATGCTGTAAAGTGTGAATCAATCTGGTAAGTCTCACTGATGAGAAAAATGACCCTCTGAGCATCAAAACATCATTGGACCTAGCAGTCTCAAGAGCTGGGGGGGGGGGGAGCATGATAGGTTCCCCAAGGATTGTTGTTTGAACGTCTATGGTGGCTATGATTCTGTCTACATTTATGACGGGTAGTGCTGCGTGGAGGGGTACAATGAAAGACGTTTTTAGTCATTCTGTGTACAGTTTGAACACTGGGAAAAAGTAAAGCAGAAAAGTTGGCTTCAATGTGGTATGCTTTCATGAACAGGAAAACCAAACAAAGATTAAAAGCGAGTAAGGCATAAAAGCAAGATTCATAGTAGTAAGTTTTGGTGAATTGGAAAACTAAATGAGGACCAAAAGAAAGCAAAACACAACAGCAAGCTTCAACATAGCATGCTTTAATGAACAGGAACACTAAACAAGGACCAAAAGAGAGAGAGAGAGAGAGAGAGAGAGAGAGAGAGAGATGCAGGAAAGCAAGATTCATCATGGTATACTGTAATATACAGGAAAACTAAATGATGATAAATAAGGAAAAGTCCAGAAGGGAAAGGAAAAGTAACCTGAAATGCCTTAGCGAAGAGAAAGACGGCTCCTGGGGCACCATGGCACCAATGGACTAGGCGGTCAGTGGGATTCGACAGGGAGGATGGTAGATTCCCTGAGGGCTGCTGTAATCCACAAAGGTAGTTCACTGTCCCACGCACTGCACTATGTAGCTCACTTGCTGTTAAGAACTCACGGGCCTGGTGAAAGAACAACATCACCATCATCATTCCAACCTCTTTTTTTCCCATCCAAAGGTGGGATAAGGTAGAGTCCAGAAAAAAAAGAGAGAGAGAGAGAGAGAGAGAGAGCTGGGAAGAACTAATCAAGAGCACATCCAGTGAAACGCATGAATGCACAATAAAATGCAGTAAGTACTATTTTTTCATACAGTCCTCACTCTTTGTTGCAATAAAATTACCGGTAAATAAATACTATTTTTTTTAGTCCTCATTCTATGCTGCCATTCTGATGTTCTTATTTGCTATTAAGTCCATAATAGCTGACAGGAAAACTGCCTATTAAACTTCCATTACTAGCTATATAACTGATATATCAGCATCCCTTAATATATTGAAAAACTTGTACAGAAAAAGTTACATTTTGCAACACATCCCTGATGAATAAAAAGGACTTTCTCTAACAATTTCATGGCTGTTACTGCATATGGGTATATTATTCATGCACACAAATGATTTTGCTCAGTTGAGACATATCCTAGCAGTTGAAAGACTTAAATAATACCTCAGTTATCTTTTTTGACACTGTGCAAAAAAGGGGTATATTTAGGATAACAAGAGATAATGTTCCTCCTCCTCCTTATCATCATCATTATCATCATCATCAATTTTGCTTATCAGAGAGAAATCCTAGCACTTGTAGGTTAATCACCTACTTGTATACATAACATTAAGATCCCCTCTCCCCCAACATACCACCATTTCTCACACACTCTTCACAAAGTGAGATTATGAGGGAGGGTGGTGTATCAAGGGAAGAGGGGTCATACTGAGCAGGGACAGATACACCCAAGACTGACCTTTTGCCGATATAACCCCTAAAAGACAGGCATCAGGCAACTGACAGATTATGCACATACAGTACTCACATGCCAATGTACATACACAGAACAGGTATACGCCGGTTTAACGATGTAAATGGTTAGGTCAAACCCCATCGTTAGGCGGCGTATTGTATATTGGGGTACTTTTAACATGAAAAGTAATGGGAAGCATTTATCAGCCTTGGGTTTCCCCCGAACCAAGTCCAAAACCCACCCAAATGAGCCCAAAAACAAGTTTAAAGCCAATCTAAATGGCCTGACAGCTGTAAAGGAAGCTAACCTAAGCCTAACACCTGTAAATAACTCACTGAAACCAACAAATCAAATCTGAAAATAGTCAAATATGTCTGAAAAAATTCAAGCTTAGTAAACTGTACCTCAAAATGACAATGTTCACCCTAACTCTGGCTGAAACAAATTAATCAAAGTATAAAAACAGTTTATAAACTAGAATGTCACTCAGTAGAGTGCATACCTCCGCCAAGGCTCAACATACTGTTCCTTTTAATTCAATCAAGTCCTATTTGTTACTGTAAGGCAGCTAAAAAAAGACTACCCCCCTATAAAAGCATGTTTAAATCTGCTAGATCCAGAATTTTTTATGAATCAGCGCCAAACTGTACACATTTGTAGATACCAACATCCTAAATATGTCTTATTTTTTTTCATCATGATCCATGCAATATTCACTGAAAAATTTATGAAAATGTCAAAAAATGCCCTATCTCGCAATGTTAAAGTGAAAAAAATTTCCTGGAATCGTGCCTTTATACGGATCTGCACCAAAATTTAATGGAGTCTATTCAGAGCCAAGGCCCATTCTTCTACCAAGCTTCATGGAAATCCATTCAGTAATTTTTGTTTAATCTTGCTCACAAACCAACCAACAAACAAACAAATGGACAGGGGTGAAAACATAACCTCCTTGGTGGAGGTAATCAACCTAAACACACAATTTTAGTCTAAAATATCATCAAAATCGGTAAAAAAAAAATAAAATCTCATCGTTAAACTGGGATTTGGCCATCATTAGGCGGGGTTTGGTGGTATTCCTACCCTCATCGCTAAGCCAGGGTATCGCATCTAGGGGTATTGCATATCAGGGTATTATGGTACTACATATTTTTGCCATGTATCTCCTCGAGGTGTTCATCGCTTTCATCATAATCTCTTCTCTTGTCTCAATTGGGAACCTTTCAGCAGAGTTTTGAGCTTGGGGGGTAACAAAAATTCGCACGGAGCCATGTCTGCTAAGTAGGGAGCCTGATGGATCTGCGGGATATTGTGGTTGGCCAAAAATTCCTGGATCAGTTGAGGAGAATGGGAAGGGGTCTTGTAATGGTCCAGATTCCAACTTGCCGCTTTCCAAAGGTCTGGTCTCTTCCACCGAACTGCAGCATGAAAACAACAGATAATGTTGAGGTAGTAATGTTTGTTGACAGTCTGACCTGGTGTGTTTTCATGATCACAACACCATGGTAGGTGAAAAAAAGTGTCAACATGCATTTCACCTTGCTGCGGAACTGTCGAGCATTTTTTGGACGAGGCGAACCTGTATGCTTCCAATGCAATGACTGTGCTTTGGTTTCTGGGTCATACCCATACACCCAAGTCTCATCTCCAGTGATAAAAGCCTCCAGAAAGTCTGGTTCATGATTTGCACACTCCAACATATATTGAGCAATGTTCATCCATACGGCTTGTTGTTCATGTGAATGTGATGAAGTACCTGCAGAAGATCCCAAAAACCAACCTTGAAAAATGTTTCAGGCAAGAGAAAGAACACTGGGCTACATGTGTCAAGTCAGATGGAGCCTACTTTGAGGGGGTTTAGTGTCCTAGCTCAACTGGTTGGCTATTTCTTTTTTTAGAGCCTAAGGTCGGATACTTTCTGAACAGATCTCATATACGAGGTCTGTTCAGATATTATCCAATCTTAAGCTCTAAAAAAATAAATAGCTAACCTGTTGAGCTAGGACACTAATCTCCCTCAAAGTAGGCCTCTTCTGACTTGACACATAGCCCATCATTCTTTCCACTGCTTGAAACATTTTTCAAAATCAGTTTTTGATATCTCCTGCAGGTGCTTTGATGCATTCATCATGATCTCTTCTCTTGGATGAATGTTGCTAAAGTCATGTTGGAGTGTGCAAGTCGTGATTCAGACTTTCTGAAAGCTGTTATCGCTGAAGATGAGACCTGGGTGTACTGGTATGACCCAGAAACCACAGAACAGTCCTCCCAGTGGAATCATGCAGAGTTCCTCAGCCAAAAAAAAGTATGATATGTCCATAGTAAGGCGAAATGCACTCACATGCTGACATTTTTGTTTTTGTTTCTGACCACCATGCTGTGCAATACAAATAAGCACTAGAAAGTCAGACTGTCAACAAACATCACTACTTCAACATTATCTGTCGTCTCTGTGTCGCAGTTCAGATGGAAAGACTAGACCTTTGGAATGTGACAAGTTGGAAGTTGCACCATGACAGCGCCCCTACCCATTCTTCCCAACTGAATAAGGAATTTTTGGCCATGCACAACATCCTGCAGGTCCAGCAGGCTCCCCACTCACCAGACATGGCTCAGTGCAACTTTTGGTTACTCCCCATGCTCAAAACTCCGCTGAAGGGTTCCCGATTTGAGACAAGAGAAGAGATCCTGACAAATGCAATGAGGCCCCTGCACGAGATACTGAAAATCAACTCAGAAAAATGTTTCAGGCAGTGGAAAGAACGTTGGTCTACATGCATTGTCACCTACACTGAGGGAGATTAGTGTCCTAGTTCAACAGGATAGCTATTTAATTTTTTAGACCCTAAAGTCGGATTCCTTCTGAACAGATCTCGTTAAAGATTAACACATCTGAAGAGAAAATAATTGTGGCAAATTTAACATGCCACCCAAACCAGAGAGGCGAATATGAAGACCTGGCAGAAAGTACAATTCAGAGTTTAAGAGCCCTACTACATAGAATGGAAGAGAAATCTGAAAAAATTATATTTACTGGAGATTTCAATAAAAATATAAATTGGAATACTCTAGATGAAAGAAGTTATGGAAGCTGTTGGGATCAAAAGCTCCTAGAAATTGTACAGGAGTTTTTCTTAACACAACATACAATGGAAAACACCAGAAAAAGGGGATTTGATGATCCATCACTACGAGATCTTATACTTACCAGGCAAGATAATGACACTGACAACATCATGTATCACCCTTCACTTGGCAAAAGCGACCATGTAGTATTAAATTTCAACTTCAGGAATGCATATGATACAGTAAGCAGTAATGAACTTTATAAAAAGAGCCTAAATTACAAAAAAGGCAACTACCATGAGGAGTACTTAACAGAAACAGATTGGGAAAAGGAGCTTAGAGGACAAGATATACATGCTATAAAAAGAAAATTCTGTGAATTATATGAAACAGGAATCCAGAATTATATCCCTTAGCACAAAGAAACTGAAATAAGGATAAAGAAGTGGTCTAGCACAGAATGTAAAAAAATTAAGAGAAAGGAGATTTGCTGTGGAATAGATACAGACGACACAATGGTGAGAGGGCATATAACAACTATAAACAGGCAAGAAATGACTATACAAGGATATGGAGAGAAGCTCAAAGGCAGTTTGAAGAAGACATTATAAATAAAAGTAGTGATCAACCAAAGCTTTTTTACAGCCACATCCAAAGCAAGACCAAAGTTAATGATATACAGTCCATCATGGACGAGGGGATAACCTATAAGAAAAAGATGTTCACAAAGTTCTTAACAAAAATTTACAATCAGTTTTTACAGAAAAAAGTAATTTTGAGAAAGATGATAAGGAATATGCATGCCCACACATATTACCAGATACACGATTATCGGAACAAGGGGTACAGGAAGAGTTGAGTAAATTAGACAAAGGAAAAGCAAATGGTCCCGATGGAATTTCAGGTTGGGTGCTACATGAATGTGCAGAAGAGTTAAGCAGACCAATATATTTAATATTCAAGGAAGTCAAGGTAAACTACCTGATATTTGGAAGAAAGCAAACATTGTTCCCTTATTCAAGAAAGGAAAAAGACAGACTCCACTCACCTATAGACCAGTATCCCTGACCAGTGTTGTAAGCAAGGTACTAGAAAAGCTGATATGAAAAATTTGGGGTAAACCATCTGGAAAAATACAATATAATAGCAGAAAGACAGTTCAGTTTTAGAAAAGGAAAATCAAGTGTTACAATTCTATTAAGCTATGAGGATATGAGGATCTGCCTGGGGGCGTGATTAAGATCAGTGCTCACGGCCAGAAAAAAGCCATTCATAGTCAGCATGTACTGATTGGGAAACCAGAGAGTGGCGCTGGTGCCCCGACAAATCAGATGGGACCAGAAGACATCAGAGGCGTACTTAACTCGGTACCGGTTGACAGCTGCCTTAGGACCAAGGCTGGTGGGCTGGTAATGAAGTTTCCATCAGCTGAGGCCAAGGGTGAAGCAACTGGGGTGCTGATTGATCATTTTGGCTCTGAGGGCACTTTTTGCATAGCAGAGCCAAATAAAATGTTGCCTAAAATGACCATGACAGGCCTTTCCTCTTCCTTGGGTGACTCTGACATCATCCCAAATATTCTGAGAAAAAACAATAAAATTAAGATGCTCGTTAATCGATGTTGTGCCCTCAACCTTCTCTTCACAAGGACAAGGAATGACACCAAAACTGCTGTCTTGAAGATGTCGCCAGAGGTGAGATCCTCCATTGTAGAACAGGGCAATTACATCTATGTGGATCTTACAAGATGCCGCGCTTTCGATAGATTCTGGGTTACACAGTGTCATCACTGTCAAGGCTTTGGTCATACATTTGAGAGATGTTCTAGGAAAAGTGATGAACCTAAATGTGTCTTTTGTGCTGGAGCCGATAAATCTAAGGACTGTAGTAACAGAAATTCTCCCAAATGCATCAACTGCTCCTCTTTAAGACATCAAGATGCTAATTCAAAGTCACAGGCGGTTGCAAATTTTGCATCAAGTAGAGAATGTCCAATTATGATTTCTCATAGGAATAGATTGATTGAAAATACCAATTTTGACCATTCAAAAAACTGACTACATCCCTCTTGAACCAGTTAAGGATGGGTCTTATTCGTTCCATCCGTAATAAGATAGACTATATTAATGAAACTCTAAATCAGCACGAGCTTGACATATTGTGCTTGACTGAAACCTGGTTGTACGAGTCTGATATCGATATTTTTCGTAATGCTTTGCCTAAGACACATTCTATTATTAGTATTCCCAGGCCTGCTGTTGACTATCCGGGAGGAGGCGTAGCACTCATCTACTCGGCAGCACTTGCAAACATTTCTCTCACTGACTCAGACCTGACCCCATCTTCATTTGAATTGATGGAAATATTAATAAATTTCCATCAGAATACCATCAGAATACCACCGCATTTACCACAAACACACCCTCCGCCACCACCGCATTTGCCACAGACACGCCCTCTGCCACCTCTCCAACAACTCCCCACCACTCCTCTGCCAACTCTCCAACTCCCCACCATTTCTCTGACAACTCTCCAACTCCCCAGCACAGCTCTGCCAACTCTCAACTTCCCACCACTCCTCAGCCAACTCTGCAACTCCCCACCACTCCTCTGCCAACACTGCAACTCGCCACCACTCCTCTGCCAACTCCACTGTTCCTCTGCCAACTCTCCACCACCCCTTTGCCAACTCCCCACCACCCCTCTACCAACTCTCCAGCTCCCACCATTCCTCTACCAACTCACCACCACTCCTTTGCCAACTCTCCACCACTCCTCTGCCAACACCCCACCTCTCTGCCAACTCTGCAGTACACCCAGGCCAAATTAGGATATAAGATGAGGCAGCACACAAACATGTTCGTTGTCAGTGCAGGAATCTTCGTTTAAGTTAGTTACCATGTATTTTTGTAGCGTCTTTCCCTTCTCATCCTGTCATTCTATCTTCATTCCAGGGACTAGACGAAGAAAGTGAAAGTGCCGGATGTTTTTTTCCGTTTTTTAACATTATATAAGTATTTTCACACAGCCATTCCTCATTTAGAACACTTATGTATGTGCAGGCTGATAGCTACTTAAGTCAAACCAATTTAAGTAGGTCACATGTCTCTGTTTATTACTTACAAGGATACAGGCATTACTTTATTTTTTACTTCTAAGCCTAAAATAAAACACTTATTACCCCAAAACAGTTTTTTCGTTTATCTTGAGCAGCTTTGAATGAGAGTAAGTTTGAAGGACTGGTTAACCCCTCTTTATTTGGTGGATGTCTTTGCAATTTACTTCAGGCTACTTATTCAGCCTTCAATAGATATAGTGAAGGGAGGTAGTGAAGAATAAGTAGCATAAGAAAAGGCCACAAGAATAATAAAGACATAGTTGTGAGGGGGATGAATAACAGTGAAGGAATTTTAAGTGAGGAATGTCTGTACTTTTAAATTTCAACCTTCATGGCAGTTATCCTGAGAGCAGTTACAAATAATTTTAAAATGCCAGTTCTGTATTTGATTTACATTTATATATATTAATGATTTTATAATAATTCAAGCACACATTATATTTAAGTGAAGAATGTCTGTCCTTTTAAATTTCAAACCTCATGGTAGTTATCCTGAGGGTAGTTACAAATTATTTTAAAATATGAGTTCTGTATTTGATTTAGGTTTGTATATTCATGATTTTTACAGTAATTTAAGCATTTTATATATATTTTAAGATTGTTACATACAATAGTTCATAATTTTAGCAAACAAAGAATATTTTAATGTATATTTGTGTTGAATGTCTGTATGTATTTTTAAATTTCAAAGCTTGTGGCAGTTGTCCTGAGAGCAGTTACAAATAATTTAAAAATGCCATTTTATATTTGTCTTGATTTTGGTTCATATATTCATGATTTTTATAATAATTTAAGTATTTTACATATTTTAAGAATGTTTCATAAACAGTAGTTCATAATATTAGCCAGTAGAGAATATTTGAATCTACTGTACTGTATATTTTTTGATTAATGTTTTTTGTATTTTTTTATATATTATGTCTAGTCTTCCTGCAGCTGATGTCACAATGAAGCCATATTAGGGTCGGCAAGCTATGATTTTATATATATTTGTAAGCGTCTGTAATTTTAAGTTGATTTTTAATATACCAAAGAGTTAGCGTCAGGAAATGTACGTTTTTCACAATTCCAATTTAAATCTTCCAGGGATGTATTCTTATGTAGTTTGGAAGCTTACCTAACACCTCTTCCTTACTGGTTTATTTCCGATTGTGCTCCCTTACTATATTCCTGTGTTTTATTCGTGCAACCTATTTTGACATGACAAAGATATAGAAAGCAGAAAAGAGGATATGAATTGTTAGGAAGTTTACCTAACACCGCTTCTTTACTGGCTTATTTCCGATTGTGCTCCCTTGCTATAGTCTTGTGTTTTATTCGTGCAACCTATTTTGACATGACAAAGATGTGTGAAGTGACGAAGAGGATGTTAATGGGTAGTTTGAAAAAAAAAATTAAGGTGTGGTTTATTTCCAATTCTGATCCCTTACCGTATTCCTGTGTGTGATTCATGCAATCTGTATCCACATTAAAAAGATACAGGAAGCGACGAAGAGGATATTAGTGGGTAGTTTGGAAAATAAACCACTAAGGAAGAGGTGCTAGGGAGAATACAGACCCCAGACTCTTCAGTTGTCTATAGATGTGTTTGATTTTTTTACTTTTTAATTTTAGGGTAATGATGATGATTTAAAACGTTGGGTCTGGTTAGTATTTGGATGGGTGACCGCCTGGGAACACCAGATGCTGTTGGCATAACGTTCTCCCTACGTGTCAAGTGGGGTTGGTGGAGGATTAGTGCCCCTCCCTGTAAAACAATTAACTCTAAGCCCTTGGCCACCTCGTTTGGGATACATGGCGTCTGGCAATGAATGAATGAATGAAAATACCATTAGAATTGCAATTGTCTATCGACCAGGTCATCCGGGCAGAGATCGAGGTTTTATGGAGGAGTTTGGGCAGTTTCTTGAAGAGTTTTCTCTTAAACCTGGAGGACTTCTTGTTTGTGGTGATTTCAATTATTGGGTTGACAGTCCACAGTCAAAACCATTTTCTTCAGAATTCCTTGTAGTTGATCACCCAGAACAATCATGTGAGTAATCCAACTCATGTCTCAGGACATGTCCTTGACTTGATCTAGTCCCCTGTTGGTTGCAGGTGCGTATCAGATGTGGAGGTTGACTCATTTGACCCCCTCATCTCTGGTCATGCTCTGATCACTCTTAGTTTTGATGTCCCGAAATCCCCTTCATATAAAATGGTCATCGGGTTCAGAAATTACAACAATGTTGACCGCCAGCTGATGTGTTTTGAAACTGATCAACGTTTAAACTCCATTGATTCTTCAAGTCTTTCTTCTGGTGAATTGGTTGATATTTGCAACAACGAGCTCAGGTCAATTTTTAACCATTATTGTCCTGAGGTAGTAAAAACAATCACTGTACGTGATAATTCTCCGTGGTATGGTCCATCCATTAATTCTTTGCGCAGACAACGTAGAAAGGCAGAACGTAAGTGGCGCTTGCAGCGGACCGAAGTAACTCGTTTGTGTTATGTTTTTGCGAGAAGAGCAGTCGTTCACACTGTAAAAGCCCAAAAGGCTAGGTATTATCAAAATAAAGTAGATTCATATGGTGGTGATAAAAAAAAAACTGTCTGCAGTTGTGAACATATAAAGAAGCGTTGTGGTGTGGATGTGGATGTGATAGGAAGCGTTATGAGGAACACACTGAGGTGGTTTGGCCATGTGGAGAGGATGGAGGGTGAAAGACTGATGAAGAGAGTGTATGTGAGTGAGGTGGAGGGGGGAAGAGGGAGGGGGAGGCCAAGGATGAGATGGAGGGATGGGGTGGAGAGGTATATGAGAGAGGGGGGTGTGAGTTGGAAGCAGGGCAGTGAAATGGCGGGGGACAGGGCGACTTGGAGGCGATTTGTTTGTGGCCACCCCAAACGGGATTGAGGCATCTGGCAATAGATAGATAGCTAGTTGTGAACAATTTGGTTGGTCGGAGGAATGTAATTGTTAAACCAACTTCTGTATCTGATGCCCAATTGGCTTCTGATTTTGCTTCATTTTTTACAAGTAAGATATCTCGCATAAGAAGTGATTTAGACAGCAGTTCTCCTAGTGAAGCGTACTCAGTTGACTTCCAGCCACTGTGCACCGGGGATCATTTGCTTTCAACATTTCATCCGCTGGATGTAAACAAAGTCAAATGTTACATCAGAAAACTTAATAAAACATTTTGCTCACTCGATCCATGTAACATGTCACAACTGCCTGATGTGTATGAGCACGCTGCAGACTTTATCTGCAACATAATAAATAGATGCTTCTTAGAAAGTAATTTTGTGCAGTCTGAGAAACGTGCTTTGCTTAAGCCCCTAATTAAGAAACCTGGCCTTGATGTCGAAAGCATGATATATTATCGTCACGTCTCTAACCTGTCTTTTTTATCCAAGATTATTGAGCGGGCCATACTCGATCAACTCTTACCACTACTGGAACACAACAGAGTTGCTCCTGTTGTTCAATCAGCATACAGAAAATACCATTCAACTGAAACTGCACTAACAAGGATTCAGAGTGACTTGGTGGCAAACACTTGTAGTGGGATGTCCTCTCTCCTAGTTCTGTTGGATCTGTCTGCAGCTTTTGATACAGTAGATCATAAACTATTGTTGGATGATCTGTATTTTTACAGCGTTCGTGATAGTGCCCTTTTGCTCCTTAAGTCGTATCTGTCGGACAGATCTCAGAGAGTGGTTGTTGATTACACTAGCTCTGATTCTGCTCCTCTTCCATTTAGAGTCCCTCAAGGATCAGTTTTGGGTCCAATTCTATTTACTATCTACACAAGTAGTTTATCGTCTCTACTTGATGCTCATGATGTGTCCTATCATTTTTATGCTGATGACACCCAGCTCTATGTTAAGATGTCAGATATCAACGATACTAAGACAAAGTTTGAATCTCTAATGTCTGATATTAAGATCTGGATGGCTAAGAGGAAACTTAAGCTGAATGATGGTAAAACTGAGATCATCATCATCAGAGGAAACAGAAGGGATGATGACACTGACAATGCCCTGGCTTTGAACATTGGCATGTCACAGCTGCATCCAGTCAGTTCTGTTCGAAATCTGGGTGTTTATTTTAATTCTAAGTTAAATTACAAAGAACATATTAATCAGGGTGTAAGAGGGTGTAACTTGCATATCAGAAATTTGTACTCTGTGAGAAGATTCCTGAATAAACGGTGCCTCTTAACATTGGTCCATGCAGTGGTCTTGTCTCGTGTTGATTATTGTAATTCACTGTGGGTTGGTCTTCCAAATAATATACTAACAAAAGTTCAGTCTGTGTTGAACAGGGCGGCACGGCTTATCTTTGGTCTCCCCCTGAGAACCTCAACAACCCCGTTTCTGATTGAGTTGCATTGGTTACCAGTAAAGGCTAGAATTGAATTTAAACTGTGTCTTATTACATTCAAGGTTCTTAAGTTTGGTGAACCCAAGTATCTTGCTGAACTGTTAAAACTCCCATCGACACGCCCGGGTGTGATGTTATGCAGTGAAGATGATTCCTTGCGTCTTGATGAGCCAGGAGCCATTCACCAGTCATCTTTCTCTGATCGTTCTTTTGCATATAGAGCCCCCAGATTCTGTAACAGATTGCCATTGTCCATAAGACAACTCTCTACTGTTGAATCCTTTAAGAGACAGCTGAAAGACTTTCTTTTTTCAAAATGCTATGACCTGGAGAGAGGTACTATGACGGATGATTATAGGGTTTAATTATTGCCACTTTCATGTATATATGATGTAGCTTGTATTACATACAAGAAATGTCACATTTCTTGTAATTGTAAAAATAATGTATGTGTGTCGAGCGCTAGTGAATTCCCAAAAGGAAGAACTGGCGCTTTTGAGAAACAAAAGGCCAGATTATTATTATTATTATTATTACTATGATTGAGTTGCAGAAACACTACAGACAAGATAGGGATGGGTGGACAGTATTTATTTAGATTTTAAGAAAGCATTTGACAGAGTACCGCACCAAAGAGTTTTGTGGAAACTGTACCATCAAGGAGGAATCCAAGGTAATCTGTTCTGTTGGATGCAGGATTTTCTCAGAAAAAGGGAAATGAGAACGGTACTAAGGGGCTATTACTCATCATGGAAGGAAGTGACTAGTGGAGTTCCACAAGGCTCAATGTTGGCATCAATTATGTTTTTAGAATATAAAAATGATACAGACAGGAACATTGGAAGTGGAAGCTATCTAAATATGTTTGCTGATGATGCAAAAATACAAAGGAAAATTACAAACAGAGACTATTGCAGAGAGCTACATGATGAATTAAATAAGCTTCATGAATGGAGCAATAAATGGCAAATGGAATTCAATGTGGACAAATGCCATGTAATTAAGTTTGGTAAAAGTGGAAAAAGACCAGACTGGGATCATCATTTAGGAAGTTCAACCCTACACATAGCAGAAAAGGAGATGGACCTAGGAGTGATTATCAATAACAGACTATCTCTGGCTGACCACATAAATGAGACGGTATGAAACATGCTCACACTGCTTGCTAATCTGAAAATAGCATTTACATATGTAAATGAAGACAAGCTGAGAAAGATAATACCATCATTCACCAGACCAATCCTGGAATATGCATCAGTGGTCTAGAATCCTTATCTCAAAAAACACATAGATAAGACTGAAAAAGTACAAAGGGCTACTACAAGATGGGTACCAAACTTAAAGGATCTAAGCTATGAAGAGAGACTAGAAAAACTGAACCTACCAACACTACAAGAGAGAAGGAAAAGAGAAGACACGAATATGCTATATGCATGCATCTCTGGGAAGAAAAAATAGATATTAATGAGTATACCCTATAGGGAGGCACCAGCAAGAGGACACCGCAAAAAACTGCGCAAAAAAGGGACGTGACAAGGACGTAAGGAAGTTCAGTTTCCCAAAGAGGGCAGTTGATCACTGGAATGCACTACTGAATGAAATACTGTGTTCCAAAACTATTCATAAATTTAAGGATATGTACAATAAAAATGGTTTAATACATGGGGCAGTATGAGCTTCGCTCATTCCTGTAAAGATACAATTAGGTAAGAACAATATGGTATGGTAAGAACACACACACACACACACACACACACACACACACACACACACACAGGAGACAAGTGGGGGTCGGGGAGGGTGGGGGGATGGAGAGGGAGACAACCAGGGGTGGGGGAAGGCAGGGGGAGAGGGAGGGAGACATGCCTGGCAGTGCTGAATGTGGTGGGGGTGGATAAGGGACAGAGGGGGGGAGAAAAGAGGGGCTGGAGGGAGGATGGGAGGACCAGGAGAGCCTCAACCCTAGGGAGATGCGGGATGTTGGACTAGCAAGGCAACAGACATTCAAATTGTTCGGATTGTGGGAATGTTCATCTATTTCTTGTGTTCAGTCTAGTGAAGCGTGGGTTATCAATGCGCTGGATAACGGGGTATGGGTGTATTTTCTTCCAACTGTTTTGATGTAATAATGATGGACAAATAAATCTTCTCCATTATCAGTATGGGTAACGACTTCATACTCAGGCTTGTTGCTGAACCACTTCACAGTGCTACTGATGGACCAGGCAATGAACCACCTGCCAGACAAGGTGAGTGGAAACATGAGGGGCAGAGAGTGGTGTTTCTCCTTTGGCTGTTATTGGTAAAGTGTCAGGTGATGACATCAGAGGGTTTAAAGTATCAGCATTAACATCCAGGATCCTATGAGTCATTTTCCGCAGATTAAAATAATCTAGCATTAGGTGGAATAAAATGCTAAAATTGTCCTGACCATGAGAGGGATAACATTACTGTACCAGTATTATCATTCAGGCCCCTATGACTCACTCTCAAAATTGTCTGGCATTAGCTGGAAAGAAACACTACAATTGTTCTGACCATGAGAGGATTAATGGTATCAATATGAAAAACTGCAGCCACCTAGGAGTTATTATCAACAGTAAACAATCATCTGGCTTTAACTAAAGCAAAATACTGTACTAGAGTGGTCTTAACTATGAGAATTATGTGCATTACATCTTGAATTTGGTTCACTGTTATCTTGTTCTTATTTTTTCTTGGAGGAAACAACTGTGCAGACTTCTGGGCTTTGGTTTCTACTTTCTTGCATTAAAAAAATAATAATCATCTATCATCATCTAATCATGTGTTGCCCCATGAGGAGGGTAGAAGCCCGGGGACAAGCAAGTTGGTCCTGACATTTAAGATGCGCATGACCAGCCTCTCTCATCCCTGAGTGGCATTATGTGAGCAATAAACCCCAACCACCCTTTGGATATAAACCTTCACAGGCTCATTCCAAGTGGAGCATCTAAATTACCCAGCCACCAGGTGCAAGAATTTGGTTATATGGTTACCACTCAGCATAGTAAATGGTTTCCTGGCGTACAGGAAACCATTTGGCTTGTCACTCAGTGTAGAGTCACCCGTAGACAGAAAGAAGAGAAAAGAATGAAGGAAAGAAAGACAGAAGAGGATGGAAGGAAAGATGGAAGGAAGAGAGAAAACAATAAATAAATAAATAATAAAATAAAGCACTACGGTTATTATAAACACAATGATGCCCTTACCTGAAGTAACATGAAGACTATGCCAACCAGGCCATGTGCAGCACCGAGATAGCCCTTGTCATGCCAGTAGTACATGAGTGGAGATGAACTGCCCACCTTCCTTGCAGTGCGTTGACCAGAAGTTAGCAGAGCAGAGACCACCTCCCTCACCATTCGATTTGACACCATATCCACGCTAACCTGGGACGATGAGAGGCAAACTGCAGTTGATATGTTCTATGTGATGGAACTGGGCCATTCACATACCTTGAATACCTGCACTTGGTTGTGGCTGCAAAAATCAACGAGCCTCATTCATGAGATAGAAATGAGTCTCCTTTGTTTCTAGTCATACCAACCCTCCATTTTGACTACACTTGGTCATGAACTGAGCTAAAAGGGGTTAGAGCTCTTTGTCAGCTTACAATACAATTAAGCACTAAAATAAACCAATATAATGGAAAAAGACAAAAATAAAACATCAAACCAAAAACCATTAATGATATTGGCATAGGTACACAAAGGCAAGCAACTGATCACTTGCTTCAAATGCCTGGACTGAACAGCCCTTAGTGCTGTAAATCAGCAAGCAAAATCTGATTAATATCAATATTGTTATCAGAAGGGAAAAATTATCCAATAATTGGAATCATCTTGCAATCAGAGGAGTAACATTTCATTTCGTTCGTTTCAATTACAAACACTCCAACATGCTTGCATGCATCTGCCTTGGTCACCTAATGGTGGCTGTCCATGCTGCTTGATCTCTGGCAGCTTCCCTCTTCAGTCCCTTATCCCTGAGATCACACACTATGACCTTGTCCCAGGTATTTTATGGTCTGCCTCACACAACCCTATCCCGTAGGTTTATATTTCTCGCTTTCTGCACCCACCTGTCGTCCTTCATCCTCTCCACATGCCCAAACCATCTCAATCTACAGTACATCTCATCACAACACCTATACACTCCAGTCTCATGCTTCCTCTTTACCTCTTCCATCATAAACCTGGCCACTCCAGGCCTTCCATTCACCTAATCATTGTCATTTCTGTATATCTAAGCCTGCAAATAAACATTTGCTTTACCCAATGATCCTAGACTCTTTTAAGTCTTCTAGCATTTACAGTATTTCTCCACTTTTTTAGGCTGCAATGATGACTGTTTTCCACATTGTATTTACTGTCTTAATGGATAAAATGCTTGAATTAAAACACAGAGGATATTTACACCAGAATATTGTAATATGTAGAAAGTACAACTGAGATGCAATTTAACCCCTCGGCTGCAGATGGGTTAATATGCGATTTAACCCCTCGGCTGCAGCTGGCATTCCGGAAATGCCGATAGGTAGACTAAGTCATGCATTACAGAGGAACCACATGAAATTTTGTTAATTTTGTTGGTCCTTTTTTGCACCTACTGCATGTTTATGCTTGATGGGCGAGTTGCAAATTGTCAGTATGGAGTGTAAACTTTGTCTGAATAAAATGTTATCATGTTTGGTTAGGTATAAGTCGGTCAAAACACATGATGAAAACAATTTTCTTCAAACAGTTTTCCCACACCATGGACAGAGGAAATGTTCAAGGTCACCGCAGCCTAGGGGTTAAAACAGAGGGAAGTTACGATCTTACTATAACACAGGCATTTAATTTGTCCATTTGTTATTCAGTAATCACTCAACTGCATAGATGAAACAAAGTGGGTGCATTTAGGTGTCAGATTTTCAGATAACTAAGCTTGTTTACAACCCATGCACTGTGCTTTTGTCAGCTGCTGCTAGGATTCCATGACCCAAGCCCACCCACATGACCCACTTCCTATACCTACCTGACTCAGCCTCAATGCTGTGTTCAATCCTGAGAGGTGCAGCAAGTTCAATCCTTTCATGCCTGGCAATATTCACATGGCCTCCCCAACACCCCACACATGAAATCAGCATTATCTCACTGTCTACCTCCAATACCACTACATCTCTTATGCATCCATTTGTCACAAACACTGCACAAGATAGAATTACTTCCCACACCCTTGTGACAAATTTCACGTGGCCACTCTCCCTCTTCTTTGACAGTACAATACCACCCCCAGCCTTAGATACCAGCACTTTTGTTTGATCTGCATTTACTCTTAAGCCCTTGTGCCCCATACCATCTTTCCACTTCTTAAATCTTTCCTCCACCTCCTTTTCATTCTCTGCAACAAACACCAGATCATCAGCATAAAACATCTCCCACGGTAATCCATCTCTGAAGTCACTTGAGAGGGTTTCAAGTATCATGATAAACAACAAGGGGCTCAAGACTGACCCCTGATGCACACCAACATTCATGGAAAACTCTTCACTCAAATCTAAAGTCACCCTTACCTGGAGGTGAGCACCCACATATGAGTACATGGCCACAACGACTCTAACCAGCCACTCTCGATCCCCAGCTTTCTCACTGCTCAGCTCACCACCTCTTTAGGTACTCCGTCAAAGGCCTTCTCCAAATCAACAAAAACAAAGTACAGTTCCCTTTTCTTTCCAACATATTTTTCCTGAAGTTGTCGAACTAATTAAGTTGTTGGATTAGCATCCTGAATCCAACAACTTAATTAGTGATAGACAATACGGTTTTCGCCATGAAAGATCCACCATTCATATATTCAATCTCTTAACTCATACCATCCAGCAATAAATTGCTCTACATGGAGAAACTCATGCAGTAGCCCTTGATATTTCTAAAGCTTTCTACAGAGTATGGCACCGTTCCCTGCTGCCCAAACTCCCTTGCTATGGACTAACATCTTTTGAACCTTTGATATCTTCATATCTTACTGACAGGAAAATAAGAGCAAAAGTAGATGATGTATATTTCAATTTTCACTCAATTATCGCCGGTGTGCCGCAGGGATCAGTTCTGGTGCCAACCCTATTCCTGGTTCATATTAATGTTGTCTTATCTGTCACCCACAATCCCATCCACTCATACGCAGATGAGTCAGCACTACACAGTTCATTCACACTCAGACACCCATTTACAAAGTCTAATATCTCTGCCTCTCAACTCAGTACAGCCATCTCCATAAATCAAGACCTATCTACGATCAGTGAATGGGGACAAAACAACCTTGTCTCATTTAATGCTAGTAAAACTAAATATATACAATTTACTAATAGACAGATATTGCCAGATTCGTATATTACCTTCAGTGCTACTAATATTCCCATCTCCAAAAGTATTGAAATTCTTGGCGATTCACTTAACAATGCCCTCAGCTTGACCTCTCATGTTAGATCACTTGCTAAAACCGCCTCAAAAACACTTGGATTATTGTACAAAGTTCGTAACTTCTTCACTGATGAGAAGTTAGCTATAATTTATATGAGCCATGTGCGCTCTCAGCTTGAATATTGCACACCCTTGTGGAATGGATGTGGAGAGGTTGCATTAAAACTAGACAAAATTCAGAACAAAGCTGTTAGAATTATTAACAACCCTGCCATTACAAATAAACTACCTCCCCTGCAAGTAAGAAGGAATGTTGCCTCCCTTGCATTATTTTACAGATATTTTTAAGACAAATGTTCAGACGAAGTTGCGTCCATGGTGCCACCTCTCCATGCCTTCCCTCATGCTATACAGGCATCTGGTAGTGCTCATGAATGGAATGTCACTCAGCCATATTACAGGACTTCTGCCTATCAGAATTCTTTCTTTCCCCAAATTGCATCTCTCTGGAACTCACTTCCCCAGAGTTGTTTCCCTCCAAATTTCAACCCACAGCTGTTCAAGTCTAACTGTTACAGATATTATATGAACAGAGGACACCTGTAATCTGGTGTATGGATTATTTTTTATTCATTTGTTTTCCTTCCTCCATTCTGGAAAAAAAAAAAAAAAAAATGAATACGGCATCAGTGGTCCCTTTGCCTGGCATAAACCCAAACTGTATCTCATCAATATTAACTTTTTCTCAAATCATACCTTCTAGAACTCTTTCCACTTCCTTCATTATCTGGTCTAACAGCTTTATTGTTTCATTTTTAAAGGCTCCAACGTGCTTGCATGCGTCGGCCTTGGTCACCCAGTGGCGGCTCTCTATGCTGCACGATCCATTGCAGCCTCCCTGTTCAGTCCCTTAACCATGAGGTCATACTTAATGACCCCGTCCCATTTCTTTTTCAGTCTACCCCTCCTAACCCCACCCCCAATATTAACACTTCTCACCTTCCTCACCCAATTATCATCCCCCATCCTCTCCACATGTCCAAACCATCTCAATCTACATCTCCTCATCACAACACCAATACACTCCAGTCCCATCCTACCTCTCAACTCTTCCATTGTAAACCCAGCCCCCCCAAGACCTTGGACGCAGGGATGCACTACACATCCACCTAATCATTGTCATCCACCTAATGATTGTCATTTCTGTACGTCTGAGCTGACGAATATCCTCCTCTTTCACTGCCCAGGTCTCACTACCATACAGCATTACACTCCTAACACATGCTGCATACAAAGACCCCTTAGCACGTAGGGAGAGTCCTCTCAATGTCAGGAGAGGCAAGAGCTCCCTGAACTTCTTCCAACCACTTCTCACCCTAGCCACAGAGCTAGCTCCTGCCCCACCTCCAGCACACAACATGTCTACCAAATAACAAAACTCTTCTACATACTCAAGAGATTTGCCAGCAAGTTCAATCCTTTCATGCCTGACAATCTCCACCTGCTCTCCCCGACATGCTGTTCACATAAAATCAGCATTATCTCACAGTCTACCTCTGATACCACTACATCTCTTATGCACCCATTTATCACAAACACCGCACGAGATGGAATTACTTCCCAGGCCCTTGTGGCAAACTGCTCATAGCCACTCTCCCTCGTCTTTGACAGCACCGCCACCAACCCTAGATATCATCACTTTTGTTTTATCTGCATTTACTCTTAAGCCCTTGTGTCCCATACCATCTCTCCACTTCCTAAACCTTTCCTCCACTCCCTTTCGCTCTCTGCAATCAACACCAAATCATCAGCATACAACAACTCCCACGGGAGTCCGTTTCTAAAGACAAGTGAAAGGGCTTCAAGTACCATGATAAACAACATGGGACTCAAAACTGACCCCTGATGCACACCAGCATTTATGGAAAACTCATCACTCAAATCTCCATTCACTCTTATCTGGGTGTGAGCACCCACATACATAGCCATAACCACCCTAACCAGCCACTCCTCCAAGCCAAGCTTTCTCATTGCCCACTTCACCACCTCCCTAGGGACTCTGTCAAAGGCCTTTTCCAAATCAACATTTGTAATTCCAGCTTCAAACAAAAAGATGCACATATATATATATGGTGCAGAGGGAATGGAGATCATGTTAAAAGGAGCCTGAATGATTATGCACTCATAGAGAATCAACACTGGGACGTGTTGTTGGTACGAGGGCAGTGAATAGACGATGTGGAGGTTTGTCAGATCACATGATTGTGGTATCCAAGATAAAGCTGAGAGGAGTGAGGTGGACCAGAAGAGAGGGGAGCAGTCAGGGAGAAAGACTGAAAGTCAAGAAGCTGAGGATTAAAAAAATGGCAGATGAATACAAGGCCAAAGTAGGGGAGGAGTTGGAATCAGCAAAATGGAATTAAATGGATCTGGACAACATGTGGAATGCAAAATGGGACTGGTTAGTATGGAATGCTAAAGTGGTGTGTGGTGTGGCAAGAATAACAAGAAGAAAGGTATGGCACGGTGAGATGAAGAGGTTAAGTGAGCAGAGGAGGAAAAGAGGAAGTTGCTAGAGTGGAGACAGGACAGGGGTTCAACTGAAAGTAGTTCTGATTACGCTGACAGCAAGAAGCACGTAAAGAGATTAGTGAAGAGGAAAAAGAAGGAGGTAAATGATGATCTAAGAAGAACAATGAATGCAAATTACTCTGAAAATAAGAAGTTATTCTGGAAAGAAGCGTGGAAATGAAGAAGTGACAGTGGAAAGACGTGTGAAAGTGTGAAGAATGTAAGTGGTAGATTATTAATGCATGGGGATGAAGTACCAGATGGAAAGAATATTCTGCAAGTCTCATGAATGGGAACAGAGAAAGCAGAGTGGTGGTAAACATGACTGGTTTTGGGGTTGTGCAAAGAAGAAACACAGTGCCAGGAAACGTGACGCTTGCAGATGTGAAGATCGCTGTGAAATGGCTGAAAAGTGGGAAAGCAGCTGGTGTTGATGGTGCATGCAGAGATGATTCGCTGTAGTGGAGAGAACAGAATGAAGTGCATGTTGGAGATATGTAAGATGGCATGGATGAGTGAAACTGAGTCAGTAGAGTGGAAAATGGCTGTGATTGTACCTCTGTACAAAACTAAGTTTTTTTTTATTTTTATTATTTTTTTTATGACAGGAAGAAGGAACCAAAGGCCATGAGCCCACAATATCTGTTCCTTCCAGGAGAAAAACAAAATACAAGAGAGAGCCAAATTCAAGATCCGATCATTTCGAGATGCAAGACCGGAGATCGTGGGAAATAGGAAATACAGACAGAGGGAAACAGTTCCAGAGCTGACCTGTTGCATAAATGAAGGACTGGGAGTAACAGTTAACTCTTGCATTAGAGAGTTGGACTGAAAAGGGATGAGAGTTTGCAGCTAGACGGGTGTTACTCGCCCAACGTAGAGGTGGAGGAATGCAAGCAGACAGTTCAGAGAAGCAGTGACCATTGAAGTTGCGATAGAAAAGAGACAAAGATGCAACAGTGCAAACAAGAGACAGAGGTTGAAGGAAGCCAGTAAGAGGAGGAGAGTTAATGAGATGAAAAGCCTTTGACTCTATCCTATTGAGAAAGGCTGTGTGTGGGGAACCTCCCCACACATGCAAGTTGTACTCCACACAGGGGCGGATAAAACCCGTGTACAGAGTCAACAATTGTGCAGGGGTAAAGGAAGAACGGAGACGGCTTAGCACATCTAATCTCTTGGGAGCAGATTTTAAAGGAGATGTAATATGATCTTTCCAAGATATGTCCCAAGTGAATGAAACCCCAAGCATGTTCAAGGATGTTGCAGGATTAAGCTGAATATTATTAACCATTAGTGTGTACACCTCTGGAAGATTTTGTCGGATTCATAGGTGTAAGAACTGAGTCTTCGATGCATTAAAAACAACAAGATTATTTTTTACCCAAGTCAGAGATACAAGCCAAGTCAGACATTAGGTGTGCCATAGCCTCATCCCTTGTTTGTTGAAGTAACTGCTGAGAAGGACGTTGTGGGAACCGAATGGAAAGGTGAAGAGTGGAGTCATCAGCGTACGAGTGGATAAGGTTTGATATACAGCTCAGAAGGTCATTGATGAATAAAAGGAAGAGAGTTGGTGATACGACAGAGCCCTGAGGAACACCACTACTGACAGGTCTAGGAGAAGAACGATGGCCGTCTACAACAGCGGCTATAGAACAACCAGAAAGGAAGCTAGAGATGAAGGCACAAACAGAAGGATAGAAACCATAAGAGGGCAATTTGGAAGTTAAAGATTTATGCCAGACTCGATCGAAAGCCTTTGAGATGTCAAATGCAATGGCAAAGCTTTCGCCAAAGTTCCGAAAGGAGGATGACCAAGTGTCTGGAAGGTAGGTGAGAAGATCGCCAGTGGAGCGTCCCTGATGGAACCCATGCTGACGGTCAGAAAGAAGGTTGTAATAAGAAAGATGCTTTAAAATTTTTCGATTAAGAACTGACTCAAAAACTTTTGAGATACAGGATGTTAAAGCAATTGGACAATAGATAGAGGGCTGGGAATGGTCACCCTTCTTTGGGACTAGCTGATTGAGAGCAAACTTCCAGCAAGAAGGAGAGGTACAAGTTGATGGACACTGACGAAAGAGTTTGCCTAGGCACGGTTCTTGAGAACAACAGGAGGGACTCCATCAGGTACATATGCCTTGTTAGTACTGAGGCCTGTGATGGAAGAAAATACATCAGCTGAGGAAATTTTAATGTCAGCCATGAGGAAGTCAGAGGGGGGAAGTGATGGACGAAAAGCACCGAAATCGACTAAGGTGGAACCGGAGGAGAAAGTCTGAGCGAAGAGATCTGCTTTATCATTAGAAGAAATAGCAACAGAACCATTAGAGTAGAAATGAGGAGGGAAGGATGATGAGGTAAAGTTGTTAAAAAGGTTTTTGGCAAGGTGCCAGAAGAAGCGGGAAGAATTCGAGTTGGAGAGTTGGGAGCATTTACTACGGAAGAAATTATTTTCAGCAGAGCAAAGAACAGACTTAGCACGATTCCAGGCAGAAACGAAAAAATGATGTGATTCAGGGGTGGTATGTCGCTGGTACCTTTTATAGGCCCTCTCCTTGTTGCGGACAGCATTAGAACAAGCATGATTAAACCAAGGCTTTCTTGCATTAGTCAAAGGATATGAGGAAGGAATGAAGTGAGTGCAAGAATTATTGTAGCATAAGTCTATTGAGTGTTGTAGAGAAGGTAAATGGACGAATTATTATAAAGAAAGTAACAGACATATCAGAAGGCCTAGTGAATGATGAACAGTTTGGCTTTAGGGGTGGCAGAGGATGTGTGGATCAAATATTTGCAGTGTGACAGAGAATGGAGAAGGCTTGTACGATGGACTATTAGGAGTTTATGGCATATATGGATCTGGAAAAAGCATACGACAAAGTAGACAGAGAAGGACTGTGGAAAGCCCAATTGGCTTCTGATTTTGCTTCATTTTTTACTAGTAAGATATCTCGCATAAGAAGTGATTTAGACAGCAGTTCTCCAAGTGAAGCGTACTCAGTTGACTGCCAGCCACAGTGCACCGGGGATCATTTGCTTTCAACATTTCATCTGCTGGATGTAAACAAAGTCAAATGTTACATCAGAGAACTTAATAAAACATTTTGCTCACTCGATCCATGTAACATGTCACAACTGCCTGATGTGTATGAGCATGCTGCAGACTTTATCTGCAACATAATAAATAGATGCTTCTTAGAAAGTAATTTTGTGCAGTCTGAGAAATGTGCTTTGCTTAGGCCCCTAATTAAGAAACCTGGCCTTGATGTCGAAAGCATGATATATTATCGTCACGTCTCTAACCTGTCTTTTTTATCCAAGATTATTGAGCGGGCCATACTCGATCAACTCTTACCACTACTGGAACACAACAGAGTTGCTCCTGTTGTTCAATAAGCATACAGAAAATACCATTCAACTGAAACTGCACTAACAAGGATTCAGAGTGACTTGGTGGCAAACACTTGTAGTGGGATGTCCTCTCTCCTAGTTCTGTTGGATCTGTCTGCAGCTTTTGATACAGTAGATCATAAACTATTGTTGGATGATCTGTATTTTTACAGCGTTCGTGATAGTGCCCTTTTGCTCCTTAAGTCGTATCTGTCGGACAGATCTCAGAGAGTGGTTGTTGATTACGCTAGCTCTGATTCTGCTCCTCTTCTATTTGGAGTCCCTCAAGGATCAGTTTTGGGTCCAATTCTATTTACTATCTACACAAGTAGTTTATCGTCTCTACTTGATGCTCATGATGTGTCCTATCATTTTTATGTTGATGACACCCAGCTCTATGTTAAGATGTCTGATATCAACGATACTAAGACAAAGTTTGAATCTCTAATGTCTGCTATTAAGATTTGGATGGCTAAGAGGAAACTTAAGCTGAATGATGGTAAAACTGAGATCATCATCATCAGAGGAAACAGAAGGGATGATGACACTGACAATGCCCTGGCTTTGAACATTGGCATGTCACAGCTGCATCCAGTCAGTTCTGTTTGAAATCTGGGTGTTTATTTTAATTCTAAGTTAAATTACAAAGAACATATTAATCAGGTTGTAAGCAACGTTGGGTCTGGTTAGTACTTGGATGGGTGACCGCCTGGGAACACCAGATGCTGTTGGCATCCCTACGTATCAAGTGGGGTTGGTGGAGGATTAGTGCCCCTCCCTGTAAAACAATTAACTCTTAAGCCCTTGGCCACCCCGGTTGGGATACATGGCGTCTGGCAATGAATGAATGAAAATGTAAGAGGGTGTAACTTGCATATCAGAAGTCTGTACTCTGTGAGAAGATTCCTGAATAGACGGTGCCTCTTAACATTGGTCCATGCAGTGGTCTTGTCTCGTGTTGATTATTGTAATTCACTGTGGGTTGGTCTTCCAAATAATATACTAACAAAAGTTCAGTCTGTGTTGAACAGGGCGGCACGGCTTATCTTTGGTCTCCCCCCGAGAACCTCAACTACCCCGTTTCTGATTGAGTTGCATTGGTTACCAGTAAAGGCTAGAATTGAATTTAAACTGTGTCTTATTACATTCAAGGTTCTTAAGTTTGGTGAACCCAAGTATCTTGCTGAATTGTTAAAACTCCCATCGACACGCCCGGGTGTGATGTTATGCAGTGAAAATGATTCCTTGCGTCTTGATGAGCCAGGAGCCATTCACCAGTCATCTTTCTCTGATCGTTCTTTTGCATATAGAGCCCCTAGATTATATAACAGATTGTCATTGTCCATAAGACAACTCTCTACTGTTGAATCCTTTAAGAGACAGCTGAAAGCCTTTCTTTTTTCAAAATGCTATGACCTGGAGAGAGGTACTATGACGGATGATTATGGGGTTTAATTATTGCCACTTTCATGTATATATGATGTAGCTTGTATTATATACAAGAAATGTCACATTTCTTGTAATTGTAAAAATAATGTATGTGTGTCGAGCACTAGTGAATTCCTAAAAGGAAGAACTGGCGCTTTTGAGAAACAAAAGGCCAGATTATTATTATTATTATTATTATTATGTATGGTGTAGATGGCAAACTAGATGCCGTTAAATGTTTTCATGATGGTAGTGAAGCATGTTTAAGGGTAAATTGTTCATGATCAATGCAGGCGTGCAACAAGGTTGTGTGATGTCTCCATGGTTGTTTAATATATATATGGATGGGATGATGAGAAAAGTAGAAACACAAGTAATGGAGAGAGGGATGGCACTGGTAATGAATTGTGATGGACGGAATATCTCAGATCTGATATATGTTGATGATGCAGTATTACTTGCAAATACTGGACAAGAGCTTCGTTGACTAGTGCAGAATACTGTAGGTGTCTGTGAGCATCGTGCCTAGGGAGTACATGAAGAAAACAGTGAAGTGATGGTTATTGAGAGAGAAGGTGACTCCAGTGTGAAGGTACGGTGAATGGAGAGAGACTGGAATTGGTGAGAGTTCAAATACCTAGGTACAGTGACAGAAAAGAGAGGAAAATGTGCAAAAGAAGTGGAAAGTAGAGTAACACAAGGAAGGCAAGTAGCAAGTACTATGAAGGCCTTAATATAAAACAAAGGCTTCGGTGATGCAGTAGCACAATGCTGACATGGAGGAGTGTTAGTGTCATGGAAATGATAAGTCATGAGTATGAACGGTGGAGATGGGACTGTTAAGGATGGTATGTTGAGTGTGGAGAGTGGATAGGATACAGAATAGTATTACTTGTGAAAGATGTGAAGCGATGAAGTTTGTGGACACCAGAATCAAGAGAAATGAGATGGAATGGTCATGTGGAGAGAAAGGATGACAACAGAATGGTGAAAAAGGTATATCTGAGTGAATTGGATGGAGAGAGGAGGTGAGGTAAGCCAAGAAGAATGTGGAGAGCTATGGTGGATAAGTATGTGAGGACGAGAGGTATGGAGGTTGATGAGACTAAGGGACTGACAAGAGATAATGCTGGCTGGATGAATTTTGTGCGAAGCGCATGACCAGGGATTTGGCATCCATTTTTAACGTGACAGCATTCGGACTGACTCTATCGAATAGGTATATATGAAGCTACAGTACTTGGTGAAACCTTTTGGCCAACTGGATGGAGCCAGGATTCCGTGGCCTTGAATGATGAGTGAATGGACGCATGGCCCAATGAACTGGGGAAACTCTGGCTGTCTGGACGCTGCTACTCATCCCGCCCTAGGGTGGGAAAGGAGGTCTGATGATGATGATGATGAATAAGAATGTAAAACTAACAGCTGCAGGCAGTTCGTACTTATGTCAACTGCGTGTAAGTACACCATCTGCATACATAAACTCACACGGCCACCACACTTACAAACCACCAGCACAGTAGGCCTTCCTTTCAACTCACTGCTTTGGGCATAAAGTTTTATTTTTTTTCTCTCCTTTCCCACTCACACACTTATCATTCTGAACCTTAAATTGTTTTAAGGACAACTGTTTTTTAGTATGCTGCAAAACAGTGTCAAATAACATTCTTTCACATAGAATCACATTAAACAATGGCAGAAATATTGAATAATTGGCGTATTGCTTCTTCCATCCGTATCTGATTAGCCGATACTGACGGTAAGGCAAAAATTAGTAAACGGGCATAGGAAAATATGCAAAAACTGGTGATACTATATAATGGTTCAGTGAATCGTATGAGGTACAGCATCAGTAGCCTCACCCCACATTCATAAACTCCTAGTAGGGAAATAAAGGACTGAAAGAGGGATGGATGGTACTAATACTACTAATACAGAAAGACAAGGGGAAATGCCTTAGCACTTCACGTACAGTATTGACAAATTAATGCCTTCACCGTGAGGACAAATTTTGCATATTATTCTTACTACTTCTACATGATTTTATACATCTCGATAGACTTTTGAATTACAGGAGTTAGATACTGTACTGTACAGTTCTTGTTCATCCCTTTACTACTATTGGTCCTTCCTAAACTTAATACAATTGTCTGCCGACAGCACGAATAAACTACATATATACATATATATATATATATTCTCATCTCATCTCATCTCATCTCATCAGCCGCTTTTGTGTCCACTGCAGGACCGGCCTATCCCAGCCGAAGTGGGGACGATACAGCCAATGTATCTCTACCAAGTGGCTTAGGCTGTCTAGCAGAGATTGTATGCAGGGTGAAAAGTGCTTGTAAGTGTAACTGTAGTGTTGGAGTGGCTTTGGATATGTGTGTAGTCTGTGAACCAAGTGTAATCAGCCCAGGCAAGCCGACTGGGTGCAAGCATACTTTATAGTATGCGACACTGGTTCAACCACAGCACCCCTTGTGTCCGCCAATGCAGTATGTGGCCTGAAGAACGCTCCCAAAGTTTATTACCCTGGCAGGGCGCAAACCTTTATCCTTCAATGTATGAAAATGCACACTTTACCACTGTACCACAGAAGCTCCATATATATATATATATATACATATATATATATATATATATATATATATATATATATATATATATATATATATATATATATATATAGTATATATATATGTGTGTGTGTGTGTCAGTGAGTCGACAGGGTAGTCAAAGTCCAAGATGAGACTCTTGTATTGTTACAAATCTTATTATATACTTTAGATTTCTTTTTTCTTATCAGCTTCCAGCAACTGCTGGGAAGTATTCAGTTGCTTTTAGCACATGGCTTATTTTCCAGCCCACAGAAAACCTCAGCTCTACCATTACCAACTCCAATACAGGATTCCTTAAGCAGAAACATGGTGTTCTTTTTTATGAATGCATGTATATATCAATTTAAGATTGGTTCAAGTAGTACAGTAGGCTCGCACAGTGCGTGAGAGATTGGGCGGTCCACAACCTCGTGCACTGGGAATTCGCGTACTGGGAATACATAATCTTATGGGAAAAATTACATATTGGCGGTACCCCCTAATACCTGGACATTTTTTGGCCCTTAGAGACATAAAAAAGGTCAAATTTTTCAGACATTGTACTACAGATATAGCTGCAATAACAAAAATATGGGCAGTCACCTTAACAACAGTAGACAACAGGCCTGATGGACTTAAACAACAGGGGTTCTGAGGCGCGGCAACGCACTTACAGTGCCCCCGCCACCACCCCGGCCGCACCACGCTTGTTTAACGGTTGCCAATGTTGTATTATTCCAGGCTTTGACGAAGAAATTTACGGCCTGTTGAATGTTACATTTCTTCCAGAATGCAGCAACAGTCATTATGGTGGGGGTTGCAGGTATGCCAGGTGAAGCAGGTGAGCCAGGTGGGGCTGTGAAGGTGGAGAGGGAGGTGGCTGGTGAGTCAGGTGGGGCAGTGGAGGACGGCGGTGGGCGAGTCAGGGGAGGTGGTGAGGGGAGGATCCTCCCTCTCCTCCTTGCTACTGCTCACATTTTCGGCAATTTTTCCTTCATCTCTTCTTGCTTGTTTGTTTCATTCCTCATCTTGTTATGGACGTATTGGCAGTATAACAACTTGGTATTCACGAAATAAATATCATTATTTAGAAACTGGGTATCTATTCTAACTTACTGTTATTGCCGAAAACATTATTATTGAAGCTGTTATTGGCGATATCTTATTGTAGACTCCTCTTGAGCACCTTCCCCATGAGCCTCTAGGTCACTATTGGCGCATTGTGTGGGGGGGGGATCGCGTACTGATGGAAAATGGCGTTTCTAAGCCACTTTTTGCCTCTACCTCGTGTTTTGTGGGGTAAACTCGCGCATTCAAGGTTTTTCGTTATGATTTTTGGTCACTCGCGCACAATGCAATTCGTGCACTGTGATGATGCGCACTGGGCGAGCCTACTGTAGTTGTTACTGCTGCTGTTCAACCCCAGTCTGTCTGATCGTGCAGACCATCTGACCACAGGTAAGCTACTTTCCCTCTGCAGCTGTCCCAGGGGTTCCCTACAACAATGATGTGTGTTTGTATTTTACTGTGGCACGTACTATGCAGTGCTCCAGTATGTGCGTTAAGTTGTGTGGGCTTATTCTACAAGCTGGGTGATGTGTCATTCCAACCAAATCCACATATTAGCTGGCAGTTGGAGGGCTGAGGATGTCCTAGTCTAAGCCTTGATAAGTGAACTCTGTCAATATCTATTTAAGGACATCTCCAATGGGTGGATTTCAGGAGGGAGGGCTTGTAATGTAATGCTCTGACTGAGGTGCTGTATTGCCCTGTATGTGATGTGAGTACTGTACCCGGGTACCTATTTAAGTACATCTCCAGTGAATGAATTTCAGGAGGGAGGGCTTGTAATACAGTGCTCTGACTAAGATGTTGTATTGCCCTGTATGTGAAGTGAGTACTGTACCTGGGTATGTGTTTCTTTACTGCTAGTGTTGGAATGTCTGGAGGTGGTTCAAGTAGTAAAACATAAAAGCGAAAATATTAACCACACTGCATAATAATAATAATAATAATCTGGCCTTTTGTTTCTCAAAAGCGCCAGTTCTTCCTTTTGAGAATTCACTAGCGCTCGACACATACATTATTTTTACAATTACAAGAATTGTGACATTTCTTGTATATTATACAAGCTACATCATATATACATGAAAGTGGCAATAATTAAACCGTATAATCATCTGTCATAGTACCTCTCTCCAGGTCATAGCATTTTGAAAAAAGAAAGGCTTTCAGCTGTCTCTTAAAGGATTCAACAGTAGAGAGTTGTCTTATGGACAATGGCAATCTGTTATATCTAGGGGCTCTATATGCAAAAGAACGATCAGAGAAAGATGACCGGTGAATGGCTCCAGGCTCATCAAGACGCAAGGAATCATCTTCACTGCATAACATCACAACCGGGCGTGTCGATGGGAGTTTTAACAATTCAGCAAGATACTTCGGTTCACCAAACTTAAGAACCTTGAATGTAATAAGACACAGTTTAAATTCAATTCTAGCCTTTACTGGTAACCAATGCAACTCAATCAGAAACGGGGTAGTTGAGGTTCTCAGGGGGAGACCAAAGATAAGCCGTGCCGCCCTGTTCAACACAGACTTAACTTTTGTTAGTATATTATTTGGAAGACCAACCCACAGTGAATTACAATAATCAACACAAGACAAGACCACTACATGGACCAATGTTAAGAGGCACCGTCTATTCAGGAATCTTCTCACAGAGTACAGATTTCTGATATGCAAGTTACACCCTCTTACAACCTGATTAATATGTTCTTTGTAATTTAACTTAGAATTAAAATAAACACCCAGATTTCGAACAGAACTGGCTGGATGCAGCTGTGACACGCCAATGTTCAAAGCCAGGGGATTGTCAGTGTCATCACCACTTCTGTTTCCTCTGATGATGATCTCAGTTTTACCATCATTCAGCTTAAGTTTCCTCTTAGCCATCCAAATCTTAATATCAGACATTAGAGATTCAAACTTTGTCTTTGTATCGTTGATATCAGACATCTTAACATAGATCTGGGTGTCATCAGCATAAAAATGATAGGACACATCATGAGCATCAAGTAGAGACGATAAACTACTTGTGTAGATAGTAAATAGAATTGGACCCAAAACTGATCCTTGAGGGACTCCGATTAGAAGGGGAGCAGAATCAGAGCTAGCATAATCAACAACCACTCTCTGAGATCTGTCCGACAGATACGACTTAAGGAGCAAAAGGGCACTATCACGAACGCCATAAAAATACAGATCATCCAACAATAGTTTATGATCTACTGTATCAAAAGCTGCAGACAGATCCAACAGAACTAGGAGAATGGACATCCCACTACAAGTGTTTGCCACCAAGTCACTCTGAATCCTTGTTAGTGGTTTCAGTTGAATAGTATTTTCTGTATGCTGATTGAACAACAGGAACAACTTTGTTGTGTTCCAGTAGCGGTAAGAGTTGATCGAGTATGGCCCGCTCAATAATCTTGGATAAAAAAAGACAGGTTAGAGACGGGACGATAATTTGTCATGCTCTCAACATCAAGGCCAGGTTTCTTAATTAGGGGCCTAAGCAAAGCACGTTTCTCTGACTGCACAAAATTACTTTCTAACAGGCATCTATTTATTATGTTGCAGATAAAGTCTGCAGCATGCTCATACACATCAGGCAGTTGTGACAAGTTACATGGATCGAGTGAGCAAAATGTTTTATTAAGTTCTCTGATGTAACATTTGACTTTGTTTACATCCAGCAGATGAACTGTTGAAAGCAAATGATCCCCGGTGCACCGTGGCTGGAAGTCAACTGAGTACGCTTCACTAGGAGAACTGCTGTCTATATCACTTCTTATGCGAGATATCTTACTTGTAAAAAATGAAGCAAAATCAGAGGCCAATTGGGCATCAGATACAGAAGTTGCTTTAATAATTACATTCCTCCAACCAACCAAATTGTTCACAACTGCAGACAGTTTTTTTTTTATCACCACCACATGAATCAACTTTATTTTGATAATACCTAGCGTTTTGGGCTTTTACAGTGTGAACGACTGCTCTTCTCGCAAAAACATGACGCAAACGAGTTACAGTACTTCGGTCCGCTGCAAGCGCCACTCATGTTCTGCCCTTCTATGTTGTCTACGCAAAGAATTAATGGATGGACCATACCACGGTGAATTATCACGTACAGTGATTGTTTTTACTACCTCAGGACAATAATGGTTAAAAACTGACCTGAGCTCGTTGTTGTAAATATCAACCAATTCACCAAAAGAAAGACTTGAAGAATCGATGGAGTTTAAACGCTGATCAATTTCAAAACACATCAACTGGCGATCAACATTGTTGTAATTTCTGAACCTGATGACCTTTTTATATGAAGGGGATTTCGGGACATCAAAATTAAGAGTGATCAGAGCATGATCAGAGATAAGGGGGTCAAATGAGTCAACCTCCACATCTGATACGCACCTGCAACCAACAGGGGACAAATCAAGTCAAGGACATGTCCTGAGACATGAGTTGGATTACTCACATGATTGTTCTGGGTGATCAACTCAAGGAATTCTGAAGAAAATGGTTTTGACTCTGGACTGTCAACCCAATAATTGAAATCACCACAAACAAGAAGTCCTCCAGGTTTAAGAGAAAACCCTTCAAGAAACTGCCCAAACTCCTCCATAAAACCTCGATCTCTGCCCGGATGACCTGGTCGATAGACAACTGCAATTCTAATGGTATTCTGATGGATATTTATTAATACTTCCATAAATTCAAATGAAGATGGGGTCAGGTCTGAGTCAATGAGAGAAATGTTTGCAAGTGCTGCCGAGTACTGTAGATGAGTGTACGCCTCCTCCCGGATAGTCAGCAGCAGGCCTGGGAATACTAATAATAGAATGTGTCTTAGGCAATGCATTACGAATAATATTGATATCAGACTCATACAACCAGGTTTCAGTCAAGTACAAAATGTCAAGCTCGTGCTGATTTAGAGTTTCATTAATATAGTCTATCTTGTTACGGATAGAACGAATATTTAAAAGACTCATCCTTAACTGGTTCAAGAGGGATGTAGTCAGTTTTTTGAATGGTCAAAATTGGTGTTTTCAATCAATCTATTCCTATGAGAAATCATAATTGGACATTCTCTACTTGATGCAAAATGGGCAACCGACTGTGACTTTGAATTAGCATCTTGATGTCTTAAAGAGGAGCAGTTGATGCATTTGGGAGAATTTCTGTTACTACAGTCCTTAGATTTATCGGCTCCAGCACAAAAGACACATTTAGGTTCATCACTTTTCCTAGAACATCTCTCAAATGTATGACCAAAGCCTTGACAGTGATGACACTGTGTAACCCAGAATCTATCGAAAGCGCGGCATCTTGTAAGATCCACATAGATGTAATTGCCCTGTTCTACAATGGAGGATCTCACCTCTGGCGACATCTTCAAGACAGCAGTTTTGGTGTCATTCCTTGTCCTTGTGAAGAGACAGTTGAGAGTACAACCTCGATTAACGAGGATCTTAATTTTATTGTTTTTTCTCAGAATACTTGGAATGATGTCAGAGTCACCCAAGGAAGAGGAAAGGCCTGGCAGTCATTTTAGGCAACATTTTCTTTGGCTCTGATATGCAAAAAGTGCCCTCAGAGCCAAAATGATCAATCAGCACCCCAGTTGCTTCACCCTTGGCCTCAGCTGATGGAAACTTCATTACCAGCCCACCAGCCTTGGTCTTAAGGCAGCTATCAACCGGTACCGAGTTAAGTACGTCCCTGATGTCTTCTGGTCCCATCTGATTTGTCGGGGCACCAGTTCCACTCTCTGGTTTCACAATCAGTACATGCTGACTATGAATGGTTTTTTTCTGGCCATAAGCACTGATCTCAATCACGCCCCCAGGCAGATCCTTCCCTCCCCCCACGAGAGACCCGCGAACAGCATCCGCAAATGACTTGGCCTGATCTTGCATGACCGCCATGGGTAATGAGACCTTGGTCTCTAGTGCCTCCAGTCTATTTGATACGTCTCTGATTGCTTGAAAGATCGGCCCAATAACTTTATCTTCAAACTCCTTCTTGGTACTACTTCCTCCACCAGCCAAGACGTCATCTGCTGGTGCAACACACTGGCTACACAGCCAACGAAAGCCCAGCTCGTGGCTCTTCTTCATGACTGGATAGTCGCCTGCATCCAAATTTTCACAAGCTATATGAATCCACTCGCTGCAGTAGGCGCACTTCAGTGCTTGTGCACTTTTTGCTACACACCTACTGCAGCGAGGGCACTGGTGTTGTTTACTCATGGTACGGGAGAACAAAAAAAACAAAACAAAATGACAACAACAGCAAAACGTATACACAGTACTACCCGGGATAAACCCGGGTAGCGCCGCACCCATTTGTGTCACCCTAATTTAGGAGAAAAAAAGAAAACCGAAAGAAAAAAAAGCACAAAAAACAGAAATGGAGACAAAAACAAAAAAAACAAGGTGTCTGCGAGGTAACCACGAGCAGGTGGGGTACTACTTGACTACCCTTCTAGGAAAGGTAACCCAAACCGAGGTGCCGCAAAAGTGCTGAGATGGTATTGAAACTTTTCCCAATTCGAGCTTTATAGCAGCAGCAAATACGTCACTTAGGCAAGACCTCATTGGTTACGATATTGCCACTGCGCAAGGAAGAATGATATAAAGTAGATATCAACCAGAACCAATATAAAAGACTTTATGTATTAAAAGGCTTTGCAACCTACCTTGTTGTGCCTGAGGAACAAGAGAGCATAGAGGTACCCTGCCCTTCCATATAACACTTCATCTTCTTGGCCTGAGTCTTGGGTAATGATGTCTTTTTGGAATGTTAACAACCTGTAAGTAGATGGACCATGGTGACTGAAAGCATTTGAACTTGGCCAAAATGATGAGGTACTCCAAAAGTAAACAAATTACTGGAAATGGTACAATAACATTGACCCCTTCAACCAAAAGGGTTTTCCCTAAGCTATATAAATTTATCAGACATTTACCAGAATAATGTACAGTACATAATACACTACCTTTCAAGTTAACATTCAGGAAACAGTTTGTAACTGCTTCAGTAATATGGGCTCTCCTAAGCTGAACAAAATAATTTGGCATTAGCCAGAATATAAATGAAAGTACATCCTCAAGTTAAGGAAATTAACTCAAGCTTTGTGAAAAATCAGTAGACTGGTATACTGCACTAAGCAACCATACAGTGATGGGAAATACTGTGATGCTGCGATATATAACTTTACAATACTGAGATGAATTCTGTGCATAAAGTGCATTAAGTAGGTACCTAAAAGAATTATTCTTACAGGTATGAAGCCCTGTAAACTTCAGTTACTTGTGCAAACTGAATAACAATCATTCTATGCTTGCAAAAATAAGCCCTGTTCACTTGATGGCTGCTTTCCAACTTGCATGATGGAGAGTATCCTTGTTAAGTCTTAACTCTTTGAAGTTGGGGTAATCATGAAATGCCGATGGTGTCAACATGGAACATTGGGTAATTTTCACCGAAAATTAAAAATATACCTGTATATCCTGTATGCCATTCAAGCAATATTAATAAATTTGGTACCAAAAGAAAGCACTAACTTTCAGATTAAAAATGCTATTTGTAGGCAACTACACTGACTGGGGGAGGAACTAGGGTGAGCTGAATGTAGGCGTGTTGCTGTACTGGGTGGTGGATTGAGGCAGAGCGAGGGAGGGTGAGAGATCCACTTGGCCTGCGCCCCCCTCCCCCTCTAACACACCAGTCTTTTGCTGACAATCGAGGTTGCTTCTCACGAAAATGACTTACATTTATATTGTTTTATGACCAATTTTCTAATCTTATTTAATGTCATTTATTTTCACTAGAGCTACATAATGAACGAACACCATATCAGCACTGCCAGGGTGTCCTGGGGTCCCATTGGGGTAGGTACAAGTTCATGTTTTCCAACTCTCAACTCATTAGATAGAAAAAATCTTGAGAAAATCATTCGCGTTTGCTGTCATGACTTTTTTTGTTCTAATTAATCATCATCATCAAATCCTGTGTTATCCCATGAGGGGCATAGAAACCTGGGGCTGGGCAAGTTGGTCCCGACATTTAAGAAGAGAGTGACCAGCCTCACTCAACTCTGAGCGGCATGACGTGAGTAATAAACCCCACCACCCCCTGGATATAAAGTTACCCAGGCTCAATCCAACTGGAGCGCCTTAATTACCTGCTAAACCACTAGGTACCATAATTTGGTTATATGGTTACCGCCCTGCTTAGTATAGTAAATGGTTTCCTGGTGTACAAGAAACTAATAATAATAACAATAACAATAATAATAATAATAATAATAAACCAAATTTTGGCGCCTGCTGGTTTAGTGGGTAATTATTGTGCTCCAATCGGATTGAGCCGGTTAAAGTTAATATCCAAGGGCTGGTTGAGGTTTACTGCTCATGTAATGCCACTCAGGGATGAGTGAGATTGATTGACTGATTGACTGATTTATAAGGGGTTTGGCACAGCAATGCCTGGCACTGCAGCTGCAAGGCTATTTAGCGCCGTCAACAGTATAAGTGAAGAAAAAACAATGAACCCGGAAAACCAGAAGACTGTCTCACGAGACCAGCTCTCCAGCTCTCAAGGTTCAAAGTTAACAAGGTACCCTCAAATATGAGGGTCTGACTATACTGTAATAATTATATTAAATGAAACAGGCCGACTGATTTCAGAAACTCGACTGCCAAGTACATGTTCTAAAAGGCACCTCATCCAAACTGCAGAGCCTATGCTTGTGGGCAAACCAAGCACAATCTGCCAAAATATGCCTCACAGATTGAGGCACCTGACAAGTTTGGCAAACTGGGGGTACTCGCCCTTCGCAGTGGTTAACAAAAACTTATGAGGAATATATGTATGCCCAATCTTCAAACGACTTATCACGATACCAGTCCTCCGGTCAGGGTGATTAGCAGATGACCAAGGAGCAACTGACATACGAACAGACCTTAACTTTGCATTGGTCACCAGGGATGACCACGATGACTGCCACTTCGAGCGAATATACGTTCGAAGTTTTGGCTTAAAGTCGCAGGGGGGAATACTAACTAGCTCACACGCATTTAAATTACAAGCCTGTTTTGCAGCCCGATCTACAAGCTCATTCTGCTTGATGCCAACGTGGGCTGGCACCCAGCAGAACAGGATATACTTACAACGAACCGCCAGACAAGTCAACCAATACTGAATTTCCAGGACTACAGGATCAGTAGGGACAAAACTCTTCATAAAGGCAATGGCACTCTGGGAGTCAGTACATACCACAAACTTACTTTTATGTTCATAGTAAAACACGTGCTAATGCACTACGGATAGAATACAACTCTGCCGTGAAGACAGAGCATGTATTGGGTAGTCTATATACATCCATGTGGCCATCCACATGAAAGGCACAACCAACTGTCTCACCAGTTTTAGATCCATCTGTAAAGATGGTCCCCTCATCTGAATGAACCTCAGCCGGATGTTGATGGAACGAAGTAACCAACTGAGCCGGAAGACTATTGCTCTTTGACAGGATAATGGGACACACAGAAGGTCTAACCAACTTCCATGGTGGAGTGCAAACCAGGTCGACATGGGCAACTGCTTCAGTTGATATACCAGTTGTCACCAACTCATTAGACAGACGTACTTATGGCAGAATGGAGGATCTATGGCCTCCAGTGTACCCTGCTGCAGGAGCAGTGACATGTCTATAATTTGGATCAGACAGATTAGACTTTACCCTGACCAAGTAGCATAAGGTCATCTCCTCTTGTCTAAGGTCTAAAGGTAACACTTCCACATCTACGTGCATGGATTCAACAGGAGAAGTCCTGAATGCACCCGTGCAGATGCGAAGACCTGCATTTTGAACGACAGACATCCTGTCCAAGTGAGATTTGGCTGCAAAGCCATACGCTTGGCAGGCATAATCCAATTTGGAATGACACAAGCTTCCATATAGTTGGGGCAGTGTAGTTCGGACTGCATCCCAGTCAAAGGATGAAATACATTTTAACAAATTAAAGTCTTTTTTAACGTTCATTACTAACTGATTAATATGGTCTCTGACAGTCAACTTGGAATCCAAGCAGACTCCCAAGAACTTCACTTTCTCCTGGAAAATCAATAGAGACTCATCAAGAAACAAGTTGCGTACTTGCTCGAGTTTACAACTCCTTGTAAACTGGACAGCCGTAGTCTTCGTTGTAGAGAACTTGAAACCATGGTTTGAGGTCCACTGAAAAACAGAATTAATGGCATTCTGCATGCGGTGACATGCCTCAACCGCTGTAGTAGAGGTACAGTACAAGACAAAGTCATCTACAAATAAAGATCCCTTAACATTTACAGGAACTGCAGACATGATGCCATTTATGGCAGCTGCAAACAATGTAACACTTAAAACACTCCCCTGAGGAACACCCTCCTCCTGAGAAAAAGGTTGAGATATAAAAGGACCCACATGAGCCTTTAAGAGTCGGTCTGTTAAAAACATTGTTAAAAATCGGAACATGTAACCTTTAACATTCCACTCAGCTAGCTGATTTAGGATTCCCACTCTCCAGGCGGTATCATAGGCTTTTTCAAAGTCAAAAAAAGACTGCCACTGCTTGCATGTTTCGAGAGAATCCAGACTGGATTTTTCTAGTAAGCAACACCAGAGAGTCTATGGTTGATTGATTCTGCTGAAAACCAAACTGCCTTCAATGAAGGCTGTTTCTGCTCTCGAGAAACCACACCAAACAAGCGTTGACCAGTCTCTCAAACAATTTGCAGATGCAACTCGTCAGAGAGACAGGTCGATAATTATTAACAAGACTAGGATCTCGCCCAGGCTTGGGAATGGGAACAATAACAGAGCTCCGCCAACTATCAGGTAACACACCTGAGACCCATATTCCATTAAATACCCATAAAAGGAATAATTTGGAATTTAATGGGAGCCACTCTAGCAACTTGTAATGGATGCCATCCTCTCCAGGTGAAGTTGGAGAGGATTTAGTCAAAGCAGCCTCCAATTCCTGAAGACAGAAGAGATCGTTATAAGGCTCACTATTATCAGACCTAGGATCTGAAGCCACAGTTTGCTCTCGAACACCTCTAAAATGAGCATCATAGTACTCCGGACTAGATTTATTAGAAAAATGTGAGGCAAGAATATCTGCAACTTTAATACGATCAGTTTCAACATTGTTGTCGACCTGCAAAGCTGGCACTGGTACAGGAACATACTTTACCCTGAGCTTCTGCACCTTATGCCAAAGGAAGCAGCTCGGGCCTGCCGAAGTCAACCCTGAGATGTACTATCTCCAGGAAGACTTCTTGGCCTCCTTGAAAACTCTCTTCTGTTTGGCTCTATTCCATTTAGGGGCTATTTTATTTTAATCTGTAGGATTATTTTCATACCTAAGAAAAGCAGCCCTGGTGGCTTTCTGAGCATTCGCACACTCTTTAGCCCACCAGGGAACAGCTGGACGTCTAAGGCATCCTCCCGTCTTTAGTATAAAATGTGATGCCCCATCTAAAATGACATTGTATATAATCATATGCCACTAGAGGATCAGGAAAGAGATCATACTCTATCCTTACCTCCAAAGCTTGCATGTAGCCAGCCCAATCAGCCTCTTCAAGTTTCCACGTGGGAAGACATGCTGACGGACTGTTCCAACCACACACCAAATTAATCGGAAAATGATCACTGCCACACAAGTCTGAAAGGACTGACCAATAGTAGTCAACTGCCAAGACAGGGGAAGCAAGTGTCAAATCTAAATGAGAAACTCTATTCCTTGATATTTCATGCCACATAGGGGAACCATCATTTAAATGAACCGCCTCACTGATAACGACGAACTCCTCAATGACAGATCTCCTTGAACAAAGTTGGGAACTCCCCCACATGGAATTATGTGCATTAAAATCACCCAAAATAAAAAACGGTGGTGGTAATTGAGTAACAAGATTGAGCAATTCAGGACAAGATAAGTCATGGCCCAATCGGTGGCTCAATCCAAGCTCTATATTAAGTGAACACAGGGTGATGTGCCTGTCCAATACAACAGACACAGCACAAGCTTGTAAATCTGTATTAAGACAAATAGTTTTATGCTGAACTGAGGTACAAACAAGGATAGCAGTCCCACCCTGGGGGTGATCATAAAAAGGAACGGATCGGTAAGACACCCAGTCAAGACCAAAGTTGAGGCTAGTATTGTCCAGCTTTGTCTCCAGCTGACAGACCACATCTACATTAAGTTCATGCACTAGGGATTTATGCTGTTCAGAATCTGAATGAAAACCCTTACAGTTCCACTGTAAAACAGACATAGGATTATTTCTTATTCGAGATCGACTGTATTCTACTAGTAGGTTTACTAACTTTATCTTTCCTGTTCTTGTCAGGAAAGACCTTAGGTACAGATGATGCTCTCTTAATATTTGATGAACCTGACTGACTAATCTTAGGAGTAGAGTTTAGTTTTCAAACTCCTTGAAAAGATGTCTCCAACTTATGAATCCCTTCCTTAAATCTACTCTTAGAAGGAGTTGCCTTGTGAATACTTCAAGAAGTATTAGTAACCACTGACTTGGGAGCAGAAAAGGCATTAATACCCAAAGGACCGTCCTCTGACCGGAGGGATATCTCCTCCTCCTCCCTGTCAGATAAAACATTCTTGATGACTGAAGAATCCGACTTACCTATCATAGGATTAAAGCTAAATTTGGAAACTCCTTGAGAAGAAGTCTCCAACTGATGAATCTTTTCCTTAGATTTACTCTTCATTGAGGTTGTCTTTTAAATACTTTGGGAAGTATTGCTAGCCACTGACCTGGAAGTGGAAAGGGCATTAGCACCCGAGGAGCCATCCTCTGACTGGAGTGACATCTCCTCCTCCCTATCGGATAAAAGAATAAACTGGTTCTTAGTCTCCAAAACAGGTCCGGATTTGACTGGAGGTGACCTAGTTCGACCCCTTAAGCTGGGGAGACAAACCCACCAAACCCATCACCTTCAGAGGATGAGCGCGTCTCGGCTTCTTTCCGAGACTTAGTAACAGTGGAAGGACCTGCTACTGGGTTATCACCACCAGTAGAAGGATTATCCTTCCCCTTCCTAGTAGTAGATTCAGGTTTTGCAGCTTTCCTATTGGCAGAAGGACCTGCTGCAGAGTTGCCATCACCCGTAGAATGCTTGTCCTTCTTAGTTATAAATTTTGGTTTTGCACCATTGATGTTTAGGCCTTTGGCACTCTGGGAGAAGGAAGCTCCTTCCCTTGGTGCTGAAGTAGCAGCAACGTGAGCAAATGATCTACCTGGGGTGGGTTGGGTTCGCTTTAGCAAAGCTAAAGCTTGCCCAATGCTAATGTGCTCAGCATTAGCTTTAACTACCACCTCCTGCTCAAACATCCACCGTGGACATTCCTTAGCAGTGATGGCATGGTCACCACCACAGCTTCCGCAATGAGGGTCCTGAGAGCAGTCTCCATGTTCTGGCTGAGAACACTTTCGACACACCTTAGCATCCTTGCAAGCACTTGAAGCATGTCCATATCTAAGACTATTGAAACACTGCAATGGCTTTGCCTTGTGCGGTCTCACGTTGATATGCAGCCTATCAATACAAACAGATGAAGGTAAGACACTATCGGTAAAGGAAAACTGATACAAACCACATTAGGAGGACACATATGAAGGATTTCACACTCCTTGAAGTCAGCAAGGTCATGGCAGAAAACCACTCCCTTAGCGTAACTAAATGTCCTGTGTGGTTTAATTTCAGCTAACATAGAATTGTCTAGCTTTAAACCAGTTTGCATTCGAGACTGTTTCAGAAGGAGTGCAATTTAAAACACTCCTCTTACCATACTTTTTAATAGAATCAGATGGTAAATGACCAATTCTTTCCTCAATAAAACAGCAGACTTTAATAAAGTTTGCACGTTCTGAACGAACAGTTGCAAGAAGCCACTTGGGATAGGACAGAGATCTATTCCATGGCTTTGCAGTGACTGTTATAGACTTTGCATAATCCTTAGGCATGTATGCATCTGCATCATGAAGAAGTATTCTGCTAAGAGACACACTCAAATCAGTATCAGAACTCTATGTTGATAAAGCACAAGAAGCATCCTCAGCCCTTGCAAACTGAGAACAACATTCCCATCTGTTAACATTATCACGCCATTTAATTTTGATCTTCTCAACTACATCAAATGGCTCCAACATCTGGCATACAGAAATGTAGTCACAGTGTGGCCACCTGGTCAGGGTCAAAACACGTTTATTGATCCCACAAGGTCCAGCCCTGGAGGCAGTGGAACCTGCATCATCTAAAGAGGGAGAGGGTAAGTGAGAGGAATTCACATCCATGATCAGGGTCGTTCCGGGTTTGTCAACAGGAGAATCAGTTGTGCTTAGAATTTCATTACTGGCTGCCAGAGCCATAATTAACCTGAGGAAATAAACGGTCCATTCAGGCAGAGCCTCCCACCTGAATAAGACTATATATATAGCACTGATTCGTCAGGCCAGTGAGGTATCCTGTCACGACAGCCAGGGATAAGGGGGGCTGCCAACCCGCTCTTAGCCCAGGTACAACCAGCAGAGCTTTCCCCTTTTGGACGGTATTTGCTCTTGCCCAGAATTAGGGGTGTCAAATTGGCTCACCCAACTCTAGGTGAGAGAGCCCCCCCAGTACGGCAAACCTCTGCCCATGCAGGGGGGGCAGGGATGAGTGAGGCTGGTCACTCTCATCTTAAATGTCAGGACCAACTGCCTAGCCTCAGGCTCCTATGCTCCTCATGAGGCAATGTAGGATTGGATGATAGATGGATGGATGGATAATAATGACCAGTAAAGTGTACTTTGTGAGTGTGTGACAAGTGAGTGAGCACCATGTTATGACAATTTTCCTCTGATATATTGCTTCTTCATGATCGTGGCTGAAAAATGAAAAATATACAAACAAAAAACATTTTCTCACATACACCCACACAGACACAGAAAGACACAAACGCTCCCTTCGAAAACTCAAGATTCCAAGGGGTTCCTATTCCTTTATGGATGAAATTTTAGTTAATAAAATTTTTTGAATGAATCCATCACATGCTGAAAGAATTTCAACTCTACTTCACATAGGCGTAAAGCTACTAGCTTCTGCTTAGCGTGACGATTGGGTAGGGCCAGGCCACTCATTTCCAAACATAACAGAGTAAACATCGTTTGCTCATTCATAATAATAATAATAATAATAATAATAATAATAATAATAATAATACAGGTGGTCCTCCCCTAACGCGGTATGCTGTAGCGTGATTTTGCTCTAACATGGCATGATTTTGCGGACAGAAATAAACATTCTAACATGGGCACTATTTGAACCGGGCAGGCTGTGATGTGGTGTGCATCGCGCAGCCTCACAATACCTGATGTCATCGCCCGCCAATCATGCTTTGCCTTTCTTGCTCTCCCAGCCACCCAACCAATCAGGACCCCCCTACCTCCCTCCCACTTCCCATGTTCCCCACTCAGCCCACTCCTACCCACACCACCCTCCTCAGCTTGCCTTGTGTTGCAAGACACACTGCCCATGTTAGCTCCACATAGCATTTTTCCCTGCTCAGGATGGCCGCCAACGCAACTCCTGGACCTAGTGGCGTGTGTCCGAAAAGAAAGAGGATTCACCTCAGCCTCAAAAAGAAGATGGAAGTTACCAGACTGATAGATGCCAGGGAACCGAAGACAGCAGTTGCATGTTCCTACAAACTCAACAAGTCCAGCATCCGCACAACATACTCCAACAAGGCTGACATCCGTGCTTGCATGAAGAATTTTGGTGCTAACGAAGCAGATACTAGATCCATCATCACTCCAAAAGCCACAATCATTATGGAGAGCCTACCAAAAGAATACATTCAGTGGCAGGAAAGAAACCTCATGCCGGTGTCAGCCTTCGATCTGACAAGGCCGCCTGCTTTTTCAAGGTGGCGTGTAGGAAATATCCACCAGCAAAGCTATCTCAATGAACATTTAAGGCTTCCACTGGGTGGCTGTCGTCTTTTGTCCATTGCAAGAAGCTGAAGAACCTTAAACTGTCTGGAGAACGGGCAACTAATGACGAAATGCAAGTGGAGAAGCACCCTGATGTCCTGAAGGATATCATCGAGGAGGGGGGTTACAAAGCAGAGCAAGTTTTTAATATGGACAAAAGTGGCCTTCTGTGAAACAGAATGCCAACATCAACCTACAGTGTCAAGACAACAGCAAAAGCAAAAGGAGGGAAGGCTGACAAGAGCAGGGTATCAGTTTTGTTTTGTTGAAATGCTACAGGAAGTTGCAAAATGAGGCCACGGGTCATTCTCCTTTCCCTCACGACCACACGCCTTTCGCCACTTACAGAACATAGACAACTCAGGGGTTTATTGGAGGCAGCCAAGGAAGGCATGGATGACAAAGTCACATCGTCACCGACTGGATAGACAACTGCTTCGTACCTGATGCAGGATGTCACTGTAGGCAGGAAGGCCTGCCTTTTAAGGTCATCCTGCTGATGGACAGTGCCTCTGCACATCCACACCTCCTCATTGGCAGACACAAGAACATTAGGGTGGAGTTTCTGCCACCTAACACCACGTCACTTCTCAAGTCCTCGGACCAGGAAGTGATCACCAATGTAAAGTTTCTCAATCAACGACAATTGTTCAGGCAGTTGCTTACTGCTACAGACACCCAAGAAGAACTTCAGCAGCTGCACCAGGAGGAGGAGGAAAAGCAGGAAGGGAGTGACACAGAGGCCGCCGCCACCACCACCAACGCCGCCGCCGCCACCACCACCCAGGATGAAGTCATCTCCGGGGTGAATGTGAGCAAGTTCTGGAAGCTGTACATCATTTGACATGCTGTGAACAACCTCCTGGCAGCCTGGAGAGAAGTGAACACAGCCACAATAAACCATGCTTGGTGCCGTGTAGCTCCACAACTCTGCACAGAGAAAAGTGAGTGTTCAGGTGGCTGCTGATTCGGCCTCAGCAACAGAGTCTGTCACGCGCTCTGTGCCCGGTTGTGGTGAGGTGACGGTAAAGGAGGTGATGGAGATTGCCAGGGACACCAGTGACACTTCAGATGAGCGGATTATGTAAGAAGTAGAGCAACAAGACAGGGACGAAGAGGAGAGGGAACAGCTAGAGGAAGAGAGGGAGGCCAGACCAGCGGGTGAACCTAGCAGTGAAGTTTTAAGTCAAATCCTGAGTTGAGATGAGTCTCTCAAGGAGTTCACCTTTGACAGTGACCCTTCCCTTCCATGAGGTAACGACGTGATTAAGCAGATTGTTGATGCAGTCAGCGTCTACAATCATATGCACATTGACCGAGTAAACCAGAGTAAACAGTCACTGATCACTCGTTACACCCAGACAAGCTGCCACTGGTCTACAGCATGAGGATATCCAGTGACAGCAGGATGAGGAATCTATGGAGGACCTAGAAAGTGATGTTTGGTGCACTGCTAGTGAAACAGACTCTGATGGATTTTAGTGTGTGTTCTCCCCCTCTACCTCATCTCCAGCAACGTGTGCTCTTCCCCTCACATATGGTACAGTACAATAAATAAAAAACGTCCTGCACTGACCTACAGTGGGGCCTCACATCTGGCGGATACAGAAGTCTAAAAAAAAATCATGTTAGATGCGAAACCGCCAGATCTGGGTCAAACTTTAAATGGAGGAAAAATTAACAGGAGTCTTTTGTCACACAAAATTTACCCTATTTTACAAATTTTTGTACTTTTATCCCAAGGAAGTTAAATATAACTACACCATCAATATAAATAAGTAAAGGAAATAAAAACTCATCATTATCAAGTTCAGGAGTGTTTATTGGGCTAAAGTGTGAGTAATTGGTTGACAAATAACTACTGGGTAGCAGCTTGGGTTGCTGCCTCATCGTCTCTCCCAAGGTTGCCATTGTACTATTGTAATAAGTCCTGGCTGATCACTGCCAAACACAAGAACCAGGTACAAAAATTAGTCAGGCAAAGTGGTAGCTGTTGACTGTGAGGTGGCAGCATACACAATGGTGTCTTCACAAGGTGGCCCCAAGTGCCGAGCAGGATACACACAGAATATTGCATGGCAAGCGCCCGCCAGATGCGGGGCTTTGGAAAGTTTCTAACCTGTTGCCAGATGTGAAACTGACAGATAAAAAAAACACCAGATGCGAGGCCCCACTGTAATGTATTTTTTTATAACTATATTAATCCTCTCAGGAGGTTTAAATTGGGGGATATAAAAAAAATCTGCACCACAAGGGAGGAAAAAGTGGACTTTGGGCAAGGGTGGGGAAAGAAATAGGGGTTTTCAAGAGTCCTTCTAACGCGATATCTGCCTAACGCGAGGTTGGTGTGGAAGCAAATACAGGATCCACGTTAGGGGAGGACCACCTGTAATACAGTAAAACCTCAATACATAGACCAGAATTTGCTTTTATCGGACTCAAGGAGCTACCGGACTAAATTCCTATATCTCATTGGATCCCAGAGCTGCTGGGTGAGGCACTGCACTGGGAGGGTACTAAGCGAACTGCCCTCCGCCTATCAGCTCATAGACGCGAAGCTCATAGGTCCCTACCTGGGGGTTCCCTACTTTATCAAGATTTGAAAATTCCCAGTTCTGCCCAAATACTGTGGACACTGGGCTCCAAGGGGATATTTTGGAAAAAAAAGTCTGATAAAGCCAGAAGCAGTCCGGACTGCCTGATCACTTCAGCTATGTTCACCACAATAAGGTAAATAAAAGACATGTTTATCAGTGTACAGTATAGTATTATTATATATATTATACCATTTGATTAATGTAGTGAAGTTATAACACAGTACAGTACCACAGTGGTAGTCAAAACAGTTTAAAAACCGTTCATACGATCCGGACTAATGTCTGATATATCAGAGAAGGTCCGGATTAGTAGGGGGAAGTCCAGATGTCGCTTTTATCGGAATTTCGCATTTTTCGGAATGGTTTGGGCCCCAATTAGTCCGTTATAGTAAGGTCTTACTGTAATAGTAATAATAATAACAATAACAATAATAACTATCTATCTATCTATTTCAAGATGCCTTAACCCGTACCGCGCTAGCAATGTAGACCTACATCCCCCTCTAAAATGCTAGTGACACAGATCTACGTCCAGCAGCACTGAGAAGTCATTGCAAGCAACCTAAGTAAAATGGAAGGTAATAACATATCTTGCTAACTTAGAATTTCTCCGCTACGCTACCAATGCTGATTTAGCAGCGCGAGAGGTACGTGAGTCTTCACAGGTTCACAGCTGCTCTGCTCTCTCTCAGTAACCTTGAAGGCTTCAGAGGTTGAGTGGCACCAATCCGATTCGATTCAAGTAACTTTCTGTTTTTGGTGATTCCAACTCGATTCAAATAACTTTCTGTTTTTGGTGATTCCAACTTGATTCAAATAACTTTCTCTTTTTGGTGATTACTTTCATTAGTGCCAGGGATCTTATATTGATGTCTTAAGCCCATTTAGCAAAAAAAAAAAAAAAAAAAAAAAAAAAAAAAAAAAATCCAACATTGGTTCACAGGCTCACAACCACTCCGCTCTCACAGTAACCTTGAAGATTTCAGGGGTTGAGTGGCATCAACCTGACTCGATTCAACCAACTTTCTGGCTTTGGTGATTGCTTTTATTAGTGCCAGGGATCTTAAATTGATGTATTATGCCCGTTTAGCCAGAAAAAAAAAAAAAAAATCCAAAACAAGTTCACAAGCTCATAGTCGTTCTGCTCAGTAACCTTGAAGATTTCAAAGGTCAAGTGGCACCAACCTGACTCAGCTCAATGAACTTTCTGGTTTCAGTGATTACTTTTAATAGTGCCAGGGATCTTATATTGATCAGTGATTACTTTTAATAGTGTCAGGGATCTTATATTGATGTATTAAGTCCATTTAGCCAGAAAAAAAAATCCAAAATCGGCCAGTGTAGAGGGTTATGAGTTTTTTTTTTTTTTGCCCAGTGCGGTACGAATTAATCCCATAAGGGGTGGCCACAAACAACTCACCTCCATGTCGCCCTGTACCCTGCCATTTCACTGCCCTTCTCCCAGCTCACACACCCCTCTCTCATTTACCTCTCCATCCCTTTTCGTCTATCTCATCCTCAACCTCCCCCTCCCTCTCCCCCCCTTCCACCTCACTCACATACACTCTCCTCGTTAGTCTCACGCTCTCCATCTTCCCCACATGGCCAAACAACCTCAATGCATTTCTAATGCTTTCTATCACATCCACATCCACACCACAACACTCCTTCCACGTCCTCATTTTTCAGTCTGTCTCCATGTAACTCCACATGCTCCTCTCAAATAACTCATTTCCACTGCTCTCACTCTTGACTTGTGTCCTTCCAGCAGGGTCCAAGCTTCATTTCCATATGTTAGAGTTGGTATAACAATGCTATCATATAGTGACTTTTTTACTTCCATGCTCACGGCCCTATTTCTCATCACCGCTTTCAAAGACCGGCAACCTTCCATTCTTGTTGTTCCCTTTCAAGCACTTCATTCTCCAAACTTTCATCCTTACTCATCACACTACCAAAATGATTAAATGCACTCACATTTTCCATTTCCTCATCACTCAACCTCCTGTACATTCAGACTCTTCATTTCTCTCAAAGACCATAACTTTAACCTATATTCACCTTTGGATTCCGTTTCTTACACACTCTCTCCCAAACTCATTCACCAAGCCTTACAGTTCCCCTTTGTTTTCACTTAACAATACAGTATATATCATCTGCAAACACCAGTACAGGAAGTTTCCAAATGCTGCCCTCTCTCATTAGCGCTGCTCCAACATCCACTGCCCTACCTTGTATCCCTTTTATAACCCCATCCATATACAGATTGAACAATCATATAGACATTATACATCCCTGTTTCAATCCAACATTCAGATAGAAAAATTCACTCAGTTCATTATCCACAGATACTGCTGCCTTTGCACCCTCATACATACTCTTCACAGCATTCAACAAATTCCTATTTACTCCATATGCTCTTAATATTTTTCACATTCCTTGTCTATCCAGTCTGTCATATGCTTTCTCCAAATCCATGAAGGCCGCATACAACTCCTCTCCCTTCTCTAGAAATTTTCATTAAAGACGTAGGGATGAATATCAGACCTACACAGCCTCTTCCCTTCCTAAAACTTCCCTGTTCTTCACCAATCCCTCTGTTAGTTCCCTAACTCTGTCAATAAGTATCTTACCTTATACTTTCCCTATCACACTCAGAAGACAAATGCTCCTATGATTAACACACACTTCTTTTTCCCCTTTTCCTTTGTACAAAGGATTGTATGGGTGAGGATGAAAGTAGGTATACAAGCATGGGCGATTGTATGTGTGTATGCTCCAACAGAGGATCGAGTGGCAAGAGTGAAAGATGAGTTTTGGGCGAGAGTAGAAGCATGTATGGACAAGTTTGAGAGGAGCGAGAGAGTGCTGTTGATTGGAGACATGAATGGCAAAGTTGGGAATGTACGAGTGGATGGAGTGGTTGGTCAGTGGGGTGTGCCAGCTGAAGTAGATGGGAATGGTAGTGCTTTGGTGGACATCTGTGCTGGTAAGGGGTTGGCAATAGCCAACACCTACTTTCGTCATAAGATGATCCACCGGTATACATGGAGAGTAATGAGGATGGATGGATGGTGAACTTGTTGAACGAAAGGCAATGATAGACTACGTGTGTGTGGATGAGCGAATGAGAAGACAAGTGTTGGATGCAAGAGTGTGGAGAGGGTGGGGGAATGGAGTCTCGGACCATCACTTAGTGATGGCCAAGGTAGAGCTGCAAAGAAAGTGGTTGAGGAGGCGAAGGGGAAGACAGGAGGAAGCAGCTCCTGTGAGAAGATTGGAGAAATTGCAAAATAGTGAGAAAAGGACAGAGTATAAGAGCATAGTGGAAGAAAGATTGGGAAGGTATGAGCTAGAGCAGATGGAAGGGGTGGAAGACGTATGTAAGATATTCACGGAAGAGATAAGCGCAGCGTGTGAGGCGGTTTGTGGAGTGAGGAGGAGATGCAAGGGTGTGCAAGGGACAGCATGGTGGAATGATGAGGTGAAACGAGCTGTGGAACAAAAGAAGAAGGCATATGGTGAATGGTTGGCAAGTAGAGGTAGGGGAGAAGATGAGAGAGAGAAGAGAGAGGTATATGTGAGCAGGAGAAGGGAGGTTAAGAGACTGGTGAAGGAGAGTAAGAAGAAAGTGGATGAAGAGTTTGGGAGGAATCTGAGTTTGAAATGGAGGGAGAGTAAGAAATTGTTTTGGAAGGAGATAAAGAAAGTAAGGCAGTGTGAAAGGGGAAATAGTAGGGGAGTGAAGGATAGGAATAATAGATTGTTGGTGGAGAAGAGAGAGAAAGTGAGGAGATGGAAGGAGCACTTTGAGGATTTGTTGAATGTAGAGAGTGAGAGCAGTGTGAGTATAAGTGGTTGGGGAATGGCTGGGAGAAGAAGAGATGAGAGGAGGGAGGAAGAGATCAGTAGGTCGGAAGTAGTGGAAGCGATGAAGAAGATTAAGCTGGGAAAGGCCCTAGGAATTGATGGAGTGTGTGGTGAAATGCTTAGGTATGGGGGTGAGATTGTTGTGGAGTGGATATGGAAGTTGTGTAGATTGGCTTGGGAAGATGGAAGGGTTCCAGAGGACTGGAAATCAGGTATAATTGTTCCTCTGTACAAAGGAAAAGGGGAGAGAGAAGTATGTGGTAACCATAGGGGTATTTGCCTTCTTAGTGTGACTGGTAAAATATATGGTAGAATACTCATTGATAGGGTTAGGCATATGACAGAGGAGCTAGTTGGAGAAGAACAAGGGGGATTTAGGAAGGGAAAAGGGTGTGTAGACCAGATATTTGTTCTAAGATGTTTAGTGGAGAAGTATCTAGAGAAGGGAAAGAAAGTGTATGCTGCCTTCATGGACTTGGAGAAAGCTTATGACAGAATAGATAGGCAAGGTATGTGGAAGGTATTAAGAATATATGGAGTGGAGGGGAAATTGTTGAGTGCTGTGAAGAGTATGTATGAGGGAGCTAGGGCTACGGTGCGAGTGGATGGTGAGCTGAGTGAGTTCTTTGATCTCAATGTGGGACTGAAACAGGGGTGTGTAATGTCTCCATGGCTGTTTAATATATATATGGATGGGGTTGTAAAGGAGGTTCAAGGTAGGGCAGTGGATGTGGGGGTGGCCCTAATGAATGAGGGTGAGATTTGGAAGCTTCCGGTGTTGCTGTTTGCTGATGATACAGTATTGTTGAGTGAAGATGAATGGGAGTTGCAAGGTTTGGTGAATGAATTTGGGACAGTGTGTAGGAGGAGGAAGCTGAAAGTTAATGTAAACAAAAGTAAAGTTATGGTGTTTGAGAGGAATTAAGTCACTGAGTGTGCAGTGAGGTTGGATGGTGAGGATATGGAGAATGTGAGTGCATTCAAGTACTTGGGTAGTGTGATGAGTAAGGATGGAACTTTGGGGGATGAAGTAAATGAAAGGGTACAGCAGGGAAGGAAGGTTGTTGGTACACTGAAAGCAGTGATGAGAAATAGGGAGGTGAGTATGGAAGTTAAGAAGTCACTGCATGATGGTATTGTGATCCCTACCCTGACGTATGGAAGCGAGGCGTGGACCTTGCAAGAAGGGAACAAGTCAAGAGTGAGAGCAGTGGAAATGAGTTACTTGAGAGGAGCATGTGGAGTGACGTGGAGGGACAGGTTGACGAATGAAGAAGTGAAGGAACGTTGTGGGGTAGATGTGGATGTGGTTGAAAAGATTAGGAGAAATATACTGAGGTGGTTTGGACATGTGGAGAGGATGGAGAATGAAAGACTGACTAAGAGGGTGTATGTAGGTGAGGTGGAGGGAGGGAGAGGGAGGGGTAGACCGAGGATGAGGTGGAGGGATGGAGTTGAGAGGTATATGAGGGAGGGGGGGGGTGAGCTGGGGGGAGGGTAGTCAAATGGTGGGTGACAGAGTGACTTGGAGGCGTTTTGTCTGCGGCCACCCTTTGCGGGATTAGGGCGTCGGGCTATAGATAGATAGATAGAGATAGAGAATAATTGATGTCTTAAAGACATCTCCTGCAGTGCACTTTTCCATCACAGAATAGGGCCACTACATCTATATAGGTCTCGCAAGATGCAGTACCTTTGACAAATTCTGGGTCACCCAGCATAATCAGTGTTAGAGTTTGTGCTGAAGCCCTTAAATTTAAACACTGTACAGTAGTGATAAACAGTCTCCCAAATGCACAAACTGCTTCCATAAGTCACAAAGAAGCTGATTTCAATTCTCAGTTGCTTGCTCATTTTGCATCCACTAGAGTGTCCAGTTATGATTTCGCATAGGAACAGATCAATAGAAAACACTAACTCTGACAATTCAAAAAACTAATGATCCCCTTCAGTTAAAGTAACTGAAAATTCGTCTTCTAAACATTTGTTCCATTCCTAACAAGACAAAGAGTATTAACGCTTGTTAAACTGCAGACATCATTTGAGGCACAATGAAAGTCTGCACAGGTCACTGCAAGCCTCTTATAAGATACAGTTTACATTGGTTATAAAACAATGACTCAGGGGAGGTGAACTACCTCACAAATAATCAGCAAAACAAGGGTCAACAAAATTCAAAATCAACATCAGCTTGACATTCTGAGTTTGACTAAAACAAATGTTCTTTTCAATGCCTTGTCTAAGTCTACCTCTATCTATCTACAGCCCGACACCCTAATCCCACAAAGGGTGGCCGCAGACAAAACGCCTCCAAGTCGCTGTCACCCACCATTTGACTACACTCCCCCCAGCTCACTCCCCCCTCCCTCATATACCTCTCAATTCCATCCCTCCACCTCATCCTCAGTCTCCCCCTCCCTCTTCCTCCCTCCACTTCACCTACATACACCCTCTTTGTCAGTCTTTCATTCTCCATTCTCTCCACATGTCCAAACCACTTCAGTGTATTTCTCCGAATTTTCTCAATCATATCCACATCCACCCCACAACATTCTTTCACTTTTTCATTCATCAACCTCTCACTCCACATGCTCCTCTCAGGTAACCCTTAGTCACATTCTGTAACTAGAATGTCACTCAGTAGAGCGCATACCTCCGCCAAGGCCCAACATGCAGTTCCTTTTAATTCAATCACATCCTATTTCTTACTGTATGGGAGCTGGAAAAAGACTACTCCCCTATAAAAGCATATTTAAATCCGTTAGATCCAGAATTTTATATGGATCCATGCCAAACTGTACACATTCATAGATATCAACATCCTAAATATGCCTGATTTTTTTTTTTTTTTCAATATCCATGCAATATTCACTGAAAAATTTATGAAAATGTAAAAAAATGTCCTACCTAACAATGTTAATGAAAGTGAAAAAAAATTCGTGGATCTGCACCTTTATCTCTCTCTCTATATATATATATCTATTCATCTATCTATCTCTCTCTCTCTTTGTCTCTCTCTCTCTCTCTTTCTCTCTCTCTCTCTCTCTCTCTCTCTCTCTCTCTCTTTCTCTCTCTCTCTCCGGATCCGCACCAAATTTTATGGAGTCTATTCTGGGCCAAGGCCCATTCTTCTATCAAGTTTCATGGAAATCCGTCCAGTAGTTTTTGTGTAATCTTGTTCACAAACCAACCAATCAACAAACACGCGGACAGGGGTAAAAACATAACCTACTCGGCGGAAGTAATAAGTTTTCCCAGGAATGCTGCTGACCATCCAGGTGGAGGTGTAGCACTCATCTGCTTTGTGGTATTCACAAAATGTTTCTTAGACAGTCAGACTTTATCCCACCATTGTTTGAATTTATGGATGTATCAATAAACATCCATCAGCAAATTATTAGAATATGGAACTACATATCGACCATGTCATCCAGGCACTGATCAAGATTTCACAGAAGAGTTTGGTCAGTTTCTTGAAGCATTTTGTTTTGAAATATGGTGAACTGCTTGTTTACGGTGATTTCAAATACTGAATTGACAACCTTAGACTGAAACCTTTTTCTTCTGAATTTCCTGTACAGACTGACCAGAATAATTTTTAAAATCTTGTTCATCAATCAACTCATATCTCAGGACACAGCCTTGATTTAATCTTATCCCCTGTTGGTTCTAGTTGCATACTGGAAGTGGAGGTTGATTCCACTGACCTTTTCATCTCAGACCACACTTTGATCATTTTTGGGTTTGAAATTCCAAAACTCCTTTCTTATAAAAAGGTTTTCAGGTTCAGAAACTGTAAGAATATTGATCAAAATCTGATCTTTTATTATGTCGATCAGTGTTTAAACTCCACTGACTATTCTGATCTTCATTCTCATGATTTAATGAAAATATATATATAACAATGAGTTTAAGTCTATCTTTGACCACCATTATCCTGAAGTAGTAAAGACAATCACTGTACATAATTCTCCGTGGTTTGGTCCATCCATCAGTTCACTGCACAAATAATGTAGGAAACCTGAACATGAATGGTACTTGTGATGGACCAGCCTGACAAAACTGAATTATGTGTATTTTTTACTGAGTCGTAGTTTACCTAGTTGTGAATGTATGGCAAATGAGCTATGCTCGAGGGGTCACATCTCTGTTTCTCAATAAGTCAAATTCTGCTTTGAACTTGTTTAAGTTATTAGACTGGACGATCTCTTTGTCCAGGCTATTCCACAGGTCTACCATATGCATCAATATGGAAAACTATATTTCTTGATATCCTTCAAGCAACTTGCTATTTCTGCTTCACTTCGTGTCCTCTTGTTACTCTCCCATCCCATACAATCAGATCTTCTCTGTCAATTTTTTATACTCCCATCCTGGCCCTGAACACTACAATCATGTCAACCCCCCCTCTCTCCTTTCTTCTAAGGAAGGCAGGTCTAGTTTTTCCAGCCTTTCCCAATACGACTGATCTGCCAGGCTAGGGACCATCTTGGTTGCTGTTCTTTGTATTCTCTCGATCTTGTTTATATCTTTTTTATGTGGGGACCACACTACTGCCGCATATTCCAACCTGGGGCAGATCATAGCCATCATCAATTTTTTCATCATCTCCTCATCCATGTAATGAAATGCTACTACAGTACTATGTTTGTCAAGATTTTATACGCCTCTCTAACTATCTTGTTAATGTGTTTTTCAGGTGACACATTATCCTGGACCAGCACTCCCAAGTCCTTCTCTTCTCTCACTTTTGTGTCTGTTCATTACCAGTAATTCAGTGATGGTCTCTTGGTAAAGTTGGGAATGTGAAGGTGGATGGAATAGTTGGTGAGTGGGGTGTGCCTGCTGAGACAGATGAGAATGGGAGTGCGTTAGTGGACATTTGTGGTGGGAGGGGGTTGGTGATAGCCAATACCCTCTTCAGGCATAAAATGATCCACAGGTATACATGGCGAGTGATGAGAAGGGTGGGTGGTGAACTGAATGAAAGGAAGGCAATGATTGATTATGTGTGCGTGGATGAAAGGATGCGAAGATGTGTAATGGATGCAAGAGCTTATAGAGGTTGGGGGAGTGGACTTTCTGACCACTACTTGGTGGTGGCCAGAATTAGGATTCAAGTAAGATGGAGGAATAGAAGAAGGGAAAGACGAGAGGAAGGAGTAGTTGCCAGGAGAGTGGAAAGGTTACAAGAGGATGAGAAAAAGGCAGAGTATAAGAGAGAAGTGGAGGAACGATTGGGCAAATATGAATTGGAGCAGATGGGAGACGTGGAAGGTGTGTGTAGGATATTTACAGAAGAAATATGTGCAGCATGCGATGTGGTGTGTGGAAGGAAGAGAAGACGGAGGGGGAGTGCAAGAAACAGCGTGGTGGACTGAAGAGGTGAGACAGGCTCTGGCACAAAAGAAGAAAGCATACAATGAATGGATGAGAAACTGGGGCGTGGAAGAAGTTGAGGGCCGGAAGAGAGAGTTATATGTAGAAAGAAAGAGGAGGTGAAAAGATTAGTAAGAGAGAGTAAGAAGAGAGTGGATGAGGAATTTGGAAGGAATTTGAGTGTAAAGTGGAGGGACTGTAAGAAAATGTTCTGGAAAGAGGTGAAAAGAGTAAGACAGGGTGGAAGTGAAGTTAGCAGGGGAGTGAAAGATAAAAATGGTAGATTACTAGTGGAGAAGGGAGAAAAAGTGAGCAGATGGAGAGAACACTTTAAGGAATTGTTGAACATACAGGATGGAAGTAATGCGAGTATAAGTGGCTGGGGAATGGCTGGGAGAAGGAAGGAGGTGAGAAGACAGGAAGAAATCAGTAGGATAGAAGTTGTGGAAGCAATGAAGAAAGTTAAATCGGGGAAAGCCCCAGGAATTGATGGAGTGTGTGGTGAAATGCTGAAGCATGGGGGAGAGATAGTAGTAGAATGGACGTGGAAACTGTACAGATTGGCCTGGGAGGAAGGTAGAGTCCCGGAGGATTGGAAGTCAGGTATAATTATTCCCTTGTACAAAGGAAAAGGGGAAAAAGAAGTGTGTGGTAATCATAGGGGCATTTGTCTTCTTAGTATAATAGGAAAAGTGTATGGTAGGATACTTATTGACAGAGTTAGAGAAAGAACTGAGGAATTAGTTGGAGAAGAACAGGGAGGCTTTAGGAAGGGAAGAGGTTGTGTAGATCAGATATTCATTCTTAGATCTTTAGTGGAAAAGTTTCTAGAGAAGGGAAAGAAGTTGTATGCGGCTTTCATGGATTTGGAGAAAGCATATGACAGGGTGGATAAACAAGGATTGTGGAAAGTGTTAAGAATATATGGAGTAGATGGGAAGTTGTTGAATGCTGTGAAGAGTATGTAGGATGGTGCGAAGGCTGCAGTGCAAGTGGATGGTGAACTAAGTGAATTTTTCTCTTTGAAAGTTGGGTTGAAACAGGGATGTGTCATGTCTCCATGGTTGTTCAATCTGTACATGGATGGGGTAATAAAAGAGGTACAAGGTAGGGTAGTGGATGTTGGAGTGCCCCCCCCCCCTTTTTTTTTTTTAATGCGAGGAAGAAGGAACCAAAGGCCATGAGCTCGCAGTAACAGTTCCCTCCAAGAGAAAAACAAAATACAATAGAGAACCAAATTCAGGATCCGATCATTTTGAGATGCCTGGACACACTGCGTTTGAAAGACTGGAGATCATAGGCAGCAGGAAATACAGACAGAGGGAGACAGTTCCAGAGCTGACCTGTTGCATAAATGAAAGACTGGGAGTAACGGTTAACTCTTGCATTAGAGAGTTGGACAGAAAAGGGATGAGAGTTTGCTGCCAGACGGGTGCTACGCGCCCGTCGTAGGGGTGGAGGAATGCAAGCAGACAGTTCAGAGGAGCAGTGACCATTAAAGTAGCGATAGAAAAGAGATAAAGATGCAACAGTGCGGCGAAACGACAGAGGTTGAAGGGAGTCAGTAAGAGGAGGAGAGTTAATGAGACGAAAAGCCTTTGACTCCACCCTATTGAGAAGAGCTGTACGTGGGGAGCCTCCCCACACATGAGAGTTGTACTCCACATAGGGGCGGATAAAACCCTTGTATAGAGTCAACAATTGTGCAGGGCTAAAGAAAGAGCGGAGTCAGCTTAGCACACCCAATCTCTTGGAAGCAGATTTTACAAGAGATGTAATATGATCTTTCCAAGATAAGTCCCGAGTAAATGAAACCCCAAGCATGTTCAAGGATGATGCAGGATTAAGCTGAATATTATTAAACATTAGTGGGTATACCTGTGGAAGATTTTGTCGGGTTGATAGGTGTAAGAACTGAGTCTTAGATGCATTAAAGACAACCATATTATTTTTACCCCAGTCAGAGATACAAGCCAAGTCAGACATTAGGTGTGCCATAGCCTCATCCCTTGTTTGTTGAAGTAACTGTTGAGATGGGCGTTGTGGGAACCGAATGGAAAGGTGAAGGGTGGAGTCATCAGCGTATGAGTGGATAGGGTTAGATGTACAGCTTAGAAGATCAATGATGAATAAAAGGAAGAGAGTTGGTGATAGGACAAAGCCCTGAGGAACACCACTGTTGATAGATCTAGGAGAAGAACGATGGCCGTCTACAACAGCGGCTATAGAACGACCAGAAAGGAAGCTAGCGATGAAGGCACAGATAGAAGGATAGAAACCGTAGGAGGGCAGTTTGGAAATTAAAGATTTATGCCAGACTCGATCGAAAGCCTTTGAGATGTCAAGTGAAATGGCAAAGCTTTCGCCAAAGTCCCGAAAGGAGGATGACCAGGAGTCTGAAAGGTAGGTGAGAAGATCGCCAGTGGAGCGTCCCTGACGGAACCCATACTGACGATCGGAAAGAAGGTTGTGATAGGAAAGATGCCTTAAAATTTTTCTATTAAGAATTGACTCGAAAACTTTTGAAATACAGGACGTTCAAGCAATTGGACGATAGTTGGAGGGTTGGGAGCGGTCACCCTTCTTTGGAACTGTCTGAATGAGAGCAAACTTCCAGCAAGAAGGAAAGGTACAAGTTGACAGACAAAGGCGAAAGAGTTTGCCTAGGCAGGGTGTAAGCACAGAAGCACAGTTCTTGAGAACAACAGGAGGGATAGAGGATAGTGTTTGGAAACTCCCTGTACTGTTGTTTGCAGATGATACTGTGCTGTTGAGTGAAGACGAAGGGGAGCTGCAAGGCTTGGTGGATGAGTTTGGGAGAGTGTGTAAGAAACGGAATCTAAAGGTGAATGCAGGGAAGAGTAAAGTGATGGTCTTTGAGAGAGGTGAAGTCAGTGAATGTACAGCGAAGTTGGATGGTGAGGAATTGGAAAATGTGAGTACGTTTAAGTACTTGGGTAGTGTGATGAGTAAGGATGGAGGTTTGGAGGGTGAAGTGCTTGAAAGGGCACAGCAGGGAAGAAAGGTTGCTGGTTCTTTGAAAGCAGTGATAAGAAACAGGGAAGTGAGCATGGAAGTGAAAAAGTTACTACATGACAGCATTGTGATACCACCTCTAACGTATGGAAGTGAAGCTTGGACGTTGTTGGAAGGACACAAGTCAAGAGTGAGAGCAGTGGAAATGAGTTATTTAAGAGGAGCCTGTGGAGTCACATGGAGAGACAGGCTGACGAGTGAGGATATAAAGGAGCGTTGTGGTGTGGATGTGGATGTGATAGGAAGCGTTATGAGGAACACACTGAGGTGGTTTGGTCATGTGGAGAGGATGGAGGGTGAAAGACTGACGAAGAGAGTGTATGTGAGTGAGGTGGAGGGGGGAAGAGGGAGGGGGAGGCTGAGGATGAGATGGAGGGATGGGGTGGAGAGGTATATGAGAGAGGGGGGTGTGAGTTGGGAGCAGGGCAGTGAAATGGCGGGGGACAGGGCGACTTGGAGGCGATTTGTTTGTGGCCACCCCAAACGGGATTGAGGTGTCTGGCAATAAATTAGAAAACATTATCTTGGACCAGCACTCCCAAGTCCTTCTCTTCTCTCACTTTTGTGTCTGTTCATTACCAATAATTCAGTGATGGTCTCTTGGTACTTTTACCCATTTCCAAAATCTTACATTTTTTTGTGTTGAATTTCATTGCCCACATCTGGCTCCAATCATGAATCCTATCCAGGCCCTCCTGCAGTATTTTACAGTCTTCTTCAACTTCTACTCTCCCCATGATCTTTGCATCATCAGCAAACAGACTTGCATAACTCTTCATTCCATCTACCATGTCGTTTATGTATATCAGGAACATTACAGGCACTAACACCAAGTCCTGTGGGACTCCACTTGTTACTTCCCTCCCATCCAGACATCCTGTCTTTTATTATTGTCCTCATTTGTCTGTCTCTCAAGAAGTCTCTCATCCACTCTAAGAAGTTCCCCTTCAGTCCTCCTATGTGTTACAATTTCCACATAAGTAGCTCGTAGGGTACTTTGTCAAAGGCTTTTTCCAAATCTAATTACACACAATCCACCCAACTCTCTCTCTCCTGTAGCACATCTGTTGCCCTTGGGTAGAAACTCTGTGAATTGGAAACACATGACATTCCACTTCTGAATCCAAACTGACTTTCTGTCAATACGTCCATCTCCTCCAGATATTTTATCCATCTGTCTTTCAGGATTCTGTCGCACAGTTTTGCAACCATGTTGGTCAGGGACACTAGTCTATAATTCAGGGATTCTCCCTTGTTCCCTCCTTTATAAATTGGTACCACATTGGCCCTCTTCCATTCCCGAGGTGCTTTCCCTTCTTCCAGAGAACACACAATTAAATTGTGAATCTTATCATCCAGTTGTTCTCTGCATACCTTTAGTATCCAATCAGAGATCCAATCTGGTCCTGAGGCCTTCCTCACATCTTGTGTTTCCAGTAATTTGTATATTTCTTGCACTTAGTCTTTTACATCTTTTAACACTAAATTTCTAGTCACTTGCTCCTCCTCCACAAGATCACTTTCTCTAATGAAGACTTATTGGAAGCATTGTTCATTATTTCAGCTTGCATAACCACATCTTTATTGACATTTCCAAGTACTTTCAGCATTTTTATTCCTTCCTTTTGTTTCAATTCGCCAATAACAAACCTGTAAAACAATTTAGGTTCTTCCTTACATTATTTTGTCAACTTATACCTTTCTCAAAATTTCTTTCTTCCTCTCTACGTATTCTTGTATATTCATTTCTAGTTCTTTTATATGCTTCCTTAGTTCTATCATTACCTCTCTTTCTCCATTTGTTCTATGCCTTATCCCTTTCTTTTTTGCTATAATACACCTTTTGCTAAATCAGTCATCTCTCCATTTCTCTTTCCCACTAACATTTGGCATCTCTCCAGTTCTCCTTCCCACTAACTTTTGGCACATACTTTTCCACACCCCTTACTTTAGAAGTTTAGAAAGATATCCCACTTCTTCTGTATCTCTCTTGTTTCCCATAATTCTCGCTAATCCACTTCTTTAAAAAATTTTCTCAGTCCTGTAAAGTTTGCTTTCCCAAAGTTGTATCTTCCATGCCTGTATAGCTCATCTCTTACCTCCCCATTTCTTTTTATCATTTGGAACTCTATCACAGATGTTTCACAGATTCAATTGCATCAGATTCTTCAGTTAGAATTAAATCTTGTCTTGCTGGTGTGTCATCTCCCCTAAATTTTGTTTCTTCTCTGACCAACTGGGTCATTACATTATCCATTGCTACATTTAATAGTATACTGCCCCATGAATCTTCACAACTTCCTGAGTCCCACTCCTCCCAGTTTACCTGTTTACAACTGAAGTCACCCATCAGGATTATGTTGTTGCTTTTCTCAATCACTTTCAGTAGGAATCTAACCATGTCCAATAACAACATCTGATATTCCTCCTCGTTCCATACCTCTGTCTTGGGGGGACACATGCTACTGCAATGTCTCTCTTGCCTTTCCCTCTGGTTTCTGTTACCATGTTTATCACTTTGCCCAAACCTTCTCCCAGTTGCATACTATCTTTATTTAGGCTGTTTTTCACTGCTATCATCATTCCTCCTCCTGTTTTTTCTATCTCTTCTCCAAATTTTGTATTTCCCATCTCCCATTTGGATTTCATTATTCTCTCTTAGCTTGGTCTCTATGAAGCACATAATGTCAGGCTCATTTACCCTCAAGAAATCGTCTATTTCTAGCCTTGCAGAGATTAGACCACCTACACTAGGACATGCCACTTTCAATCTTTTTGCACTAATATTTATTCTGTCCTCTCTCCCTCTCTCTCTCTTTCACTACCACTTCCTTAATTTCTGATCCATAATTCACCAATAGAACTGTCTTCTCTTCCTTCGTTTTCTGGTCGTTTTTTTCCTTCAGTTCCTTAACGAGTTCCTCCGAGAAAAGCTGTAAATTGCACAGTAAAGACCCTCAAAGCAAAGCATTACCAAAATGTGGTTGATTTATGAGGTGACGATAAAAAAAAAAAAAAATCTGTGGTTATGAATAATCTGCTTAGTCAGAACAATGTGACTGCTAACCCAGCTTCTGCATCTGATGCCCAACTGGCTTCTGGTTTTGTTTCATTCTTCACAGTTATCTCTTATAAGAAATGAACTGGACATTTCTTTTACTGCCAAGCAATTCTTATATCTGTGACCATAATATTTCAATCACTTGACATATTTCATGTGTCACAACTGCCAGATGTGCATGAACAAGAAGTAGACTCTATTTGTAAAATAAGATATACAGAAGATGCTTCTTAGAAGGTAACTTTGTGCAGTCCAAGAAGTGTACCTTGCTCTGGCCCCTACTTAAAAAACCTGGTCTCGATGTTGAGAGCATGTTAAACTATCAACCTGTCTCTATTTTGTCATTCTTGCCTAAGATTACTGGGCAGGAAATACCTGATCAACTTAAACACTACTTGAAAGAAACAGGGTTATTCCCCCAGGTCTGTCAGCATATAGAAAATATCACTCAAATGAAACTGCATTAACATACATTCAAAATAACTTGGTGGCAACACCTGTACTGGGATGTCTTCTCTCCTGGTTCTGTTAGATCTGTCTGTGGCCTCCGATACCATGAACTACTTCTGGATGACCTACATTTTTATGGCATCCATGACGATGCCCTTTTACTCTTATAGCTGAACCTGTCTCACAGATCTCAGAGAGCGGCATTTGACCAGGCTTGCTCAGATTCAGTTCTCCTGTTTGGATTCCACAAAGGATCCATTTTAGATCCACTTCTATTTACATTTTGTATAAAGAGTTTATCACCTCTACTTAATGCACATGATGTCTTACAATTTCTATGCCAATGACACACAACTTTATGTTAAGACGACCGATATTTATGATATTGTACTATTATTAAACTGGAATCACTATTGTCTGATATTAAAATCTTGATGGCAACGAGGAGACAAGCAGAATGATGATAAAACAGAAATCATTATTTTTCTGGGAAACAAAAAGGATGGTGATGCTAATAATGCCCTGACTCTAAAGAATAGTGAGTAACAACTTCATCCAGTCTGTTCTGTTCATAATCTAGGTATACATTTCAATTCAAAACTAAATTATAAAGAAAATATAAATAAAACTGTCAAAGATGTAACCAGCACATCAGAAATCTGCACTGTGTAAAACAGTTTCTAAATAAATGATGCCTCTTAACATTAGTCCATACAATGGTTTTGTCTCGCGTAGTTTACTGCAAATTATTATGGACTGATCTCCCAAATAATCTGCTAATGAAGGTTCAGTGTGCTGAGCAGAGCAGCAAGGCTTATCTTTGGACATCCCCCAAGAACCCCAACTACCTTGATCTCTAATGTAATTACTGTTCACTGGTTGCCAGTAAATGCTAGAACAGAATTTAAACTGTCTTTTTACTTTCAAGGTTCTCAGGTTTGATGAACCTTGCCAAATTGTCAACACGCCCAGATGTAACATTACAGAGTGAAAATTATCCATTGCGTCCAGAAGAGCCTAGTGATGTCCACCAGACATCTTTCTCCTTTCGATCTTTTTCCTATACTGTACTGCCCCTAGGTTATAAAATAAACTGCCATTACCCTTGACACAACTGACTTCTGCTGAAACTTTTAAGGGGAAGCTCAAAGTCTTTCTCTTTTCAAGGAGCCATGATCTGGGATGTGGTGTTAAGGTGAACAATAATGGGGTTTAAATTGCTGCCACTTCTGCTGATTTAGCTTAAATATGAATATCACAGTTATTTTATTACAGTATTATGAACCTGTAAAAGTGTTAAGGGTGTGTTGTGTACTAGCGAATTCCTTAGGGTGTGTTGTGTACTAGCGAATTCCTTAGGGTGTGTTGTGTACTAGCGAATTCCTTACTGGAAGAATTGGCACTTTTGAGAAACAAAAGACCAGATTATAATTATTATTACTGTTAATATTATTATCATTATTACTGTACTATTATTACGTAGGTAGGTGGGGGCATTCACCATCCATTCACTCGATGTAGTGCTGCTCTTGGGTGACTGCCCTTTCCTCTCTTCCTTCCTCTTCTATATTTAATTCCTTCATTCACTCCTATTCCTTCTGCCTATGGGTGACTCTACTGTACACTGAGTGACATGCCCAATGGTTTCCTGTACACCAGGAAACCATTTACTGCACTGGGTGGTAACCATATAGCTAAACTAGGATGCCTGGTGGTTTTAGTAGGTAATTAAGGCGCTCCAATCGGATTAAGCCTGTGCGGGTTTATATCCAAGGGCTGGTTGGGGTATACTGCTTACTTAACCCGCCCCGTCCCGTCGACATATGGGTACGTTGCAACATTTTGCATTTGCCAGTCCCGGCGACATACTGGTACGTCGTGCAATTGCAAGGTCCCTAATTTGCACAATTTTCAATTTTCGCGCGTGATTTTTCGTACGTATACACGGGACACCTTCCTCTATTCCTCTACAAGATGCCAAGCAGGGTCAATGCCTTACACTGCATAACCTCCCCCCTCCCCCCCTCACGCCACTGTCTCGGCAATTCACCTGTTACCAGTGACCTGGCCAGTGAAGATATTCAGGGCCAGAGTGATTCCCCAATCGATGACAATGTGGAGGACAAAGTTTACATAGCATTAGAAAAAAAAACAGTCAGAAATAATGATCAGGTAATGTGGCAAAAAAAGGTCAGGTATGGTGATTAGCTAGTGAGTGGAACAATGCTTATAATGCCTATATTACTGCTTGAAAACCAATATACTCTCATACTATATATAAATTCATACCAAGTAAATAAATAAATACCGTTTATGAGTTGTGTGAAATAGTTACCCTCCCACAGAACTCGTTTTCTTTGGTGCCAGCATATTAGAAAACCCAGTCAGGTAAGGAGGAACTCCTACTTGGATCGAGTATTCTAAACCTCAGGTGAGCGATTTCTCTATGAATTTTCGATGTTTCTCACCAAAAGCGGAGGTTTTAGCCAAAAAAAATTTTTTCGAAAATACCTCGGGATTGAGGGATGTCGGAGGTGTGGAAAACCTCGGGACGTGACGGGTTAACGTCACTCAGGGATAAGTAAGGCTGGTCACTCTCATCTTAAATGTCATGACCAATTTGCCTAGCCCCAGGCTCCTAGACTTTTGATGGGGCAACACAGGATTAGATGATCTACGTATGTATGTAGTACAACTACCTCACATTAGCAGAAATAACACACAAAGACGACAGTTATCTAAGGCTGGTGGTGGTACTGTCAAAGACGAAGGAGAGTGGCCATGAGAGTTTGCCACATGGGCATGAAAAGTAATTCCATCCTGTGCAGTATTTGTGATAAGTGGATGCATAAGAGATGTACTGGTATTACAGGCAGACTGCATGATAATGCTGATTTTGTGTGCATGGTGTGTCCGGGGGTAGCATGTGGAAATTGTCAGGCATGAAAGGACTGATCTTGGTGGTGAGTCCCTTGAGTATGTGGAAGTTTTGTTACTTGGGAGACATGTTATATGCTGGAGGTGGGGCTGGAACTAGCTCTGTCGCTAGAGTGAGGAGTGGTTGGATGAAGTTCGAGCTGCTGCCTTTCCTGACATTGACACAGCTCTCCCTCCATGCTAATGGATCTTTGTATGCGGCATGTGTTAGGAGTGTAATGCTGTATGGTAGTGAGACTTGGACAGTAATGGAAGAAAATAAAGTATCTGTAAGATCAAAGGTACAGAAATGACAATGTTTACATGGATATGTGGTGTGTCCTTGAATGCTAGGCCTGGGGGGCAAGGATTATGACTGATGAGTCGAGAAGAAGGATGGGACTGGAGTGTATTGGTATTGTGATGAGGAGGGGTAGAGTGAGATGGTCTGGGCATGCTGAGAGGACAGGAGATGACAATTGGAGGAAGAAAGTGATGAGTCTGAATGTAGGGGGTAAAGCTGCAAGAAGCAGACCAAAATTAGATCTGGGATGAGGTCATAACCACAGGGATAAGGGACTGAATAGGGAGGCTGCCAGAGATCAAGTAGCAAGGAAAGCCACCATTAGGTGACCAAGGCCGACACACCCATGGATATCAGTGCTTCTATAAATTAATCAAAATGAAAAGATATTCTGCAGTCAAGGGGTTCATATTATACCACCACAGAGCATTACAGATCTCCTCAGACATAAAACATACAAGCTACTCTTCACATAAATGGCCATATTAAAGACTTCGTAACCCCTCTTCCTCAGGAATTTATTCTGAGTGTAGCAAATTAACAACGCCTTCCATGTAATTTGTTTCAGAAACAATATACATTACAGTACTGTTGTTATTTGGTAACCCAAGTCTGTCTGGCCAACCAGGACCATCAACCACAAGGAAGCAACAGCCCCTGCAGGGCCACCCCTTGCAGAAAGTCTGGGTCCTGGATGGATACTGTATTTGCGTCTCTCCAATCAGTAAACAGTGGCACCGAAAAGGCTCTACATCACCCAGCTAATTTGAATTGTGGTTCGTATCAATAACAGAGAAGAGGCTATTGTGGTGCAATGTGCAGAATTAACTACTAAGGAAAAAGTGCTACTGCTACAAAATCTCCAAAGAGACTTAGAACATGACCCTATGAGAGAGTTCCTGTATCATCAACAACTGCAAAAACCTCCTTAACCCCTTCAGTCCAATGACATGTATTCTGTTTGATTCTTGCTACCTCTCTGCAACTCTGTCCAACTTAATGGCTTAAGTGAGACTTGATGAACTGGAGAGATTGGATATCATACAGCCATCATCACCTGCTTAACTTTGTGGTAGGTGGTGGCAACCATCATTCGCTAACTTGATGCATTGCTGCCAGCCTCTTCTTGAGGCTTATGTGACTCAACGCTGAGTGACAAGCCTAAAGGTTTGCTGTAACTCAGGAAACAATTTATAACACTGGGTGGTAACCACATAGCCAAATAATGGGATGATATGGACCCTTGGCAACCATCATTCACTAACTTGATGCATTGCTGTCAACCTCTTCCTAAAGCCTTATGTGACTCTACTCTAAGTGACAAGCCTAATGGTTTCCTGTAACTCAGGAAACCATTTACCTGTATAACACTGGGTGGTAACAACACTGCTAAATAACGGGGTGATGTGGACCCTACTATGGTGCTCCTGTTAACTGGGAGAAGAGATGCAAATGCACCATCCATCCAGGCATCAAACCTCTTCACTCTTCTCCATGCCTCACAGTGGCAAGGCACTGCCCACCACAAGGGAATATCAGTTCAAAGCAGGGGATGCCCTCCAGGGGGTAGCTGCTTCCCTGTGGTTGATGAGTCTGCTCTGCCTGACTGACAGGGTTACTCTACTACTACTTTTTACTACTACTATTCCCTTCACTTTTAGAAGCCAGTTCCAAGGTGAATGAAATTATCTAGTGGTGGAAAGAATAAAATACAAAAATACATCCTTGGACCGAAGGAGTAAATTTTTTCCAAGCTCTCTCAATAGGCAACTGTCACCACACTTGTAATATTAACCCCTTAACCGTGGGGCGTCACTTTCGTGACGCTTGGGAGCAAGGGATCATACTGCAGGGCGTCACTTTTGTGATTCTGTGTTATTTTGAATTCGCCCGGGCTTTCATGTGGTGGCTTGTATCATCTATCAGTACTGCCAATGTCCAACACAAGTCAGCACTCCTAATCTCATCTGTACTCCCATCTATTGTTGACAATTTAGCCATTTCTCCCCGTTCTTGACTCCCCTCCCTACCTCCCCTCCATTACCCTCTCCTCTTGCCTGCTCGGCCACGCTGCGCTAAGTAAATCTTCCCCAGAATTTTCCACTGACTTCATCCATTGAAATAAGCCCTATGCCCTATTCTTATACCAAATAATATATACAATAAAGAAATAAGGTAAGTGATAGTGCCATACACCTGGAATTGGCTAATTATTACCTGACAACACCTCATGTGCACTCGTTCGCTAATTTTCCCCGTTTATTTCCCCTTGAAATATGCCATATAATCTATTCTCGTAATAAAAATATATACAGTAATCACTCCAATATCCGGATCAATAGAGCCATCGGTAGGTTCGGATATTGGTTTTGTCCGGATATTGGGCCCCAGCTTATGGACTTGTACTTACGGACCCTAACACAGAGAAACACCTATACAACTCCCTCCGGACATGCATAGCACCTATTTAACACCCAAATCACACCAATAAGGCACATAAATGACTGAAATAAATGCAATAGACACATAAAATGTGGGTTTAGAAGTATGTTCATACATTAATAAACATTCTGGTACTTATGGACTCTAACCGAACCTAACCTAACCGAACCTAACCGAACTCTGAAAAACACATTCCTACTGCACATGCATGAGGTAAGTTTAGTATGGAAAGAAGTACAGTATGACACTTTCTGGTAAGTATAGTATGGGAAAAAATACAATATGAAACATTCTGGTAAATATAGTATGGAAAATAGTACAACATGAAACATTTTGGCTACTTACAGCAAGTCCCTGGCCACCTCGATGAATAACCGCCTCCTCTCGGACTCTGACAGTAAGAACGATTTCCTGAAGCACTTGCACTACACTCTTCCTGAAGTCTTGCACTGAACTTAGTCACTAACACACAGAAGTCCGTTCTTTTCACAGTGTTCACTTTAGTCCAAATAATGTTCCATTAAATTTAAGTGTTGCACATTAACTTTTCCCAAGTTTTTTAAGTTTCCAAAGCCAAAACAAAGAAGGTTAGTTACGTTAAATTTCTTTTCTACTTAGTCTTTTCTCCCAACTTGAAAACCTTAACACAACACACCGTTTTCCACTGCACAACACTCAAAATTCCCGTGTGGTCTAGTGGAGAAGTTCTTGCTGTTTATTCACTGTCAGAGCCCGAGAGTATCACTGGCAGGCGTCCAAGGGGTGCATCGGTGGGTAGTGGTGATGGCGTACCGACTACAGAAGACTCTGAAGACAGCCGCAAACTCACGTCGAGCGGTGACTCCACTGTAGCTGATGTGCTGGGCTGTGGCTCGGAGCATGAGGGCCTGTCTTGGGGAGGCAACGGAGTGGAACCAGGGCTTGGCACAGCGGGGGTCACGGGCCTGAAAAAACTGTCAATCGTTGACTGACGCAAGGACCGACGATTCTGGCAATTGATGATGCGCTGCCGGAAAGCACGCACTTCCTCCACGAGTCCCAAGGGCCCCATCTCCCTGTCGCAGTCCGGGTGTTCCAGGTAGTCTAGGACGAACTCTAGATGTTCCCGGAGTGCGCTCAGCTTGGGGATGGCTGGAGTAGTGTCCTGCTGGGCGGAGTCTGCATCATCATCGCCTTCGTCGTCGGAATCTTCAAGTTCGGGACTGACACCAGCAACCGAAGACGCGATCTCGATATCAGACAACGTCTGATACCCAGGATCGCCCTCGTCGTCGTCCAACCACTCACGAACATCGTCCACATCAACATCGTCACCGTGCGTACGTAGCCGTGCATGGAAGTCATCCACGTCAAACCCTAGGAAATCGTACTCCACATCTGTTCCGAGAAGCAGACGAGACCAACCATTTTCAAGGGTTTTCACAGGGACTTCCTTCCATGCACTAGCCCAGTTGTACAGCGCAGACTTGATGTTGTAGCGGCGAAGGTTTTCCAAAGTCCGCTTGCCTTGAGTGTCACGTCCTTCCCTGCGCTCGTCCTCGTCCTCGAGAACCACCATCACCTCGTCCAGGAACTTCCGACGGTACAGGCGCTTTGTTGCCACGATCACTCCTTGGTCCATTGGTTGAATGAGAGCAGTCGTATTAGGTGGCAGAAACATGCACCTAATACGGCCATTCTCAGCAACCAAGTCCTTGTCGCACGGGTGGACAGGTGCATTGTCGAGGAGAAGGAGAGCCTTTACCTGGTCGCGAGGAATTCCCAGTGTCTTCGTCTGGTAATGTATGACCTCCTTGACGAAGTGATGGTGAAACCAGTCTTTGAAAATCACAGCTGTGAACCATGCTTTCAAAGAATGGTACCATACGACAGGAAGGACATCCATCACCCCACGAAGGCACCGAGGCTGCTTTGCACGGCCAACAATAACGGGCTTAAGCCGGTGCATGCCGTTAGCATTGGCACAACACAAAGCAGATATCCGTTCCTTAGAAAGCTTGCGGCCAGGTACACGCTTCTCCGTCTCATCGGCGAGAGTGTTCGTTGGCACCCGAGCGATAGAATAGGCCAGTTTCGTCAGCGTTATAGACTTGACCGAGAGTGAGGCCCTCCCTGTCGATCAAGCCTTTCACCTTGTGCCGAAACTCGTCCACTCCATCCTCGTTAGCGTCCAATGCTTCGCCATGTGCTTTACGGTTAGTAAGGCCATGTCGCAACTTGAACGCGAAGAGCCAACCCTCGGATGCCTTGAAGTCTAGGGCGTCGTGAAGCCTTGCAAACTTCTCAGCAGCAGCCTTCAGCTCCGTTCCACGTACCATCACACCAGCTGCACGTTGCTGTCGATACCAAATCAACGTGGAGCGGTCGATCTCTGCATACTTGGGAGTAAACATAACCTTCCTCTCCACGTTGCGTTTGCTTCTCGACGAGAAGTCAGCCGTGTACTGCATGAGCTTGTCTCGGGAACGCTTGATATCAAACAAAGTCGACCGGGCCAGGTTGAACTCGCGGAGAATGCGAGAGGAAGACCAACCCGCATCAACCTTCTCCAATATCTCCCGTTTCTTCTCCAGAGTCAACACCACTCTCTTCCTTTTCTCAGGAGGCGGGGCCATCATCACACACACTAAGAGTAGGGCAGAGAGCAGCAGGAGGCCTTGCAGCAAGTACGGCACCACCACAAAAGCGAGCACGTGGGCAGCCATGACGAAGAGCGTAGGTCTTGTCGCGGTGAGAGACAGGCGGGAAGTGGGGAGGATGCAGCGGCGCTCTATCGGACGTCGGAGGAATGACGAACCAAAACAATGCTCTCACGCGGCGCGCGCGGCAAGTTCAAATTACGGACGGCAAAAAATCGATTTTTTTCCCAATTTTTTTGGATTTTCGGACCATTTTGGGAATGTTTGATCCCAGGATGATAAGGTTCGGTTAGTGGGGATGTTCGGTTATTGGGCGTCCGGATATTAGAGGGATTACTGTATAAGAAAGGAGGGGAGAAGCCTAAGTGATATTTACATTCACCTGGAACTACCTACTTTACTATGTATTGTCTAGATTTCCTGTCAATCATTTCATAGCGTCTATATAAGCAGCTGTCACCACGCTGACACTGGCAGCCCTGCACTCCCCCTTGGCCACCACAGCATTCAGTTTACTGTCATCTTTCAAGGTGAAACCACGTCGGATTCGCGCCTGTCCAATTCCGCCGCTTTTTAGCCCCATGCAAAGGGCCCTGTGACCCCTACCCCTACTAAACCTCGTGTGGAAAGGGGTAAAGGGCTAAGTGACTGCTGTGGAACGTGAACTGGCTAATTTATCAACGAAAATGATGGACAGTGACTACGATCTTTCTGGTGAGTAAAACAGTGCAAATGGAAATGTGAATAATGTGTAAACAGCAAGTGAAAGCAATGAATGTAAATATAAGTGAACAGTGGAAAATAGTTTTATAAGTTACTGCAAGTGACAGTGCATAAGTATAAATAAAATAGAAATGTAAATAATGTAAATAAAATAGAGAATGTAAATTGAAATGTAAATGAGTAGTAATATAAGAATACAAGTATATATACTAGGAGTAATGAAAGTGAAAGTTTTACTCTAGCATGTATGAATACTATGAGATATGAAAGTGGAAGTGAAAGTGACGGATTCGCTCTCAACGCCAGTATACAGGACGAGAAAGTGAATGCTATGTATTTTACTGAAAGAGAAATTGAATGCCTACGGTGACAATAAACTACTATTACTGAAGGAAACTTATGGATAAAGACTGTAGATATATATAAGTGTTATATAGTAATAGAAATATAAGGTGTGAGTGTTTTTATGAATAATAAATGACAGAATACCAGCGGCGAACGACTGGAAGTGGGAAGGTCATACACGCTCATAATTTTCATTGCTTTCACAGTGTTTTTCATTTTGGAGTATGGATTCCAAACTACTGTATTTGAGAATCATAGAATAGTGTTTCTAGTGATAATATCAGGCTGTGGTAATCATATTACGGGGTGTCAGGAAGTGTAAAGTGGAGACTTCGTTACCCAACTTCAGAAGTCTCCACAAGTCCTACGGTACTGGACGAAGGCTCAACAAGCATCCCAGGAGAAAGCTTAAGGTATGTGCCATATGTATATGTAATTATAATATTCTAGGACTAATAACTGATTTTTGGTAAAATATTTTTAGAGAGTCTGTCGGAGCGCGAATATGCCTGCGGGACATGCAAGTCGAGCCCGAATAACCCTGTGGTTTAGGGGTTAAAGAGGCTGAGAATAGCATACAGTTTTATAACAGGAGGCTACCATAAGCAATATCACAAACCCGGATGAAGATGCCTACAGCAGTAATGTAAGTGGGATAGTGTTGTACTGCAATATAAAATTCAGTGAGATGAAGAACAGACAGAAAAAAAAAAGGAGACTAGGACAAAAAACAAACAAACAAAAACAGAATTAATGAAGAGAATAAATCAAGATAAACCAACAATAAGACTGACAACACTGATAGCTTTCCTTCTTCTGTGCTCACTCTTTCCTTGTTTTCTGGATCCACCTTATTCAATCTTTATTTGGAGGAGGATTACATAGGATTACATAGGAAAGCAAACAGCAACAGACCTTATGGTCCTTTCGAGGCTGCTTGTTACAGAGAAAACTATGACTACGAGATCTAACTCTACATGCTGAAGGATAAGGATAGTAAAGCAAGAAGGCTCCCCCCACCACTAAACCCTCCAGGAAAAAGTGAGAAAAACCACCATGCAGCATGGAAAAACTGACATGGAAATTTCATAGGAAATACTGGAAAGGAAAAGTCACATTCTATAATACTTTGTCTATAAGCTACCCGACTGAGTAACCTGAAGGAGAAAGTAATCAAATAAACTAATAGTTACGGAATGACATTATAAACCGGTACATTGAGTTAATGGGAAGTCTGTGGACATAACGTGGAAACTACACACTGCACAGTGTGTATGTTTAGGGGTGGTGTGGCAGCCTTGCCTGGCGCTTTTAAGGTAGGCAGCAGTCAATCAGGCCCTAGCTCCGTTCACTCCACTGAGACAAGGAACTCTCCCATGTGGGACAAGTACACAAGTTTCCTCCTGAAGCAGTGACCCCCGGTTCATTAAAAAAATCCCGATGGTGGTCACTTGACTAACAGGGACCCTCAGTGATCCACTGCCCATCACAGGTCGAAAGTGAGAGTAGTGACCATTAACCCGCGGCATCCCGTTGACGTGAATTAATGTCCACACATTTTGTCACTGCCAATCCCGTTGACATACATAAACGCGAATCAATTACAAGGTCCCTAATTTGCACAATTTTCAATTTTCACGAGTGATATTTAGTATCTATACACGGGACACCTTCCTCTACAAGATGCCATGCAGGAACAATACCTTACCCAGCGTGACCTCCCCCTCCCCTGCATGCCATTGTCTCAGCAACTCACCTGTTACTACTTACCTGGCCAGTAAAGCCATGTCATGCCACAGTACGAAATTCAGCGCCAGAGTGATTCCCCAATCGATGACAATGTGGAGGACAAACTTTACATGGCATCAGAGGAAGAAACAGTCAGAAATGATGATCAGGTAATGTCACCAAAAAAGGTCAGGTATGTTGATGTGTTTCATGAGTGAAACAATGCTAATATTGCCTATATTACTGTGTGAAAACCAATATTCTCTCGTACTACATATAAATTTGTACCAAATAAATAAATAAATACCGTTTATGAGTGGTGTGGAATGGTTACACTCCCATAGAACTCGTTTTCTTTGGAGCCAGCCTGATAGAAAACACAGTAAGGTGAGGAGGTACTGCTACCTGTATCGAGTATTTTAAACCTCAGGTGAGCAATTTCTCTATGATTTTTCGATGTTTCTCACCAAAAGCGGAGGTTTGAGCCAAAAAAAAAAATTTCCAAAAATGGTCGGGATTGGGGGGAGTCAGTGGTGGAAAAGTGGTCGGGATGGGGCGGGTGAACTCAGGGTTATCTGTGCAGATCCTAATCTGTGCATATATTACTTTTTTAGCATTCGGGAGATTAAAAAATATATAAGAAGGGTGTCTTAGACAAAAGGGGACTGCACAGTGCACAGTGTGGATGTTTAGGAGTGGTGCAGCAGCCTTGCCTGGTGCTTTTTAGGTAGGCAGCAGTCAATCAGGCCCTAGCTCCGTTCACTCCACTGAGACAAGGAACTCTCCCATGTGGGACAAGTAAACAAGTTTTATCCTGGAGCAGTGACCCCTGGAACATTAAAAAAATCCTGATGGTGGTCACATGACTAACAGGGACCCTCAGTGATAAACAGCCCATCAAAGGTCGAAAGTGAGAGTGGTGACCGTTAACTCAGGGCTACCTGTGCAGATCCTAATCTTTGCTTACTGTATATTACCTCATTTGCATTGAGTAAATCGAAAAATGTACAATGACGTGACGTGACACTATGTTAAGTTTATGGGATGTCCTGTAGACACGAGGGGACTGCAGTGTGGATGTTTAGGGGTGGTGCGGCAGCCTTGTCTGGCACTTATAAGGTAGGCAGCAGTCAATCAGGCCCTAGCTCCGTTCACTCAACTGAGACAAGGAACCCTCCCATGTGGGACAAGTACACAAGTTTCATCCCGAAGTAGTGACCCCTGGTACATTAAAAAAATCCTGATGCTGGTCACTTGACTAACAGGGACTCTTAGTGATTCACAGCCCATCACAGGTCGAAAGTAAGCGTAGTGACCATTAACTCAGGGCTATCTGTGCACATCCTAATAGTACTTATTTTACTTTATTTGCATTAAATAAATTGAAAAATGTATAATGACGTGACGTGACACTATGTACAGGTACACTGTTTACGGGGTGTCTTGTAGACAAAAGGGGAATGAACTTACATGTAGCTATAAAAGCAAGTTATTCGGACAGAAAATGAGTCAGCTGAGGATTCTCGTGCAAATACTTGTCTATTTTGTTTTTGAATGTCTCAATTGAGATACAGTTCACGGTATCTGAGGGTAATCTGTTCCAGATATTTACAACTCTGTTAAAGAAGTATTTTGCTTCATGGAATTGGAAATGCTTTCCCATAATTTTGCAGCCATTACTTCTGGTTTGACTCGACCAGTCTATATCAAAAGATTTATTCACGTCCAAGTTGTCATATCACTTCATGATTTTGAAAACTTCAATAAGGTCCCCTATTAAGCTGCGCTTCGTTAGGCTAAATAATTTAAGTTCTTCAAGGCATTCCTCGTATGGTTTGTTTCTAAGTCGTGGTATCATTTTTGTGATTCTTTGCTGAATTTTCTCATATTTTTCAATGTTCTTTCTGTAGTACGGAGACCAGAATTGCACACAATGGGGGCGAACTAGCGAGTTGTACAGGGCAAGTACAGTAATCCCCGTAATATCCGGACGCCCAATTTCTGGACATCCCCACTTACTGGACATTTTCATCCCGGGATCCAATATTCCCAAAATGGGCCAAAAATTGCAAAAAATTTAAAAAAAATCCGACTTTTTTCCTTCCCGTAATTTGAACTTGCTGCGCGGCGCTGAACTGCTATTACACCATGGACCCTTCACCCCTTCCTTCCTCCCCCCTCCCCCTCCCCTGTCAGGGTTGCCATTTGGTATTTTTCATTACCAAATGTGGGCCAATTTGGTAATGAAAAATTCGTTTGGTATTGAATCAGAATAATACATACCAAACGGATTTTTCACATGTATGAGGATACACAGGATGGAGATGGTGGATTGTTTGCTCTCTCTGATTTATTTTGTAGTTTATATAGCGTGATAATAATCAACATGCTGTTAATTATAAGAAGAGTGATTACATGTATTTCCACTTGTATATATAATTAGTGAAGAATAGATGCTAGCTTTACGAATTTGGTAATGAAAAGTTAAATTTGGTAATGAAAACTGAGGAGTTTGGTAATGTGGCCATTGCGATCTGGCAACTCTGTTACCCCATCATCAACAGTCACAGCCTAACTCCGATCGAGAGCACATGTTTATCGCAATGCCAGCCACATGTTCTCGTTTTTTGTTAAAAAACAGTGAATAAACTGCAATACCTCGCCGCCAGAACACACGAGAATTTACAGTGTTAAGAAATTAGAATTTAGAGCGCAATGGATTAACTGTGGAGTGCAAACTGGTGGTTGAAACCAGTCCAGGAGCCAGGGACTTGTTGTAAGTACCCAGAATCTTTAATATTGCATAAACTCACCTCTAAAACCTCATTCTCTGGTTCTTTTGCATTTATTTCAGTCTTGTATGTCCCTTATTGATGTGATTTGGGTTTTAAATAGGTGCTATGCATGTCCAGAGGGAGTTGTATAGGTGTTTTTCTGAGTTAGGGTCCATAAGTACAAGTCCAGGAGGCTGGGGCCCACTATCTGGACAGGACCACTTTCCGGACGTGCCTTTGGCTCTATTACATCAGATATTGGGGGGATTACTGTATGACTTTTTCCGATTTAAACTCGAAAGTTCTTCCAATAAACCCACCAGCTTGTTTGCAATTTTAACTGCCTCGGTGCACTGCTTACTTGGTTTTAGGTCATTTGATATTATCACACCAAGATCCTTTTCATTGTCTGTACATGATAACTGGATATTGTTCATTTTGTAATTTGCATGGACGTTGTTACTTCCAATATGAAGTACTTTACATTTTTCTGTGTTGAATTTCATTTGCCATTTTTCTACCCAGCTTGCTAAAATATTAAGGTCATTTTGTAACTGCTGCCACTGTAATTTTGAAGTTACTTTACTGGTTATTTTAGTATCATCTGCAAATATGGATACTTTACAATTTAGACCCTCATTAATATCATTTATATAGATAATAAAAAGTATCGGTCCAAGTACTGAGCCTTGGGGAACACTGCTGATCACATTATGCCATTTGAATTTCTTTCCGTTTATCACAACTCGCTGTTTTCGGTCTGAAAGCCAGTCTTGTAACCATTTCTGCGTATTTCCTTTTATTCCATGTGCTTCTATTTTGCTCATGAGATGCTTGTGAGGGACAGTGTCAAATGCTTTCTGAAAGTTGAGGTAAATTATACCTACTGCTCTTGAGTCATCGTATGATTTGAAAACATCATGGATGAAGTCCAGTAAGTTAGTTAAGCATGAATGACGATGTCTGAATCCATGCTGCGAGTCTTTAATTATATTATTTTCTTCTAGATAATTAACTATTTTATCTCTTATGATTTTTTCCATTAACTTGCACACTACTGATGTTAAACTGATTGGTCTGTAATTCCCTGGGTGTGACTCATTTCCCTTTTTTGAAAATTGGTGTTACATTTGCTAGTTTCCATTCACATGGAACTTTCCCAGTACTTAACAATTTATTGAATAAGATAGAGAGTGGCAGCAGTAACTCATTTTTTGCTTCTCTGAGAATTCTCGGTAATATTTTATCAGGGCCAGGGGTTTTGTTTAAGCTCGTACTATTTATGGCTGAAAGGATATCGTTATTATGGACAGCACAGTTACTAAGGACTGTGCTATTTGCTTGGTTTGTGGGTAGCAGTAGGTTTCTGGTGGTGTTTTCAACTGTAGAAACAGACGCAAAGTAATCATTAAGAATGTTTGCCATTTCGACCTCATTTTCTGTGTGTTTGCCATTGTATGCTTTTAGAGGACCTATTGATGTAGTCATAACATTTTTCTTTCTAATGTAACTAAAATTCTTTAGAATTTGATTTGCACGTGTTAGCAATGTGAATCTCGAGCAGCAGCAGCAGCAGCAGCAGCAACAGCAGGAGAAGGAGGAGGAGGAGATTATGGATGATGATGATGATGATGATAATGATGAAGAGGGTAACACAGATGTGTACACACCACAATTTTACTTACTGAGCAATGTACTTGTTACTCCTGTCCTTATTGCCTATATGGCTGTAGATCCAAGCAATCAGAGCCAGGGGTCCTGGGTCACCAGTCTGGAATGTCACACGCCGGCCCTTCAACCGCTTCATTACCGGGTTTAGGATGTCCAGTGCTTTCTGTGCATGGGGAGAGGGGTGTTCTATCTCAATGAACAATCTCAGGGTCCTACGACTCACTCAGCTAAATAAAACTGCTCTGTATTTGAAGAAAAAGAATAAAGTCAGACCTCACCATACATTTACTCATTATGTGATAAATCACTAGAACTCTGAACTAAAAATTATACCTGGTTTTGCCACAACGACGGCGAAATTCACTTATATGGTAATATTGGTGGCTGCATACGACAATCCCATCCATACACGGTGTCTCCCATGCAAGCCAACAGCCAGCTGTTTGAGCTGAGATGGCAGCCCAGTGTTTACATGCACTGTGATGGTCTCCCTTTCATTCCATTTTGTTCGTGCAAGGCTATCAAAACACCACTGCTATCATCAAATAACAGTGCGCAACAAATAGTGCAGTGTGAGATATTAAATGATGTACTCAATGTTTTGTGTGAAATACTGCAACTTGTGATTTGGAAATCATGTCTGGCAAGGCAGCTACCCCTGGTGAAAAGTGTGGTACTACTGAGGACACCATGGGCAAGCACAGAAGGGTAATATTTTTGGCAATTTCAGGTTACGTGGTCAAAGGCCCTCCTCCTTATCCTCAATGAACCCATGTTATACCCCATCCCCAGTGAACCCATGTTATATCAACCTCACTACAGGCAGATCCCATTATACGAGTGGGATAGGTTACTGGAGGGCTGCTCAGGTGGGGAAACTCATATAATGGGTACATAACTTGTGGGAAAAATTGGGTTAAGTGACCCCCACCAATCCAGGTGCAGGTAATTTTATGGAAGAAATTTTACAAACACCTTATACACACCTATAATATTACCCTATACCCTAGTATAATGCATAATCATGGTTATGGAAGCAAATGGATGGAGGAAATAGCATGAATAAAGTACATAATTTGCTAGTAAAGTAGCATGGGCTCTGGTTGAGCCACCCTAAGTCTTTCCACCCTCTCTGGGGCTGGCAAGCAAAGTGGGGATTGCAAGGAGAGGGAGGGCAGGAGGCTGACAGGAGGGGTTTGCAAGCTCCTCCCACACACCTCTACATCATGGCTCTGCTGAGTCTATGGTGGGTAATGGTGAGCTTCGAATTGTCCACTCACGCCAAATAATTTTCTCACAACATTGGATTTTAGTGTTAAAATCACCAAATCTGGGTCTAAATTGCCTATTCTCGTATCACTGGTTCCTCATGTAGCAGATGCTTGTATAACGGAACCCACCTGTATGTGATAAATGGCTAAGAGGATGTTCGTATAATGGACTCCAACTGTATATGATACAGTAAAGTCCTTCTATTCATTGGGGTTATGTACTAGAACATCCCGCAAATGCTGAATTTTGCGAATAGCCCAACCCTACCGGAGAAGTCACTGATTTCAATGTTTTAGCAATTCTTATTACCGACAAACCCACTATAACACCTGTAAATGCATTTTATGGCATAATAATACTTCCTAAAAAGACAGTACAGGATGAGATACAAGCACTTCTGGGTACAGTGCGCTGTACTCCCCATGCGATGATGAGAGTTTGCCATGTGCTGAACAGCACATACCTATACAGGGTAACTGCATAGTTTAACTGTATAGGACAGTATTTCTCCCAGAAAAACATGCAAATAAAATCATTTATGAACCACTAGAAACAGCTGATGCTGTGGGAAAGGAAGGAAATATCTTGGAATAATTTCCAAGGAAAATCCGCAAATATGTGAACCCGCAAACAATGATCTCACGAATAGTGGGGGTTGACTGTAAATCGCAACGTGATGGATTTGCACATGACGCACAATCACTGAATAGCAAGGCATGGCTGTACAGTACAGTACTAGTGATGTGTGATGCATGAGTAGATGATGGTCCTGTACAGTACTAGTGTTGTCTGATGGATGATGGTCACCACCAACTGGTGGTGACCATCATCCACACACTTGATGCAGTGTTGCCTATTTCTTCTTTTGGTTACCCTACACCAAGTGACAAGCCTCATGATTTCCTGTGATCCAAGAAGCCATATACAATGCTGGGTGGTGTAGTAGTGACCACATAACGAAATAGGGTGACGTGAAGTCTACAGTATTATGGTGTCCCTGCTAACTGGATGCAGGGATGAAAATGTGGCATGCATCCAGGAACCAAACTTTCACACTTCTCCACAAAATCTGCTGTGGTGAGGTACCAACCACCACAAGGAAGCATTGATTCACTGTATGGGGCAGCCCCGCAGAGGCAATTGCATACCTGAGGTTATTGGGTCTGCTGGACTTGACAGACCAACTCTACTGTACTACTACTACTATGACTACTACTACTATGACTACTACTACTACTACTACCATTACTACTATTAAAACTACTACTACTACTAGTAGTGTCGCCACCCAACAGCCCTTCAACCACTTCAATACCTGATGCAGGATGTCTAGTGCTTTCTGCATGTGTGAATCAGAATCTCAACTGATGCTCTGAGGGTCTCATTATTCTCTCTCAACTAATTAAAACTGGTTAGAATTAGCTCAGATTGAATATCAAAGCTGTTCTGACCATAAGAAAATTAGTGGTACAAATGGTGCTTAGGATATCTAGCACAGTGCTTTGTCTATGCATAGGTGACCTAATTAGTTAATTCAAATATTAAAAATAAAATATGTAAATAAACAAATAAATACAGTTAAACCCTTTTCAGTGACCACAACAGGGGAAGAAGCCTTGCTAACTTAACTGAACTGCCGACTTGTGGCTGCAGCCTGCCCCCCCCCCCCACCAAAAAAGCACTTACCATGTTTGCAGACAAGAATAGGGTGTAATCAAAGTGTAGGGATGGCCTTGTGGTAAGATACAGAGGTGTCAGGAGGCTCATGATCACTTCTGTACATTATTTTCTGACCTCAGGCACAAGTACACAATGCTTGATTTGATATCAAACTTGGTGCATACCGAGCACATGAAGGCCCCTGCGTCCACTCTTGATAAGACTTTGAGCTTATCTTGAAGGCTCAGTCTTTAATTTCATCCACTTCTTTTCCTTTCCTGATGCACAATAAACATTTAAAACACTTAAAAAGTATGCAACACTTTGTCACAATCACGAGCAGGCGAGTCAGAGATGTGTAACGTACGGTGGTGGGAGCAGGACTGGTGCAGGGACTCAACTTCCTGACTTATTTCCCAACTTCATGTTAGAGCAAGACAAGTGTTGCATCATAGTGGTTTGATGTCTCGCTGAGTTTGGATCTCCAACAGACGGCACACTGCCAACTCAAGATTACTTTTTCCAACTTATTTTTTTATATTTTTTCAAAATTTAAGATTATGTTTTACATCAAAATTTTTTTGCCTTGCCCACTTAACCATATTTCTGACTAAAAGAGGTTTTACAGTATGTAAACAACATGCTTGTCCTCATTCAATAACCACATTATATGCAATATTATACTCTTTAATGGATAATGCACCCTTATATTAGAAGGATATTTTCTTGAACAAGATTTCTAGACCAAAAGTGTCATACGTTTACATTACATTAACCCCTAGAGTCCGTAAATCTCCAGACCTGACTGTCACCCCAGCCGCACAAAGGCATCGATTTTTCAACTTTCGCCAAAGTAAAATTTTCTCTTGCTGACTGGAAGAGCTAGAATTTACACACCCGAAAATGCCAATCTCTGTCCCATAGGCTTAATGGTTACATGATCGACCGCCAAATATCATAATAGTTATCCATCAAGTCTGAACGAAAATAGGAAAATTTTGGCATATACCTATTTTATGCCACATAACCTTACAAAAATAACCCAAATCAATATAAAACATGTGCCCAAGCGTGAAATGAGCGGTGTGAGTGTGCATAAAAAAATGGGAAAAAAATTACATTTGCATGCAAGATAAAAATACTGTATATCAATTCACTGTATAAGTACATCAGTCAATAAGACAAACATTTTATAGTGGCAGGTGGGGGCGCTCTCCATCCACTCACTCGATGTAGTGCTGCTCTTGGGTGACTGCCCTTTCCTCTGTTCCTTCCTTCCTCTTCTGTCTTTCTTTCCTTCATTCTTTCCTCTTTCTTCTGTCTGTGGGCGACTCTACACTGAGTGACATGCCAAATGGTTTCCTGTACACAAGGAAACCATTTACTCTGCTGGGTGGTAACCATATAACCAAATTATGGTGCGTGGTGGTTTAGTGGGTAATTAAGGCGCTCCAGTCGGATTGAGCCTCGGAGGTTTATATCCAGGGGCTGGTTGGGGTCTGTTGCTCACATCGGTAGAGAGGCGGCCTGCAGTCCTAATGGACCCAGGATCGAATCCTGGTTGGGGCAGGGAACAGTTTAAGGATTTGAATTTCCTAAATGCAGACTTTCCTGATCTACCAGATGACCTGCCGATATGCCGTAAAAATACCCCTGCTAATACCAGTACACCAGTCCTGTATGAGACAGCCCTAGCATGTATTCAATATGGACGGTGGGTGTTAGCGCCTAAGTGGTGACATGTGGAGGTGTAGGAGGACTACTGGGCCTTGGGATAGGCCACTGCCCCCAAGAAATAGGCCCTGAAGCCTTTGCCCAGAGTCGGACACTAAAAAAAAAAAAAAAAAAAAAAAAAAAAAAAAAAATCCAATCCAATCCAATCCTACGTTGCCCCATGAGGAGTGTGGAAGCCCGGGGCTAGGCAGTTGGTCCTGACATTTAAGATGAGAGTGACCAGCCTCACTCATCCCTGAGTGGCATTACATGAGCAATAAACCCCAATCACCCCTTGGACATAAATCTTCACCGGTTCAATCCGACTGGAGCACAATAATTACCCACTAAACCACCAGGCGCCAAAATTTGGTTATATGGTTACCACCCAGTGTAGTAAATGGTTTCCTGGTGTACAGGAAACCATTTGGCTTGTCATTCAGTGTAGAGTCACCCACAGGCAGAAGGGAGAGGAAAGAATGAAGGAATGAAAGAAAGAAGAGGGAGTGTAAAGTCAACCAAAAAAAAAAAAAAAAAAAAAAAAAAAAAAACGCCACTCAGGGATAAATGAGGCTGGTCACTCTCATCTTAAATGCCAGGACCAACTTGCTTAGCCCCTGGCTCCTACGTTCCTCATGGAGCAACATGGGACTGGATGATAAATGAAAAATATAAATGAAGAAAAAACATTATCCATCCATCCATCCATCATCCAATCCTATGTTGCCCCATGAAAAGCGTAGGAGCCTGGGGCTAGGTAGTTGGTCCTGACATTTAAGATGAGAGTGACCAGCTTCACTCATCCCTGAGTGGCATTATGTGAGCAATAAACCCCAACCACCCCTTGGATGTAAAGCTTCACCGGCTCAATCCAATTGGAGCAAATAATTACCCACTAAACCACTAGGCGCCAAAATTTGGTTATATGGTTATCACCCAGCGTAGTAAATGGTTTCCTGGTGTACAGGAAACCATTTGGCTTGTCACTCAGTGTACAGCCACCCACAGGCAGAAGGAAGAGGAAAGAATGAAGGAAAGAAAGACAGAAGTGGGTGCGTAAAGTCACTCGTAGGCAGAAGGATGAGGAAAGACTGAACGAAAGAAAGACAGAAGAGAATGGAAGGAAAGAAGGATGGAAGAGATGACAGGGCAGACACCCGAGAGCAGTCATCTCTTCCATCCTTCTTTCCTTCCATTCTCTTCTGTCTTTCTTTCCTTCAGTCTTTCCTCATCCTTTTGCCTACGGGTGACTTTACGCACCCACTTCTGTCTTTCTTTCCTTCATTCTTTCCTCTTCCTTTTGCCTGTGGGTGGCTGTACACTGAGTGACGAGCCAAATGGTTTCCTGTACACCAGGAAACCATTTACTATGCTGGATGGTAACCATATAACCAAATTTTGGCGCCTGGTGGTTTAGTGGGTAATTATTACGCTCCAATTGGATTGAGCCGGTGAAGCTTTATATCCAAGGGGTGGTTGGGGTTTATTGCTCACGTAATGCCACTCAGGGATGAGTGAGGCAGGTCACTCTCATCTTAAATGTCTGGACCAACTGCCTAGCCCCAGGCTCCTACACTCTTCATGGGGCAACGTAGGATTGGATGATGGATGGATGGATGGATGGATAATGTTTTTTCTTCATTTACATTTTTCATTTACCATCCAGTCCCATGTTGCTCCTGAGGAACATAGGAGCCTGGGGCTAGGCAAGTTGGTCCTGGTATTTAAGATGAGAGTGACCAATTACTGAACAAAAAAAAAATTGTTTGTCATGTAAAATTATGTGGTTCTGCATGTAAATTTTACAATAAAATACATGTATGTGTTATGGAAAATGTTAAAAAAAACTGTACTGATGTGTGTAAATGGTCGAACGGCAGGGGGAAAAAAAAAAAAAAAAAATCATAAGTTGCAGGTACCATACAATCACAAAAGTTTCCCATCAAAAATGATGGAAAATGGGTAAATTCTACAATGAAACTAATATTTTTTGGCTAATAACCTTACATAAATAACTACTGACAGATATACATTCCATTACATAAAACAGGTCGAGGATAACAGCCTGTAAGTCAATGACACAATGGCGTGGTATCCCTACCTACTGAACTTGTTTCTAACAACCAATTCAAATAATTATAATGTCGAAATGAAGTCCCCCCTCGGATCCTCGGATCATTGTTTGATACAAGCCACCATTTCAACGCATACCACACCCTTCTGCTCTGAACCTGCTGTGGTGACTAAATGGCACTACGACAGGGCAGACTGGGAGGATCTCCAAAATTATTTCATGGATGTTCCTTGGACCTCCTTTTTCTCTCAAGATGCAAACTCCACACTGGGCCACATACAGGATTTCATTAAAGTCGGCATGGGAACATTCATTCCCATTACAGTTACAGAAAAAGATGCAAATTGCCTAAATGGTTTGACCACAATTGTACTAGAGTGACAGAACATAAAACAATAGCCTATAACACTTATACAAAGACCAAAACTAAATAAGTCTTTAACTATTATAAAAATGTCAGAAACTATGCCAAAACTATTATCAATCTTTCTAAATAAACTTTCTTAACAGACAAGGTAACAAACTACTAAACAACCCAAATGATAACAAAATATTCTGGTCCACCCTTAATTCATTCAAATCTAACTTCACTACCACCTCTTCCATTTCACCGTTACAGTCCCCCAGTGGAAATCTAGTAAGTGACCCATGCGGCTTTCATGGATTTGGAGAAAGCATATGACAGGGTGGATAGACAAGGATTGTGGAAAGTATTAAGAATATATGGAGTAGATGGGAAGTTGTTGAATGCTGTGAAGAGTATGTATGATGGTGCTAAGGCTGCAATGCGTGTGGATGGTGAACTGAGAGAATTTTTCTCTTTGAAGGTTGGGTTGAAACAGGGATGTGTCATGTCTCCATGGCTGTTCAATCTGTACATGGATGGGGTAATAAAAGAGGTACAAGGTTGGGTAGTGGATGTTGGAGTGACCCTGGTGAGAGAGGGTAGTGTTTGGAAACTCCCTGTACTGTTGCTTGCAGATGATACTGTGTTGTTGAGTGAAGACGAAGGGGAGCTGCAAGGCTTCGAGAATGAGGTCGGGAGTGTGTGTAAGAAACGGAATCTAAAGGTGAATGTAGGGAAGAGTAAAGTGCTGGTCTTTGAGAGAAGTGAAGTCAGTGAATGTACAGCGAGGTTGGATGGTGAGGAATTGGAAAATGTGAGTACGTTTAAAGTAGTAATCCCTCTAATATCCGAACGCCCAATATCCAAACATCCCCACTAACAGGACATAATCATCCCGGGATCCAATATTCCCAAAATGGTCCGAAAATCGCGAAAAAATCGGGGGGAAAAAAAAATGAATTTTTCCCGCCCATAATTTGAACTTGGCACGTGGGGCGCGGGACAGCTTTGTTGTTGCACGTCATTCCTCCGACGTCCGCTAGAGCGCCCCTGCATCCTCCCCACTTTCCGCCTGTCTCTCGTCGCAAGTGCACGCTCATCGTCATGGCTGCCCACGTGCTCGCTTTTGTGGTGGTGCCTTACCTGCTGCAGGCACTCCTGCTGCTCTCGTGCCACTCCTTCGTGTGTGTGATGATGGCCCAACCGCCTGAGAAGCGGAAGAGAGTGGTGTTGACTCTGGAGAAGAAGAGGGAGATATTGAAGAAAGTAGATGCAGGGTGGTTTTCTTCCCGCATCCTCCACGAGTTCAACCTGACCCGATATACTTTGTTAGATATTAAGAGATACCGAGACAAACTCATGCAGTACACGGCTGACTTCTCGTCGAGAAGCAAACGCAACGTGGAGAGGAAGGTGATGTTTACTCCCAAGTTTGCTGAAGTCGACCACTCCACGTTGATTTGGTATCGACAGCAACGTGCTGGTACGTGGTACAGAGCTGAAAGCTGCTGCTGAGAAGTTTGCCAGGCTTCACGACACCCTACACTTCAAGGCATCCGAGGGTTGGCTCTTCGCGTTCAAGTTACGGCATGGCCTTACCAACCGTAAAGCTCATGGTGAAGCTTTGGACACTAACAAGGATGGAGTTGACGAGTTTCGGCACAAGGTGAAGGGCTTGATCGACAGGGAGGGCCTCACTCTCGATCAAGTCTACAACGGTGACGAAACTGGTTTAATCTATTGCTCTTTGCCAACGAACACTCTAGCCGAGGAGACGGAGAAGCGTGTACCTGGCCGCAAGCTCTCCAAGGAACGGATATCTGCTTTGTGTTGTGCCAATGCTAACGGCATGCACCAGCTTAAGCCCGTTATTGTTGGCCGTGCAAAGCAGCCTCGGTGTCTTCGTGGGGTGATGGATGTCCTTCCTGTCGTCTGGTACCATTCTTTGAAGGCATGGTTTACAGCCCAGATCTTCAGAGACTGGTTCCACTGCCACTTCGTCAAGGGGGTCATACATTACCAGACGGAGACACTGGGAATCCCGCGCGACCAGGTAAAGGCCCTCCTTCTCCTCGACAATGCACCTGCCCACCCGTGCGACAAGGACTTGGTGGCTGAGAATGGCCGGATTAGGTGCATGTTTCTGTCACCTAATACGACTGCTCTCATCCAACCAATGGACCAAGGAGTGATCGTGGCAACAAAGCGCCTATACCGACAGAAGTTCCTGGAGGAGGTGATGGTTGTTCTCGAGGACGAGGACGAGCGCAGGGAGGGACAGGACACTCGAGGCCAGCAGACTTTGGAAAACCTTCGCCGCTACAACATTAAGTCTGCAATCTACAACTGGGCCAGTGCATGGAAGTTCCTGTCAAGACTCTAGAAAATGGTTGGTCTCGTCTGCTTCTCAGAACGGATGTGGAGTACGATTTCCTAGGTATTGACGTGGATGACTTCCATGCACGTCTACGTATGCATGGCGACGATGTTGATGTGGACGATGTTCGTGAGTGGTTGGATGACGACGAGGGCGATCCTGGGTACCAGAACTTGTCTGATATCAAGATTGCATCTTCAGTTGCAGGTGTCAGTACCCAGCTTGAAGATTCCAACAAGGACAGCGACGATGATGCGGACTCCTCTCAGCATGACACAACTCCAGCCATCCCCAAGCTGAGCGCACTCCGGGAACAACTAGAGTTCGTTCTCGACTACCCAGAACACCTGGACTGCGACAGGGAGATGGGGCCCTTGGGACTTGTGGAGGAAGTGCATGCTTTCAGGCAGCGCATCATCAATCATCAGAATCGTCGTTCCTTGTGTCAATCAACGATTGACAGTTTTTTCAGGCCCGTGACCCCCGCTGTGCCCAGCCCTGGCTCCACTCCGTTGCCTCCCCAAGACAGGCCCTCATGCTCCGAGCCACAGCCCAGCACATCAGCCACGGTGGAGTCACCGCTCGATGTGAGTTTGCATCTGTCTTCAGAGTCGTCTGCAGTGGGTACGCCATCACCACGACCCAGCGACGCACCCCTAGGTCACCTGCCAGTGATACTCTCGGACTCTGACAGTGAATAGACGCCAAGAACTTCTCCACTAGACCACAAGGGAATTTACAGTGTTGTGCAGTGAAAAAAACAGTGCATTGTGTTAAGGATTTACAGTTGTGAGTGAAAAGACAATTTTTGAACTAAATTTAACGTAAATAGACGTGTGTTTTTGCTTTAGAAAATGGTTATAAGAGAGGAAAAAGTTAAAGTGCAGAGTGCAACACTTATTAAGTTACAATGGAGCATAAGTTACACAACAGTGCACACTGCGAAGAGAACGGACTTCTGAGTGCGAATGACTAAGTTCAGTGCAAGACTTCATGAACAGTGTACTGCAAGTGCTTCAGGAAATCCTTCTTACTGTCAGAGTCCGAGAGGAGGTGGTTATTCATCGAGATGGCCATGGAGTTGCTGTAAGTAGGCAGAATGTTTCATACTGTACTCTACTGTATTTTCCATACTATACTTACCTCAAACACCTCATTTCACTCTTTTATGTCCCTTATTGGTGTGAACATGCTGTGTCTTAGGTGCTATGCATGTGCAGTAGGAAGGTGTTTTTCTGAGTTAGGCTAGGTTAGGGTCCATAACTACCAGTCCAGGAACCAGGGACTTGTAAGTACCCAGAATGTTGAATATTGTATGAACCTACCTCAAAAACTTCATTTTATTCTTCTTTTGCATTTATTTCAGTCTTTTATGTGCCTTATTGGTGTGATTTGGGTCTTAACCCCTAAAACGCGGCTGTTTACAGTCAATCCCCCCCGAGTGGCGGGGTTGTATCGCGGTCTGAGTACCTGTAGGAAAATATTCGCCAAAAATCAGAGATTAACCCTAGAACATTATACTTGGTATGGCAGATAGTACTTACATTCAGCTTTCTCCAGAGACAGGTGTTGAGCCTTCGTGGACTACCCAAGGACTTGTGGAGACTTGCAAAGTTGGGTAACCAAATCTTCACTTTCACACCTCCAGCAACCCGGTTTCCCCTCTACCACAGCCTCATTCTGTCACAGTAAACTTTATACTACAACGTAAAGGTAGTTAGGAATCCGTATTTGTACAATAAGCACTGAAAATAAGGCTAAAATCAACGGAGCGTACGGCTGACATGCACTGTGGCGGCGGTCTTCCCGTCACTCAACAAACATTTCCATTTTCACAGCTAAAAACATGTATACTACATTATTTTCAATCATATTACTTCCCAAAAGATCACCACGGCGCGCTTTTTATTCTGCCTTACGTCCGCCACTTTATTCTCGTTCCTGTCGGCCGCTTGCACTGACTGGGAAGAGCTAGAACTCGCCATAATCTAACTTTGAAAGCCTGCAGTAAACTGACGCTAAACAGAGGCAAACCGTGAGAAAAAAAGCTAGTGTTACAACTGGGGAAACAAGCGTTTCCTAGTAGCATAAACTGCTTGTGAGAGGAGATCGCAGATTTACAGTTCTGAGCGCTCAGAGCGCTGCCATGTATCACAGCCAGGCTGGCCGGGCCGTGGTGGGGGGGGTATGGGGGGAAAACGCGATATTTGGCAACAACTCAGGTCAGCAGTACAAAGGTAAAGTATGCTAGTTGTAGCTAGAGGGTGGTGGTACTGATAGACAATACCAGCTGGAGCCTGCTTGCCCGCGGTTATTCAAAATTTACTAAAATCGCAAACGCGACGACCCGCCATCCTGCCCTTATGGCCGAGCGTCGCAAACGCGACAATCCGCGTTTTAGGGGTTAAATAGGTGCTATGCATGTCCAGAGGTAGTTGTATAGGTGTTTCTCTGAGTTAGGGTCCATAAGTACAAGTCCATAAGCTGGGGCCCAATATCCGGACAGGACCACTATCTGGACCTGCCTATGGCTCTATTACATCGGATACTGGAGGGATTACTGTACTTGGGTAGTGTGATGAATAAGGATGGAGGTTTGGAGGGTGAAGTGCTTGAAAGGGTACAGTAGGGAAGAATGGCTGCTAGTTCCTTGAAAGCAGTGATAAGAAACAGAGAAGTGAGCATGGAAGTGAAAAAGTTACTACATGACAGTACTGTATTGTGCTACCAACTCTAACGTAAGGAAGTGAAGCTTGGACGTCGTTGGAAGGGCACAAGTCAAGAGTGAGAGCAGTGGAAATGAGTTATTTAAGAGGAGCCTGTGGAGTCACATGGAGAGACAGGCTGACAAATGAGGATATAAAGGAGCGTTGTGGTGTGGATGTGGATGTGATAGGAAGCGTTAGGAGGAATACACTGAGGTGGTTTGGCCATGTGGAGAGGATGGAGGGTGAAAGACTTGCGAAGAGAGTATGTGAGTGAGGTGGGGGGGAGGAGAGGGAGGGGGAGGTCGAGGATGAGATGGAGGGATGAGGTGGAGAGGTATATAAGAGAGGGGGGTATGAGTTGGGAGCAGGGCAGTAAAATGGTGGGGGATAGGGCGATGTGGAGGCGATTTGTTTGTGGCCACCCCGAACGGGATTGAGGCATCTGGCGATAGATAGATAGACCCATGAGCAAAAACCAACCTTCTTGTTGATATTTTTTCAACAAACTCAACTCTAAATACAGAAAATCACACAGAACTTCTCAGTAGACAAAGCTATTGGTCCAGATGAAATTCCATCAATAGTACTTAAAAATTGCTCCCCAATGTTCACTCCCGTAGTGGCAAAATTTTTCCACTTATGCATCTGTACCTCAAGTTTTCCAGCCTCCTGGAAAGAAGCAAATATCCTTCCTGTTCCTAAAAAGGGGACCACTTCTCATCCATCAAATTACAGACTAATCGCTATAACTTCCGTTCTCAGTAAAGTTTTTGACACTAATAAATAAACACATAGTCAAGCACCTATATATCAATAAATTAATCAACGATCGGCAGTATGGATTTAGACAAGAACGTTCCACTGCAGACATTCTTTGCCTTCTTACTCGTCAGATTAGCAAAACAATTGACCAACATGGTGAAACACACACAAAAAAACTTGATATTTCAAAAGCATTTGACAGAGTATGGCACTGGGCCATACTGTCTGACTAAGATGTCACACTATGGCCTCACATCACTGGTTCCTCCAATTTCTTCTTACCTTCATACCTGTAATAGAAAAATACGGGTCATGGTAGACAGAATTTATTCCCAATTTCATTCCATAAATGCTGGAGTACCTCAGGGATTTGTTTTGGCCCCATACCTCTTTCTCATTCATATAAATGACCTCCTGTCACACACAACCCAATACACTCTTATGCTGATGACTCGACACTTCATAGTTCTTTCACATATAGTACCTCCTTTACACAATCTGACACAGTAAGACCTCAATATAATGGATTAATTGGGGCTCAAGCCATTCCGAAAAGGGCTAAATTCTGATAAAAGTGACATCTGGACTTCCCCCTGCTAACTCGGACTTCTTCCAATATATCAGACATTAGTCCAGATTGCATCAACAGTTTTTAAACTGTTTTGACTACCATTGCAGTACTGTACTGTGTTATAACTTCACTATATAAATCAAAAGGTATAATATACAGGGTATATAATAATACTGTACTGTACACTGATAAACATGTCTTTTATTTACCTTATTGTGGTGGACATAGCTAAAGTGGTCAGGCAATCCGGACTGCTTCTGGCTTTATCGGACTTTTTGCGATACTGTCTATAGGAATCTAAACCGGTAGCTCCTCGATTCCAATAAAAGCGAATTCCGGTCTACTGAAGTCTGTTTTATCGAGGTTTTACTTTACTATAAATTCCCAAATAAACACAGCAGTTTCTCTGAACCAGGACCTTTCTAAAATTCATCAATGGGGACAAACAAATCTTGTCTCATTTAATGCTCAGAAAACTAAATACATTAATTTCTCCAACAGAAAGAATCCCTCAGACTCCCACATAATTATAAATGATGTCAATATTCCCATATTCACTACAATTGATATCCTAGGTGTCACACTAAACACCAACCTAAGCAGGACAGTTTATGTTAAATCCCTTGCTAAAAATGCTTCTAAAATAATGGGACTTCTGTACAGAGTTTGCGAATTCTTCGCTGATGAGCAGTTGACCATAATATACAAGTCATGTGCGTTCTCAGATCGAATACTGTTCGCCACTGTGGAGTGGATGTGGAGTGGTCATATTGAGGCAGTTGGAAAAAATTCAAAATAAAGCCATTAGATTAATCAATAATCCTGCCATTACGCAGGACCTTCCTCCATTATCAGTACATAGAGATGTTGCATCTTTAGCATTATCTTACTGGTATTTTTACTGTTCAGTGATCTGATGAACTTGCTTCAATTGTGCCTCCCCCTCACATTGTCTCCCGAAATACTCGGGCAGCTGGGAGCGCCCATGAACTCCCACTCTCTCCCCTGCAATGCACAACCTCTGCTTATCAAAATTCATTTATCCTCAGAACTACTACTCTCTGGAATTCACTTCCTGGTAGTTGCTTGCCACAAACATTTAATCCACTTTTATTTATATCCAGTTGTTATAAAGGATTCATGAATGGAGGATGCCTTTAGGCACAAGGACTTGTTCTTTTTATTACCTTTGTTTTTCCTTCCTCCATTTACTGTCTCTTAAAAAAAAAAAAAAAATGGCTTGCCTGATTTGAGTGGGAGGTGACAGTCAGACGAGGAACCGGTCGAGCAGAGGTAGGTGGAGTGGGTGTGGGGGGGAGGCCCTGGGAGGTGGAGGGGAGGTGGTGGGGCCCCAACAGGAAAGGAATAGGCCCCATACACACCCCCACGATGGTATGGAGGGGGTATGGGGGAGATTTGGGTGGGAAGAAACAGTGAGAAGAGGATCCAATGGGGTAGAGAGAGGTGGAGAGATGACTGGGGGAGGGGAGAGGCTTTCCCACCACATGTAGGGGGACCAATCTTGCCACCAGATATTGTTGTTCCCATTTGCTAGCTTCCATTTACATCATCAAAGAGGCGTGGCAACCTCTTCCCAGTTTTTTGTGACTTCCACTAAATCGATTTGGATCGGACTGAACGTACCTTGTCTAAAACACATCAATGGATGATGAACGGACTTTAGGAGTTAACTATGATGTGAAAGTGGTAATAATAGTAAAAAGTACCAGTACTGTACATAATTCATTAGAGGTTGCTAATGGTCTGATCATGAACTGCATGGTTTCAACCCTACAGTATGCATGCAAGGCATGTGGAGAATTTTTCAGTACTTTCTGGGAAAAACAAGAAGTACAGTACAACCTCGATATAAAGGACTTCAACAGATCAGAATTCACTTTTATTGGAATCGAAGAGCTACCGGACTAAATTCCTATATATAAGAAAAAGTCCGACGAAGCCAGAAGCAGTCCGGACTGCCTGACCATTTCAGCTATGTTCACCACAATAAGGTAAATAAAAGACATGTTTATCAGTGTACAGTACAGTATTATTATATATATTATACAATTTGATTATTGTAGTGAAGGTATAATATAGTACAGTAATGCAACGGTAGTGAATACAATTTAAAAATCGTTGGTGCGATCCAGACTAATGTCTGACATATCAGAAAAAGTCTGGGTTAGCAGGAGGCAGTTCGGATGTCGCTTTTATTGGAAATTCGTTTTTTTCGGCATGGCTTGGACCCCAATTAGTCCGTTAGGGTGAGGTCTTACTGTATAATCAATGTCGTTGTTGTTGTGGCTTAACCTTTATCTGTGTGGTTGAGCAGACCCATCAACCATATTATGGAAATGCTTCTGTGGGGATGTCTTACAGGTAAAGTACAGGTATATAAACCATGCAGAGAACCAGCAACCAACTGTGGTACTGCAGAGTGCCTTGCTAAAGTCATCTCAGGGTTCTTTCCCATAGAGAAGTACAAGGGGAAATGTGATAAGATTTGGATCCTGGGTGGACACTCCAGTTAATTCACCTTCATTCCATCCAGAGAACACAGCACCACCACGTGTAGGATCCTCATCAATGCCTCGAATACAGTGTAAAATATGGTACAGTACATCTATCTGCTGCATTTGATCATTAGCTTAATATCCAAAATAAGACTGATATGAAAGAGAAGGGATATTATTCTACATAAAACACTCTGACAGAAGCTACCAGCAGTCACTCCTCACTTAAAGTCTAGGAAGTGTCCAGGTAAAATAACCATCTATCTATCTATCTATTGCCAGACGCCTCAATCCCGTTTGGGGTGGCCACAAACAAATCGCCTCCAAGTCGCCCTGTCCCCCACCATTTCACTGCCCTGCTCCCAACTCACACCCCCCTCTCTCATATACCTCTCCACCCCATCCCTCCATCTCATCCTCGGCCTCCCCCTCCCTCTTTCCCCCTCCACCTCACTCATATACACTCTCTTCGTCAGTCTTTCACCCTCCATCCTCTCCACATGGCCAAACCACCTCAGTGTATTCCTCATAACGCTTCCTATCACATCCACATCCACACCACAACGTTCCTTTATATCCTCATTCGTCAGCCTGTCTCTCCACGTGACTCCACAGGCTCCTCTTAAATAACTCATTTCCACTGCTCTCACTCTTGACTTGTGTCCTTCCAACAATGTCCAAGCTTCACTTCCGTACGTTAGAGTTGGTATCACAATACTGTCATGTAGTAACTTTTTCACTTCCATGCTCACTGTATGCTAATTATAGTGAGACCGGGTTCTGGTTCATGACCGAAGGGATAAAAGCATAAACTAAAAAAAAAATCTCATTTCTGACTTTCAAATGACTTTATAAAAAATCACACAACTTAGATGAGAAAGCGAGAAGTCATCACCAATGTAATGATGAAATATCCATCCATCCATCATCCAATTCTACGTTGCCCCATGAGGAGCATAGGAACCCTAGGTTAGGCAAGCTGGTCCTGACATTTAAGATGAATGTGGCCAACCTCGCTCATCCCTGAGTGGCATTATGTGAGCAATAAACCCCAACCACCCCTTGGATATAAACCTTCATCGACTCACTCCAGCTGGAGCACCGCAATTAACCACTAAACCACCAGGCGCCATAATTTGGTTATATGGTTACCACCCACCATAGTAAATGGTTCCCTGGTGTACAGGAAACCATTCGGCTTGCCACTCAGTGCAGAGTCACCCATAGACAGAAGGGACAAGAAAGAATGCAGGAAAAATAGACAAAAGAGGGAGTGTAAAGTCACCTGCAGGCAGAAGGACGGGGAAAGAATGAAGTAAAGTAAGACAGAAGAGGAAGGTAGGAAAGGAAAAGGGCAGACACTCGAGAGCAGCACTACATCGAGTGAGTGGAAAGTGAGTGCCCCCACCTACCACAATGGTGAAACAAATACTGTTTAAATTTATATGAAGACTACTCTCTCCACTTCTACTTGGCCCAAAAGTGCCATCTCTGTTTTGAATGCTGTGTTGTAACTGGAGGTTAATACTAAAATATGGTGGTAGTCATGAAGAAGTGCTACAGGAAATATGTAGTGCTAGAGTACTGACTCATCTGCCCCTGAGGTACAGGAAATGAGCTACAAAAAGATTAAATCTCCATCTAGTTAAGGTGGATGAACTGTAGCTACATATCTCAAGGCTACGAACTCACCATTAAATACTTCTCATCCTTGTAATGGTCATAGAGACGGAGATACAGCACAGCATATCCTGAGGTTCCCGTATACACAGAGTAGTCAGCCTGGCCTTCTGTTCCTCTTATGCCAGTTTCCCATGAATGCAGGAGTGTACTAATGTTGTCTAGAGCTGTCACCAGATATCTCGCTGAGAGCTGCAAAATTAATAACACTGAAGTTATACAGGGCAATCTATAAACACTCCATCACAGACTTCTATCTATCTATCTATTGCCGTACGCCTCAATCCTGCAAGGGGTGGCCACAAACAAAGTGCCTGTCCAATGCCATTTCACTGTCTTCCCCCCAGCTCTCATATACCTCTCCACTCCATCTCTCCATCTCATTTTCAGCCTCCCTCTTCCCCCTCCACCTCGCTCACATACACACTCCTTGTTAGTCTCTGGCTCTCTATCCTCTCCACATGGCCAAAACACCTCAGTGTATTTCTCCTAATGCTTTCTATCACATCCACATCCACGCCACAATGCTCCTTCACTTCCTCATTTGTCTACCTCTCTCTCTCTCTCTCTCTCTCCATGTAACTCCACATCTATCTATCTATTGCCAGACGCCTCAATCCCGTTTGGGGTGGCCACAAACAAATCGCCTCCAAGTCGCCCTGTCCCCCGCCATTTCACTACCCTGCTCCCAACTCACACCCCCCTCTCTCATATACCTCTCCACCCCATCCCTCCATCTCATCCTCGGTCTCCCCCTCCCTCTTCCACCCTCCACCTCACTCACATACACTCTCTTCGTCAGTCTTTCACCCTCCATCCTCTCCACATGGCCAAACCACCTCAGTGTGTTCCTCACAACGCTTCCTATCACATCCACATCAACACCACAACGCTCCTTTATATCCTCATTCGTCAGCCTGTCTCTCCATGTGACTCCACATGCTCCTCTTAAATAACTCATTTCCACTGTTCTCACTCTTGACTTGTGTCCTTCCAACAACGTCCAAGCTTCACTTCCGTACGTTAGAGTTGGTATCACAATACTGTCATGTAGTAACTTTTTTACTTCCATGCTCACTTCCCTGTTTCTTATCACTGCTTTCAAGGAACCAGCAACCTTTCTTCCCTGCTGTACCCTTTCAAGCACTTCACCCTCCAAACCTCCATCCTTACTCATCACACTACCCAAATACTTAAACGTACTCACATTTTCCAATTCCTCACCATCCAACCTCGCTATACATTCACTGACTTCACCTCTCTCAAAGACCATCACTTTACTCTTCCCTACATTCACCTTTAGGTTCCGTTTCTTACACACTCTCTCAAACTCATCCACCAAGCCTTGCAGCTCCCCTTCATCTTCACTCAACAACACAGTATCATCTGCAAACAACAGTACAGGGAGTTTCCAAACACTATCCTCTCTCACCAGGGCCACTCCAACATCCACTACCCTACCTTGTACCTCTTTTATTACCCCATCCATGTACAGATTGAACAGCCATGGAGACATGACACATCCCTGTTTCAAACCAACTTTCAAAGAGAAAAATTCACTTAGTTCACCATCCACACGCACTGCAGCCTTAGCACCATCATACATACTCTTCACAGCATTCAACAACTTCCCATCTACTCCATATATTCTTAACACTTTCCACAATCCTTGTCTATCCACCCTGTCATATGCTTTCTCCAAATCCATGAAAGCCGCATACAACTTCTTTCCCTTCTCTAGAAACTTTTCCACTAAAGATCTAAGAATGAATATCTGATCTACACAACCTCTTCCCTTCCTAAAGCCTCCCTGTTCTTCTCCAACTAATTTCTCTGTTCTTTCTCTAACTCTGTCTATAAGTATCCTACCATACACTTTTCCTATTATACTAAGAAGACAAATGCCCCTATGATTACCACACACTTCTTTTTCCCCTTTTCCTTTGTACAAGGGAATAATTATACCTGACTTCCAATCCTCCGGGACTCTACCTTCCTCCCAGGCCAATCTGCACATCTTCCACATCCATTCTACTACTATCTCTCCCCCATGCTTCAGCATCTCACCACACACTCCATCAATTCCTGGGGCTTTCCCGATTTAACTTTCTTCATTGCTTCCACAACCTCTATCCTACTGATTTCTACCTGTCTTCTCACCTCCCTCCTTCTCCCAGCCATTCCCCAGCCACTTATACTCGCATTACTTCCATCCTCTACGTTCAACAATTCCTTAAAGTGTTCTCTCCATCTGCTCACTTTTTCTCCCTTCTCCACTAGTAATCTACCATGTTTATCTTTCACTCCCCTGCTAACTTCACTTCCACCCTGTCTTACTCTTTTCACTTCTCTCCAGAACATTTTCTTACAGTCCCTCCACTTTACACTCAAATTCCTCCCAAATTCCTGATCCACTCTCTTCTTACTCTCTCTTACTAATCTTTTCACCTCTCTCTTCCTTTCCACATATAACTCTCTCTTCTGCCTCTCAACTTCTTCCACGCCCCTATTTCTCATCCATTCATTGTATGCTTTCTTCTTTTGTGCCACAGCCTGTTTCACCTCTTCAGTCCACCACGCTGTTCCTTGCACCCCCCTCCGTCTTCTCTTCCTTCCACACACCACATCACATGCTGCACATATTTCTTCTGTAAATATCTTACACACACCTTCCACGTCTCCCATCTGCTCCAATTCATATTTGCCCAATCGTTCCTCCACTTCTCTCTTATACTCTGCCTTTTTCTCATCCTCTTGTAACCTTTCCACTCTCCTTGCAACTACTCCTTCCTCTCGTCTTTCCCTTCTTCTATTCCTCCATCTTACTTGCATCCTAATTCTGGCCACCACCAAGTAGTGGTCAGAAAGGCCGCTCCCCCAACCTCTATAAACTCTTGCATCCAATATACATCTTTGCATCCTTTCATCCACACACACATAATCAATCATTGCCTTCCTTTCATTCAGTTCACCACCCACCCTTCTCATCACTCGCCATGTATACCTGTGGATCATTTTATGCCTGAAGAGGGTATTGGCTATTACCAACCCCCTCCCAGCACAGATGTCCACTAACGCACTCCCATTCTCATCTATCTCAGCAGGCACACCCACTCACCAACTATTCCATCCACCTTCACATTACCAACTTTACCATTCATATCACCGATCAAAAACACTCTCTCATTCCTTCCAAACTTTTCCATGCACACTTCCACATTTGTCCAGAACTCTTCTCTCACTCTTCTAGCACGATCTTGCGTTGGCGCATACACACACACAATCGCCCACATTTGTATTCCAACTTTCAACTTTACCCACACAATCCTTGACCCAACTGATCCATACTGTCTTATGCTCTTCTTCCATCTTTTACTCACAACTATACACACTCCTTCCTTTGCCCTCTCATTCTCATCTACTCCTGCACATATACCCCATCCATACTCCCATTCTCTCACACTTTCTCCTCTCCATTTTGTTTCAGTTATTCCACATACATCCACTTTCGCATCCTCAAGCACCTGGACAATCTCTCTCTCTTTCACCTCATCATTCGCTCCTCTTACATTCCATGTACACATTACCAAGTCCTTTGTCCGGTCCTGGGTCGTCAACGTTTGGTCAGTCCTTGTCCGAGGCTTCTTGTTTGTTTTTTTAGTTAGTTGTTTTCCGGGGAGGGGCACTAACCCTCCGCCAACCCTTTTAGTCGCCTTTTACGACAAGCAGGGATACTGGGGGAGTATTCTTGAAAACCCCCCTACCTTCTAACAAGGTCCGAGTTTCACTTCCAAACGTTTGAGTCGATATCACAATACTATCATGCAGCGACTTTTTTACTTCCAAGCACACTTCCCTATTTCTTCTCACTGCTTTCAAAGAACAGCCACCTTTTTTCCTTGTTGTACCTTTTCAGACACTTCATCCTCCAAACTTCCATCATTACTAATCACAATACCCAAGTATGTAAATGCACTCACATCACAGACTTACCTGGCAATATCTTAGGTGTTGCAGGGATGGTTAAATCTGCTGTGTGGGCATAGGTGAAGCAGTTGGAGTAGGAAATAAATTAATGATGCAGATTACACATTGGCAATGCTAACTGAACCATCCCCACAACACATAAAAATTTGTCTGAAAAAAAAAAAAAAAAAAAAAAAAAAAAAAAAGGGGGGGGGGATAAATGTGGGGGCAGATGCCCTGAGGTGCTGCCTTTGAGCCTGTGGTGGGTTATTCACTGCAAATCCCAGGATACAAGGCCACTGCATTATCCATGTTGCCACAGTTGCCTCCCCTAGGTGTTACCCTAGCTCCTAAATACTCATTTTATCTTCCAACCCACAAAGGGTGGATGGATACCTGAGTTGAGTGACGCCAGCTGCCCGCACCAAGATTTGAACCCTGGCACTAACAGGCCAGCAGCATCACATTCAGCAGTGCTAACTACTCAGCCACTGTGGCTGAGTGGAAGAAGAGCATTATATATAGGGTACCCTGTATACAGCCAGACTTCAATTACCGTAACACACCAAGCCCGGGGATGTCTACTCCATTTTAATCTTGCCATCTCCTGACAACTTTATTCAACCTAGGATACGGGTTAAATATTACCTAACACACCCATCCAATACAAGAAGCCTTCCCTAAGCTGAGTAAAATAATTTGGTAAACAGAAAGTGCACACTAGAAAAGGGCATCACCTGCAATCAAGGGGTTCAAGTCCAGGAAGCTTGCAAGCAAAATATTACTTTAAATGACACAACGTGAGACATGACGATATTAAAAGTGCACACACACACACACACACACACACACACACACACACACACACACACAAAATAATTCTAACATTAATTTCAAACAACCTGTTAATAAATTAATAGTAATTTAATCTGCAGAAAATGCATTAATTCACAACCAACTCAACAGTGAAACAACTATCAACAAGGACTAACTCTACCACTAGAAGGATTACATTCATATATGGGAACGTTTGCTGCAAAGATAGTTCTATTTCAACCTGAAGCCTAGGACCAACTACACAACCATTAAAAAGAAAGAAATTACTGTATATCCAGGTTGGGCCAAATTGTTGTATCTTCAATTAAAAAAAAAAAAAAAAAAAAATCAGTATTTGGTTATATTTTCTCCTATACTTTTCTTTACTATATAAAACAACATACCTTGCACACTACAATATACCCTTTTTACTCTAACCAGACCTAAAATTACCATCTCTAAATCATTAAACTGATACAAGAAATTAACACATAATGTGATGCTAATTATGAAGAAGTGCTGAGCCAGAGTATTGTCTCTTTCTGTTGCTGAAGTACTGTATTCATATCTGAAATAAAGCTGCAAAAGAGCAAAAATCTGGGCCATGTTAAAATGAAAAGGGTACAACACCACAGCATACCATAATCAATGCATTAACCATTTCCATAAGTTCTCATTATACTCTATGTCACCTGTTTTGTCACTGCTTTTTATTGTTATAAAAGAAATATTGCTTATTACAGTTTCATTGCTTCCTATAAGGTGCATTTGCTAATTACTCCCATTATTCTGTACCAGTTATATGGAAAAAGCTGTGATATTTTGCAAGGACATAAAATACTTAAAACAAACCCTTTTCTTATCTGGATCTAAAATCTGGGCTTCATCATCCCCAATCTCCCCTGGAAATGGGTTGACAAAGGAGCGGTCATCTCTAAGTTCAAAACTAGTAGCCATGTTTTTGTCTGTAAAGTAAGAAAAGAAATACGTAAATATAAAAAACACAATTTATGCATACAATACTTGGGGTCACTTTAATATTTCACAACTATTTCTCATTGCAATCTGTTACCATCCTGATACTGCATAGTTCCCTAACTCAAAATTACCATTTTATACGTACTTTAATTCTACTAAAGTCTACATATTTTGATGATGCACTACAGTACTGTACTACAGTGCTACAACGGACCCTTGTTATACAATGAAGTGGTATGTGACAAATCACTTATACAACAATGAAAAAGTTAGGATTTTTTTTTTTTTCAAAATATGATACCGGTAGCACTTTTGTTGAAACATTAAACTCTCAATTATCTTGCGCAATTCAGCCAAGCCCTAAGCCAGTTAAAGCAAAACGCTGGATATTGCATACTGTGGTACCCCCCATCAGCTCAATATTCGACATCAAACCGGATATTGCATTACTATCCATCTCGATCATCTGTCTTAAAATCTTTCTCATGTGTAAAAGATGAAAATTAAGCATAAAATACAATAAAATAATGATACAGTACAGCATTACTGTAACACAGTTCTGGTTGGCTACCACTTATTAGCCGGCTGACCCACCTTAACACTGGCAATTGCACAGAACCGCCAGTTACATCCCGTTTTGGTGCCAGATAATGCTTAATTTTGCTAGATATTGCTTTAATGGAGTCGAGCCAGCAGTACCGGATACTGCATTGGGCCGGATATTGCAACGACGGATAACTGAGATTTTATTGTATGATCATTATGATCCTGTAAGAAGCCTCACTGGTTGATATATGATCACTCTTTTTGTTTCTGTGATCACCAACATGTAAGCTTGCAGTCAACTGTTTGTTCCAAGATGACCTCTGAACTCGGTCCTATCGGGTGTGTTAGTGTCGGTGGTAGAACAACAGTGTGGTGTTAGAGTTCAAGCAGCAAGTGAAGTGCAGTAAAGTCAAATAACCACCAGCATAGGTGAGTTAGAAATTAATTATTAGACTTATTTTTGGTGGTAGGCAGCAAATGCTTATTTTTGGTAGTAGGCAGCAAATGAAGTCTACTAGTTAAAGAGAGTTTGAAACTTATTTTTGACTCAGCTGGGTGAGTGACTTTTGGCCAATAACATACCCCCATTGAACCCATGTTGCAAGTGACATAGTATATGATAAATTGTTAAGCAATGAATTTTTTCAAACACATCTTCATTATAAAATGAGGGCGTACGTGTGTGTGTCTGTGTGTAAATATATAAATATATAGACGGTATATATATATAGTAAACTCTCCATTATCCCACGTAATTCAGCCAAGCCCTACGCCAGTTAAAGTAAAATGCCGGATATTGTATACTACCCCCATCAGCTCAATATTCGGAGTCAAGCCGGATACTGCTTTACTATCTGTCTCCAACCTCTATCCTAAAAACTTTCCCATAAGTAAATGATGAAAATAAAGAATAAAATACAACAAAGTAATGATCTATCTATTTATTTATTGCCAGATGCCATAATCCCATAAGGGGTGGCCATTTGACTATGAGTTATTTGTTTTATGGGGAGGGGCACTAACCCTCCACCAACCCACTTACTGAAACATAGAGAGCACGTATGGTTTCGTTATATGGTTACCACCCAGCGTTGTAAATGGTTTCTTGGCTTACAGGAAACCATTAGGCTTGTCACTCAATGTAAAGCTGCCTGTAAAGGAGAGAAAAGCAATAAGAAGTGACAGGAAAGATGGGAGAAATAGGAAGAGAGGACGGCAGGCACAGAAAATGAATGATAAAGACTAGGGAAGAAGTAGGCAGCACTACATCAAGTGAGTGGATGATGGTCGCCACCACCTACCAACAAAAGTAATGATACAATACAATAATGCAGTACACCACATCATACGGTGCATCGATAACTGGTGCTTTATTAGACCGAACACAAGATGTAGGGGAACATTCCCACAATCCAAACAATTTGAACGTCCATTGCCTCGCTAGTCTGACATCTCACCTCTCCCTAGGTTTGAAATAAGGCTCTCGTGGTCCTCCCATCCTCCTTATATCCTCTCTCTTCTCCCCCTCCCCCCTGTCCCTCCTTTTTATCCCCTGTCCCTCCTCCATCCCCCACCACATTAAGCACTACCAGGCATGTCTCCCTCCCTCTCCCCCTGCCTTCCCCCACCCCTGGTTGTCTCCCTTTCCATCCCCCCACTCTCCCCCACTCCCACTTGTCTCCCACATGCACGTGTGTGTGTGTGTGTGTGTGTGTGTGTGTGTGTGTGTGATTGAGTGAGTGAGTGAGTGAGAGTGGTTAGTGAGTGAGTGAGTGACAATGGTGAGCAAATGAGTGAGAATGGTGAGTGAATGAGCGAAGGAGTGAGTGTGTGAGAATGGTAAGTCAATGAATGAGTGAATGAGTGAGAGTGGTGTGTAAGTGAAATTGGTGAGTGACTGGGTGAGTGAGTGAGAGTGGTTAAGTAAGTGAGAGCGGTGAGTGAGTGATAGTAGTGAGTGAGCGAGTGACTGAGTGAGACTGGGGGGGGGGATAGTAAGGCTGTTTGGCTTTCTTGCCTCCTTCCTTGTCCCCCCACCCTCCCACACCCCCACTTGTCTCCCTCACCCACCCTTGTTTAGCACACGGCCAGCAGTCTGTCTGGCTGGTTAGTAGCCTTGAAGCAATGTTGAACACTGCACATCCCACCACGCTAACATCCTGCATTGATGTTTGATGTGCCATTTTTTAGCAATAGTACTGTTTATGAGGACAGTAACATTACCCATGGCATTTCTGTGTTAGCCTCTACTGATTAACCCCTTAAACGCGGATCGTCGCTTTTGCGACGGTCGGCCCAAAGGACAGAACGGCGGATCATCGCGTTTGCGATTTGAGTTAATTTTGAATAACCGCGGGCAAGCAGGCTCCAGCTGGTATTGTCTATCAGTACCACCACCCTCTAGCTACAACTAGCATACTTTACCTTTGTACTACTGACCTCAGTTGTTGCCAAATATCGCGTTTTCCCCCCATACCCCCCCCCCACCACGGCCCGGCCAGCCTGGCTGTGATACATGGCAGCGCTCTGAGCGCTCAGAACTGTAAATCTGCGATCTCCTCTCACAAGCAGTTTATGCTACTAGGAAACGCTTGTTTCCCCAGTTGTAACACTAGCTTTTTTTCTCACGGTTTGCCTCTGTTTAGCGTCAGTTTACTGCAGGCTTTCAAAGTGAGATTATGGCGAGTTCTAGCTCTTCCCAGTCAGTGCAAGCGGCCGACAGGCACGAGAATAAAGTGGCGGACGTAAGGCAGAATAAAAAGCGCGCCGTGGTGATCTTTTGGGAAGTAATATGATTGAAAATAATGTAGTATACATGTTTTTAGCTGTGAAAATGGAAATGTTTGTTGAGTGACGGGAAGACCGCCGCCACAGTGCATGTCGGCCGTACGCTCCATTGATTTTAGCCTTATTTTCAGTGCTTATTGTACAAATAGGGATTCCTAACTGCCTTTACGTTGTAGTATAAAGTTTACCGTGACAGAATGAGGCTGTGGTAGAGGGGAAACCGGGTTGCTGGAGGTGTGAAAGTGAAGATTTGGTTACCCAACTTTGCAAGTCTCCACAAGTCCTTGGGTAGTCCACGAAGGCTCAACACCTGTCTCTGGAGAAAGCTGAATGTAAGTACTATCTGCCATACCAAGTATAATGTTCTAGGGTTAATCTCTGATTTTTGGCGAATATTTTCCTACAGGTACTCAGACCGCAATACAACCCTGCCACTCGGGGGAGATTGACTGTACACAGCCGCGTTTAAGGGGTTAAATAAGGTATACGAGAGTTTGGGTTTGGGTCTGGAAAGCATCTCTGGCTTTTCTTCAGAATCTTATGGGGAAAAGTACTTCGATATCTGACATACTCGCTGACTGAACACTCCCACTGCTACACAACACTGCCGGATATAGAGGTATAGGTGTATAGTATGTAATCCCTCATTTATCCGGACGTGTTCACTATCCAGATATTGGACCTTGGCACTACTAAACCATTATCCAAATTTACATGCTATTATCTGGGCATAAAAGTCCCCGCGAACTTCGGCCGGCCATCTGACATATTCAAACATTCGGTATCGTGGCCGCTGGGCTCTTGCCGTGCGCGGGAAATAGGCCATTACCCACAACCTGAGCTCAAATGTCCATCCACCACTGAGCTGAATGGTCAAAGTCGCGCACTGGTCAGATCACTCCCTACTAACCTCGTGCACCCGAGTAATACCGACTGTAACCCAAACATGGTGTCAAAACATCTGTACGCATCCTCATCTAATGTCCAAAGTTGCGCGGCCACCAGGATTAGTCTTTCCCAACTGCCACCACTCGTATAAAACACACCACAAGCCACAAGTCAGGTGAAAACGTCAATTCACCTCAACACTGAATGTCCAAAGTCACCTGGTCACTGGGAGTTGTGCCAATGTGAGTGTAAGACAGACCACAAGTCACATGTCAGGTAAAAGCGCCCATCTGCCTTGTGACAGAAGCCCACAGCTGTGCTTCTACCCCCCTCCCGTCGCTCCTCCATACCCTCCCATGCTCCCTGCCGTGCTAGCTATGCCACCAGCTCCCCCCTCAGTCCCTCCCCTCCTTCACGCTGAAAGCACTGACTGATGAGTTTGTAAAGTTTTGGGCAATTTATTCGAATACTATTGGTCATATCAAAATTCTGCACAATCCATGAGAAAGCTCATTAAATTCTGCATCTAAACATATGCTTAACTCTTGCAAGGTGTAGGCAAAATTTTGCACAAGGATTGTTATATGAAGGTAAGTTTTACTCTTGAACACCATTTATTTTCACTGCAGTTTTGTTATTGTACTAATCAGTTTTATGTGTTTTTATTAGCTTATCTTATAGGATAGACACCAGTGAAGATAATGGTATACTATTTATACCAATATAACCAATTTCCACTGGCATACTGTATTTGGCCATGGATTTTTTTTTTTTTTTTAAATACCCCGGGGCAGCTACCACTACTGTCACAGAAAGATAAGTGATTTTCCAACCGTCTTCAAGTTTTTTATGGATTTTTGTTGTTTATGCATGGTTTTCTTGGTGTTTAACATTAATATGGATATTCCTGTGTGTGTTTTGATGTCTCAATATGGCAGAATGACTGGAAAACTCTGCCAACATTTGGAGGGGCACTGTATATATAGATATTTTTTCTTTCTATATTTTTTTTCCATGGTTTTCTTGGTATTTAGCATTACTTTGGATATTCCTATGTGTGCTCTGATGTCTCAATATGGCAGAATGACTGGAAAACAGTGACAAAATCAGGAGGGGTACTGTACATACACTAGTGTAGAAGGTCGGGTGTTTTTTGGTTTTCAATGTTTTATTTTCATGGTTTTCTTGGTGTTTAGCATTACTTTGAATATTCCTATGTGTGTTTTGATGTCTAAATATGGCAGAGTGGCCTGAAAACAGTGCCAATATTAGGAGGGGTAGTGTACATACACCAGTGTACAGGTTGGGTGTTTTTTGGTTGTCAATGTTTTTTTCATGTTTTTTTTTTGGTGTTTAGCATTACTTTGGATATTCTTATGTGTGTTTTGATGTCTATGTGTTCTGATGTCTAAATACAGCAGACTGACCTGAAAACACTGCCAAAATTAGGAGGAGAACTGTAGCCGACATACAGTGTTGTATTGGTCGGGTGTTTTTTGGTTTTCATTTTTTTTTTCTTTTCTTTTTTTTTTTTGGCTTAGTTTTCTTGGTGTTGAAAATTATTCTAGATAATCCTATGTATGTTTTGATGTCAAAATATGGCAGAATGGCCAGAAAACACTGCCAAAATAAGGAGGGCACTGTATATACAGTAGTGTTTAGGTAGGGTATTTTTTGGTTTTCATTGTTTTTTCTGCATGGTTTTCTTGGTTTTTAGCATTACTTTGGATATTCCTTTGTGTATTTTGATGTCTAACTATACCTGAATGACTGGAAAACACTGCCCAACATTCAACCACATAGGTTAGGTATAGGTTGGAGGTTGGGCATAGGTAGGGTCTGGGTATGGTAGGGGAACAGTGCTCATTATCCGGATGCTGCCACTACCCGGACATGCTTTTGGCTCTATTATGTCCGGATAAATGAGGAATTACTGTATATCTATCCATCTATTGTCAGACGTCTTAGTCCCGTAAGGGGTGGCCACAAACAAACAGCCTCCATGTAGCCCTGTCCAATGCCATTTCACTGCCCTGTTCCCAGCTCACACCCCTCTCTCTCGTATACCTCCCCACTCCATTCCTCCATCTCATCCTTGGCCTCCCCCTCCTTCTCCTTCCCACCACCTCCTTCACATACACTCTCCTCATCAGTCTCTCGCTTTCCATCCTCTCCACATGGCCAAACCATCTCAGTGTGTTTCTCTTAACACTTCCCATCACATCTACATCTGCACCACAATATTCTTTCACTTCCTTATTTGTCAGTCTGTCTCTCCATGTGATTCCACATGCTCCGCTCAAATAAATCATTGCCACTGGTCTCACTCTTTACTTATGTTCCTCCAACAAGGTCCAGGTTTCATTTCTGTACATTAGAGATGGAATCAAAATACTGTCATGCAGTAACTTTTTCATTTCCATGCCCACTTCCTTGTTTCTCATCACTGCTCTAAAAGAACCAGCAAACTTTCTTCCTTGTTGTACCCTTTCAAGCACTTCACCCTCTAAACTTCCATACCTACTCATCACACTACTCAAGTACTCAACCCCTACACACATCACAAATACGCTAATTCTCGCATATTCACCATCATTTTCTGAGTAACAAGGGAAAATATTTAGTTACAGCCAACCAGGTCATTTTCTTTCTCGCCTATGGAACCCAGGTTTTCTTTTGAGTAGCAGGTAGGGTTACTCAGGGTATTTCCAATCACTGTTTCACAAATAACCATAAACTGTAACACTTATTGCAATGCACTTGTAAATTTATTATAAAACACTTGTTTCACAGCACTTAGTAGATATAACTTATAATATCTTACATTTCACTTATATATATATATAAAAAAAAAAAAACTTGTGAATACCTGTTTACTATTTACAGGTTCCCAAACACCTGCTCAGTCACTGAGCCCTTTCCCAAGCGGTAAGGGCAGAACCTTCGCGGGGGTCAATGGTGCAATCGGCCCCGCGAGTGGGGGAGTGGAATCGGACAAGGAAGATGAGGAAGACATCACTCTACACTCTACCAGTGCTGTGTACAGACTGAGCCGTACGTCAGGTACCTTGGGTACCTACCTGTGGTTGTTATAGAAAATGGTCATGGGTTCAAGGGGTGGCGAGAAGATGCTCGCAGCTATAAAAGTCAACCGGCATTGCTCTGATGCCAAATTGTAATGGCTGTACATGTCAGCTGGCACGTAGTGGTTAAACACAATTGCATTTTCCATTTCCTCCTCATCCAGCCTCACTGTACATTCAGTGACTTCATTTCTCTCGAAGACCATAACATTACTCTTCCTTACATTCATCTTTAGATTCCGTTTCTTACACACTCTCCCAAACTTATATGCAGGTATATACAGTAATCCCGCATATTTCGCGGTAGTTACGTTCTTGTAACCCCCGCGAAAAGTCAATTCCGCGAATACTCTATTAACAATTGAAAACTTGCACTTGTGTCCACCATGCTGCCCATCACACAGTCCATGTCCATACTGATTGCGAGACAATTCGCCGTCAGACAATTCCCCGTCAAAACATGGACGATTCCCCTTCAGAACAATTCGCACCCTGCACGATTCCCCGCCATTCTATAAATATACTAATCAATACTTTCATCAATATACTTATTATTAATTAATCAATACTTTAATAACTATATTTCAGGGGGATCCAGCAAAGTCTATGTTCAGTAGCGTAGGTTCTGGATATTATTTATTAGTTGCACCTTTAGTCAATAATTAACTTGTTTCTTCCTCGCTGTAGTCGCCTTTGAATTATATTCTAGCGTCACCCACAGCTATCTTCATTAATGAAGGCGAATTGTTTTGTGTTTGTTGTGACTGCGAATTGTCCCGAAAACCTCCATACTCATCCCGAAATACCTTCTTACAAGATTGAAAGCACATACTCCATTATGAAGGAAAAACGTAAACACCGTACTGTAATACACAATTATCTACACATTTATTAACAAAACAGTACAAAATAAAAAGATGCATTAACTGGTGATAGCAAACACTCGCACGGTCGTTTCTTAGCTTGTCCAGTAACACAATTTTCTCTGCTAAGGTCATAACTTGATCGTTTTGTCACTTTGGAGTTCTTACTAATTGTATTATTAGCCTTTGGTGAGGCTGGCTTACGTCCTGGGGCCATGTGGAAAGCAAGTGGGAGGCAAGAGACTCATATCATAGTGTGGTTACAACCACAACAGCCGCTTAACGCAGTCAGGCGTGGACTGAAGAATGCGAGGCAGAGAGCAGTGTTGCCATATCCAAACAACGAAATTATGCTAGGGCAATGAAAAAATTATGCTAGATTGAGCATATTTGTTCCAAGTAAAAAATGAATTATGCTAACTTGACGCTAAATGATAAAATTCTATACATATTCGTGCAACATATTAATTATATATTGTTTACTATGAAAATATTAAAATGAACCTACATACAGTAAGAGGATAAATATCGGTATCTACCCATACTGCTTTTTCCCACGAAACTTACGTTTTTCTGATGGATTTTGATGTGATTCGTTCGATTTTGAGCATCATTTCCGTCGGAAATAACCAGATTTTGAGATATGACCCCCCCCCATCCCCCTGAAATAATGAGGGATCTTTGGGGAATCGGGGGTTATAGGGAGGGGGGGAAACACAGAAAATGGTCATTTCCGACTGAAATGAAGCTGAAAATCGAATGAATCATACCAAAATCCATCGGAAAAACCTAGGTTTCATGGGTAAAGTACAAAGCTCAAACTTATCCTAACCTAACCGAACCAAACCGAACCTAACCTAAAACCTAACCTAACCTAACCTAATCCAACCTAACCTAACCTAACCTAATCCAACCTAACCTAACCTAACCTAATCCAACCCAAGCCCAAACTGAAAGTAACCAACTATTCAAACATCTTACCTTATTCGTCTCTCTCTCTCTCTCTCTGATTTGTAGTTTTTATAAAATTATTCTGAAAATATTCCATTCCATTCTAAATTATGCTAGAATGATTCTAAAACTTCTAATATGCTAAAAAATATTCCAGACTCGAAAATTTGATCAAAATTATGCTAAAAGAATAAAATTATGCTAGATATGGTAACACTGGCAAAGGGGCCACGGGAAAGGGACAGAGGGTGGCGTGAGTTTACCGCGCTACAATTGGAAGCTGCGGGAATTTCATTTTTTTTTTTTTTTCTGTATATTCAAGGATATTTTTGTTGAACTTATTAATGCTGAGAAAATCCGCGAGAGGGCAAAACCGTAGACAAAAAATCCGCAAAAAATGCGGGATTACTGTATATACATACAGCAATCCCTCCACTATCCGATGTAATAGAGCCAAAGGCATGTCCGGAAAGTGGTCTCGTCCGGAAAGTGGGCCCCTGGCTCCTGGACTGGTAAATAAGGACCTTAACCAAGCCTAACTTTGAAAGCCACCTAAATAACTCCCTACTGGACATGCATAGCACCTATTTAAACCTATTTAAGACCCTATTCACACCAATATTGGACATAAAGCATGAAATAAATGAAAAGGAACCAAAGAATGAGGAATCAGAAGTGACTGTACCACAGCCAGGGTACTTACAGCATGTCTGTGACTGCCTTCTCTAAAGGCTTTGGCAGTGGTAAAAATGCTCTTGAAGCATGTAGAGTAATCTAGTGTTGTGCTGCATTTACAGTAATTCTATGCACTATGAGTTATAACTGTTTGACACTGCACATTGTTAATTGCACCAGGCCAGTTTCAACCGCCAGTTTGTACTCCACAGTTAATCCTTTGCATTCTAAATTCTAATTTCTTAACACTGCACAACACTGTACCCCGTGTGGTCTAGTGGCAAGGTATTGCAGTTTATTCACAAAAAACGAGCACGTGTGGCTTCCACTGCGATAAGCATCTGCTCACGATCGAAGTCAGGCAGTAACTATCTGTGCCTTGGTGGTGACAGGGAAACAGAGTTGCCAGATCGCAATGGCCACATTACCAAACTCCTCAATTTTCATTGCCAAATTTAACTTTTCATTACCTAATTCGTAAAGCTAGCATTTATTCTTCACTAATTATATATATAAGTGGAAATAAATGTAATCACTCTCCTTATAATTAACAGTATGTTGATTATTTTCATGCTATGTAGACTAGCAGATTATTCAGAGACAGCAAACAATCCACCATCTCCATTTTGTGTATCCTCATACATGTGAAAAATCCATCTGGTAATGCATTATTCTGATTCATAACCACATGAATTTTTCATTACCAAACTGGCCCACATTTGGTAATGAAAAATAACAAATGGCAACCCTGACAGGGGAGGGGGGAGGAAGGAAGCGGTGAAGGGTCCGTGGTGTAACAGCTGTTCGGTGCCATGTGGCAATTTCAAATTACGGGTGGGAAAAAATTAGGATTTTGGGGGGATTCTTTTTCTTTTTTTGGCCATTTTTGGGTTCCGAAGGTCCAGGCCCATAATGTCCGGTAAGTGGGGTGTCTGGAAAGTGGGTGTCCGGAAAGTACAGGGATTACTGTATATATATACAGTATACACACACACACACATATATATATATATTCCCTTGTACAAAGGAAAAGGGGAAAAAGAAGTATGTGGTAATCATAGGGGCATTTGTCTTCTTAGTATAATAGGAAAAGTGTATGGTAGGATACTTATTCACAGAGTTAGAGAAAGAACAGAGGAATTAGTTGGAGAAGAACAGGGAGGCTTTAGGAAGGGAAGATGTTGTGTAGATCAGATATTCATTCTTAGATCTTTAGTGGAAAAGTTTCTAGAGAAGGGAAAGAAGTTGTATGCGGCTTTCATGGATTTGGAGAAAGCATATGACAGGGTAGATAGACAAGGATTGTGGAAAGTATTAAAAATATATGGAGTAGATAGAAAGTTGTTGAATGCTGTGAAGAGTATGTTCGATGGTGCTAAGGCTGCAGTGCGTGTGGATGGTGAACTAAGTGAATTTTTCTCTTTGAAAGTTGGGTTGAAACAGGGATGTGTCATGTCTCCATGGTTGTTCAATCTGTTCATGGATGGGGTAATAAAAGAGGTACAAGGTAAGGTAGTGGATGCTGGAGTGGCCCTGGTGAGAGAGGATAGTGTTTGGAAACTCCCTGTACTGTTGTTTGCAGATGATACTGTGTTGTTGAGTGAAGACGAAGGGGAGCTGCAAGGCTTGGTGGATGAGTTTGGGAGAGTGTGCAAGAAACGGAAACTAAAGGTGAATGTACGGAAGAGTAAAGTGATGGTCTTTGAGAGAGGTGAAGTCAGTGAATGTACAGCGAGGTTGGATGGTGAGGAATCGGAAAATGAGAGTACGTTTAAGTAATTGGGTAGTGTGGTGAGTAAGGATGGAGGTTTGGAGGGTGAAGTGCTTGAAAGGGCACAGCAGGGAAGAAAGGTTGCTGGTTCTTTGAAAGCAGTGATAAGAAACAGGGAAGTGAGCATGGAAGTGAAAAAGTTACTACATGACAGTATTGTGATACCAACTCTAACGTATGGAAGTGAAGCTTGGACATTGTTGGAAGGACACAAGTCAATAGTGAGAGCAGTGGAAATGAGTTATTTAAGAGGAGCCTGTGGAGTCACATGGAGAGACAGGCTGACGAATGAGGATATAAAGGTGTGTTGTGGTGTGGATGTGGATGTGATAGGAAGTGTTATGAGAAACACACTGAGGTGGTTTGGCCATGTGGAGAGGATGGAGGGTGAAAGACTGATGAAGAGAGTGTATGTGAGTGAGGTGGAGGGGGGAAGAGGGAGGGGGGAAGCTGAGAATGAGATAGAGGGATGGGGTAGAGAGGTATATGAGAGAGGGGGGTGTGAGTTGGGAGCAGGGCAGTGAAATGGCGGGGGACAGGACAACGTGGAGGCGATTTGTTTGTGGCCACCCCAAACGGGATTGAGGCGTCTGGCAACAGATATATAGTGGTAGGTGGTGGCAACCATCATCCACTCACTTGATGTAGTGCTGCCTACTTCTTCCTTAGCCTATATCCTTCTTTTTCTGTGCCTTCCCTCCTCTCTTCCTATTTCTCCCATCTTTCCTGTCACTTCTTATTGCTTTTCTTTCCTTTACAGGTGGCTTTACATTGAGTGACAAGCCAAATGGTTTTCTGTAAGCCAAGAAATAATTTACAACACTGGGTGGTAACCATATAACCATACCATACATGTTCCCTGCGTGTCAACAAGTGGGTTGGTGGAGAGTTAGTGCCCCTCCCTGTAAAACAAATAACTCAAAGTCAAATGGCCACCCCTTACGGGATTATGGCATCTGGCAATAGATAGATAGATATATATACTGTATATATGCAGTGGGCTCGCATGGTGCGTGAGAAATTGGGCGGTCCTGGTCCTCATGCACTGTGAAATCGAGCACTGAGAATACATAATCATTTGGGAAAAATGACATATGGGCTGTACCCCCTCATACCTGGACATTTTTTGGCCCTTAGAGACAAAATAAAGGTCAAATTTTTCAGACATTGCACTAGAGATATAGCTACAACAACAAAAATATGGGCAGTCACTTTAACAACAGTAGACAACAGGCCTGATGGGCTTAAATAACAGAGGTTCCAAGGCGCGGCACCATACTTAGAGTGCCCCTGCTGCCACCCCGGCCGCACTACGCTGATTTAACAGTTGCCAATGTTGTATTATTCCAAGCTTTGACGAAGAAATTTATGGCCTGTCAAATGTTACATTTCCTCCAGAATGCAGCAACAGTCATTATGGTGGGGGTTGCAGGTATGCCAGGTGAAGCTGGGGAGTCAGGTGGGACTGTGGAGGTGGAGGGGAAGGAGGCTGGTGAGTCAGGTGGGGCAGTGGAGGAGGAAGGGACAGCGGCGGGCGAGTCAGGGGAGGTCGTGAGGGGAGGATCCTACCTCTCCTCCTTGCTACTGCTCACATTTTCAGCAATTTCCTTCATCTCTTCTTACTTGTCTGTTTCATTCCTCATCTTGTCACGGATGTATTGGCAGTATAACAACTTAGTATTCGTGAAATACCTGTCACTGTTATAGAAACTGGGTACCATATCTATTTTACCTTACTGTTATTGCCGAAAACGTTATTGGCGAAGTAGTTATAGGTGAGATCTTACTGCAGACTCCTCTTGAGCACCTTCCCCATGAGCCTCTACGACACTATTGGCATGTTGTGTTGGGGGGGGGGGTCACATACTAATGGAAAATGGCATTTTTTAGCCACTCCTTGCCTCTACCTTGCGTTCTGTGAGGTAAACTCGTGCATTCAACATTTTTGGTTATGATTTTTGGTCACTCGCACACAATGCTATTCGTGCACTCTGGGCTCGCACAGTAGGCGAGCCCACTGTAGATATATATATATATATATATATATATATATATATATATATATACAGTAACCCCTCCAATATCCGGATCAATAGAGCCATAGGCAGGTCCGGATAGTGGTCCTGTCCGGATATTGGGCCCCAGCTTATGGACTAGTACTTACGGACCCTAACTCTGAAAAACACCTATACAACTCCCTCTGGACATGCATAGCACCTATTTAAGACCCAAATCACACCAATAAGGGACATAAAAGACTGAAATAAATGCAAAAGAACCATAAAATGAGGTTTTAGAGGTGAGTTTATACAATATTAAACATTCTGGGTACTTACAAGTCCCTTGGTCTTGGACTGGTTTGAACCGCCAGTTTGCAGTCCACAGTTAATCCTCTGCACTCTAAATTCTAATTTCTTAACACTGCACAACACTGTAAATTCCTGTGTGTTCTAGTGGCAAGGTATTGCAGTTTATTCACTGTTTATTCACAAAAAACAAGCACCTGTGGCTTGCACTGTTATGAGTATCTGCTCTCCATCGGAGTTAAGCTGTGACTGTTGATGTTGGTGGGGTAACAGAGTTGCCAGATCGCAACAGCCACATTACCAATCTCCTCAACTTTCATTGTCAAATATAACTTTTCATTACCAAATTCGTAAAGCTAGCATATATTCTTCACTAATTATATATACAAGTGGAAATACATGTAATCACTCTCCTTATAACTAACACCATGTTGATTATTTTCACACTATGTAGGGTAGCAGATTAATCAGAGAGAGCAAACAATCCACCATCTCCATCCTGTGTATCCTCATACATGTGAAAAATCCATTTGGTAATGCATTATTCTAATGCATTACCAAACGAATTTTTCATTACCAAATTGGTCCACACTTGGTAATGAAAAATACCAAATGGCAACCTGACAGGGGAGGGGGGAGGGGGAGGAAGGAAGGGGTGAAGGGACCATGGTGTAACAGCTGTTTGGCGCCAGGCGGGAATTTCAAATTATGGGAGGGAAAAAAGTCAGATTTTTTTCGAATTTTTTGCAGTTTTTGGCCCATTTTGGGAATATTGGATCCCAGGAGGATTATGTCCGGTTAGTGGGGATGTTCGGATATTGGGCGTTCGGATATTAGAGGGATTACTGTATATACATATGTAGCGTAGTATACTGCTGTACTGTAAATACATAGTGCTGTATATAAGAAAAAATACACTAGATACTGTAGTTGTTTCACCTTACAGGATTACGGTTATCAAAGAAATACTGTACAGTACATCCCCACAGTAAGCGAGTTTCGAGTACACAATCCCCCTTGTACACGAGGACCTATTTTTTATTTTTAAGTGTACTTTTTAGTAGTACGTGAACTGAACTCCTTTTAACCAAGATGGGCAGCAAAGAGTGGCCCAAATCCGGGGTTACCCCGAGTACGCAACATTGCCCCCCCAAGAAGCGATAACAGGTAAAGGTGAGCAGCCATATTCTTGTTGGTTTAGTTAAGCCATATCCTTGTTGATTTACCTAGTAAAGCCATAATCTTGTCGGTTTACTTTATCTTAGGTAATATGTCATAGACAGTTTCCCTGTATAGTAGGTACAATACTTAAGTCTGAAAGGCGTCTCAATGGTTGTCCATGAAGGGGGATGCTGCCCATATGTAATTTTTCCCATAAGGTTATGTATTCACTGTACGCGACATCCTCTGCCGCCCATATAGGCAGGTACCAGGGGGATGTACTGTACCAATTTTGCTCTGACTAAGCAGCTAACTGTATCACTAGCCTGCAATACACCTCATACAGTATCTCCCTTTGTTAACAACAGATAGTGATAAGCTTGGCTTACAGTACTTAATAATACAGCACTCTCAATTTTTCACAATTCATCGCCATGCTCATAACTCATTCTCACCTCTCTCTCAAAACTCACCCATACATATACAATACTGCAAGATTTGCGGTGTGGTGGTTTATCATACAGCTGATGTATCCCACTGGAAGTAGGTCCCAGATGTAGCTTTCAAATACAGTACCTCAATGGGCAAACACCATGCCAAGCATATAGCCAACTTGAGAACTTTACTTCCTACTGGTATCCAGTTCCTATCCTTGCCATGATCTTCAGACTGCCTTCTGATGGAAAACCATTTTAAACATCCTTGTGGATTTTGAACAACTGTCTGGAGAATCCTGAAGTAAGCTGGAGTCCAAGAGGTGTCCAAATCTACCACCATGAGGACAAGCCCTGACGACTCACAAGTCCAACCAGAGAAAGTGGGAATTGACAGGTCCTTACCCGATCTAGGAACAGGAAATACTGACTCCAATACCCTTATACTCTATACGGTACCGGTGCGGTATGTGTTTCTACATTAATGCTTGACCGATTACTAAACCAGAAGGTATCAATGAGGGCAGCTAGCCACAATAATTTGCTTGAATCTTGCCTTCTGGTTGTTATTGTCTTCCTTTAGATGGCAGAACAATAATGTTTCTGCCTGCCTCTGTGTGTGTGTGTGTGTGTGTGTGTGTGTGTGTGTGTGTGTGTGTGTGTGTGTGTGTGTGTGTGTGTGTGTGTGTATCTGTTCCCATTATATCTCATGAGCGACTTGAGCTATCAACATGAATCCTTCTGGGTATCAATATACAGCCAAAATCTTGGCCAAGTACGAAAATGGGCACTCGAGGTCAATGTCAAGGTCAACAAAATGGATGCCAAATGTCAACTAGTTTTTATCACCCACCTTTAGCACCATTATATCTCATGAACAGCTTGAGCTATCAACATGAAACCTTCAGGGTATCAAGATATGGCCAAAATCTTGGACAAGTTTGAAAATGGGCACTGGGGTCAACATCAAGGTCACCAAAATAGCTGCCAAAGGTCAACTAGTTTCTATCGCCCACCTTTAGCACCATTATATCTCATGAATGGCTTGAGCTACCAACATGAAACCTTCAGGATATCAAGATATGGCTTAAATCTTAGACTTGGCCAACAGTATATTCTGGAGGGCGATTAGCATGTGGTTCCCGAATGCACTTCTTTCATTATTGATGTTGCTTAACCCCAATCTGTATGGCTTAACCCATGGATTGCGAGCCACAGGTCTGGCTGGGCAACGTCGCGTTGCAAGCCACAGCTCAGGCTATGCTGGCTGTGCATCACCGTTAACTACTGCACCCCAACGCAAACTTACGTATGGTGCTAAGCAAACACGGAGAGAGAGAATTTTTTTCTTTTCACCAGATGATGCCCTGGATGTTTATATTCAAGTTTATAATAAACAAAAACAAAAATTTTTTTTTTTTCATTTTTCATTACTTTAACATAAACTTTCGCATGGCCCTACGCAAAGATGGAGAGAGAGAGAGAGAGATTTTTTTTTTTCCCACCAAATGAAGCCCTGGATGTTTATCTATCTATCTATCTATTGCCAGACACCTCAATCCCGTTTGGGGTGGCCACAAACAAATCACCTCCAAGTCGCCCTGTCCCCCGCCATTTCACTGCCCTGCTCCCAACTCACACCCCCCTCTCTCATATACCTCTCCACCCCATCCCTCCATCTCATCCTCGGCCTCCCCCTCCCTCTTCCCCCCTCCACCTCACTCACATACACTCTCTTCGTCAGTCTTTCACCCTCCATCCTCTCCACATGGCCAAACCACCTCAGTGTGTTCCTCATAACACTTCCTATCATATCCACATCAACACCACAACGCTCCTTTATATCCTCATTCGTCAGCCTGTCTCTCCATGTGACTCCACAGGCTCCTCTTAAATAACTCATTTCCACTGCTCTCACTCTTGACTTATGTCCTTCCAACAACGTCCAAGCTTCACTTCCGTACGTTAGAGTTGGTATCACAATACTGTCATGTAGTAACTTTTTCACTTCCATGCTCACTTCCCTGTTTCTTATCACTGCTTTCAAAGAACCAGCAACCTTTCTTCCCTGCTGTTACCTTTCAAGCACTTCACCCTCCAAACCTCCATCCTTACTCATCACACTATCCAAGTACTTAAACGTACTCACATTTTCCAATTCCTCACCATCCAACCTCGCTGTACATTCATTGACTTCACCTCTCTCAAAGACCATCACTTTACTCTTCCCTACATTCACCTTTAGATTCCGTTTCTTACACACTCTCCCAAACTCATCCACCAAGCCTTGCAGCTCCCCTTTGTCTTCACTCAACAACAAAGTATCATCTGCAAACAACAGTACAGGGAGTTTCCAAACACTATCCTCTCTCACCAGGGCTACTCCAACATCCACTACCCTACCTTGTACCTCTTTTATTACCCCATCCATGTACAGATTGAACAACCATGGAGACATGACACATCCCTGTTTCAACCCAACTTTCAAAGAGAAAAATTCACTTAGTTCACCATCCACACGCACTGCAGCCTTCACACCATCGTACATACTCTTCACAGCATTCAACAACTTCCCATCTACTCCATATATTCTTAACACTTTCCACAATCCTTGTCTATCCACCCTGTCATATGCTTTCTCCAAATCCATGAAAGCCGCATACAACTTCTTTCCCTTCTCTAGAAACTTTTCCACTAAAGATCTAAGAATGAATATCTGATTTACACAACCTCTTCCCTTCCTAAAGCCTCCATGTTCTTCTCCAACTAATTTCTCTGTTCTTTCTCTAACTCTGTCAATAAGTATCCTACCATACACTTTTCCTATTATACTAAGAAGACAAATGCCCCTATGATTACCACACACTTCTTTTTCCCCTTTTCCTTTGTACAAGGGAATAATTATACCTGACTTCCAATCCTCCGGGACTCTACCTTCCTCCCAGGCCAATCTGCACATCTTCCACATCCATTCTACTACTATCTCTCCCCCATGCTTCAGCATTTCACCACACACTCCATCAATTCCTGGGGCTTTCCCCAATTTAACTTTCTTCATTGCTTCCAATGTTTATCATCAAGTTTATTAACCCCTTAACCGTGGGGCGTCACTTTCGTGACGCTTGGGAGCAAGGGATCATACCGCGGGGTGTCACTTTTGTGATTCTGTGTTATTTTGAATTTGCCCGGGCTTTCAAGTGGTGGCTTGTATCATCTATCAGTACTGCCAATGTCCAACACTAGTCAGCACTCCTAATCTCATTTGTACTCCCATCCATTGTTGACAATTTAGCCATTTCTCCCCATTCTTGACTCCCTTCCCTACCTCTCCTTCATTATCCTCTCCTCTCGCCTGCCTGGCTGTGCTACGCTAAGTAAATCTTCCTGAATTTTCCACTGATTTCATCCACTGAAATAAGACCTATGCCCTATTCTTATACCAAATAATATATACAAAAAAGAAATAAGGTAAGTGAGAGTGCCATACACCTGGAACTGGCTAATTACCACCTGCTAACACCTCACGTGCACTCGTTCGCTAATTTTCCCCGTTTATTTCCACTTGAATTATGCTGTATAATCTATCCTCGTAATAAAAATACTGTATATATAAGAAAGGAAGGGAGAAGCCTAAGTGATATTTACATTCACCTGGAACTACCTAATTATTGCAGGCCACCACACTGTATTCTGCACTAAGTAAATCATCCCTGGAATTTTCCACTGATTTCATCCATTGAAATAAGCCCTATGCCCTATTCTTGTACCAAATAATATATACAAAAAAGAAATAAGGTAAGTGATAGTGCCATACACCTGGAATTGGCTAATTATCACCAGACAACACCTCATGTGCACTCGTTCGCTAATTTTCCCCGTTTATTTCCCCTTGAAATATGCCGTATAATCTATTCTCGTAATAAAAATATATATAAGGAGGGAAGGGAGAACCCTAAGTGATATTTACATTCACCTGGAACTACCTAATTTATTATGTATTGTCTAGATTTCCTGCCAATCATTTCATAGCTATATATTAGCAGCTGTCACAAGGCTGACGTTGGCAGTATTGCACACCCCCAAGGCAGCCTGGCAGGCCACCAGTATTAGTTTACTGTCGTCTTTCAAGGTGAAAGTACATCGGATTCGCACCTGTCAAATTCCGCCGCTTTTTAGCCCCATGCAATGGGCCCTGTGACCTCTACCCCCTACTAAACCTCGTGTGGAAAGAGGTAAAGGGCTGACAAATGATAGAGAGTGACTACGATCTTTCTGGTGAGTAAAACAGTGCAAGTGGGAATGTAAATATTGTAATGTGTAAATAATGTGTAAACAGCAAGGGAAAGCAATGAATGTAAATATAAGTGAACAGTGGAAAATAGTTTTATAAGTTAATGCAAGTGACAGTGCCTAACACAGTGTAAATAAAAAAAAAAATGAATAATGTAAATGAAATAGAGAATGTAAATAGAAATGTAAATGAGTAGTATTATAAGAATACGAGTATGTATACTAGGAGTAATGGAAGTGAAAGTTTTACTCTAGCATGTATGAATACTATGAGTTATGAAAGTGAAGGTGAAAGTGACATTCACTCTCAACGCTAGTACAGTAATCACTCCAATATCCGACGTAATAGAGCCATTGGTAGGTCCGGTTATTGGTTTTGTCCGGATATTGGGCCCCAGCTTATGGACTTGTACTTATGGACCCTAACTCAGAGAAACACCTATACAACTCCCTCTGGACATGCATAGCACCTATTTAAGACTCAAATCACACCAATAAGGCACATAAATGACTGAAATAAATTCAAAAGAATCATAAAATGAGGGATTAGAAGTATGTTCATACATCAATAAACATTCTGGTACTTATGGACCCTAACCTAGCCTAACTCAGAAAAACACATTCCTACTGCACATGCATGAGGTAAGTATAGTATGGAAAAAAGTACAGTATGAAACATTCTGGTAAGTATAGTATAGAAACAAGTACAATATGAAACATTCTGGCTACTTACAGCAAGTCCCTGGCCACCTCGACGAATAACCGCCTCCTCTCAGACTCTGACAGTAAGAACGATTTCCTGAAGCACTTGCAGTACGCTCTTCCTGAAGTCTTGCACTGAACTTAGTCAATAACACACAGAAGTCCGTTCTCTTCACAGTGTTCACTTTAGTCCAAATAATGCTCCATTGTAATTTAGTGTTGCACATTAACTTTTCCCCTTTTTTTCCAAATTTCCAAAGGCAAAACAAAGAAGTCTATTTATGTTAAATTTAGTTTCCACTGAGTCTTTTCTCGCAACTCGAAAACCTTAACACAACACACCGTTTTTTTCACTGCACAACACTCAAAATTCCCGTGTGGTCTAGTGGAGAAGTTCTTGCTGTTTATTCACTGGCAGGCGACCAAGGGGTGCATCGCTGGGTCGTGGTGATGGCGTACCCACTGCAGAGGACTCTGAGGAAAGCCGCAAACTCACGTCGAGCGGTGACTCCACCGTGGCTGATGTGCTGGGCTGTGGCTCAGAGCATGAGGGCCTGTCTTGGGGAGGCAACGGAGTGGAGCCAGGGCTGGGCACAGCGGGGGTCACGGGCCTGAAAAAACTGTCAATCGTAGACTGACGCAAGGACCGACGATTCTGACGATTGATGATGCGCTGCCTGAAAGCATGCACTTCCTCCACGAGTCCCAAGGGCCCCATCTCCCTGTCGCAGTCCGGGTGTTCCAGGTAGTCTAGGACGAACTCTAGATGTTCCCGGAGTGCGCTCAGCTTGGGGATGGCTGGAGTAGTGTCCTGCTGAGAGGAGTCCGCATCATCGTCGCCTTCGTCGTCAGATTCTTCAAGTTCGGTACTGACACCAGCAACCGAAGACGCGATCTCGATATCAGACAACGTCTGATACCCAGGATCGCCCTCGTCGTCGTCCAACCACTCACGAACATCGTCCACATCAACATCGTCGCCATGCGTACGTAGCCGTGCATGGAAGTCATCCACGTCAAACCCTTGAAAATCGTACTCCACATCCGTTCCGAGAAGCAGACGAGACCAACCATTTTCAAGAGTTTTCACAGGGACTTCCTTCCATGCACTAGCCCAGTTGTACAGAGCAGACTTGATGTTGCAGCGGCGAAGGTTTTCCAAAGTCCGCTTGCCTCGTGTGTCCCGTCCTTCCCTGCGCTCGTCCTCGTCCTCGAGAACAACCATCACCTCCTCCAGGAACTTCCGACGGTATAGGCGCTTTGTTGCCACGATCACTCCTTGGTCCATGGGTTGAATGAGAGCAGTCGTATTAGGTGGCAGAAACATGCACCTAATACGGCCATTCTCAGCAACCAAGTCCTTGTCGCACGGGTGGGCAGGTGCATTGTCGAGCAGGAGAGCCTTTGCCTAGTCACGAGAGATTCCCAGTGTCTTCGTCTGGTAATGGATGACCTCCTTGACGAAGTGAAGGTGAAACCAGTCTTTGAAAACCACAGCTGTGAACCATGCTTTCAAAGAATGGTACCACACGACAGGAAGGACATCCATCACCCCACGAAGGCACCGAGGCTGCTTTGCACGGCCAACAACAACGGGCTTAAGCCGGTGCATGCCGTTAGCACTGGCACAACACAAAGCAGATATCCGTTCCTTGGAAAGCTTCCGGCCAGGTACACGCTTCTCCGTCTCCTCGGCTAGAGTGCTTGTTGGCAGCGAGCAATAGAATAGGCCAGTTTCGTCAGCACTGTAGACTTGACCGAGAGTTAGGCCCTCCCTGTCGATGAAGCCTTTCACCTTGTGCCAAAACTCGTCAACTCCATCCTCGTTAGCGTCCAATGCTTCGCCATGTGCTTTACGGTTAGTAAGGCCATGTCGCAACTTGAACGTGAAGAGCCAACCCTCGGATGCCTTGAAGTCTAGGGCGTCGTGAAGCCTTGCGAACTTCTCAGCAGCAGCCTTCAGCTCCGTTCCACATACCATCACACCAGCTGCACGTTGCTGTCGGTACCAAATCAACGTGGATCGGTCGATTTCTGCAAACTTGGGGGTAAACATAACCTTCCTTTCCACGTTGCCTTTGCTTCTCAACGAGAAGTCAGCCGTGTACTGCATGAGTTTGTCTCGGGAACGTTTGATATCAAACAAAGTTGACCGGGCCAGGTTATACTCGCGGAGAATGCGGGAAGAAGACCAACCCGCATCAACTTTCTCCAATATCTCCCTCTTCTTTTCCAGAGTCAACACCACTTTCTTCCTTTTCTCAGGTGGCGGGGCAATCATCACACACACTAAGAGGAGGCCCGAGAGCAGCAGGAGGCCCTGCAGCAGGTAGGGCACCACCACTAAAGCGAGCATGTGGGCAGCCTTTGCGAAGAGCGTAGGTCCAGTCGCGGTGAGAGACAGGCGGGAAGTAGGGAGGATGCAGCGGCGCTCTATCGGACGTCGGAGGAATGACGCACCAAAACAATGCTCTCCCGCGGCGCGCGTGGCAAGTTCAAATTACGGAGGGGAAAAAATCTTTTTTTTTTTTTTTTTTTTTGGGGGGGGGGTTTTCGGACCATTTTGGGAATGTTGGATCCCAGGATGATAAGGTCCAGGTAGTGGGGATGTTCGGTTATTGGGCGTCTGGATATTAGAGTGATTACTACAGGACGAGAAAGTGAATGCTACGTATTTTACTGAAAGAGAAATTGAATGCCTACAGTGACAATAAACTACTATTACTGAAGGAAACTTATGGATAAAGACTGTAGATATATATATGTGTTATATAGTTATAGAAACATACAGTGTGAGGGGTTTTATGAATAATAAATGACAGAACACCAGTGGCGAACGATCACAAGTGGGAAGGTCATATGCCCTCGTAATTTTCATTGCTTTCACAGTGTTTTTTTTTTGGAGTATGGATTCACTATTTGAGAATCATAGAATAGTGTTTCTAGTGATAATATCAGACTGTGGTAATCATATTACGGGTTGTCGGGAAGTGTAAAGTGGAAACTTCGTTACCCAACTTCAGAGGTCTCCACAAGACCTACAGTACTCGACAAAGGCTCAACAAACATCCCAGGAGAAAGCTGAAGGTATGTGCCATACGCATATGTAATTTTAGTATTCTAGGACTGATAACTGATTTTTGGCAAATATTTTTAGAGAGTCTGTTAGAGCGCGAATATGACCGCAGGAGCCGTAAGTCAAAGCAAAACAAGCCTGCAGTTTAGGGGTTAAAAAATAAATAAATAAATAAATCTTCATTTTTTGCACACCACGGGGTGGGGGAAAAAAAAAAAAAAGGTTATTTGCACAATCAACAGGTTAACAGACCCACCGACCACAGGTAAGCAGCTGCTTCCATGGGGCTGTTCTCTAGGTACAATACACCCACTGTACTGGGAAAGAGTACCCCCTTATGATGGAGTGCCTCACCAGGACTGGAACAAGGCACCCACAGTGAGGTACAAGGAAATATGAGGAATTTTGGCTCCCAGGTGGATGATACAGCTGCTCTCTCGAGAGTGCACAGTGCCATTACATGTAGGCCCATCAGCACCTTCAGGCATATGGGAAAAACAAAGAGAATGCTACCCATCAGTATGACATTGTACTGTGGTTGTATTAAGTAGTCTAAGATAGTACTGCACTGTCTCAATAATAATACAGTAAGACCTCACTATAACGGACTAAATGGGGCCCAAACCATTCCGAAAAATGCAAAATTCTGATAAAAGCGACATCTGGACTTCCCCCTGCTAATCCGGACTTTTTCTGATATATCAGACATTAGTCCGGTTCGCATGAACGGTTTTTAAACTGCTTTGACTACCACTGCAGTACTGTACTGTGCTATAACTTCACTACATTAATCAGATGGTATAATACGGTACATATACAATAATAACACTGTGCTGTACACTGATAAACATGTCTTTTATTTACCTTATTGTGGTGAACATAGCTGAAGTGGTCTGGCAGTCCAGACTGCTTCTGGCTTTATTGCACTTTTTCCAATATCTACGGTAGGAAATTAGTCTGGTAGCTCCTCGAGTCCGATAAAAGCGAATTCCAGTCTATTGTTGAGGTTTTACTATACTGTACCGGTACATATTTACTGCTTGATAGTACAGAAGCCTTAACTCAGCAGTAACATATGAGAAGTTTAGGTTAGGCTAGGTTAGGTTAGATTAGGATAGGATGGGATAGGACAGAATAGGCTAGGACAGGACAGGATACGTCAGAACCAAATCTAATCTAACCTATCCTATCCTGTTCAGTCCTATCCTATCCTAACCTATTCTACACAATCCTATCCTAACCATACGGTATAGTGTAAATGTCCTTGTAGACAGCACACTATTGTAGCACCCATCCGAGCCTAACCTAACCTAACCTTTATATATTGTATCTGTATTTTCCCTGTTTACCAATGAAACCCCTTCAAACCGGTACTCGAAAACACACTGCTATACGCCTTTACTAAATCTGTAAGTCAGTTCAGAGATTGTTAAAAATGTTAGCTAATATATTTTAGAAGCAGTCCTGTGTCTCTTTAACCCCTACACCGCGGGCATGTTTACCAATGTTTTGCGTGTTCCGCGGGGTTATTCGGGCTCCGACAGACTCTCAAAAAATATTTGCCAAAAATCAGTTATTAGTCCTAGAATATTAAAATTACACATGCTTATGGCACATACCTTCAGCTTTCTCCTGGAATGTTTGTTGAGCCTTCGTCGGTTACCGTAGGACTTGTGGAGACCTCTGAAGTTGGGTAATGAAGTCTCCACTTTACACTTCCCGACAACCCGTAATATGATTACCACAGCCAGATATTAACACTATAAACACTACTCTATGATTTTCAAGTAGTTTGGGATCCATACTCCAAAAAAAAACCACTGTGAAAGCAATGGAAATTACGAGCGCATCTGATCGTCGCACTTGCGCTAGTTCGCTCTTGGTACTCTGTCATTTATTATTCATAAAACCCCTCACACTTTATATTTCTGTTACTATATCACACTTATATATATCTGGAGTCTTTCTCCATAAGTTTCCTTCAGTAGTATTAGTTTATTGTCACTGAAGTCATTCAATTTTTCATTCAGTAAAATACGTAGAAAGCCACAGATTCACTTTCACTGTTATAACATAAATTATTTGTACTCATATTCTTATATTACTAATTACTTACATTACTATTTACATTTTCTATTCTGTTTTCAATATTTACCTTTCTATTTTACTTACACTATGTTATTCACTGTCACTTTCAGTAAGATAAAACTATAATACACTGTTCAATCATATGTACTGAACATCCATTGCTTTCACTTGCTATTTACACATTATTCTCCTTTCACACTTGCACTGTTAGAACTGCTTCTAGCTGTGGTAATCAAAGAAGCAGGTAACACAGAGGGGAACCTGGCACTCAGCGCACTGCCAAGAGGTGCGTTTGTGCTCAGGTGTGCGGCAGGTGATATGTGCACACACCTGACACCTGCGAATCGCAGCCTTCCTTTTCCCTGTGGCAGGCATAAGCTCCAGTCTGTGCCGATCCATATACGCCCTCTGCTCAAGTCGGTCGGGAAGTGTTACTGGATGGCGCCTTGGAGTTGCTGCTGTCACCCTACCATATCTTTCCAGCAGCTGCTGGACACAAGTCCTGGCGAACAACCTCAGGGAGAAGGACTTGGGTGGCTTGACCTACATCTTGCACAGGATGAAGGCGTTCAGCATCGTCATATCTATGAGATGCAGAAAAACTTTCCTGTACCACCTAGTATTCTTCCTGATGCAGTCGATCTCACCAATCATCATGTCGGACTTGTCCACCAGCCGCATGTTGATATTGTAGTCCAACACAGCATCAGGTTTCATCACAGGTTCGCCTGTCCTACGGTCGACCTTCCCACTGTCTGTCATCTCCCCCTTATGTACGGTGGTGAGCATGTGCACGACCCTCTTGTCATGCCACCGTATTGCCAGCATCTTCTCAGACTTGCGTAGGTGCACGTCTCCTTGCTGCGAGGTTCCTGCCTCTGTGAATTTGGGGAAGTGGGCACGATTACTTTTGACAGTGCCGCAGGAGCCAATGCTGTGCTCAGAAAGGTATTTGGCAAGTTTCGGTGCTGTATAGTAGTTGTCTGTATACAGCACATGATTCCCACCAAAATACTTTTCAAGGAGCACTTTCACTACACAGCCTGAGAAGCCAAGGGGGTGTGTTTTATCCAGATCAACGGTGCTGGCTGAATAAATGACGAAGTCAAGGATGTACCCCGTCTTACAGTCGCACAGTACAAAGAACTTAATTCCAAAGCGATGGCATTTGCTTGGAATGTACTGAACAAACCAAAGACGTCCTCTGAACAAAACCAAGGATTCGTCAATGACAACCTTCTGAAAGGGGTGGAAGAATGACATAAACTTATCCTTCATTCTGCTCAGAATCTCCCGGATCTTCCAAAGTGGGTCGGTTTGGGAAGGTACATCGTTGCCGGCAAAGTGCAGGTTTCCCATGATGTTCCGGAAGCGATCTCTGGCCATGTACTTAGTGAAGGTGGGTGAGGGTAGTAAGGGGTCCATGGACCAGTATTCTTCCAACTCATGCTTCTTGGAGTGTGGCATGAGAAGCAAGAGGGCAAAGAACACATACAGCTCTTGCACTCCCAGCATGGACCACTGTTGCATCTTGGCTGCACCTGTACCACTTGCAGCACGTCGTGATTCATACCTGTTGGTCTCATCACATATGTACTGCATGACTTCGTCATCTAGGAAGGCCAAAAGGTAGTCCACACACTCAGCATTATCGTCAATAGTGAAGGCAGGCTGAACTCCTGAGGAGCTCTCATCAAACACTAAATGTTCAGGCACAAAATCTGACCCTTCCGTCCACGCGAAGGCGTCCAGGATTCCCTGTCGTGGCGGTGTAGGGCGGGTGGTGATGGTGGTGGTTGGCTGAGGCAGATTTATCTCGTTCAAGGTCACTCGCACTGACCCTGGGTTGCCGTACAGCACTAGCAGCCCTTACCCTACTAACAACTCTACTTTCAAAGTCCTGGATTTACCTCTTCCTCTACGGCCTGCCTTCACTGTTGATGCTGGTGGTGACTCCGACGACGAAGACTCCGGAGATAACTCAGCCGACGATGAGGAAGAAATGAGTGAAGTGGGGCTTGGGGAACGGGGAGGTGAATGCACTCGGGACTCATGGCGGGCTGGGTCACGCGGGGGCATTGTTCTGGGGCTAACACGCCGCCTTTTCACTCCCTTCCCAAATTCCTTGCCTTGCTGCACTAACGGCTCCTTTCCCTTGGAGCTAGAGACTACTTCCGACACTGAAGCACTCGTACTAGCACTTTCTGGCACGATTACCTCACCCAGCTCATCACACGATTCACCCGAATCGTCAAAATCACTGTCCATCGTCACCATGGACAATTCTGCAAGTTCACGTGCCACTGCAGAGTCACTAAGTCCTTTCCTGCTTCCCTCACTACTTTTCTTAGGGGTAGAGGTCACGGGGCCCTTTGCAATGGGCGCAGAAGCGGCAGGAATGGCGGGGCGCGAGTGCGACATGTTTCACTACAGTGAAGGACAAGGAACTAAATGCCGTGGCTTATCTGAGAAGGCAAGGGTTGACAATGACACTGAGGCTGACTGCTGCTAACTTACATGCTAATTTTTTATAGGTAGAAAATCTCGGCAATACATAAAGAAATAGGTAGTTCCAGGTGAATGTAAATGTCACTTAGGCTTCTCCCTTCCTTTCTGATATATATTTTTATTACAGACATCGATTACAAGGCATAATTCAAAGGGGAAATTACCGTGGTAATGTAGCGAATGAATGCACGTGAGGTGTTGTCAGGTGATAATTAGCCAATTCCTGGTGTATAACACTATCACTTACCTTATTTTTTTTTTTGGTATATATTATTTTGTATAAGTATAGGGCATAGGGCTTATTTCAATGGATGAAATCTGTGGAAAAATCTGGGGGAAATTTGCGTAGCGCAGCGCGGCGTGGGAGGTGAGAGGACAGGGTAATGGAGGGCAGGTAGGGAGGGGAGTCACGAAGGGGGTAAAATCGCTAAAATGTCAACAATGGATGGGAATACAGATGAGATTTGGAGTGCTGACTAGTGAGAGCTGACTAGTGTTGGACATTGGCAGTACTGATAGATGATACAAGCCACCACTTGAGAGCCCGGGATAATTCAAAATAACACAGAATCACAAAAGTGACGCCCCGCGGTATGATCCATTGTGGCCGAGCGTCACAAAAGTGATGCCCCGCGGTTAAGGGGTTAATAGATTACTGTATAAATCTCTACTAACACTTTTACACACAAAACCTAACCTAACCATAACTGCAATGTTCTTCAAAACTCCTAAATTTAGTTACTTCATCAGAATTTGGATGTCATAACTACACTATGCTGAAACTTGGTGTAATTTTGATCAAAAGCTTTTCATCATCTGTGAGAGGGAGCTACAGTGGATTTTTTCTTGAGTTAATATTACTTTACAACCAGAGTAATACCATATGTATCTAATACATAAGATAAAAGCAAATATAACTATCCAGTTGTGAACAACTGTGTCAAACTTAAATGCTTTTACAGCAGAATACACTCCGACTCCGAGCTTTTTTTACCCCTGCACAGTTGCTGACTTAATACACAGGTTTTATTTGCCCCTGTGTAGAGTACAATTCTCAAATGTGGAGAAGCTTCCCACAAACAGCTCTTTTCAACAAGGTAGAGTCAAAGGCTTTTCATCTCAATAACTCTCCTCCTCTAACTGGCTCCTTTCAATTTCTGCCTCTTCGCCACACTACTGCATCTTTATCTCTTTTCTGTCAGTACTTCAATGGTCATTGCAACTGTCTTGCAACAAACTCTCATCAGTTTTCTGTCCAACTCTCTAATGCATGAGTTAACTGTTACCCCCAGTCCTTCATGTATGCAACAGGCCAACTCTGGAACTGTCTCCCTCTGTCTGTATTTCCTGCTGCCTATGATCTCCAGTTTTTCAAGTCCAGACATCTCGAAATGAACGGATCTTGAATCTGGCTCTCTGTTATCTTGATATTTATTTTCTTTTTGGAGGGAACAATTTGCGTGCTCCTGACATTTAGTTCTTTCCTCCTTGAAAAAAAAAAAAAAATACCAATATGAATGTTAGGTAAATGTGAACAACAGTGACGCAGAGATTCAAGCTGTTTTTTTAAACCCAAAGTTCTTAACCAAAGTAATTTTAGCATTGTACTAGATACATCGCAGGTAGCTAATTACCGGGTAACATTTAATTTTCAACAAAAGAAATAAAGAGAACAAGAAAAATACCAGCATACCGGTACACTCTGCAATATTAAAAAAAGCCGTCCATGACAGTGTGTTTACTGCCAATCCCTCTGACTTGAACATGCCAATACATCAAACATACTCAAATGTACACAATTTAATTACAGTACCATACATTTCAGCAGATACCTATCTAGAAAAGTGTATCACCTACCTGGGGTAGCTTTGCCCCCCAGACCCCCCCCTCAATTAGCAGTGGAAACCTAACTGGGGGGCTTCACCCCCCAGACCCCCCACTGATTATTGCCTAACCTCCCTAACACCATGCAAACTACAATGTGCACTGCATAAAACTTGAGCCAAAACAGTATCGTGTGTTAAAGGGATTTGTTAATCATGGCACAATCACCACACGACCATGCGATGGTGAAGGTAGGTGAGATTATAAAGAAAATCTTTACATATATCACCCAAGAGACACCCATTACGATATGATACATGTTAGTAAACAGCGCTCAGCAATTAAATTAAATCACTTCATATTCCGTAAAATATAAGATTTGCGCGGTATTACGTACAATAATGGAACCTCTTATGAACATTTTTAAACACCAGCATTCTAAAAAAGCCCATACTATGTGCTAATCTATAAAAAATACCAGGATCCTGTCAACATTTCATTCCAATAGGAAATCTGGAAACACTGTCACCATCATATATAATTGAATGTTATTGATAATATGATAGCAAGTTATTAAAGTCACTATGACTGCTGCTCTCTGACACCTAACTCAGTCTACTTAGCTACTAACATGACAATACCACTAAGTGACAGGTTATGACCCTGGCCTTGGTTACTTTTCATAATGTGGCTGAAGCTCACACTTGCTTTTGAGTTTTGGCCATCAAATGAAACATCAGAAAGAAGCCAAGTCTTATACATGATGTGCATACTTAATATCAATAACATACGGTAGGGAAGTGAAGGAAAATGAAAATGAAATGATACCGATACAAATACATTAGTAAATTATAGATGACATACAATATTCTACGTTATTTAGCTAACAAATCAACTTTGGACTATTCTGAAATTGAACTGACTCATCTTCCAGGCCAAAGTGTTGAACATCAATAACCTCCACAGCATCCTAGACTGGATATTTACTGCCATGTCTTCCAAACCATCCTATAGCTCAACATGGAAAGCTGCAGTGCACAAAGGGCGTTCAATATATACCACAAAGATATGACTTTCGAATCGTGGATCAACCTTGTACTTGAAGACGAGACTTGTTTACATCCATCGCCCATTGATACATTTCTAACTCCTTCAACGGTGCCTCCCAGGACAATCCTATTTTCGTGGGTTGCCTCAGGGGATTATTATTATTATTATTATTATTATTATTACTATCATTGTAGTAGTAGTAGTAGTAAATGGATGTCTGAGTGTGAATGAACCATGTAGTGTTGAGTCATCTGGATATGAGTGAATGGGATTGTGGGTGACAAATAAGAGATCCAGAAATAGGGTTGACGCCAGGCCTGATCCCTGCGGCACGAGTGGAAATCGGAATTTACATCATCTACTTTTACTCTTACTTTCCTGTCACTAAGATATGAGGAAATCAAAGGAACATAAGACGTTAGTCCATAGTAAGGGAGTTTGGACAGCAGCGAACTGTGCCATACAGTCGAAAGCTTTAGAGACATCAAGAGCTACTGCATGAGTTTCTCCAAAAAGATCAATTGATTGATGAATGGTATGAGCTACTGCTCTTAAAATGCCCGCGACCGGACCTTCCGCCCCGCCACCCCCCACACCACCACCGGGCCACCACCACCCCACAACCCGAGGAGGAGGTAACGGTCAGGTTAGTGACCCGGGACAAGAGGGTCATCCAACCACCACTGACCTGTGCCCCTTCTTCCCGCAACTACCTCAACACCAGGTGAGCCTAGACCCGCAACAAATTACACGGCGGGTTAACCATCGACAGCAGTGGGGTGGGACTGATACAATATCAGTCCCTAGTAGTTTTGTGGTGACGACCACAGCTTCACCCCAACGGGACAGGAGGTCCCTAGGTGAGCCACGAGGTGTTTACACCTACTGCCACCGCGAGCCACGGGGAAGTACCATCCTCTGCCGCAACAACCCTGGTGAGCCACGAGGGGCTATAGTCTGACAAATCTAAACGTAGGGTTTTGGTGGAGTCACCCCCTCCCTGCACTGTTGCCACGTTTCCGAGCTGACCTCTCCATCAGCGATGACCTTGACACTGTTTCCCTCTTGTGATCTCTGTTTTTCTAATACCCCCTATACCCCTGCCACCAACACCCCCTATACCCCTACCCCCAACAACACCCCCATCAACAACACCCGCTATACCTCCACCACCAACACATCCTATAAATATAGACCCCCACCATCAACACCTGTATAATAATTAGCCGTTGATAATTGCTATACTTTTATTGAGAGCATACATTCTACCCTATTGCTCAAACTCCCTAATCTTACAATCTCATCTGTCTTAATCCTTCCCATTGCCTTCGTTCCTAAATCCCTTAATTGATCTATTTTTAACCTAAGTGTCCCCACACCTTTTAAACCATTTACCTCTCTGTCACTATTCTCCACCAAATGTATCAACTTGTATTATATTGTGTATAGAACTTTCATACTGTATGCTGTACTACTGTATAATGTATAAGAATACCCACTGTTTAGTGGAAATAAAGTTTTATTATTATTATTATTATTATTATTTCTCTCTCTCTCTCTCTCTCTCTCTCTCTCGCTAGATTTTGTTATGTGTCATCCATGGTTTTTTACTTACATTTTTATGTATGGATTTTAATTTTGACTTTATTTCCGCACCACCCTTGAGGTAAAAGTCACGGCGCTTTTTTTTTATAGAGGTTTCCCCAATAGGCCTAAATCCTGTAGGGGGTTGGTGACCTCCCACAGCGTACACACAAACACGTGTCGCGTGAGTGCTGCCACCCCAGAGCTGTTTGATATATTTATTTTAATTATGAAAGGATCGCCTCTTCCCACTTTTATCCCTTCAAATTTTCTTGCAATTATACTTGCTAAATTAATTAGCAATGTTAGAAGTGTTGGGGAAGTAAATAATAATTAGAATATTTTTAGAGCAACACTGCCAAATTTTTATGCCACGTTTCTCTATTATCGTATAATATAGTATGCAGAATAGTTTTATTCTTCCTTGATACATGTCAGCACTTTCATTACAGTTACATTAGTATGAGTTATGTTTATGTATCATTCCTACTACACAAACTACAGGCGTTATACATCGTAGGGTTAGGAAACATGGCAATAGTGTAGGGAGGGGGTGACTCCACCCAAACCCTATGTTTAGATTTGTCAGACTATAGTACCCTCTGCCACCGTGAGCCACGAGGGCGTAATACCCTCTGCCACAACCAGGACAGGAGGTCCTTTGACGAGGGAGAAGAACCCTCTATAACAAACAGGGCAGGAGGCCCAATAGTGGACTATACTGGGCCCACACCCCTAGTCACACCAAGGATAAGAGACCCTCACACAAAGCCACAAGTGGGTCCCAGGACCGATCAACCTGGTGCCACGGCAGCTGTGAAGACAAGAGAGAGAGTCGCCTCTGTGCTACCCTCCCTAAGTACAAGAGAGACCACGGCCTCCATGTGTCCTCTAAAGTCAGCTAACTCCCGCAGGAGTAGCTGGACACCACCCGGGAGAGTTGCCCCGAAAGTGTCACCCGAACAGAGGCCCGGTCCCAGTCGGGACCTACCTCCCACCCCCGGGAAATTCTTGTCTTCCCCAGGTACCAGCAGGAGACGAGGCCGCAGCCCACACCTGACGGCGCGTCCCCCGGCAGACCTCCGCAGCCCTCGGACCCCCAGGCGAGCCCAGCAGCCCGTCAACGCCGACCTCCCCCTGCCGCAGACCCTACGACGTCAGACCCGTCTGCTACACCTGTTTGGCCCCAGTCCCTAGGGCCAACATAGACAGGCCTCCCTTCACCGTGACCAGAGGAGGGCCTACAACAGGTCGAGACCCCAGGCAAGAGGGTCTCCCTGCACCGTGACCAGAGTGAGGACCTAAAACAGGTCGAGACCCCAGGCAAGAGGGTCTCCCTGCAACATCGGACCCGGGTCGAGTCTCCCCCCAGTGGGTACGGTGATTCCCGCCACGGGTAGAGCCCCCGGAGGTCCCCTTATAGTGACAGAGTGATATCGCCCCAGAAACTCGGGCAAGATTAGTGACTTTTCCTTTCCTATAGTGAGACAGAGATAGTGATCCAGTGACAAAGTGAACCAGCGGGATTACACCAAAAAGTGTCCGTAAATACCTTCCCTTGGAAAAGACTATAAGTACTGGGCCTGTACAACTAGTGCTATTTCCAAGTCCAGTCTAGAGGAGTCCCCCTCCTTGTCAGTGTACGCGCAGGCGAGAGTTGCCGCGCCGAGCCCAAACAGTGAATTATAGTGATCTGCTCCCCTTGTTCTTTTATAGTAATAATCCCTCCCCGGCTCATCAAGCCCAGACATCTCGATTGCCCCAGTACACTAAGACCTTTTGGACTTTAATGCATGTTAGTCTCATTCACTTATGGACCCTTAACCTATTGTAAAGTATAATTATAGTGTGTGTGAATATCCCGTGTTGTACTAACGTAAATTTGTATATCTGTATCCTCTGCCCATAATATCATTCTATGTAATATTGTCACGGTGTTAGAATTAAGGTAATAGATGTGTTAAAGGTGGACTGCCTAGTTTTTATGTCCTGTTCCATTGTTAGTGCATTACTTCCGGTCCGGAAAGAGGACCCCGCTCAGTAGCTAGTGTTTTTAGTACAAGGAGTTGGCCTAAAAACACTCAGCATAACACTGGTGGCAAGCGGTGGTTCTGGATCCAAGTAACGCACGGAGGAACGTAAAAGGAAACTTGCACAATGGCAGCTAAACCGCACATTCAATTACCAAAATTCAACCCGGACCAATGTGACATGGATGTTTATTTGGACATGATCAAACCCCTTTTAGACATAGGGTTTGACCCAGATAAGGAGAAAATTGCAGTCACACTACCGAATCTGGGAAAAATTATCACAAATGTCGCACCCAAAATAGTCCCAGAACTGTCATGGGACCAGTTCACTCAGATAGTGAAACAGGCTTTTATGCCTTGCATGGGCAGAGTTGTCGCACTCTCACAACTCGACGCCCTCACCTATGACGGTAACCTGGATGATACTTTCACCCAGGCTCGGCGCCTCGTCACCACCGCTTATCCCGAAGCTGAAGTAAATACTTGGGACACTCATACCTTCAAGCCCTGCTGAGGATCCTCCCGAGCATAGTCAGGGAACATTTCTCTATATATGATCCCTCAGGAAATATGGATCAAGACCTGCAGCTCGTCAGGCGTCTTCTCGCTGCCCGTCCCACACCACAACCGCTTCACGCAGTGACAAAGTTCCCCACAAACCACAACCTCCCACCAAAACCCAAGCCGACGCCTCACCAATCGCCTGCAGACCCGCCTCCCACAGTACCCAGGGCTTACCCGCACAGGAAGCGCCACAACCCCAGGGAACAAGGGAACTTAATCAGCATAAACCCTTGGGAGTTCACGGCTTGCAGCCGCACCTGCCCCCTTCATGACATAAGGGAACAACTCAAGGCGAATCAGCGAAAGAACCCCCAACAAAGCCGTAGAAAAGTTTCCTCCCTTGAAGATGACGCCCAAGAGGACGACGTACCACCACTGCTCTACCAAGGACCGGAAGAAGATGAGCACGACGACTACCCCCATCCTCAGCAGATGCATTTTTAGGCCCGCCCCCGCACCTCCCCACGGTGGCGGGGGCCACCTCAAATACCTACAAACCCCCAGTCTACAACAAGATATGGCTGAACGGGGTCAAGACAAGATTATTGGTGGATACGGGAGCAGCCAGGTCTTGTCTCTACTCCCACTTTTACTCCCGCCACATCTCAGCATTCGGCCCACTTCTCCCCACTTCAGCCAACCTCGTAGACGCCGGGGATGGCCCCCTACCCATCCGTGGGGAAACCAGGGCCTTACAAACTACCACCCACCAACGAGTCCTCACCGACCATCCATTCATCATTTTTGACTCCTCCTGTAGCCAATATGATGGTTACCTTGGCCTGGACCTGCTTCAGAAACTCCACACGACCATTGACTGCTATCAACGTCGCCTCCACTTCGGTCCAGCCCAACCTAACCAAGCATTCACCGACAAGGGAAAAAAAAAAAAGAGAAAAAAAAAAACCAACACCACCCCCACACACAACACACCACCACACGCTCCCTCTCCAGCCCACCTGTACATGTAACCCAAGCCTACACTCCCCAAATGCCTCAGTAAATTCCCTTCCACCACCACCCCCCACTCCACCCTTGCCATCACAAAATCCCTCATTCCCTGCCACTATTGCCTCTACCGTTACCATTCCACCCCACCACGAAGCATGGGTTACACTCACCAGACCCTCAAGTACATCAGTCCTTTTTTCACCATCCATCCCCACCGGACCCCTAGCATCCTGCCTAGTCTCCCCCACTTTCCTCCCTCCCAACGCCCACCAAATACGTATTGCCAATCTCGCCACGACACCTTTAACCCTGCCCCGAGGCCTCATCATCGGTGACACAGAAGAGGCAGAACCATGTTCAACACCACCCCCCAATCACCCAACCCTCCCCAACATACCACCACATCTCTCCCACATATACTGGACACCGAACCCCACCACCATCGCCAAAACCATCGTGCAATCCTGCCGAGCCTGTGCGTTAGGAAAGGATATCACCCGCACACCAGGCCCATCCGGAAAACTAACGGCAGCAAAACCCTGGCAACTGCTATCCCTTGACGTCGTCGGACCACTCACCCCCAAAGCAGGATATAAATATATAATCACCTTCGTGGACGTCTATTCAAAATTCATCATAGCTTGTCCTGCTAAAGACCACAGTGCAGTATCTGTCGCTGATGCTCTGACTCGCCACGTGTTTCCATACTTTGGCATTCCCCAGGCATTACACTCCGACAATGCACCAGAATTCACCGGAAAGGTTTGGCAGGAATTAGCTAAAATATTCGGATTCCACATCTCCCACTCATCTCCCTACTGACCACAAGGCAACAGCATCTGTGAAAGAAGCCATCGCTCCCTCCTCAATCAAGTCACACTCGCATCACACAAACAGGAAATGAAGACTGGCCTGCCCATGTCAAAATAGTTCAATGGGGCTTGAACACATGCCCGCGAGAAGATGGCATAACACCACACGAGCGAATATTCGGGGAAACCCCGCTCCTCCTCCCGCTCCGCCACCACCTCCAGCCACCCTCCCCCACCGACCCTCTCCACCATCTCAAACGCCGCCTCCACCACCTACAAGCACAACAAGACCTTACACCCGATACCAACCACACCAACCCCTACAAAACAGGCCAATCCGTTGTCGTCGCCCAACTCCCTACCCCAAACAAAATTGCACCATGATTCATCGGACCCTTCACCATAACTCAAGTCCCCAACCCGTATCAAGTCATCATCAATCAACACGGCCAGCAGCGCACGTATCGCAACCGCCACGTGCGACCTTTTCACCCACCCAACAATAACCACCCCCGCACCCACACGCCCAGCACCTCTGCCCGACCACCTGGCCATGACGACGTTTCCGGGAATTACCCCCCACACTCACAAGCCTACTACTTCTCACCCCCACCCAGTACCTCACCTACCACCTCACCACCCCCCACCACCCCAGATCTTGACTCACCTCAACCACCGCCCTCACCACCACCCCCACCCAGCACCTCACCTACAACCACACCACCCCTCACCACCCCGGATCCTGACTTACCTCAACCGCCGCCTACACCACCACCACCACCCGGCACCACCACATACTCAACAACGCCCACACCACACTCCACCACCCATTCCCGCACCACCCCTCACACCACACCTCCTCCATCCCCTGCCTCTCCACCACCCCAAACCACTACCTCCTCAAATCATACTCCTCCACCTTCGCCCACCTGCACTCGCACCACGCCCAGAACCACCCAAGCAAACGCGCCCACCCTACCCAGCGACCATGCTCACTATACCCGCCACACAACCAGGCCACCCACCTCACCTTCCAACACCCGTACACCCTCACCACCACCACGTGCTCAACCACCCTCACCACCCACACCCACCCTCACCACCACCACTACTAGATCAGGCCGCCTTTCACGCCCACCACCCAGATATACACCTACACCACCCCACGGTAACCAGCCAACCCACCATACACCACCACAAAAACCCCCTACCCCAAGCACCTCCCCCATCACTCTCCCTCTCCACCAAGCACGATGGAAAAACCCCAAGTCCCAATTCCCCAAAGTCAAATCCCCTACCCACCGACCCATCCCCCATAAAAGCACCGACCCGCCAACCATAGCCAGCATTCAGCTACAGCCGCCCCACCAAGCACCAACCACCAGCATGAAAATCACCCGCGTCCAGTGGCTATCTCACGGCCAGCCGCCCATCAGAATCCGACAGACGCCCCAGCTTCTTCGCTGCCTACGCCGCACAAACCACCCATCCTCCATCCGACTGTTCATCAACCCAGCCCACGAACCGACCACAATGACCAACCACTGGATCAACCTCCTGCAGCACCTCACCCCAGTCAACAGGACACCAACCACCATCACCTACCACCTGCAGTCACGGGGTCGTGACTTTTTCATGAGCGACGGTGGTAAAATGCCCACGACCGGACCGTCTGCCTCGCCACCTCCCACACCACCACCGGGCCACCACCACCCCACCACCCGAGGAGGAGATAACGGTCAGGTTAGTGACCCGGGACAAGAGGGTCATCCAACCACCACTGACCTGTGCCCCTTCTTCCCGCAACTACCTCAACACCAGGTGAGCCTAGACCCGCAACAAATTACACGGCGGGTTAACCATCGACAGCAGTGGGGTGGGACTGATACAATATCAATCCCTAGTAGTTTTGTGGTGACGACCACAGCTTCACCCCAACGGGACAGGAGGTCCCTAGGTGAGCCACGAGGTGTTTACACCTACTGCCACCGCGAGCCACGGGGAAGTACCATCCTCTGCCGCAACAACCCTGGTGAGCCACGAGGGGCTAGTACCCTCTGCCACCGTGAGCCACGAGGGGCTAGTACCCTCTGCCACCGTGAGCCACGAGGGGCTAGTACCCTCTGCCACCGTGAGCCACGAGGGCGTAATACCCTCTGCCACAACCAGGACAGGAGGTCCTTTGACGAGGGAGAAGAACCCTCTATAACAAACAGGGCAGGAGGCCCAATAGTGGACTATACGGGGCCCACACCCCTAGCCACACCAAGGATAAGAGACCCTCACACAAAGCCACAAGTGGGTCCCAGGACTGATCAACCTGGTGCCACGGCAGTTGTGAAGACAAGAGAGAGAGTCGCCTCTGTGCTACCCTCCCTAAGTACAAGAGAGACCACGGCCTCCGTGTGTCCTCTAAAGTCAGCTAACTCCTGCAGGAGTAGCTGGACACCACCCGGGAGAGTTGCCCCGAAAGTGTCACCCGAACAGAGGCCCGGCCCCAGTCGGGACCTACCTCCCACCCCCGGGAAATTCTTGTCTTCCCCAGGTACCAGCAGGAGACGAGGCCGCAGCCCACACCTGACAGCACGTCCCCCGGCAGACCTCCGCAGCCCTCGGACCCCCAGGCGAGCCCAGCAGCCCGTCAACGCCGACCTCCCCCTGCCACAGACCCTACGACGTCGGACCCGTCTGCTACACCTGTTTGGCCCCAGTCCCTAGGGCCAACATAGACAGGCCTCCCTTCACCGTGACCAGAGGAGGGCCTACAATAGGTCGAGACCCCAGGCAAGAGGGTCTCCCTGCACCGTGACCAGAGTGAGGACCTACAACAGGTCGAGACCCCAGGCAAGAGGGTCTCCCTGCAACATCGGACCCGGGTCGAGTCTCCCCCCAGTGGGTACGGTGATTCCCGCCACGGGTAGAGCCCCCGGAGGTCCCCTTATAGTGACAGAGTGATATCGCCCCAGAAACTCGGGCAAGATTAGTGACTTTTCCTTTCCTATAGTGAGACAGAGATAGTGATCCAGTGACAAAGTGAACCAGCGGGATTACACCAAAAAGTGTCCGTAAATACCTTCCCTTGGAAAAGACTATAAGTTCTGGGCCCGTACAACTAGTGCTATTCCCAAGTCCAGTCTAGAGGAGTCCCCCCCCTTGTCAGTGTACGCACGGGCGAGAGTTGCCGCGCCGAGCCCAAACAGTGAATTATAGTGATCTGCTCCCCTTGTTCTTTTATAGTAATAATCCCTCCCCGGCTCAACAAGCCCAGACATCTCGATTGCCCCAGTACACTAAGACCTTTTGGACTTTAATGCAAGTTAGTCTCATTCACTTATGGACCCTTAACCTATTGTAAAGTATAATTATAGTGTGTGTGAATATCCCGTGTTGTACTAACGTAACTTTGTATATCTGTATCCTCTGCCCATAATATCATTCTATGTAATATTGTCACGGTGTTAGAATTAAGGTAATAGATGTGTTAAAGGTGGACTGCCTAGTTTTTATGTCCTGTTCCTTTGTTAGTGCATTACTTCTGGTCCGGAAAGAGGACCCCGCTCAGTGGCTAGTGTTTTTAGTACGAGGAGTCGGCCTAAAAACACTCAGCATAACAGCTCTTGTTGGTGGTGGTGCAGCAGCAGCAGCAGCAGCAGCAGCAGCAGTAGTAGTAGTAGTAGTAGTAGTAGTAGTGGCGTGCTACTACTATATTATTTTCGATACTGGATAGACGTGCATAACGAACATTTTTTTCCATTTTTCCATAATCCTTCCAGATCTGGGACATCTTTTTATATTCTAGCAAGTTTTTGGAGGTATTTTATTTCACATATTATTATTATTATTATTATTATAAATGATGATCTTGGAAGAAAAATGAATGCAAATTATTCTGATAATAGGAAGTTATTCTGGAAAGTGGTGCAGAAATGTAGAAGTGACTGGAAAGAAATGTGAAGGTGTAAAGGATGTAAGCAGGGGCCTCGTTTGGGCGGGGGACAGGGGGACGTGTCCCCCCACTCTTTGGAGCCTGGGCGACAGAGTATCTTTTGTCCCCCCCCCCCACTTTTCTAGGTGAAATTGAAATACCCATCCCACCACGGACGGGGTGGCGCAACACCCACCCCAAGGAGGAACCATGGACAGTGTGTCACAACACCCACCCCAAGGGGAGACTACAAGGTGGCGCATAGGGCGCATGAAGGGTCCAGACCAGACGGGCCTATGGCCCCCACTACCTTGCGCCCCTCTTCCCCTCAACGGAGCCAGCCAGAGGAACGCCGCCCCGGCAGACTACTCTCCAGCCAGGCCAGCACTCACCAGGGTCGGGTTGGGACTTGTACTCCTAGAGTCCCAGGTAGCACCGCAATGACAGCCACCATCTGCATTGGGAGAAGTCAGTCACTGTGTGTTTCTTTGCTACTACCCCCTGCAGGACTGCAGCGACGGCCACTGTCTGCACCAGGGAAGGGTCGGCCACCGTACGCCCTTCACCTGCAGCCTGCGCTGGGAGCAGCACTGCGGTGATGGCCACCATCTGCACTGGGGAGGGATCGGCCACCATACATATCTCGGCTGCAACCACAGAGAAGGGCTGACCCGCGGTGACAGCCACTGTCCGTCCTTCGTCTTCCACCTCCGCAGGGAGCAGGACTGGCGATAGCCACCGCCCGTGCTGGGAAAGGGTCAGCCATCGTACCCCCTTCACCTACTTTCCCAGGGGTAAGCAGAACCCTGGTGACAGCCACCGTCAACACTGGGGAGGGATCAGCCACCGTACATCCCTCGTCTGCTACCCCTGTGACACCCCTCAAGGAGGATGTCCCTTGCTTGCCTCACCCATCCAGAGGCCGAGCAGGACACCTTTCTCTCTTTCTCCACAGAGGCAGCCCCCCGGCGGAGTTGCAGCTGGAGAAGATCTGGAGTGGCCCTGTGGTGAGTCTGGGGATCCATGCCCTACAGCCAGCGCCCTTATGACGCCCCTCACTGTCGGACTCCTGAAGGAAGAGACACTGCAGGCAGCCCCTGACGGCAGCTTGACCTGAGCAAGACTGCAGCCCTCAGTCACCCGGGGCGTCCCCAGGACTCCGGGGCATGATTTCCCCAGCCCCATCACCAAGCAGTCCTCCTCCAGGAACAGGCGCAGGGAAGCACACCTGCTCACCCTGTTCGGCCCCAGTCCCGAGGGCCAACCTTCTTACCGAGGCCTCACCAGGGAAAGGCCTTCCCCCACAGTGCCCAGCAGCCCACTTCGGATGACCCGGTCCATAGCAGTGGTCCCGTGCCTCCTGTGGGAAGGCACACCTGACGGGACCACTCCCACACCTGGACGACACCTGATAAGCCCAGTCCCCGGCAGCCCAACCAGAGTCCTCCTGTCTTACTGTGTATTTAATCTGTACAGTGTGTTGTGTTAAGATTGTATTAAGTACTGTGTTGGCCTTTGTAGCAATATACGTGTAAGGTTGGTAGACCCGAGTTTTTATGTCCTGTTCCTCTAGCTGCATGCTCTAGACCCGGTCTCGAAGAGAACCCCAGATCAGTCGCTCGTGTCAGAGAACAAGAAGTTGGACTCTGAACACGTAGCATAACAGAAATTTTTCAGGATGAATAGCTTTACGCCGTTTTTTTTTTTTCTCCCTCTTATTGGAAAAATCCTTTCTATACAGTACACTACAGTTCAGGTGATATGAAAAACATGTTGTGTATTGGTGATGGGAACACAGGTGCTGTTCGGAAGTATCCTGAGCTTGATGAATCTTCTCTGAGTCTGGAACTCCAGCTTTTCAGACGACATTACAAAGACTCAACATTGGAGGAACACAGGAAACACCTCAGTGAAATGGACCCTGCAGTCAGACGTATGTTCCCTGCAGTTGAGCGTCTTGTGAAAGTACCACTATTATCTCCGGCAAGCTTATGTGAGGCAGAACGTTCCTTCAGTGCTCTACGTCAGCTCAAGACCTGGCTAAGGTTTACCATGAGTCAACAACCTCTCAATCGTGTCACCATCTACCATGTTCATAGAGCCATCCTCAGGGAATTGTCATGTGAGGAGATAGCAAAAGAGTTCATTGGAGGGGTTGATGCTAGATCCCATGTATTTGGGAAATTCTGAGTGTGCAATCATGCGATGTCAGTTACTTGAATTATTAAACAATGCACAAATGCTAAATTATGTAGTATCACTATCATGGGTGAGTGTATGCTCGTTTTTAGTAGTTTTCCTTTGAACAGTACTGTATTGTATTGTCTTCTGGTGGTTATAGGGCTAGGGTACCAGTTCGACATCTTTATCTTTCAAAGTACACTGTAGAAACCTGTACTGTTTTTTTTATTTTTTTATTACCCAATATTAATGTAATTTTCCCACACAATGGTAGACAATGATTAAAAGATAGTCTTCTCCCTAGACGCTTCTACAATAGAATGTTGCGTTTGTACTGTACATACATTTACCTTCACATTTCAAAAATGCTCCGTAGGTGACCGGGGGGGCCACGCACTCCCGGACCCCCCTCCCCCCTGCGGTTCGCACAAAGTAGTATGATGGCAATTGTGTCCCCTACACATTTGTAGACAAAACAAGGCCCCTGGATGTAAGTGGTAGATTATTAACCCATGGGAATTGAAATATCCCCGCAGCGGGGTGAGCCGTACACCACCACCCCAAGAGGAGAGTACGGGGCGGCGATACCCACCCCACAAGGAGATGACAGGGAGGCTGGCTCACCTGTCATACCTTCCAGGCAAGAGCGTCCTGTGTCCCTCACGCCCCGACGCCCCTCTTCTCTGCAGCCAGACCACCCGACTGCATACAGGAAAAGCACACTGCACTCTGGCAGAGGGAACACTCGCCAGAATTGCGGTGGGACTTGTATTAACAAGCTCCCTAGCAGACCCACGGATGCCAAGTCCCCTGGATCGGCCTCCTTTTTGAAAGAGGACTCAGGAGGAGCCTTAAGGGCTGCTATCCCCCACAAGGAGCAGCAGAGAAGACATCGCCATCCACTAGTGCTGTCTCCAGGACAGGAGTCCCAGACCCAAAGGTCGGAGAGCAACCTCCGGCGGAGCTGTGGCCTTAGCCGGGCGTATCCATTGGGCGCCCTCTCCCTGCCGCCAGCACAACAGCTGGAGTGCAGTCTCCGTCAGAGCTGTGGCAATAGCCGGGTGTATCCATTGGGTGCCTACTCCCCGCCGTCAGGGTCTGTGGAGTCTGGACAGTCGGCCCCCACCGCTCTCCCTTAGTCCATCTCCAGGCTCCAGTAGAGGAAGGCGCCTCCCACCCCGACCACCCCTCTGATGGCGAAATGAGGTGCCCCACTTCCCACCCCTCTACACCAGAGGTCAACTCCTGTCTTGTTTCAGGGACCCCATGAGAGGCCGGAGCAGGTGTGATGTCCCCGAGAGCCGGTGTCCTGTCCCTGCAGCCCCCAGTGTTGTCGGACTCCCCCAGGACGAGAGGCTGCAGCTCTCCCCTGTCGGTCTCCTCCTGATGACGAGACTGCAGCCCCTCCCGGATGGCCACCCTATCAGGACACCATAGCGGCTCGCCCAGGGCACCGCCCCTCCATGCCCAACCCCAGCCCCGGGCCTTCCCCCAATCCTCTCCCAGGGTCCCATCTACGACTTAGGGCCAGCGCCAAGCAGTGTGCCTTCTGGCCCTCTTCAGCCCTAGCCCTGGGAGCCCGACCTCCTGCCTGGCCATAGCGGCTAGGGAGCCGCCCAACACACCACCCGCCTACTCCTCGAGGACTTGTGACGACCCCGTGGACCACCCGCCCCTGTACTACTCACCGGGCGACCCACCTCCCACGCCGTGCCGACGTCTGAGGCTCCCGGTGTAGCCCTCCCGTCCCGTGGGCCCTGTCCTCCCCTCTGCCAGGACTGTCATAGACCTTCTATTCGTGTACCCCCGAATCCCTCCCTAGTGTATTGGCCCCCCATGGAGGCCCTCTCCCCGTCCCCCGAGCCACAGCGAAGCCCTTTCAACCCTCCCCATTGTGATTCGTCCCCCAGTGTGCCAGAGTGAACTCTATTACTCGCTCAGAGTGCTCAACACCCACATACGGGTCGGTTTCCCAACAGTGACAGCCCCTCCCCAGTGTCACCCCCCCCCCTTCACAGAACAACAGACGTCAGTGTGGTCCTCCCCAGTGTTCGCACTCCCCTCCTCCCTTCCCCATCCCCTAAGTGCATATACCCTCCCTAGACCAGTGACCAGTGCAAAACAGTGTATATACTCGTCCCCTGTATCGCGTGTATAGATTAAGGTTAGCTAGGGTATCGTCCATGTCACGGGGATGCATTATATTTGCTAGGAGCTCGTACCTGTCACGTGGATACCTAGACTCAAGGGTTAGGATATATTATAATCGTCCCACGTGATACGCGCCCGTCGTATTCCGTGCCAGACATTATATAACCTTGCTCCTGTAACGTGTGCATAGACTAAGGTTAGCTAGGGCCTCGTACCTGTCACGCGGATACTTTATTTTAGCTAGGATCTCGCACGTGTCACGCGGATGCCTAGAGTTAAGGATCTGGATATATATTATCATATGTGTCATGTTGGATACACTGTGCTCTGTCTGACGTATCCGTGAAATATTGCCTGTGACACTGTACATCAGGAAGGTGTAACTCCGTGTCAAGGTCAGACTTCCTGAGCTAGGTAGAGAGCTATTATTGTACCTGTTATTCTAAGTAATTGTAGCGCCTCTGTTTTGAACATAGAACCGTGTGTGTACTGTGCTTATGATAATATCTAAATGTGCCTTTTGACCCACGGTGTTTGTGTTTTCCCTCCTTGCTGATACTGACCCGGTCGGGAACAAAGAACCCAGAACCGTACCGTGTCTGGAACCGAGAAGTCGGGACCTAGAACACGCTGCATAACAGGGATGAAGAAAGGACTAGATGGAAGGAATATTTTGAAAGTCTGATGAATGGGAATGGAGAGAGCAAAGCGACTATTAACATGACTGGTTTGGGGGGGTGTACAAAGAAGGAATGCAGTGCCAGGAAACGTGACACTCAGAGAGGTGATGAACGCTGTGAAGCGGCTGAAAAATGGGAAAGCAGCTGGTGTAGATGAAGTGTGTGCAGAGATGATTAAGTGTTGTGGGGAGAGTAGAATGAAGTGCTTGTTGAAGATATGTAAGAAGGCATGGATGAGTTCAACTGTGCCAGTAGACTGGAAAAAGGCAGTGACTGTACCCCTGTACAAAAACAAAGGTGAGCGACGTGAGTGCAAAAATTATCGTGGCGTAAGTCTATTGAGAATTGTACGGAAGGGATACGGAAGAATTATTATAGAGAAAATAAGAGATATCAGAAGTCCCAGCGAGTGATGATGGTGGCTTTAGGAGATATTTACTATTACCAAGATCTAGGAAGTCTCATATGGGCTTTCTTTTGGCAGCATGACCTTTGACCTTGAGTGACCTTGAAGGGTCAAATGGAAGATCACGGATTTTCAGAGAGCGTAATTTGAAAACATTTGCGCCATTACCTTAGACTTTAATTGTTTACTGACACTAAATGGAAGAAACAAGTCGGTATTTAACAGCAATAAAATAACTGTTGTCGGGCGAGGTTTGTTGTGCCTGGCACCACTTGTTATTCCTTTGCAGCTTCTTTCATATAGACCCGTGGGAGTATAAGGCAATACTGTGAATGTACATCGTTTCCATAGCACATCTTCGTGACTGGCATCATATTCAAATGTTAATATTATTGCTACGACTCAGTATGCAAGATGGAGATATGAGTTTTAGGCCAATTTATATCGATGTATCAGTATATATATATATATATATATATAGATATATACATATATATATATATATATATATATATATATATATATATATATATATATAGATATAGATATAGATAGATAGATAGATATAGATAGATAGATAGATAGATACACACATATAGATAGATAGATTTAGATAGATAACATTTAAGGACTGATGACCAGCCTACTTCCCTTGGTGGTGTTGATCGAAAAATGGATAAATAATCAATCAATCATTTCCTGTGGCACCCCACGGGATGCATAGGGCCTCGATGAACTCTCTCTTCCAATACTTGTCTCTTGCCATCTCCTTCAGGTCCCACCAACAATCCTCTCCTGCTTCTCTTTTCATTGTCCTCAACCAGGTTTCCCTCGACCTACCTCTTCCTCTTCTTCCTCTAGCAGTCCACTCTGGCACATCCTGTATTAAACTGCCTTCTTTTCTATATATGTGCCCCAGCCATTTCCAGCGAGACAGTCTCACATATTCATCAACTGGTTCCACACTCGTAATATCCCATACTCATTCATTTGTAACTCTGTCTTGCCACTTTACCCCAAGAATCCTTCTCAGTATTTTACTCTCAAATCCTAATAATTCTGATCTGTTGCAATTGTACTGTACCATGACTCATGCCCAAAAATTAAAATTGGTCTAACCATGGACTTGTAAATTTTTACTTTAGTGTGCACCGAAAGCATATTATTATTCCAAACAGATTTCAACATTCCAACAGCTCGCCAAGCTTGTTTAATCCTCTCCTCAATTTCATTGTTTAATGATCCATTAGATGATACAATCGTTTCCAGATATTAAAAATTTTCTACATTCTTCACCATATTATTTCCAATTACACAATCGAATGGTTCTCCACGTTCATATTAATAATTTCAATCTTTCCACAATTTATTACCAATCCAACTCTTTCTCCTTCCTCCACCAGACACTCAAGCACCCTCTGCATCTCGTAAATACTTCCACAAATCAGTACAATGTCATCAACATAGTTCAAATCCATCAGCTTCTTATTTTCATTCCAGTTAATTCCTGCAACTGTTCTCCTTACAACCTTTCTCATAACATACTCCATAACCAAAACAAACAGCAAAGGCGAAAAAACTCCTCCTTGAATCACTTCAAATGGATCACTCAAAGAACCACCCACCATTACCTTACAAAATGTACCTTCATGCAGGCTTCTAATAATATTTACAAACTTTTCTGGTATATCCCATTCATGGTAAAACGACGAGTGTTCGAAGCAGCGTTAATGTCATCACTGATATATGGTTGTGAGTCGTGGCTCACCGCGGACCTCAAGCCTATAATTCAATTGTATAATTGGTGCCTGAAAGAATTACTTGGTGTACGAAAATCAACTTGTAATGATGTTTGCTGTATTGAAGCAGGATTTCCATCTTTACAACAATTAGTAAAATATAAGCAACATACATTCTTTAATAAGATATGGCAATCGAGGTCCGAGATGGGTGACGATCCGCTCATGTTTGCAATAAATACGACACTGAATTATAACATAGTAACATCAAGATTACTTAGAAATTATAAAAATGACCAAGTGACAAGTTTAGAACAACGTAGACAAAACCTTATTGTATCAATTATGGAAAGTGAATCATCTCGACGAGTGACATACAAAGATATAAACCCAAATTTTTTGTTGCACCGTGTATATACAGAAACTCAGTGAATGAAAAACACAGATTATCGTTCACCCGCTTCCGAATCAGTGGTCATAGTTTGGCCTGTGAAACAGGTCGTTGGGACAGAAGGGGGCGAGGCAGACTATCTCTGGCTGAACGGTTGTGCCAGTGTGGTCAGGTGCAAACTGAGTCTCATGTAGTACAACATTGTACACTCACACAGCACATTAGGACACAATATGACTTTACCACGATTGATGACTTGTTTTCCGGTCGTTTTACACCCGAAGTAGAATGTAAAATAATTCATGACATTTTATCTGAATATGACTTGTAATAATTATAATGTAGGAGTATATTACTTAAGTACTGAATATGAATAGCCAAACATATTGAGTATAAGACTATTATCATGATTTTATGTGCATAAATAAGGGATAATTGTGTACACATAAGAATAGAAGAAGCCGAATGCTAGTGATACTTATATTTATGATTATCTTAGAATATGATACTTATATTGGACTGCATTTTTTTTGTAAGAAAATTACTTAATTTATACTTTGTTCAAATGATTTTGTATACTATATGATTTTTGTAAAACAAACTCTGTAATTGCTGTGGTCAATAAACTATCTATACCGTAGAATCTCATGATTTTCAACATAGCTCCACGTGAAACACTATCAAACGTCTTTTCAAAATCAACAAAACACATACTAAGTGCCATTTTCATCTCATTAGGTTGTTGCATTAGATGCATTACCGTACAATAAAAATTTGATCATTACAGCCTCGACCCTTTCTAAATCCCGCTTGTTCTTCTCATAAAATTTTATCAATTACTGGCTCTATTCTGCTCAACAAGATTTTGGAAAAAGACTTTTGCAACTACAGGTGTCAAAGTTATCCCCCTCCAATTTCCACATAAACTTAAATCTCCTTTTTTTATAGTATTTTTATAATCACTCAATTTTTCCACTCTTCTGGAATTCCACCATTATCCCAAGCCACATTTAAAAGTTTCAAAAGCGCATTCATCAACTCATCATTTTCTAGCTTAAGCATTTCAGGAAATATTCCATCCTCTCCTGGGACCTTAAAATTCTTTAACTCCTTTATAGATTTTGCTACCTCTTCCAAGGTTATATCCCCTGTTTCTATCTGCAAATCTCTCCCGGCTGGCAAAATGTCCTCTTCAGCTGGGATTGGTCTATTTAGAACAGATTCAAAGTGCTCTTTCCACCTTCCTTTTATATCCAAATCTTTAGTCATCAAGTTACCATTTCTATCTCGTACAGGTATTTCCTTCCTTCTCTTTTCAGTCCCAGTTAACTCCTTTATGGCCTGATACGCTGCTCTTGTGCTCTGACCGTCATTTTTACTTAATTTCTGTCTCTGTTGCCCTTTCATCATACAGCCTCCTCTTATCACGTCTAATGAGTCTTTTTACTTCAGAATGTATACTCCAGTATTTTGCTCTAAGTACTTCAACTACCTGGCCATCAGCATGCTGTTCTTCACTTCTCAACTTCGCCTCTTTCCTTTTCTGAATTGCATTCCATGTTTCATCTGACATCCACTTTCTCCTTCTCGCTTTTCCTTTTTTCTTAATAGTAACTTTAGCACTCTCATGCAAAACCTCTTTTACCTCTCTCCACATTTGATTAATATCATTGTCCTCAGATTCCATCAAAGTCTGCAGGACCAGAAACCTGTTCCTACATTCCCACCGAAACTTCTTCGTGTTCTCATCATTTCTCAGCTCATCAAAATCATATCCATCAACCCCTGTACAATTACCATTAACATTTCTCTTAAGTTTTATTTTAATCTTTGACACAAGTTGATGATCACTACCTATATCTGCCCCCCTCTTTACGCAAACATCTTGCAAATAACTCCTATGCCTTTTGTTAATTGCAATGTGGTCAATTTGATTGCAATATTTACCACATGGTGAAATCCAAGTAGTTTTATGTATTTTTCTATGCTCAAAGATGGTTCCACCAATCATAAGGTCATCTGCCAAACAAAAGCTTCCAAATCGCACCCCATTTTCGTTTCTTATACCAACACCCTCCTTACCCATACAATCTTCAAAGCCAGCCCTACTACTACCAACAATCGCATTAAAATCACCAATGCAAACTAAAACATCATGTCTCGCCACTCTATTCACTACATCCTGCAGCTTCTCATACTCATCCTTCATTTCATCAGCAGCCTCATTCGTCGGAGCGTACCCTACCACCATACTGATATTACCATGGTCAGATTTTAAACGTGCATAAAGCAAGCGCCCATTAATTGGTTCAAACTCACATAGTGCCTGGCAAGCATCTCTGCTCAACAATAAGCCTACTCCTTGGTAATAAATAATATACAAATAAATAAACTCAGCCACTTCTCGGGAATCGAACCTAGGGCGTTCTGACCACTATTCCACCGAGTGAGAGAGAGAGAGAGAGAGAGAGAGAGAGAGAGAGAGAGAGAGAGAGAGAGAGACAGAGACAGACAGACAGACAAAGCGTAGAGGTCCGGGCTAGGTTACTCCCGCTATTTAAGGTGAGCGTGACCCGCCTCACTCTGCCCTGAATGGCATTATATGAACAATCATCCCTAGTCTTCAATCTGGTGTAAACCCTTGTGGGCACCATCCGGCTGCAGCGCCTTAACCCAATAGACCACCAGGTGTCACTAGACTATATGGTTACCTCTCAACTCGGTAAATTATTTCCTGGGTAACAGTAAACTACAGTATTTAGCTTGTCACTCAGTGTAGTCGCTTGAAGGTAGCACCATACTGAATGAGTGGATGGTGGACAACAATGAATAATTCCTCTATATGGTTAAATAAAACTAAAAGGATCCTCACAATATATGGTATTTATTAATATACGACACAAAATTGACTAACTTATCCTATTCACTACATTAAATGAGTGGATGGTGGGCGAAAGTGTACAATTTCTATATCTGATTATAATTTTTTATACTCTGAGGATCTTCACAGTACATGTATGGTGTTTATTTATATACGGTATAAAAATTAAGTAACGATTGTCTTTTTAACCTTGCCGTGGCCTAAAATTTTTCCTTTTGCAGCTTATTCCACCACCCTCAGCGGCACAATAAGACAATACTGTGGATCTACATTCCTTCCACGGCACTTCTTTATGACTTGCATAATATTTTCACGTTAAAATCTTGCTACATCTCCGTAATCAAGATGAAGAGATAGCAATTTTAGGCCAAGTCTGAGGAAAAAGACTGTACTGTTTTTAACTTGGCCCAGATATTCGTCCTTTTGTACATTATTTTACATAGTTCAATGACAGAAAAAGATAAGGCTACTATTTACATCTTTTCAATTGCACTTCGTGACTAGCATCATAGTCTACTGTCAATCTGTTCTTACAACTCAGCATTCAAGATGAGGAGATGGCGATTTTAGGCCAAGTTAGAGTATATTAAATAGAAAATTAGCACCCTATACTTGGGTCAGCCTGAAGCTTATCCTCTTACAGTCCGATTAATCATTTACTGTTCTACTGTAGGTCAATATTTAGGGGATTCTCGTTTTCGGCGGATGACCTCCTTGACACCAACTTATTTTTATTTATTTTTTTTTTATCATGGGATGATTTGATGCTGCAGCTTGTCGGAAGCGATTCTAGATATCAAACTAACCTCAAGAGTCCCTGCATAAGATACATAACGAAGGAGGCAAGGTGTTTCTGGTGAGAGATGGGCGCCATTTGCTGTTGCGGATGGCGAAGTAATACCATCTGAATACACTATATCCCTTGGCAGAGTAATGTTATCTGAATACGCTTTTTTATCCCTTTTGGTTTGGTCAGATGTGGTTAGTTTGATATCTAATAACACGTTTCCGACAACAATCAATATCATATAAACCCACACAGGACAAATATAAGCTGGTGGAAAAGAGAAAACCGACGAAATATAGGAGCATGTAAATAATGACGTTGTTCTTTCAATTTACAGACAGTTTAATTATGCTCTGGAGAAACTTCTAAAACTGGAGGGGTTAGATGTACTGTAGACTAGGAGAAGCTCCTAGAAAAGGAGAGGTTAGATGTAGCCTTCGTTAACCCCTGAAATAAATTCGTGTGGAGGTAGCTAGAACAAAATTTTAGACGTCATCGAATTGAAGCAGTAGGATTTTTTTAACTTAACCTAACTTAGATTTGCCACAACAGGAAGCATTAGAGATACAGAGATTTTATACCCTCCACTATTTTACTCTCCCTGCAGAAAAATATATAACTTATGATAATTGTCCTCTTGTAACTAATATTCATTTATTCAATCATTCATTTATTCATTCACTTATTCATTGTAAGAGGAAATGGTGATATGGGAACAATATGCTCTTCTTTCTTTGTCCTTCCAGGAAAAAAAAAAGTAAATAGGAATTCGTATGTTTGTTCTAGAATGTCTTGGCCATTTTCTAAGCGGCAGTGGAGGCTTCGTAACACCTCTCCTTTGGCGATCTGTTTTGCTTATTACACAATATTTTTTACGTATATATATCGCTCTGTTATCGACATAGTTTCTGTCAGTGGCATAAGAAGATATCGAGGTGCAATGTGAAGAATAGATCGCCAAAAAGGAGTTGTTACATCTCCAAAACTATTGAGAATACCGCAACAAAACACATCGTAAAATCTATAAATTTCGACGGATCCTCATACTGTCTAGTTCGTCATGACTTGCATCTGATTCTGCAGTAAGAAATATAGACACACTCAGATTATTTTTCGACTCTGTTGCTCTTGCTGAAAAAAGAAAAGAAGAGAACAAAAGATGCTGGAAAATGAAAAAAGAGGAAGACATTTAGACAAACTTTAAAGACTTTCGACTCTGCTTACCTTGTTCTTCAAAATAAAAAAATAAGAACAGCTGCTGAAAAAAAGAAAATAAAAAAAAAGAAAATGAAAATGGGAAATATACAGAGAAACATGATAAACAGTCAGTTACTACTGGGCATTTATCGTAAGTTTGTTCGGGAATGCTAGCGCAGAAATATCACAAACAGTAATACTACGATGATGACAACAATCAAAGCACAAACGACACAGGCTACAGTGTTCTGGCTCTTAGTCCCCCTACCCCTCTTACCCCTTCCCCATCCCCCTCCTCCTCTTTTCTTTCTCCCTCCCCCATGAAAAGATCCGTCTTCAATTTCATAGTCGTAGCAGCGAAAGCTATCTTGCGCCCCAAATTCACACTCTCCTTCCCCGCAGTCTCCCCCTCCCCCTCCGGAGTCGTTGTAGTCGCCTCCCCCTCCCCCTCCTCCTCCTCCGGAATCACATCCACAGTCGCTCATGGTTGATTCCGGCTCAGAATTGTTCGTGCACTGGAAGGGAGACAGGATATTGTCAGATTTTGTTTCTCTGTCTCTCTGTCCGTGCCTCCGTCTGTCTATCAGTCAGTCAGTCTATCTATCTGTCTATTTATCTCACTTCGGCTCAGTGTGGGTGCACTGTTGAAAGAAAAAGTTATTAAATAGTCCCCCACACTTCTTTCTCTCTCTCTCTCTCTCCTTCAATCAAAGTTACCGATGCGCGGTAAGGAAAAATACAAAAGTCATCTACCTTCTCTCACCGCGTCCAATTACTGTAAATTTAACCTTCCGGGACGCATCACTTTTTATGTTAGTCTCTCTCTCTCTCTCTGGGAGGTCAATACTGTTGTTTAAGAAACTGACTACTTGCGAGTTTAGGGCTAAAAGGAAGTTGAAAATATCGATACTGATATTTTTTTTCTCAATGGATTAATTGCGTTTAACATATAAAAACCGTATGGAAACAGCTTCAACATTACATCAAGTATATCAAATATGCCTACTTGTACTGTACTTGCTTAATGCTGTTGCGCTTGGATTCTGCGCAAACAAGGAAAGTACAACATCGAAAACCGTCCATCTAACACTGAGAAATTGTTTATTACTTTCCTTTTTTATGGCTAAATCAAAGGGTGACGTTATTCAAAAAGTACTTGCGATTCTGCCAAAATCTATTTTCACACAACATTTATCCACTGTAAGCGCGACTTATGTTGATACTGAGAAAATTATCAATGTCGATATTTTGAACTACCTTGTAGGTCAAAATTCGCAAGGCGTCAATTTATGCAGTGCTGAAATTAGGACAAAAATATGGAAATATTTCGGTGTAGTAGGGAAACTGAATCGCTAAGGAAGAGATGCTAGGGAGTCTGCTTAACCAACAGTAATACGAGCTGTGTCGTGATGTCTGATCCTACTATAGCTCTTTCACTGTAACTTGGCCCAAATTTTTGCCTCTTTGGAGTTTATTTCACGTAAATCAGTGGCAGAATAAGACAAGGCTACAGCTCCACTGCCTTTCCATTGCACTTCTTCGTTACTTGCATCATATTCTAGAGTTAATCTGTTGTTACAACTCATTATTCAAGATAAAGATATGACAATTCTTGTCCATGTTAGAGTAAAAAGGTCAATTTCATTAATATAAGTGATATTAAAGGCTTCGTAGAACCTCTCTTTTGGCACCAAAATATCCTTGTTCTGTATGTTAGAAGGACACAAGCTAGAGTGAGAACAGTGGAAATGCGTTACCTGAGAGGAGGATGTGGAGTTAGTGGAGAGACAGACGGACAAATGAGGAGGTGGAGAAGCGTTGTGTCGTTATACATGTGATGGTATTAGGAAATACTGTGCCTTGAGATGTTTGGCCATGTGGAGAGAATGAGGAATGAGTGACTAAGTAGGAGAATGTATGTAACTGAGATGGAGGTGGGGAGGCGGAAGAGGGGACTGAGGATGAGACGGAGGGATGGGGTGGAGAGGAATATGACAACAGAGATGTAACTTGGCGAGAGGGGAGCCTAGTGGTGAAGGACGGGGTGACATTGAGGCAATTCCTGTATAACCACCTTTCCCGGATGTAAGGCGTCTGGCTATAGACAGACAGATGTTACTAAGTACCATACAAGAGAATGTTAGGCTATGAAAACTATCAATAAGAGGTGCTATAGTTCTTTCACTCTAACCTGGCCCAGATTTTCATCGTTTCGTGGCTAATATTAAGTTCACTGGCAAAAAAAAAAAAAAAAAAAAAAAAAAAAAAAAATTCATACTATAGCACTTCCCTGTTACTAGCATCATAGTCCATTGCTAAACGATCAAGATGGGGAGATGATAATTGAAGGCCAAGTAGAAGCGATATACGTAGCCTTTTTCCTCCTGACTATGGGGTCGAAGCTGAATAAAAATCACCTGGAGACAGCATGAATGAAAGGCAGAATACGTCATCGGATTGAAGGGGTTAATATCAATTCAGTCTGCGTCAACAACATAAACGAGGATGCTGAGGTGTAATGTGCAAGATAAATCGCTGAAGAAGAGGTGTGACGAGGATACTGAGGTGCATGTGCAGGATAAATCACTGAATAGGTGTTAGGATGATAATGAAGTGTAATGTATGAGATAAATCGCTGAAAAAGAGGTGTAACAAACAAGGACACCAATGTGTAATATGCTGAATAAATCGCTGAAGAAGAGGTGCTGCGAGGTCCCCAGAGTCACTTAAAATTACTAAATATCCAATTAACCTAAGTGATCTAATCTAACCGTGAAGTAATGTACATTCATCCAAAAATGCATCGGCCATCTTACCGCGCATATATCATTCTGAAACACGAACGAAGCATTGATATATACGGAACCCTGTAAGTACATGTGCGAATACTGTCCTTGCTAATTAATACAACTAGAAATCGCATAACTCGCCACATACTGCAGTTGCTACGAAGCCTCTAATCCCAGTAGAGTATTTTAAGCAAAATAAATCGATAAGAGGGAGTTGCCAAGAAGCCTCTTAATTCAGTAAAGTATTTTAAGTAAAATAAATCGCAATGGGAGAGTTTGTACGAATTCTCTTATCCCAATAAAGTTTTAGATGAAAAATAAATCGTTAAGGAAGAGTTGCTGTGAAGCCCCTCATCCAAGTAGTGTTTTAAGCCAAATAAATCGCTACGGAATACGTCCTTGTGTCCCCCAGTAGGCTAAAACGTTATAAGCAAAATAATTCGCAAAGGAAGAGTTGCTATGAAGTCACTTATCCCAGTAACTCTCCTAATATTAATGCTGAATACAGCTACACTGCTGTCAAAAGTACGATCAGCTCTCTTGTTAGTCATGATATTACTAGACAGCTTCATGCTAGCATAGCATATGACGGTACTGTAATAGCTTTCTTCGCGATGTAAATGTGTCTCAGAATACTCATATAACATATGGCCAAAGAGGTAGACTTTATTTCGCTGTTGTTATGAGACTGAAACCTGGTCATAAATATTAATGGGAATTCAGCAGAGATAACCCTGTACCATGTGCAGTTTGTGGAACATCTGCGGCACACACACACACTGCATCATTATATAATGGAATCCACATTTGCTGCGAAGTATAGAGACCCACGACTTATTACGCTGACTGAGCAAATCTCGTGGTTAATCAAGGAAAATCTGTTGCTTCCTATTCTCCGTGAATATCCTGAATTTGTACCTAGATTCTAGAAAATACTGTATTCATAATATGTATAGTTATAAAAATACTTGCTGGTCTTCAATCTTACATTTATCGTCGACATTTATTACGTTACTAATCACTGTGCATTTCTCTCTCTTGCATATTTACAGTACATCATGGCCTCGTAGCCTACGTCTTACACTACCTAACCATAGTCGCTAACAAATGTACCACTCAAGCCAATGTAGGAGAAAAAGCTAGTGTGTACCAACGAAGGACAAATACAAAATAAATAATTAAAAGCAGTGAAGATGAGAGAAAGGGAGTGGTGTCGAGTTGGTGGGTGCTCTGGCCATCACTCACCGACCCCATACGACCTATTGTGGCAAGTGATGTTATGCTATACTACTAAACTGCTCTGATGCGCTTCGCTCTCCTGTAATGCGGCTTATTAATTCCTTACATTCTACTACATGTACTGTAGCTACTACTTGCTAGAGGTCGGCGTATGGCTACACCCACGAATTTATAACCACGGACCGTGCACATAACTGGATCTGCTGAAGATGTGGGGCAAGACACACACCCTCTTGTTGAATAAGTACTCTGTATACCTCTACAATAAATATTTCAATCAATCAGTGTTATAAACAAATTAAATCGGTAAGGAAGAGTTGCTACGAAACCTCTTCTCTCACCTAGACCGTTGAGTGGTGGTGACGTCACTGGACTGGGCTGCGCGTGTCCCTGTGTGAGCGTGTCCTTGAGGAGCAACAGTACGGTAATTTTCTGCCCAGCGCACCCACACTTCCTCACTCAAATCTGAAAAACATGTACTGTAGAGTGTATTTACCACAGCGCCCACTCCTACAACCTACTGCTATATTTTTCCATTTATAACCTGAGTATCAGAGAAATTGGTTTTAAATTTTGCTGCTATTCCATCTAGAACGATAACAATTTTTCATGCAAAACCACCCCCCAGCGATACCTCTTCTAACAGTGAAAGGCATTTTGTTGTATCCGACCCTTTATATATATATATATATATATATATATATATATATATATATATATATATATATATATATATATATATATATATATATATATATATATTCGCAGAATTGGGGTTATAAATGAATTGTACTACAATGAAACTTAATCCTTGTCATAAGCGTCTCAACATATGTCGAAGGAAGGTCTCCTAGACAGCCTACATTATATATATATATATATATATATATATATATATATATATATATATATATATATATATATATATATATATATTCGCAGAATTGGGGTTATAAATGAACTGTACTACAATGAAACTTAATCCTTGTCATAAGCGTCTCAACATATGTCGAAGGAAGGTCTCCTAGACAGCCTACATAAATACAGTGATTTTCGTCATTTTGTAGCTATTTCACGTAGTCCGACGACAAAACAACACTAACTGACTAGCTGATTGAAATGTTTACTGTTACGGTTCTCTAAAACTTCCATGGCACTCTTCGTGACTAGCACCATATTTCTTATTCAGTTCGATCAGCATTCAAGATAGAGAGATGGATTTTGGGGGCGAAGTGCACAACCTATATTTACCTCTGAAAGCAGCTGAACTGTGATTTGAGGGAATTCTTAGGGCTGAATTTATCACTCCATCTCTCCGATACGTTTTTTTTTTGTCACATTCTTGCTACTTTTCGATGCTTTTATTCAGCTTATGAGAGGCTTTCCGAACTGGATGGGTTAGATATAGCTTTCATTTACCCTTTTACTACTAGAAGTCTGACGAGCTTATTAAAATCGTCTAGTGGATGCAAGAAAGGAATAACAAAATACGTCACTGGGTTGAAAGGTTAAACTTGAAATCAAGATGGAGAGTAAATTGACCGCCTATTTTCTGACTATTACAGCACTGAACTGACTCCTCTGCATCGTTCCTATTTTCTTGCAGTTCTGGATGCTGGCTGATTAGTCTTAATACCCAGAGGAGTTTCCATAAATGTTCGTCAAAAATCAGGGCCCCGGCTGCTTATCTTCATGTTCTTTGTCCCAGCCGCCCCATGGCTTTTTAATGTTTTTTAATATCTTTAGACGATGTTATTCAGCTTACGAAAAGGCAGTGGGTTGTGAAGGGGCTTGTGGAGGCTATTAATAACAGCTTCACTAAAAAATTAGCCCCAAAAGTTAATAAACATAATCTGGAAGTGGCACGAATGATACGCAAAATTCGTCATCGCACAGAAAGGGTAGTAAAGTAACTGCGCCAGACTTAACACTCAGTACACTCACTCCTGCGCAGTTCTTCTGACACTCCCAGGCTCTTTGGGTACATCCTTCTCTGATCCTCCGCATAGTTGCCACACCGAAAGAAAAGCAAATATCGCTAAGCTTCCTTTCAAAAGACGCTAGCTTGTCGCTGATTAAACACACACACACACACACACACACACACACACACACACACACACACACAAGGCGCTAAGAAAAGTAAAAAAAAAAAAAAAAAAGTACGAGTATACCGGCTGGCTTGCTAAAAATCCCTGGAATATGACTAGATTGTGTCGCTACGCGTAAAAAAAAAAAAAAAAAAAAAAAAAAAAAAAATAAAACCTGAACTGAATAAACCCAGAACAAGTACGAATATCGCTAAACTGGCAACCCTGAGATTCCTCCGAGGTTGCAACGTAACTTCATGGGGCAAGTTGCCGATGCAGATTTCAGTGCGATTTTATCTGTGGCGCATGTACAAATCTCAAGTCTGGCGTACCAGTTTTGTATCGCCCTGTTATTATTATTTGTATATACTGTATTATTACACAGTAAATGCACTGCTTATTGTTATTAAACCCACTGCTTCTTGTCATAGCCTACAAGGCTGCGTAAGTTAACAGTCGCCAGTGTTGGGGCTTGCACCAAAGAATATAATAAAAATAAAACGGCTCACCTGAATGTGAACCCAGTGGAGTGCAAGCCGAAGCTGTCTTTCCCCTGCAGCCCACCATCCTCTTCTTGTACGAGTATAACCAGGCTACCGTATTGGTGAAACCAAGAGAACGCGTCATTTACAAGCATGTCGAAGTGTTGCAATGGCTATGCTTGCGGGTGTCACAGGTTATGGGATCTATGTCAACAGTTAAAATCGGCTGTGCGATCATATGCTGACGGCATATGAAAGGGCAGACTACCAAAGTTCACTTTCTGTGCTCTCCACGGCTTGGGATTGAAGTTTGAACTCTATGCTAAGGGCACACGCAGGCAAACACGGATATCAATATACCAAAGAGGTAATATTTTTAGTTTATTATTATTATTATTATTATTATTATTAATATTATTATTACCTCCGCCAACGAAGTTGGAGGTTATGGTATGTGTTCACCTATGTTTGTCTCTCTGTCCGCCTGTCCAGGCGATATCTCTGAAAGTTTTCAATGAATTTAGTGGGTGGGTCATGGGCCAAGAAAGAACTGATTAAATTTTGGGGCGGATCCGGATCCTATGTATAATATCTCCAATAGTTCTCAATGAATTTCAATAAAATTTTGTGGAAGTGCGGTCCATGGGTCAAGGAACAACTGATAAAAGTTTGGAGAGGATCCAGATCCTATGCATACCGAACAACAACTCCACGGATCCGGATCCGGATCCTTTTTAATGACAATGACATTGGCAGAGGTATGCGCTCTCTGAGTGCTTTCTAGTTAGTAATAGTAGTAGCAGTAGTAGTAACACTTATCATTCTATCTATCTATCTCCCTATTCCCAGACGCCTCATTCCCGTAAAAGGTGGCCACAAACAAAACGCCTCCGTGTCACCCTCTCCCCCGCCATTTCACTGTCCTGCTCCCAGCTCACAACCTCCTCTCTCATATACCTCTCCACTCCATCCTTCCTTCTCATCCTTGGCCCACCCCTCCCTCTCCTGCTCATTCGCATACACTCTCCTCGTTAGTCTCTCGCTCTCCATCCTCTCCACATGGCCAAACCACCTCAAGGTAAGTCTCCTAACGCTTTCTATCACATCCACATCCACATCACAACGCTCTTTCACTTCCTCATTTGACAGTCTATCTCTCCACGCACTCCACATGCTCCTCTCAGATAACCCATTTTCACTGCTGTCACTCTTGTGTCCTTCCAACAAGGTCCAAGCTTCACTTTCATATGTTTGGGTTGGTATTACAATATTATCATGCGGCGACTTTTTTACTTCCATGCTCACATCCCTGTCTCTTATCACTGCTTTCAAGGAACCAGCAAACTTTCTTTCCTGTTGTACCCTTTCAAGCACTTCACCCTCTAAACTTCCATCCTTACTCATCACACTATCCAAGTACTTAAACGCACTCACATTTTCCATTTCCTCCTCATCCAGCCTCACTGTATATTCTGTGGCTTCATTTCTCTCGAAGGCCATAACTTTACTCTTCCCTACATTCACCTTTAGACTCCGTTTCTTACTCTCCCAAACTCATTCACCATTACCATTATTATTATTATTATTATTATTATTATTATTATTACTATTAGCCCAAGGTTCATCTGAAACGTGAATCCGGTGGACTGCGAGCTGGAGATGCCCTTCTGCAGCCCACCATCTTCCTTCTGGGAGTAGGGAGGGAGTTGAGGGATATTTGTATAACCGGGCAGAGGAGCCCTCGGTTATATCGGTACCACCACGTGAAGGTAGCTAAGGAGAGGATATGAAGGAGACGATGAAAAAGTTCCTGCCTATAGCGAGATTTGAACCCCACAGCAAAAGTGCAGCACATCACTATGCTGTTTTTACTTTAACGTAAACTAATATTGACATCTCTCCAACTTGAATCTGAGTTTTACCAATAGAATAATATTGGAGTATGACGCTGGCCACGAAGAAGTGCCAAGGAGTTATTAAGTCACAGTATCATCTTCTTCTGCCACTGAGCTACGTAAAATTAACTGCAACAGAACAAAAATATAGGTCAAGTTAAAATGAAACACCAGACAACCAAACTACGGTCACTCCCCGATTCACATATTCCACGTACGTGACGTCTCCTACGACCTAAAGCTGATGGAAAAGTGGAACATATACATACATACATTATACATCCTTCCTTAAAGCATATAAATAACGCCGTTGAGTTACGTATGTAATCACTATTGCATGATATACAGTTTTCAATTATGCATAAGAGCAGGATGAATCATAACTAAACAAAACTCACGATCTTATATTATCATTTAAGTACGAGTTCCTTGAATTTCCAGATAAGAAAGAATTGTAGTAGACATTCTTGCATGACAACCCACACAACGTCTAATATCAACCTATACAAATAACAGCAGAGTAACGTGCCAATATACAACACTGGTATATTAAAGCTCTGGATTTATCAGTTACAATGGCTGCAAATTAAGTCGCACTGAAATCTGCATCGGCAACTTTTAACTAGCAACCACGAAGGTATCTCCCGGGAGTTTCAGTATTGAAAAAAGGGAAGAACCACGCGCAGGTGAGTGGGTGTATTGTGAAAAGGACTGTGAAATGTGATGGTAAATTGTCCCCAAGTGCGTTACACAGCTTTCAGGTGTAACACTAACTTTCAGATTACTGTAAATTGTCCCGCAGTGCTTTACACATTATTCAAACGTAACACTACATTTCAGAATACCAAGGAGTGAGGAGGTCTGGGGCTAGGCTGTGAGGAAATTCTCAAGGACAAAGAGACGCACCCGCAAAACCAGTCACGTGACCCCGCAACCACGCATCACACTCAAAATAACATCTGAACGCAGTAAGTTTTATCCCTTGCCTACAGTTACTCAGAATCAATATTACAGTTAAAAAGACAGCCAGAGATCCGTGTACCATACAAACTGTGAATAAAGAAGCAACAAGGCAGAGAACATAGTAAGTTTGGACAGTTACGTCAAGACTGTATTGTAGCTCTGAAGACTTCGTAACTTATGTTCTTAAGCGATGTATTTGTTTATTAGCCTATACATCTTTATCTTCCTGTATGTTACTCATGCAAACTCTGTCAATAACAGAACTATATAAATACCATACAGGAGAATTTTAAGGTGTAATATGCAAAACAAGTAGCTAAATGAAAGGTGTTACGAATCCTCCTTTGCCAACTACGATATTATCATAACATAGGTTCTCAGTTGGGAAGGTCCGTTGGCGTACTGTAGATCTGAGTGGTTTACGGTGTAACATGCAAAATAAGTCGCTAAAAAAGAGGTGCTATGAAGCCTCCTTCATTACATGCGATACGGTTAGCATTACATAGATGCTCGGTTGAGTTAGATCCATTGGTCTAGATCTGAGTGGTTTATTCTAAAATTTTGGAGCTCTGTTTTCACAACCCTCCCAAACAAGATGATCTTATCACCAAAAGCTAACTTAGGAAAAAAAAAAAAAAACACGCATGGAACTTCTTTAGCTAAGGTCACCCCTCAAGGCATACGACGTCAGACAACTGATCGATAGATATATTTTACAGATAGACTGGTTTCCGTGTCTACCCATAGCTAACATACGCAGTTTCGGACAATAATATCAATTCACTTAGTCGAACAAATAAGGAATTTTGGCATTATATTATGAGAAATGGACTCCGAAATCGAATAACTGTATTACATTAGTTACTGATCACAGTCACGGTCTCGTTACTTATCGTACTACAGTGGATCAATATTGTGTCCGCGACTGTACAGTAAATTCGGGAGAAAGGTTCTCCTAATATATGACCTTTTCTACCTCTCACTTTCATCTAGCTAATATACCTAAGCTGAGAGATGCTCGCTAAGTTTCTCTGTCTACTGTACAGTTTGCTATGCATCAGGAAGGAAGCTGACGGAAATGCACTGAGTGTGAAGCAGACGCAGTGAAACAGTAGGCGAACTTTTTAACTTTTTGACTGTACATGAAATCTTATTTCTGAAGACTTTGTGAATAATTTTTTAATCCGATGACTCATTTTTTGTTTGTCATACTAGTGCCAGACGGTTAATATTGTTATTATTAGTATTATTATTATTATTATTAAGCTGGTGGATGATCTCCTTTGGTGAAGGAGGTTGGAAACGGAAATGAATTCCCCGGGCTAGACCTTGATTCATCAAAAAGCCCCGCTAGGCGACATGAGGGCGCTACCTCTCCCAGCAGGACAGTTACCAGGATGGGGCGCGAACTCTCAACCCTTTGGTCTCAAGTCAGGCGCTCCACCACTGAGTCACCCTTCCCCCTGGTGAAGGAGGTTAATGAAGGTATATGAGAGGTGTACGAGTGAGAGAAGTGTGAAATGGAGAAAGGGCAGCCTGATGGCGGAGGACAGGGTGGCGTGGAGGCGATTCGTTTCTGGCCACTCCTTGAGAGAGAGAGAGAGAGAGAGGACAAAAATTAACGTACATCTTCTTCCCCTTTCAGTGCTCGAACTACTTTGAGTCCAAACCGGAGTCCGGACATGAGCGAAGACGTCTGCGATTCCGGAGGAGGAGGAGAAGGAGGAGGAGGGAGTGACTGGTGTGGTGGAGGGGAAGGGGGAGCATGGGTAGGTGGGGGAGAAGGAGGGAGAGACTGTGATGGTGGGGGAGGGGGAGAGTGGGGAGTGCAAGGAAGCTTTAACTCCTACGAGGGTGACACTGAAAGAGGTTCATATATTGGTGGAAGGGGAAGGAGAGGGGGACGGGAAGGTGGAGGGGGTAGGGTTGGTGGGAGTGGGGGTGCAATACATGGAGCTATAGCCGGTGCTGTCTGCGTGGTCATCGTTGTCGTCGTTGTTTTGTTAGTGTGGTTTCTGCGTTAGAGTTCTTTCACCATAACTTGGCCCAGACTTTCATCCCTATGGCTCATTTCACGTGGCTCACTGGCAGAAAAACATATGATGCTATGGTTGTACTGTACATACTTTCTATTGCACTTTTTCGTGACTAGCATCAAAATTAGTATTAATATCATTGTAACAATTTAGCACAGAAGGTGGAAGGGAAAGGAAATGTTTCCCCGAGCCTGACCTTATTAGATCACATAGCCGTGCTAGGTGATAGGAGGGCGCTAACCCTCCCAGCAAGGCAGCTACCGGGCCCCCGGGCCAGAGTTCGACGCTCTACCACTGAGCCACCCTGCACCCACAAAGAAGGTGGAGATGGCAATTTAGGACAAGTTAGAGTAGCAATAGTAGTAAGAGTAGCAATAGCAGCAGTCGTAGTAGTGGTGGTGGTGGTGGTGGTGGTGGTAGCAGTGAAACCTGAACCTGGTGCACTGCAGTTGCTGATCTCCTGCAGTCCACCATCCTCCTTTCGGGGAATAGGAAAGTAGTTGAGGGACGTTCTTATAACCAGGCAGCTGAGCGACCTGGTTATATCGGTGCCACCACATGAAGACGTTTCTCTCCAGCACCCCAAGGTAGAATAAAAGCAGAATTGCGAATCTAGCACGCGAATAAGGTACTCGAAGATAGTTTATGATTGGCTTCCTCACGTAACCCGGAAGAAGAAGATGAAGAAGAAAATGGTGAAGGAGGAGAAGGAGGAGGAGGAAGAGAGAGAGAGAGAGAGAGAGAGAGAGAGAGAGAGAGAGAGAGAGAGAGAGAGAGAGAGAGAGAGAGAGAGAGAGAGAGATTTAACTGTTGCGACCTCCAGATGATTTTATTCAGCTCGTCAGAGAGCCACTGGTATTATGGGGGCAAAGAAGACTACATAAAACCTCTAATATTTACAAGTCTTCAAAAACAAACAAGACACAAATAAATAACTAAATAAATAAAATCCTCGGAAGCAGCAAGAATGGCCATGGGATCCCTTCACTCCCATGACATAGTTCTTACTACTACCCTCCAGATGATTTTACTCAGCTTAGGACAGACTATCAGAACTGGGTGACAGGGAGGTTCAGAATATTGATAATGATTATCTTCGTAGTATTAGCATTAATCGCGTTTAAAAGTGAAAAATGTCTTGTGAAAATAGTTTTGACTTAATAACACGTACTTGCTGAATGATGTTATGCTTCCAGTTAGTCGTAAATAACGAAAGTACAATATCCAAGACCGTCAATCTTTTCATAGTTTTAAACACTGCTTATTATTTTCCTTTTTTACTGCTAAATCGAAGCGTAACGTCGTTCAGCAAGTACTTCATATTATGTCAAAGTTATTTTCACACGATATTCATCTACTGTACTTAAAACGCGATTTGCGCAAATATGACGAAAGTTATCAGTGTCGAAATTTTCAACTTTCTTTGTATCTCAAAACTCGCAAGTGGTCAGTGGGAGTGGTTAGTTACAGCATTCATATATCCCCTCACTCACACACACGAAAAAGCCAGCCAGGAGACAGGACGTGTGTGCTGGGCAATCCCCAGGTCCTGTCCTCCCCCCTTACTATTTTTTAATCAGCCCATACCCCACTGACCGGGGTAATGTATGGCCCGGCCTACACTATATGTGCAGGAAATCTTTAAGCAACAACAGCAATCCTCTCACTACTAGAGATCCTGGTGCTGGAGAGGGGTGCTTTCATGTGGTGCACCGATATAGCCCGGTTATACAAACAACCCTCCGGCCGAAAGGTGGATGGTTGGCTGCGGGAGAGGGGCAACTTCATCCTACCACCCACTACAGTAGGTTCACATTTCAGTTGAACCTACAACAACAACAGCAACAACAACATAGACCTTTCCTAGATTAAATAAAGTAATATGGTGGTAGTGTGATTAAAATGAAAAGTTTATCACAGTGAAAACGTGAAAATCCAAGCTGAACCGAGTTTAAGTTAATTATTTTTGTACAAGAAATAAAACAACATATTGTGAACTTTTTCTTAGTTTCATTTAACCAGATATGACGTAGACTTGATTAAGTACCGGTACTGTAAGTCATAGCGTCTGGTGGTATAGTGATTAAAACGCTCCGGTCATACTGACAGCACTGCGAAGGTTCGATCCTCAAAAGATGACTGGATTTTTTTAAAGCATTTAATAGCTACCTCCAAGTGTCCTAAGCCACAGCAGACAGTCTTCAGGCTCCTACACCTTGAAGGGGGTATAATGTGTGTGTGTCTGTGTGTGAGTGTGTGTGTGCTTACAAGGTATACATGGAATGATGATCACATAAAATTTTCATACCAAAGAAATAAAAGTAATTGTCTACTGGCTGATTAAACATTCTCATGATTGGACAGTAATTCTGTTTCAACCAAAGTTAAACCAGTTGACTGTGTCACAAGCTTGTTAGTACTAATTCTGTCACTGCTGAGCCTCTCGTGATCAGGTTAAGTCTGTTTTATATTGCAGTTAACGTCAGACGATTTTAATTAACTAAGAATGGGTCGCAAGATTATGAGTGTTAAAAATATTCCGAGTACTGTGGCGCGCAGTACCTCTTAACAAACGCACTCTCACCCCTTTTCTGTGCAGCTGTTTAATGCAAGAGGTAATCGATATATACTTTCATTCCTTCATGTACGCAACTGGTCAACTTCGGAACACTTCGCCAATCTGTATTTCCTCCCCTTATGACCTCCAGTTACTCCTTGACAGGCGCTCATTTCCGTTCTGTGTACCATTTCTACAATTTTTCTTATGCAGGAAAGTCTATGTTAGTTTAGGTTTGATTTTTTAGTATCAGGTTAGGTTAGTCTGTTAGACAGTTACGTTAATATGTTTGGTTAGGTCTGACTAGGCTAGTTTAAGTTAGGTTAGAGTAAAAAAAAAAAATCACTATTAACCCCTTGAGTCCAATGACGCATTTTTTATTTAATTCAGATCATTCCCAGACGATTTTATTCACCTTAGGAAAGACTTCCAACTGGAGGAGTCTGATACAGCTTTAATTAATCCCTCCACTGCTAGACCTCTCATCTAAGTGTAATAAAAATCGTCTGGAGTTTGCAAGATTAAGATGAAAAATACGTCATCGGGTTGAAGGGTTAAGTTAATAAAATAATCTGCGACGGGATGAATTAAACAACCAAGAAATTTCAGGGAGTGAGAGGGTTAACCACCTCAGTCCGATTACGTTTTTTAAAAATGTATCAGGAGTCATAGTTAGCTTAAGACTTTCTTTTTTTCTTTTTCTTTTTTTTTTTCAGCAGGAGGGATTAAATAGAGTTCTCATTTACTCTTAAGCTGAGAAAATAGTTTGGGTGAAACAAGTAAAAAAAATGAGTAATGCGTCATCAGCCTGTGAGGGTTAAGTAATGGATACTATCGGAAATTTCCACATCTGGTCTTGGGAAGTCCTAGGGTACGGAACGTGCACGAGTAAGCTTTCGTATGTTTATGCTTGCTGGAGAGGGACACTTTCATGTGGTGGCACCGCTATGAATGGGTGGTGAGGATGCCCAATAAACCAGATACAAAGTGTCATTCTTCCATTTATTTTTTTTTTATTACCCTGTTTTGAAAATAACGATATTTTTACTAATCTAAGGCTTCGTTTGACAAGTGGACTGAGCAAATATTATGTAAACACAAGGGTTACGCAATATATAGTGAATCAAAGGCGGATTCAGGAGGGTGGAGCACACATCTCTTCTTCATCCATGCTATAGTTTTTTCTACATGTTTACAGAATCATTGCAAAAAAAAAAAAAAAAAAAAGGCTATACATGTTTGATATATCGATGAAATATTGCATTTATGGTGGTAAAACAAAACTTTATACATTTACATTTATTTTTACCTTTAAATTTACGTATAGTTTTACTTTTTGCTATGAATTAGGTGCTGGAGAGGGACGCCTTCAAGGGGTGGCACCTACAAGCTAACATTTACCTCCGCCAAGGAGGATATGTTTTCACCCCTGTTCGTTTGTTTGTTTGTTGGTTGGTTGATTTGTGAGCAAGATTACACAAAGACTACTGGATGGATTTCCAAGAAACTTGGTAGAAGAACGGGCCTTGGCCCAGAATACACTCCATTAAATTTTGGTGCGGATCCGGATAAAGATGCGGATCCAGGAATATTTTATTCACTTTCTTTAACATTGCGAGATTGGGCGTTGGCGGAGGCATGCGCTGTACTGAGTGCCATTCTAGTTGGTTATACAAACGTCCCTGAACTCACTCCCAATTCTCGAAAGAAGGACTGTGGACTGCAAGAAAAGAGTAACTTCAGCTAGCAGTCCACTGTGTTCACGTCTAGATGAGTCAAGGCCACAACAACAGAAATAACTATGAATTTTCACAGCATGATGTCACCAGTTGATTAAGGAAAAAAAAAAAAAAAAAAAAAAAGTTTGGACCCTTCAATTTATGAAATGCCGGATTCGTCACAGTGACTGATTTGACGTCGACCTTAAAGGCAGTATTCTAGGTGGCCTGGGAAGCATCGTAGCATCCTCCTCAACAAGGCCTTGGATACAGGAAGGAGGACAGCAGGTAACTGGGGACGTGACGCGCAGTACTGGCAAAACCGGTATATTTTCCCTTTGCTCATCACGCCTCTACATTACCTAGCTTAGTTTCGCTATATGAGTTCACAAAACTCGAAAAATTGGAGTAAAAATGTAAAAATCGCTAACATATTGCTAAAGTACTAAATAAATATCTAACATATTGCTAGTTATCTAACATTGCTAATTACTCATTGTTTGCCGTTGCTCCTTACGCCTAGCTCGGGTTGAGTTTTCAAGTTGGAAGGCGCAAGAATTTCGTTAGATACACAAAATTCAAGAAATCCGCAAACAAAATGCTAAAACCTCCAGGATAATGCTAAAATTATTGACTAAATATACAGAATATTGCTAGATTCACGGCGCTGGACAGATGTTAGTGCCGCTAGATAGGATACCAAGAGGCGCTAAACTGACAACTTTACACTCAGTTCCTAATAGTCCTCTGTTAACCCCTGATTATTGACTGAAATACTGGTTGTTGTAAAGGTATAGAGAGTACATATACAACAAAAGGATGTGGTGGGTCTTGTCACACACCTCCTTCAGTAAACGTAGTTATACACAGCCTTGCAATGGTTACAAATTTGTGCATGCAGTAGAATGCAGAAAATCTTAAAAATCTGGGAATGATTGTATCATCTAATGGATCATTAAACGATGAAACTGAGGAGAGGACTAGACAGGCTTGGCGAGCGGTTGGAATGTTGAAATCTGTTTGGAATAATATTATGCTTTCGGTACATACTTAAGTAAAAATTTACAAGTCCATGGTTAGACCAAATTTAATGTATGGGCATGAGTCATGGTACAGTACAGTTGCAACAGATCAGAAAGTATTAGGTTTTGAGAATATTGAGAAGGATTCTTGGGGTAAAGTGGCAAGACAGAGTTACAAATGAAAGAGTAAGGGATATTACGAGAGTGGACCCAGTTGATGAATAAGTGAGACTGTCTCGCTGGAAATGGCTGGAGCACATATATAGAAGAGAAGGCAGTTTAATACAGGATGTGCCAGAGTGGACTGCAAGAGGAACAAGAGGCAGAGGTAGGCCGAGGGAAACCTGGTTGAGGACAATGAAAAGAGAGGCAGGAGAGGAGTGTTGATGGGACCTGAAGGAGATGGCAAGAAACAAATATTGGTGGGGTGAGTTCATCGAGGCCCTTTGCAACGTTGGGTGCCACAGGAAATGACTGATGGATTGATTGCATGAAAAAAAAAAAAGTGGGTCTTGCCACACATCCCTTCAGCAAATAGAGATGGTATAGTATACACCTAGTAGACACAGTATACACTGTAAAATGCAAGGAAATTCATAAGATCCATCGCATCCAGGAGAAAGAAGAAGCACTAGAGCAGTATAGAAACAAAGGACTGCAACGTCCGCTACAGCCTGAGACGATAACACACCACCTTATCACTGGATCGTACGGTCGGCAAGTGATGGCAAAAACGTCTACCTACACCTCTCTCTCTCTTGCCTTTCCATGTTATTATCCTCTCTTCCCATTTCTCCTCTTCAGTTAATCGCCAGAAAACATAGCTTGGTAAATATCTTGGAGGAGGAGGAGGAGAAGAAGGAACTACACACACACACACACACACACACACACACACACACACACACACACACACTAGTAATAACGTGAAAAATACGACACAATACAATGATCCATGACACCATTTGTTATGGAGAAATTAAAGTGAAATACTGGTTAAGATCCTATGTGAAATCTATCCCAGTGGCTGTATTATCTAAACTCATATTGTGTATTCTAGAAGTGCGCGTCCACACCAAATGCTTACCGGCGCGGGCGGCTGCGGACAGGAGCTCTATATCAACGTAACCCTTATAAGTTCTCGCCCGCACCCGCCCACGCCAGCAAGAATTGGGTGTGGACGCTGCCTAAAACTGGCTGTATATACTATATGATACCTCGGTTTTCATTCATGCAGCTATCAAACGTCACAATCAAATTAGAGTGAATATCAAAGAAACAAAGCGAAAAACAGACCATCCCAAATAATGCTTTGCCTTTATGGAGACCTAGCGTAAAAACTGGTTCTATAAATACCCCCTCCCCCACAGTGCAGGATGTTTGTAGCCTTCAAGGTCATTCCTCCAACTTCAAGATGTCGCATGTGGTGTACTCTTGTTGTTACCAGGCGGTTTTATATAGGTACGGGGAGATGAGTGGAGTATTTTGAAGGTATATCTACTGTACTCTCTCTCTCTCTCTCTCTCTCTCTCTTCTTACCACTCACCACAAATCAAAACACCCTGGAGAATGATGCAACTGACGCCCAAGCAAGTAAATCTAAATTAAGTAAATACATGGTGAAAGAGCAACCGTTGGCACAGTAGAGCAATAACAAGAGGCAATGATAAGATGGCAGTCGAACATAACGGGGTCACACGGGACAGTATGGGGGTGTCAAAAGTACAAAGGAGGAAAAGGAAACGCAAACAGCAGTAGTCCAATCGTGGCTGTTGTTATAAAGAATACTATTGTATGCCTACAGCGAATTCTACGAGCAGAATAAGGTAAGGATCGGAAAAGCAAGGAGGGGAAAGTGAGGAATAAAGCCATAATTATGTAACCCCTCTATTTCAACGTTCTCCCCTGAATTAAATTAAACAATTAGGAGACAGCGATAGTGAAATAAAACTGACGTCCTTGTAGTGAGGTTGGGTAAAAAAAAAAAAAAAAAAAAAAAAAAAAAAAAAAAAGCCAATACCGTGCATTTTCTTTCCTTGATAATTCTCGGTTCGTGCGCATTTCACGCAGAATGTAAAAACTAAAACTGAATTCTTGTATTACTAAACTTGACTTATAAAAGACGCCAGGTAATTAAGTGCAACGCGAGCTTGTATCATCTTCTACAGTACTTGGAGAACTTTCAAACAGATCTTCACTGCACTTAAACCTTGTAATCTACTTCACCCATGTACACGGGGTATACTCTCATGGTCCCTCCCACCACACACCACAATGTCAGCTCATCCCTTTCACTTCATTGTTCCTCATGCAAATTTCTTCACAGCAGCCCCACATGCCCCCCCCCCACCCCTTTATTCTTGATTGTTTTATATTAACCTTCATTCAAACCACTAATCTTATGACACCCATTTATACCTTCCTTACTCAACTTCTCTGGCTAACAACATTCCAGCACATCCCACCCACCCCTTTCTTTACCCCCTCCCCTCTTCAAACAAACGCGCTTTTTCCATCATTACAGAAACACATGATGGTAATTAAATGATGCTTGAGCATTCTATCTCGTTGCTGAGTAATGTAAACTGGATTGACTGTCAAAATTAATTTTATCAACATCTTCGTGGACTCAGTTTTGGGCAATAAGTAATTACTGATTGATTGATACTGTTGGATGATGTTTCCCCTACGAATACATTTCCATGTAACTCAAAATTAAGTGCAGCCTACGTGACCAACGCACATTGTTCATGAACTGCAAAAGGTTTCCCAGTCTTTGCAAACACACCAGTTGCTTATCTTCCATTAACCATAGACTCTTTTCCACAAATGGTAAAAGTGTTCTAAAGAATGAAAACCTCTACAGGAAGTTATGATGTGCGTTACAATAAATACAAGAAGTGGTGCCAAGGCACATCAAACCCTTCCCCGGCAGTCATTTTAGTGCTGACGATATACACAACAGGATATCTAGTCAAAGATGTCACATATCAAATTTGGAGCAAATCGGGTGAAAATTGACGACTCTATGTCCATTTGAAATTTTAGGCCAGACCCACCTGGCATTGAATCCCCTACCGCTAACTGGGGGGTGACCCCCCTGATGTAATGAGGCATGTTATAGGATGTAGATTTAAAAGATGCACATTAAGTTTTGGTTTCATGTCGACATGACGAATTTGAATGGAATTACGGCGAAAAAACGATTTTTTTTTTTTTTTTACATCGTTTGGGCCTACAGCCTGGGTCTTGGCCCAATTTGGCCCAAATTTTAATCAGGTGATCAAAATGTCATATTTCATCATCCCTGTAATTATAGTCAAAATCGCACCAGTAGTTCTCGCGTAAAGTTGTTAACAGACAGACAGGCAGACAGACAAACCATGTGAAAACAATACCCGTTCCCGCCCCGGAGGGGCTCGGGGACGGGTAAAAATACGGTAGAAAAAGAAATAAATAATAAAATAATAACTTATTTTCACAGGGCAGTACATGGAGCTGTTCAAAAACAAGTTTAACTGAAGTTCTACGTTGTATCTTTACAATGAACAAACCTTGAACATATAGGTGTAATTTCTTCCATAATTTCTTCCATTATGTTGGGTTCAGTTAGCAATGACACCTGACATCCGTTGATGATCCAGACTGGGCTACGAAGTGGCCCAGCCCCCCTCTCCCTCCCTTTTTTTTTTTAGGGGGGGGGGGAATGAAATCAATTAGTAGCAGCAGTGGGAGTAAGGAAATTCCACATGATGGGAGATCCGGAGCTAATGTGGAAGATAATCGTGCAAATAAAGCATGAGCTTAACCATTAACTCTAGTACCCGATACTGACTACGAAAATTCCTCATGTTGCCATACCGAACACAGAGATCTGGGTTGTTTTGGAGATTTCGTCACTTCTCCCTTGGTGATATATATATATATATATATATATATATATATATATATATATATATATATATATATATATATATATATATATACAAATTACGCCTTGATAGCTACTTTTATGTTCATGATGAAAGCTATGTCGATATTAAAACTATATAAATATCATAAATGTGAACGTTGAGGTACAATATGCAAAGTACATCGCTAAAGACGAGGTACCACGAAGGCACATTACACCTCAGTATCTTCATGTATGTCACTGATGCGAAGTGTGTCGATATTGAAACGATGTAAATAGCATAATGAAGGTCCAGGTGTAACAGGCAAAATAAAACGCTTACCAGGTGGTCCTACGAAGTTTCCTATGGCACAGTCAGTCGGTCGGCCTTACAACAGAATATTTCCACCACAGCGTACGGGATTCCCTCAGTCAGGGAATCCCGTGGTGTAATGGTTAGTTCATCCAATCCCCCCTCCCCCCAAGCTGGATTCCCGCGCCGGTCAGACATTTGGGAAAAGTTTGTATTTCCTGCAGTATGTATCTCCCTGTTGACTCAGGCACATTAACTGGGAACTATTCGATTGCTGCGTGTCGTATTCCAGGAGAAGGTGGTGACCGTCTGCCTAAATGCATCTCGCGCAGTCAAAAGACATTAATCTCAAGCGTTCTAAGAAGTTGTGAGGAATCCCCTGACTGAAGTGACGCCTACATCTGACTTGTGATTACGCAGCTGTACAAGGCGGAAATAACAAACTCTGATCAGTTATGGGCCAAACATCCTCAAAGACACATCGCTGATCCTTAATTGTGAGTGGTTCGATAGTGAAGTAACACCTGAAACTGAAGAGCAGAGGACGCAGCGGTACAAGGTGAAAATAGCAAACATTTCAATCAATCAATCAACTCCTGGGGACCACCCGTCATCGGCCAGACACCGTTATCTACACATCGTTGCTCCTTTAGGGTACGGGATTTGACATTACCAGTCACAGATTCACCGTAGCTGTCTGAAAAATATCCCTAACTTCACCTCAGATGATGGCCAAATGTAGTCGGATCGGGGGTTGATCTGACTATTACAGTGACCAGGAAGACTCATTTCTGCCTTATAACTAACACCCATCGAACAACACGCAACCACGACTTAGTATTCAAGCGACATTATAGGAGCTGCTCAGTTCAGTCAGATAAAAACAAACCGACAATAACCCCTTCAATAGCATGTTGTATTTTCAATTTTGGTCTTGCTGTTTTCAGATGGTTAGGAAATAGATACTGTGATTGCCTTTAAATACTTAGGTATAATGCGATGAGCATGGATGGAAGTTTAGGGATGAAGTGCACGAAAGGGTACAACAGTAATGAAAGATAGTTGATTTATTAAGAACAGCGATAAGGAACAGGAAAGTGGGCATGAGAGAGAGAGAGAGAGAGAGAGAGAGAGAGAGAGAGAGGCTGAATGACAGTATTTTGATCCCCATTCTAACCTACTCGTATGGAAGTGAAACTTGAACCCTGGTGGAAGGACACAAATAAAGAGCGAGTGCAGTGGAAATGAGTCATCTGAGAGGAGCATGTGGAGTTACATGGAGAGACAGACAAGTGAGGAAATGAAGGAGCATTGTGGTGCTGATGTGGATATGCTAGAGAATTGGAAATACGTCAAACGTGGATACAGTTAGACTATGTAAAGAGGATGGAATATGACAGGCTGACTAGGAATGAGTGTGCAAGTGGGGAGGAGGGGGAAGGGTAGACCGAAGATGAGATGGAGGAATGAGGGTGAAAAGGTTTATGAGGAGTTGCAGTGATGGGTCAGGACTAGGTAACATGGATGCGATTCGTTTGTAGCCACCCCTTACGGGATTCAGGCGTCTGACAGTTCACAGACAGACATATAGATAAAAAAAACAGACAGACAGACATAGATTGATATAGATGGACAGCTAGATAGGTTGACAGATAGCTAAACAGACAGACAAAAAAGTGGTATGGACAGGGTGTGAGTGGTAGTATTGGCTCATATTAACATGAACGGACTATAGGCTACTGCTAGACGATTTTCTTAAGTTACAGGACCACCCCCAAAAAATTTTTTTTACAAGTTATTCTCGATAGGAAAATAAGAATTCTTAGTACCTCTTCCTCAGCGATTTACCTTGCATGCTACAGATACCGTACTACACTGCCGTGCAATTTTCATTAGTTCAGATCTACAAAGCAGGCGTAAGGTAATACTGTACTAATATGTAAAATAATAGTAATGGTAATGATAATAGTAAAGAGTTTGCATCACTAACTCATAGGTCACTACTTGGGCTTAATGTGCAAAATAAATCGCTAAGAAAAAGGTGTTTCGAAACTACCAGGACCACATAAAATGATTTTATGACCCATATTAAAACGATTGAAGATGTGGTGTGCAGAGTATATCGCTGAGGAAAAGGCGCTACGAAATTTCCAAAGCCTCTTGGAATATGACCCTATGACCCATACTGAAACTACTAAAGGTGTAATGTGCAGAATAAACTGTAGCGATTTGGAGAAAGCATATGACAGGGTGGATAGACAAGGATTGTGGAAAGTGTTAAGAATATATGGAATAGATGGGAAGTTGTTGAATGCTGTGAAGAGTATGTACGATGGTGCGAAGGCTGCAGTGCGTGTGGATGGTGAACTAAGTGAATTTTTCTCTTTGAAAGTTGGGTTGAAACAGGGATGTGTCATGTCTCCATGGTTGTTCAATCTGTTCATGGATGGGGTAATAAAAGAGGTACAAGGTAGGGTAGTGGATGTTGGAGTGGCCCTGGTGAGAGAGGATAGTGTTTGGAAACTCCCTGTACTGTTGTTTGCAGATGATACCGTGTTGTTGAGTGAAGACGAAGGGGAGCTGCAAGGCTTGGTGGATGAGTTTGAGAGAGTGTGTAAGAAACGGAATCTAAAGGTGAATGTAGGGAAGAGTAAAGTGATGGTCTCTGAGAGAGGTGAAGTCAGTGAATGTACAGCGAGGTTGGATGGTGTGGAATTGGAAAATGTGAGTACGTTTAAGTACTTGGGTAGTGTGATGAGTAAGGATGGAGGTTTGGAGGGTGAAGTGCTTGAAAGGGTACAGCAGGGAAGAAAGGTTGCTGGTTCTTTGAAAGCAGTGATAAGAAACAGGGAAGTGAGCATGGAAGTGAAAAAGTTGCTACATGACAGTATTGTGATACCAACTCTAATGTACGGAAGTGAAGCTTGGACGTTGTTGGAAGGACACAAGTCAAGAGTGAGAGCCGTGGAAATGAGTTATTTAAGAGGAGCCTGTGGAGTCACATGGAGAGACAGGCTGACGAATGAGGATATAAAGGAGCGTTGTGGTGTTGATGTGGATGTGATAGGAAGCATTATGAGGAACACACTGAGGTGGTTTGGCCATGTGGAGAGGATGGAGGGTGAAAGACTGACGAAGAGTGTATATGAGTGAGGTGGAGGGGGAAAGAGGGAGGGGGAGGCCGAGGATGAGATGGAGAGATGGGGTGGAGAGGTATATGAGAGAGAGGGGTGTGAGTTGGGAGCAGGGGAGTGAAATGGCGGGGGACAGGGCGACTTGGAGGCGATTTGTTTGTGGCCACCCCAAACGGGATTGAGGCGTCTGGCAATAGATAGATAGATAGATAGATTTTTAAGGACCAGTAGTTTCCCACTGTGTAGCGCTTTAAGGTATGTGGTGCGTTACCCGTGTAGCGGTTTAGCGAGTGCGGTAGTTCGCTACTTTATATGTTCGATACTCGCAATGGGGGATGACAGTAAACTCAGTTTGGGAGTGTGACGGGTGTATTAACAAGATGTATTAACACTATATCAAACACATTCACAACTGGTTCACAGGGGAGAATTACATACTATTTGAGGTGGAACAAGGACAGTGACAACGATTATTGAGAGAGGTAGGATAAGTAAACTTAGTAGTTTGTGCGTTAGGTAGTTATGGGTGCGTGAGTGATAACACGGGCACGGGGTATATGTGTGTGACTGGTCCTGGCACAGCGGGAGACGGCAGGGAGGAGTAAGGAGAGGACTGCCCGGCGGAGAAGGTCACCCCCAGATTTTTATGGGCCTGCCATACAGGCATTGGTGTGTGTGTCGTGTGCCTACAAGAGAAAGAAGGTGAATGGGTTAGGCACGGATCAACTCTCATAGCGTCAATATAAGGTCTTCCTATTGGGCGAGGCATCTTGGCCCTTACGACGCTTGGCTTGTTGGTTTTACAGGTGAAAAGGTCAAACCAGCCTCAGTACCATGGTGCCGTGTGCACAGTGTGGTGGAAATGTGGTGCTCAGTGAAGCTGTGTGGTGCACAGTAAGTGCGGTACAGTAATCCCCCTCTCTCGTTTTATTTATTTTTTTTACTACACATCGATGAGTAATGTTATATATATCAATACAGAGCTTAAGAAAAGACAAAGCCTAATTACAACAAGTATTCATCTGATCAGTAATGATATATGCAGACATACAGAGCTTAAATCTAGATAATGCATATTACCCGCCCCCCCAGAAAAAAAATTCACATTTGATCAGTAATGGTGTTAAAATGAAGCAGGACATCAAAACAGACCACAACGAGCCACCAGAAGGAGCCCACGGAGGAGTGTACACGGCGCGAATGAGCTCCGGGTGGAAACGGCTTAAGTCCACCCGGGTCGCACGCTCCTATGACACGGAACTCGCCCGCCGCCACCATAGCAGGAATACAAGACGAGCTGCCGGGCGAGCTGCCCACAGTTCAGACCGGGGTGGAACTGTTTCTCCAGTTCCTAACAGCACCCCTGAGACGGCCGATAGCCACTCACCCTCCTACAGGAGACGGCCTGAAGCCGCTCTGGAGGAAACTAGGAGATGGCCTGAAGCCGCTACCGCCTTTGTCAGTAGACGGCCTGAAGCCGCTCGGAAGGTGCCTCTCGTAGAGATGGCCTGCAGCCGCTCGCCCTCCTACAGGAGACGGCCTGAAGCCAATCTGGAGGAAAAGAGGAGACGGCCTGAAGCCGCTCCCGCCTTCGTCAGGAGACGGGCTGAAGCTGTTCAGAATGTGCCCCTTGAAGAGACGGCCTGCAGCCGCTCACCCTCCTACAGGAGATGGCCTGAAGCCGCTCCAGAGGCCAATCAGGAGACGGCCGGCAGCCGCTCCTGCCTTCATCAGGAGATGGCTGGAAGCTGCTCTGAAGGTGCCCCTGGAGAGACGGCCGGTAGCCGCTCACCCTCCTACAGGAGATGGCCTGAAGCCGCTCTGGAGGTCAATCAGGGGGTTGTTGGAAGCCACTCCCGCTTTCGTCAGGAGACGGCCAGAAGCCGTTCTGAAGGTGCCCCTGGAGAGTCTGCCTGTAGCCGCTCCACCCTCCTGCAGGAGGCGGCCGGTAGCCACTCCGAAGGTGTCCCAAGACAGCCACGGCCAGTAGCCGGGCCCTACCGCCAGAGACGGGCTGAAGCCGCTCCTTCGTCAGGTGCTGAGCCCAGTCCACCTACAGTACCCACAACTTAGAGGAAGCCCCCAACCTGGAGGAGTATTGGAGAGGCCCCGCGACCACCACCAGGCTCTTCTCCCTGCAACCAGTGGAGAAGCCCCTGACGGCCCCCGATGCTGGCCGACGCCGCAGCTCACTCCTGACAGCGTCCCCGACCTGCAGGGACTGCATCCTCCCGACCGCCCCTCAGACTCCTGGGCGGGACCTCCCAGATCCTCATCCTCTGTCAGGTGCCTGACTCAGTAATTCAGGCGACTGTTTGGCCCCAGCCCAGAGGGCCAGACTCCCACCCTGAGCCCAGAAGCCTCGGGCCCCTACGCCCCCAGCAGCCCCGGATGAGAGAGGACGCCCCTACGCGCTGTATCCCACCCCTGGGACCTAGCTGCCCCTGGCGGATCCCAGCCCCGTCAGCAGGAAGACTGAGACTCCACCGCCGCCCCTGCGCCTGATTATGGCACGTCCGACCTGAGAGTGAGTGAAAGTGAACACACGCAGCATACAAACAGTGTACGAGTGACAGAGTAAAGTGGGCCGGTGGTTAGAGCATAAAAGAAAGCGGTGGAAAAGATAGTGCAATAGTCAGACAGTGAAGGACGGGCCTACCATAGTGTACAGTGCCGCCTTAAGACAGTGAAGATCATACAGAGGTCCCTAAGTCGAAGTATCAGTACCGCCAGCTCCACCAGGGAACATAGTAATGTAAAAGTGAATTACAGGCCAAGGTACAGTGAACACTCTATCCAACAGTGACGGCATGTCTCGATAAGGTCACACTTAGGCTCAGTGTAAATTACTAACACTACCCTGGGAAATCGAGACAACCACCACCATCGGCCTAGGAAATCTAAACTCCCCCACCCATCTAAGTGTCTAGCTCAAGTGTTGTTCCCCTTAACCAAACTGGTCCTATACAGTATCCTGCATGATACTATTATTCCATATCTGCAGCCCAAGAATTATAATTGTCCAGCTTGTTTGTATTTCTGACATCCATTCGTTCCTGTAAGATTTAGTAATACACATGTAAGGTGTTGCCTTGAGTTTTTGTGTCCTGCCTCTCTCTTATCTGTCTAAGCTCCAGTCTAGAAAGAGAACCCAGCTACTCACTATGTGTTCTAGGGACGGTAAGCCGACCCTAAAACACCTAGCATTACAGGTATATATAGATATACAGAGCTTATGTCTATATAAGGCATATTTTAAGACACAGGAGATATATCCACTAACATTATTATAACTTCACACTGTAATGTACTGCTGTAAGAATTCAGGGCGCATGACCAGGCGGCCTGATCGCGTGAATGTATTGGTGCATGCGGCATGTGGTGTTGTTAGTTCGTGCAGGTACATTAGATTCGATTCTGGTAGGTTTCTCGATTATTTCGATCGATATGGATTTTATTCTGTATCTGACTTTAGGAGACGCATTTCAATCTGTAATGCTGTGTTTTTAAGGCGACTTCTCGTCGTAAGAACACTAGCTACTGAAGCGGGGTCCTCTTTCTAGACCGGAAGCAAAGCACTAACAAAGGAACAGGACATAAAAACCAGGCAGTATACCTTAACACATCTATTATCTTAATCCTACTCGTAACAATACACATAGAATGATATTTAAGATTCAGGGACACAGAGATACAGAGTTAACACTTGGCTCCACAAAGCAGTCATATACACTACAATGTTCACACAGGGAGATCGTGAATTATCTATAAAATGGTTTACACGTCACTTGGAGGCAGGATATAAATAGGATTGATCACATGAGGAATAAACAAGGTTGGGTGTCTAGTTTGGGAATATTACTATAAAAGAGGTAGGGTGCGGACAGCGACACTCGACTCTGTCACCTTGTCACGGAGACACGTACACTTAGCTTTTGACTAGCCTGCGCCCTTACCTCAGATGTTCACAGAAAACTCTCTGACTCTCTTATATGGGGAGGGACTAGGATAATTCACAAAGTTCACTTTCTGCCCTGTTAGCACTGAGTTCTGATGGGCCACTATTGACTACGGTTTCTTACGGAGTCACTATCACTGTTTTCCCTGTTTCCTGGGTAATAGTCACTCTATCTTTCACTTGGAGGTATGGTGCAGGGAGGCTCTCCCATCTGGGGGCCTCGACCTGGGAGGCGGCCATTGTACTGGGGCCGCGCCGGTGGGGTGCAGGGAGGCCCTTTGGTCTGGGGGCCTCGACCTGATAGGTGGCCCTCGGGACTGGGGCCAAACAGCCGGAGTAGTCGGGCCTGCCTTTTCCGACTCTGGGGGGTGAGGGAGCCCGAGTCGCCTTCGTCGAGGGTTGGAGAGTCTGGCCGGGGCGTCCTGGAGCTGCGGGCACCAAGGGGGGAGAGGCGCCGTCAGGACTGGGCTGCGGCAGCGTCTCCTACAGGGCTCTGACAGGAACAAGGAACTCCCGGGTGTAGGCGGTAAGCCTGATATCGGGCCTTGCCACCACTCTAGCGTCTCCTCCGGGGCTATATTCCTGGGTGGTGACGAAGAGCTCCCCGAAGGGAAAGAGGTGAGAGGAGGACTCACGTTGCCCATGTCCTCTCGAGTGTGTCTGGAGGCCAGAGCCTGGGGTCGCCTTCCCCTGCCACACACTCTGGCTGTAGCCGTGTACTTGCCCGGCGTACGGGGGACACCTGTCGGACGTATGGGGCCGTCCTTGTGCCGCGGCTGAGGGCTGCCGGCGGGGTGTAGTTCCCGTAGTACGAGACAAGTCGGAGTAAGGGGCACAGAAGCCACACTCCCTCCAGTACGGATTGAGTCTACCTTCAGGGGCTTCTCTACCCTGGTACGTGCCCCGGCTGGAGCCGAGTGTCTACCTGTACGGAGAACAACTGCCGGGCGAACGGGGTCGCCCTCACGCCATGGCTTAGTGCCGACGACGGGGTGTTGCTTCCGTAATTGGGAAGTGCTACACGTACGGTAGCAGGGGCTCTTTACCCTGATCCGTACTCTGGCCGCAGCCGGTAGCTGATCTACCCTAGCAGGAACATCTGCCGGGCAAACGGGGTCACCCTCGCGCCACGGCTTAGGGCCAACGACGGGATGTTGCTCCTGAAGGGGAGAACAGCAAGAGAGAGATGCGCTGGGGCAACTCTCTCCTTTTGGTGTGTTAAGGCCGGAGCCTGGGGTCACTTTCCCCTTCACACTCTGTATCAGGCCGTAGCCTTGGGCCTAGCAGGAACATCTGCCGGGCAAACGGGGTCACCCTCGCGCCACGGCTTAGGGCCAACGACGGGATGTTGCTCCTGAAGGGGAGAACAGCAAGAGAGAGATGCGCTGGGGCAACTCTCTCCTTTTGGTGTGTTAAGGCCGGAGCCTGGGGTCACTTTCCCCTTCACACTCTGTATCAGGCCGTAGCCTTGGGCCTCTTGCCCTTGGGCCTCCTGCCCTAGAGGGTGTAACAAAGCCATCAATACGGTGCTACCTGGGACTGATTCTGCTTCAGTCCCACCCCTCTTCTGTCGATCACTGCTCCGCCCGCAATGTAGTTTACTTCCCCTGATGACCTGGGGTTGGGGCAATTGCGGGGAATAAGGACCTAGGACCGTAATGTCCTGATGACCCTCTTGACTGAGGTCACTAATCCCACCGTTGTGTCCTCCTGGGGTGGTGGTGCGGTGGCGGCCCGGTGGTGGGGTGGGGAGTGGTGAGGTAGGAGGTCCGGCGGCGGGCACGGCGGGCATTTTACAATCTATATATTTCGTTGACTTTATTCCATACTTAACTTCATACCCCTCTTGGAGTAAGAGTCATTTGCGACAATATTGCCTCAAAATCGATCAAAATACGTTAAAAATCGTCAATTAAAAGTAAAAAAGAAGAATAATTAAAAGCAGCTTACCTATAGAGAGAATGTATAGTTTCGGCCTCTTCAGCCAGCTAGGGTGGAAACTACAAGTACAGCGGGTCATGATCGGAGAAATTACAGGACGGTACTGAAACCTCCATAAAGATGCATTTGCGACGGAAACGCCATAGCAGAAGACCCTCCCTAGTTTGGGGGTATAATATAATAGAGCAAACTGAAATAGCCAACGGACGTGGGTAAAAAAGAAAAAAAAAAATCCAGCAAAACCCAGCCAAACTCTCCTAATGCACGTCTTACTTCTGGCGTAATTTCACATTCTTTACCGATATGTTAAGTTTGGATGATTTCAGTTAACTAAGCTATGTTAGGTCAGGATAGGTGGGGTTAGGATACGTCAGGTTACGATGGATTAGATTACGGAGCTTTCTACTGTAGGTTAGGTTAAGTGGCAATTCTAGGTGTTTAAATGAGGGGTCTGAAGGTGAAGCCCCCAGTTAGGTTAACCCTTCGTTAGTCAGGTGGGGTGTTTCGGCACCCCAATATTTTTTAAAAGCTCATAATTCCTAGCCAGTAATTCGAATATTTCTCTCCGTTCCAGTACTCTCCTGATTCACTGAGAGGGAGCATGTGGATTGGTTTAGTCCTGCCTCTGCTGCAGTGAGAGGGATACTTCCTCCCCCCCCCCCCGGGGTGTCCAGTCACCCCATCAAATGAACCATTTAGATCATATTGTGATACTGTTTTTTTCTTTTCTTATTTTTGCATAGTTTATCATTTCTGATTTTAAAAATCACACAATGTATTTTCCTGTGCGTGTTTACCTGACAAATGAGATACGAGTCCATTTGTCATATTTTTACTCATATTATAATTTATTGCATTTTATTATTATAAATTAATAAACACCACCTACAAGGCATTCAATCTTTTCATTACTGATTGCAGAGATATGAGGAAGCGGCAGTATGAATATATTTTACATTTTAGTAACACTACATGTACTGTATTTTTGTATTGGGGTGTTGTAACACCCCACCGGACTAACCACGTTTGAATACCCCACAGGACTAACGAAGGGTTAAGCTAGATTAGATTAAGTTAGGTTAGACTGGATCGTTAGCTTTACCTTTGAATGTTTGATGCTATACGCGTCCCATCAACGAGATCGGCATGGCATTCAATGCATAAATCCCTGCCACGGGCCAACTGGCAACTTCCTGAAATATCCCAAATTCTGTATATTTTGTGTTTTCCATACACTTTTTGTAGTCTAAAATAGCCAGATAGCTATCTTGTGCTTCATACTGTACTCAAATTTCATTCCTGTAGATCGTGAGATTGTAAGATGGGGGAGGTGCAATCGCCGCGCCCGTGTGGTAAAATTTTACCGACACACACACACACACACACACACACACACATATATATATATATATATATATATATATATATATATATATAATTTTGTGCCGAGTGACTTTTCAGACAAATCATGTTACAGGGACCACCATTCACAAACATGAGTTTCTTTATTACGACGAATAATTAACCGCGTCTTATAACATTACGGTTATGCATTAAACTTTTACCACAATCAAAAGTTAATTTACTGGACACTGGAACAGGTGCGCTGCCAGGAATTTGTCACGGGGGAGGATGAATTCTGGTTGCCATTATTCTTCAGATACGGCTGTTTGGAAAGTATTGCAATAGTACCTCGATTAAAAATGTGTCGAATGTCAAGTGTAAATGGGACAACCTATGAAACAATCATCAACAGCGAATGTGTAAATGAAAATATACATATATGACAAAGTAGGCTAACGGCCTTCCCATTCAACTTTTAGGGTGGAGGTGCCCCTCGGGCAACTCCCCTGGGCCCATGCGCTGGAAAAAGCACCTTGATATTGTTATAAGCGCCATGCTTTACGATAATATTTCAATGAAACATACCTCACGTATGTGGAGCTACAGTATAATGTGAACAGCCGCCTCAAACACTGCCCATCGTCAACTAGTCTGAGAACGTCAACAAACGTTCGTATTTCGATGTAATTTCTGTAAATATTTTGTTTTGTAACCTTTATACTATATAAAAAAAAAAAATTAGTTTACGGCAAAAGAATGATAATGTGTTGCAATTGTCTGAAAACCTTTAAAATTGTTCTTACCTTGGCGACTTTTTCTTTTGGTTTGAAAACTCCGATAAGGATTTCAACTCTTTCAGATGACACATCATGGTTAATACTCATGGCGGACCGATCCCATCCCCTCTTGTTATTGGTTAGTGCCTCACTTGTTTTCGATAGGTGATACGAACAGGGTGGAGTCAACACATGTTCTAATGCCACAAGTCCGGCACAGATCGAACCCCGTGACTAGATATCACACCTCATTCATCACTTTACTTCGCATAGCACGTCACACAATAGGTTATCCTTTCTTCACAAAATTCACTACCTCGGTTCTCTTTTGTTCTTTATTCACACCCCCATAATCCACACATCTAAACCTACCCAGCTTAACCCCCTTCAGCCAAAGAAAGCCTTCTCTCCCTCGTTGGACTATTTTATTAAGCTTAAAAAATCCCGTCTTCTGAGGAGACTAATGAAGGCTCCTGTTATGCTAAGCGTTTCTAGGTCGGCTTCCGGGCCTAAGAATGCCAAGGGTGCAACTGGGTTCCCTTTCTAGACCGGAGCTTAGACACAGTATGAGACGAACAGGGCATAAAAACACAGGGCAACAACCTTACACGTATATTGACATTTTCTCTGCTATGGAACAGGAAAACATTTCACACATTATGCTAAACAAAGTTAATACATAGGCTGGCAGATGGGTTTCGAGTATCACACAGGATACTAGACAGACAGAGGTTTTAGTCTGGGTAAGGAGGTAATACACAACTTACACAGTCCTTGCACGGGAGGCTCGTTCCCAGTGAGAAGGCAAAATACAGGTTTTACTGTGCACGAGGTAGTTCAAGAATCTTTATTCTGACACTGACTCTATTTCCTGATTCACAGTAGTTTTATATATATATATATATATATATATATATATATATATATATATATATATATATATATATATATATATATATATATATTGTCACTGGATTCTATTTCTTGGTTTACACAGGGTGGATGTGCAGTCACAGAGTTATGATAATGACACTGACCTCTCGTCTTGCACAGAATGGATATGCACTGTCTCGTGTATCTTTCCTCACTTTACTGGATTTCACTATTCACTTGCACTGCACAGTCTTTGCCTCTCACTCACAGTCTGTGGGAGCCATGTATCACAGTCACTGTTATATATAATGTCACTGATCGGGCAAAGGGGAAGGGGGAAGGCCTTGGGACTAACAGTCGTCAGCCTGGGGTAAGTGGAGTCCCTTGAGGAGTCCCTTCGTCCCGCGGCCACGGGACTACTCGCAGGGGCATCGTCTCTCGTCGAGGGCTTGGGCTGGGCGTGCTGAAGAGCCCCTCACTGTCGGGGCTGGAAACTGGGATCTGGCCTTCTGGGCTGGGGCCAAACAGGTTCTGAAGGCACTCCCTCAGGTGCCTGGTGGAGGAAAGGCGTCGCCTTCGTCAGGGAGGGGAGAGGTCTCGCCCTGGGGTCCTGGGGACGCCCTCAAAGGTCCGTTGGCTATGGTCTCCTTCCCACGGCGTTGCCGTCAGGGTGGGACTGTGGCGTCACTCCTGTCCAGAGTCCGTCAGGTGGGGGTCCTCCTTGGGGGCTGACTGGATGGAGAATAGCCACGGGGATAACACCGGGCCTCTCCACCAATCCTCAGGGCAAAAGTCCTCCTCCTGGAGGTTGCCTCGGTCTGGGAGGAAAGAGGAGCAACCTGCACTCCCACTGGTAGGCAGGGCTGATTGCAGGTAGCCCTTACGCTGCAGAGTCACAGGGGGTGAGGAACTTTGGTGTCCCTCCCCGGCGCGGCTACTAGCCGTAACTGAGTTCCTTTTGGCAACAGACGGAGGGCGGCTGCAGGCCGTCCCTTCACTGTCGGTGTGGCTTCCGGCCGTCACTGGGGCCCGACTCCCTGATGGGAACACAGAAGAAGCGTGGCTATTGGCTGTCGCTTGCCTGCCGGCACGGCTGCAGGCCATCGCAGAAGTCCCGTATGGAGGGCGACATGTAGATGAGGAGTGGCTACAGGCCGTCTCCTGCCTACTGGTGCAGCTACAGGCTGTCGCTGGTGTCGTGCCCTCCGAGGCAACTGCAGAAGGAGAGGAGGCATACCTTTCTCTCCCCTCATGCGGCTTCAGGCCGTCACAGGTTCTGCCGAGAGTGTAAGCAGCACCTGATGGAGTGGCTACAGGCCGTTTCCTCTTCTGGGGCCCAGCTACAGGCCGTGGTCTTTTTGGTGTGCGGCCACCAGCCGTCACAAGGGCCAGGCTACAGGCCGTGGCCTTTTTGTCGGAGCCTCTACAGGCCGTCTCTTGTTTTGTGCGGCTTCTGGCTGTCGCTGGGGTTCTGCTTGGAGCTGATGGTTCAGCTCCACCCCGATCCTGGCGAGGGCTAGCTCGCCCGAAAGGTAGTGCACTCAGACTGGGATGGTCTCGTTGAGTACACTCTGGGGAATAGGGGCGTGCAGCCCAGGGGGACATGTCCGTATTGACCGGACATGTCGCACACACCATCTACTCCTCCGTAGTCTCCTCCTGGGGGTGTGGTGGCGACCTGAGTTACCACGGCCAGTATTTCAGCTCCTAAACTTACTCTGATGGATATTATTGTCAGACATTAGCTGGAACAAAATAACATGTTTGAGTTGCCTGACCATGGGTGAATTAATGGTAACAGTATGCTCATCCTTAAGTCCCATCCACACTAGGGGTCATGGTGTGCTCTCTGTTGCACGCACTGAGCTCTATGGTATGGAGAGGCTATCTCCGCAGCAAGCGTTTTGACTTTGGCCACCACATTGAAACACCCACACTCGTCGCCTCCACCACGGTAATGCAATTGCAACACTTTAGTTAGCTTACCGTTGCTTATAAGCTGAACAGCAGGCCATGGCACTGTATTTCTGAATTCGCGGGCGTTGGGTGTAGTGCATAAACATCATCAGCACCGCTCTGGGCCCCTGGCAGCAGGTACACAAACTATGTGGCGCTACCCATGAGAAAGGCTCTCAGTGGTTGCACGTCACTATGCCTTGCTCAGGTTTTCATGCCACGGAAGGTCTGTGCTGCTCGCCTCTGGCAAAATCTGACTGAGGGGTATTTCATGGTTACGGCGCACACCACGATGGCCACAGTAGCTGTCTGGATTCCCTCAGAACTTACGTCAAGGCAGCCGCTGCTTGCACCACATGTTCTTTTTCCTATTTTTTTACTTTTTGGCACAACATAGTGCCACAATACTCCACATCGCAGGCTCTTCAACTGCTGAGGTGTTGTTATCCATCCCCCTCCTTCTGCAGCACAACGGTAACTGGGCAAGCAATGCCCATTGTACTAATGTGGACATCACTGGCCTCAGCAACACTGGTTGGTCACTGTGATGCGTAACAGAACGTGTTGCATGATCCCTAGTGTAAACAAGGCTTTAGACCCTCTTACCCACTCACCTGACTAAAGCAGTCTGTCAGTAGCAGGTTTATAAGACATGACCAAGAGTGGGTTCAGTGGAATGGTGGTAACTTTAGTACAGTATTACTGCTATACAGTAGTACTTGGGATAAGAAATGCCTATCATTGCTTTTAAGCTATTTGTATAACATGTATATTGTTGTTTCCAGAGATAGTCATGGCAGATGGTGGATGCGACTTTGGGGGGGGAGGAGGAGGATGCGACTTCGGAGGGGGAGGAGGAGGAGGAACATCACATCACATCGACATTGATCACAACATGCACAGTCACTTCAATGACACTTGGGGTGGGCACATCAACACCGGAGACAGGCAAGCTGCGAAGTCTGGAAGGAGTAAAGGAAAGGCAGCCTCTCTTGCCACTCAGTTTTGCGTCGTAACTGTTTTGATAACACTCATTATTCTCATTATATTCTTTGTGGTTCGTACATTTCGTTAATCCCTTCACCCTGAGAACGTATTTTATCACCAATGTCCATGTTTATAGCTAGACACCTTAATCCCCAATGAGGTGGTCTGAAACAAATCACCAGTTTCACAGTCCTCTGTCACTAGGTTGCGCTCTCTCAACTCCCACCACCCTCATTCATACTCATATACTGTACCTCTCCAACCATCCCTCCACATTCCGTCTCCTAATTCACACGAACATCCCTGGTCTCCTAACTCACACGACCATCCCCAGTCTCCCAATTCACACGAACATCCTCAGTCTCCTAATTCACACCAACTTATTCTTATAATACCTCTCCACATCCCCAGTCTCTCCCTCCCTCACACTTATACACTGCTAATGTCTCCATTCTCTCCACATGACCAAACTATCTCAGGGTATTTCTCATACTTCCCAAGACCTCCACCTCAACACAACAACATACCAACTTTCCTATATATCAGCCTCTCAATTTTACATGCTCCTCTTACTCTTGACTTACGTCCAAGCATAGCCCATGCTTCATTTTCATACAACAAAGAGCAATCATAATACTGTTGTTCAGTAAGTTCCCTACTACCATGCTCCCCTCCCTAAACTCTTGTTTTTCTAACTTACCCTAAAACTACCATCTCTCCATCATGAATGCATAGTCGTAGGAAAAGATTAACACAAGAATATGATGCAAGTAATGAGGTGCTAAAGAACGGATGTCAGACAGCAGCACTGTTTATTTTCTGCCACTAACCTACTCGAAATAAGCTGCAATAGGATGAAGAACTGGGCCAAGTGGGGGGGGGGGGAGCACATCTGTTGTTAATGCTCTCATTGTACACTACTGTACCTTCAACATTCCTTCTCTGCTGCACTCTGCCTTGCACTTTATCCTTTAACAAACTTCATTCCTGCTCATTATACAGCTTAAATATCTGAAGGCCTGATAATTTTATTCAGCTAAGGAGACATCTCATGGAAAGTTGAGTGGGAATACAGGACAGCTTTGTTTTTTCATGTCTCAATACTGTGGCTATAGGGATCATGGTCACGTTTCGCACTGTTTACTTCTAGGTATGTCCATAGTAAACTACTAGACCTTTCTTAAAAGCTGCCGGTAATGATTACGGTACCAGTAATAATGGGCACTGATTACCAGTAATAATGGGTGGTGCTCTTGTCATTGCTTCTTAGCACATGCACATACCAGGCCTCTCCTAATCATTAAACTAATCACTCTTGATGGCAATGAAGCTGTCATAATCATGGCTATCACTTTATAAGTTAGGCTTTTTATGTCCACATTACAATTTCAGACCTATCCCAAATATTTACATCAAAAATCTGTTTTACATTGCATCATCTAGACCTCTTTTTATAAATAAAATATAAAAATACTGTACAGAAAATAAAGTCTACAGCCTACAAAACTTGTTTCTGAACAAAAAGAAAGCCAAATTCATTAGTTAATTCTGACATGCCCAGACAACAGCATTTATAAAGCTAGAGATTATAGGAAGTTGGGAAATACAGTTTCAGACCTGACCCACTACATTCAAGGAGGACTGAGAGTACTAGCTCATTCATCAGACATACTGCGTTCCTTCTGTAACAGGAGAATGCAAGCAGAGAGTTCAGAAGTATGAGTGTAATGGTAGAAGCTGAGGAGAGATTAAGATGCAACATGGAAACAAAGAAAGAAAGACTGAAAGGAATCAGTGAGATAATGCTTTAATTATATGTCTTTCAAGATTTCAAGATGTTTTTCTTGTCTGACAAATCTTTCAAATTTATGAAAATTTATATTACAAATATTAAACTATTCCCACAAAACCATCATATCATACCTTGCTCCCTTGAAACCTTTACTGTTACCTGTATTATTCCTTTACATTCTTTATTCACACCTCACATTACTCACAACTGTAACAGCTTGACTAATTTACTGGGCCCTGACCTGACATAGGAACCCATTAATCATCCTTCAGTACTCCTTACATGAAGTACCAGAAGCTGGAAAGAAGAGTAAAGCAGCACTGTATCTTGATCAATATACATACATATAAAGACACCATGCTTACTCATAATGAATCCCCATACTAAGGTGGGCTGTGATACAGCTAATGCTTTCTATGGACTGGAAGATAAACTAAGTGCCAAACTCAGCTAATTAGGAAAAAGATGATTGAGATGGGTAGCAAGATCTAACAACGTGAGAGTTTCAGCTTGGATTCTGACTATGCACAGTCACTCAGAAAAAAGATCAAGTGACTGTACTTTTGGCTAAATGTTTCCTGTTTAAAAGTGATGATTCTGTGTCTTCTACCTAATCATCTCAGAGATACTTAATTCAAATCTGACCTAGAGCTAATGAGATCTTTGCAGTCTAGTTCATTTTTGAAAATGTCTGTTAGCAGTGTGGTTTGAAGGTGGTGCAGGTATGAGTTGAGTGGTGACTCCAAGGGTAATCCACTGACGAATGAAGACTTAAACTGGTAGAAGAGTTTGAGAGATATATGTGTCATGTGTCTTGAGGAAGAAAGGGGTCCTGTGCTATGAAAATGCTAATATGAAACTGAGGTCTGAGCTTGAAGGCTGTAAAACAATTACATAAAAGTGTGCTGTGTCCATATCAACACGTGATCCTCTAATAATAGTGTGAAAGATGCCGAATGAGATCAGTAGAAATGGAAATTCATAGGAATGTCTAAGCTGCACAAGTAAAACAGGATATGAAACATAAAACAATTTACAAAAGATACTGAATAAAGAAGTCTACTGATATATGGGTACATGATATAGGTATTAGCCGAAAAGAAAATGGATACTGAATGGATAAGACCCGAAAAGCGTATAAAACAATTTACAAAAGATACTGAATAAAGAAGTCTACAGATATATGGGTACATGATATAGGTATTAGCCGAAAAGAAAATGGATACTGAATGGATAAGACCCGAAAAGCGTACACGTGGGTTAAAGAATGTACGAGGCATGGCAGGCCACAAGGCAGTCACTGAAGCCAAGATATATTACTAGCAAAGAGACAGATATGAACAACTGAAGGACAGGCAGAGATGCAATACAAGAGCTGCACTCCTTTATTTCCTTGGTAGTTAATTATCTCCACCTCATTGGTGTACAATTACTGATCTATGAATCAATCATTAGACAAATAGTGCAATGGTTTAATTAAGATTTTGAAGGCTTAGATCATGGGAGAATGATTATATGGCTCACTCCACTGGCGATGCCGTTTAACAGTACTAGCTTTGTGCTTTCTACTCTCTTGTTTCTGAATCCTAATTCACTCTTTGGTAAGAATTACATTTACAAAGAATATTATCTGTTCAACTGGTCAAACTCCAAACTCCCCCAATGTACAGACTGATGTAGTCTTACTAAGTTCGTTGGGCTTTAAACAGCTATATTTTCATACCTCCCTTTCTATCTGTTGCCCTACAAATATGCTTCCATACACAAGGAACCTACCTGGCAAGCTACCCCATACATATGTAATAATACTTGGATTTGAGTCCCTTACATTTTTTTCCCCTCCTTTCTGCTAGCATGAAACTTTTAAAGGACACAAGAAGCAACTGTTCCTGCAAGGCAGTCCCATGCAGTAAGCCAATGTTCCCTAGTGGTGGAGAATGTACTGTTACAGTAAGGTGCTGGTGTGTGTGTGTGGAGGTCTGGTTCCCAGATGAATGCTGACTTATGACTCTCCCCCCAGTTAACAGGGAGGAAAGGGATGCGGTGCCATGAAAACCCTGTTACCACCCTGCACTGCTTATACAATACTTTCCTAGGTTACAAGAAATCATTAGGTTTGTCGTTCAGTGCAGAGCCTCCTGAAATGGAAAGAAAAGTAATAAAAAAGTGAGAGGAAGGATGGGTGAAACGAAGGATGAAGGGCAAACAAAGTAAAAGAATGATATAGGTGGATAAAGAAGTGGGTACCACTACAAGTGACTGGATGATGTCTCCACTACCTACCATCAGTATGTGCAATATACATGTGATGCTCTGTGTGAGGAAAATAATACAAAACTGTGTATTTTAATAAAATTGTAATAGACTTAACATTACAATTATTTCTATCCTAATTTTATATCACACACTTAGCTTTTCTCTGCACTTCAGAATAATTTGTTTTCTCTGACATATTTGCAATGAGAACACAATGCTCTCATGGATGTTTTATCTTTACCACTTTCTGACAACATACAAGTACTGTATTGTAATCTAATATACCCATGGCCAATATGCATTACGGTGCACTATAGAACTCTGGAAGATGATCCAAGTTCTCGAGCAGTTTTCCCGAATGACTGTTTTGAAACATGTAAAAGTAATATGAAGAAGGATCCCAACATGGCTTTACTTTGGCACTGGTATCACCTATGATGTACAAGTACTGTAGCTCTTTACTATCTGCAATGATGCTTGAGTATGCAGCTGATGTAGTGTAACACATAAATAACTTGTCACTAATTTCCAAAACTTCTACAATGAATGCAGCATTATATCTTCTACTCAGTGCTTATTTAACCTATACATAGAATAATAAAGAGCCATAAATGGACATGTCAGCTACCAGTATGCCTTTCGCTAGTATTTATTACACCACTGCATAGCTATCAACACGAGTTTTAGCTTAAGAATAATTTCAAAATATTACCAAATTAGCTGCAGCATTAAACTATACCTGGTATCTATTAACATCATAACAATTATCCTGAACTAAATGCTGAGAAAAATTTCATTAGATGAGAGACAGAGAGAGAGAGAGAGAGAGAAAGGGGGGGAGGGGTAAGTGCCACATTCTCACTGTGCAGTACAGTATGCCATAATTTTAAAATCCTTAAATGTTGAAAAGTGCTGGGTCCCCTAGACAACAATGAGTACCATGAATTCAGCTTATGATGACAACAGGGTACCATCAAGAGTAAAAGTTCACTGACAATTCCCTGCCAGCACTGCATACTTCCTGCCATAGTTTTCAATCTTTCCTGAACATCACAGTAGCATCCTTCCTTCTGATTCTGTTTTGCTGTGTCCTTCACAACGCTATCATTAATTTTTTAGAATAACATGTTCCCTCACCAAACCCAGCAAGGAAGTGTCAGCAAACTTTTTACAGTATTGTGACAGTACATATGAATAAAAGGTCTGCAGTGCCAGCCAAATGTGAGGTTACCATCATCAGCCAGATAAGATGTTACTCCGACTCTGACGCAGCAGACGATCGCTCCTGACGCTTCATGGACATCAGTGCCTTTTCTCGCAACTTCCTCTCCAGTTCCTCTCCTCCCACACTCTCTTCAGATTCACTCTGAGAATCCTGTCAACACACACTGTCATCTCCCATATTTTTAGTTAATTCACTAAATCTAGTTCATACAAATATAGTATTATACTACATGCACTATCATACAGAAAAATTATACCAACATTCAGAAAAGTTATTTCATATTGTGTCGTATCATTTATAAAGGCTCCAACATGCTTGCATGCATCAGCCTAGTCACATAATGGCACCTCTCCACGTCGCTCGATCTCTGGCAGCCTCCCTACTCAGTTCCATATTCCAGAGGTCACACTCTAAACCATGTCTCAGGTCTTTTCGGTCTGCCTCTCACAACCCCATCCCCGATGTTAACACTTCTCACCTTCTGCAACCAACTGTTATCCTCCATCTACTCAACATGCCCAAACCATCTCAATCTACCCCTCCTCATCACAATACACTCCACTTCAATCCATTTTCTCAATATTTCAATCGTAAATCTAGAGACCCCCCCCCCCCAAGTCTCACATTCAAGGAGACACTACACATTCATCTAATCATTGTCATTTCTGTATGTTTAAGCCTAAGAATATCCTTTCTTTGCTGCCCACATCTCACTACCATACAACATTACACTCCTAACACACGCTGCATACAAGGATCCTTTAGCACAGAGGGAGAGCAATCTCATGTTAGGAGGGGTAACAGCTCCCTAACTTCCTCCAACTACTCCGTACCCTTGCCACAGAGCTAGCTCCAGCCCTACCTCCAGTACAAAGCATGTCTCCCAAATAACAACACTGCTCTACAAACTCACGATACTCCCCAGCAACATCAATCCTTTCATGCCTGACACTCACTACATGTTCTCCCCAACACACCGCACACAAAAAATCAGCATTATCTTGCAGTCCACCTGTTGTACCACTACATTTCTTAAGCATCCACTTATCACAAACAATGCATAGGATGGAGGTACCTCCTACACCCTTGTAGCAGACCACATATGGCCACACTCCCTATGCTCTGACAGTACCTTACCAGCCCTACATACTATCACTTCTGTTTTATCCACATTTACTCTCAAACCTTTGTGCCCCATTCCATCTCTCTATTTCCTAAATATTCCCTCTGCCCCCCTTTTATTCTCTGCAATCAACACCAAGTCATCAGCATACATCTTCCATTGGAGTTCATTTCTGAATTCACGTGAAAGAGCTTCAAGCCCCATGACAAACACTAAGGGACTCAAGACTGACCCCTGAATCATGCCAACATTCATGGAAAACTCATCACTCAAATCTCCATTCACTCTCACTTGTGTGCATGCACCCACATACATAGCCATAACCACCCTGATCAGCCACTCATCGATCCCAAGCTTTCTCACTGTCCTTTTCAATACCTCCCTCGGGATTCTGTCAAAGGCCTTCTCCAAATCAACAAAAACAAAGTACAGATCCCTTTTCTTTCCTACATACAGTATTTCCAGAAGCTGTTAGACAGCAAATATGGCATTAGTGGCTCCTCTGCCTGGCATAAACCCAAGCCGCATCTCAATAATTTTCAGTTTCTCTAATCATACCTTCTAGGATTCTCAAATACCTTCATTATCTGGTCCAAAAGTTTAATGTCTATTTACTGGGAAGATATTATACAGCGTACAATATTTCTGGTCCAACATGGGACTGCATTTTAAGTGATGCAGGAGGCTTCAATGCACCTCTTACTTTGGGATTTAGATTGTACATTACATCCTAACAATCTTTTCTAGGTTTTATAAATTGTTCTAATAATGAAAAAGTTTGTATCAGTACATGTCAGAGGATACTGAGGTGCTACTTGCAAAATAAACTGCTAAGGACAAGATGTTATGAAATCTCCAAAGCCACAAACAAAATGACAAGGGCCAAAATGCTTTGTTTTGGCACTAATGCATTACCTATAAAGCTATTTGCAGTACAAATTCCCCCCCCCCCCCCTAACCAAGTGACCAATGATCAGTGATCTGACTTGTGTGTATTTCAATTCTCCATATATACTACAACAGACTAATTTTATACCAGGAGTAGTATCAACCTCTTCAATCCAGTGACATTCTATATATTTCACTCCTGCTACATCCACACAGGTTTATACGACTCGGGAAAGGACCTAAGAAGTTATGGATTCAATAAATACTGTGGTATATCAAGCTCTTCCAGTTTAAAAATCTTTTTTATGATTAATAACAGAAGTCAGGAGATGGCAAAGAAAAAAATTAGTCACCAGATTGAAAAGGTCAAAGAAAAACATGCCAAAGTAAACGAAGTTAAATGGTAGAACCTATCTATATGAAATCTTAACCCCTTCAAGAAAGGGGCACTACTTTTTATTTTCCCTCGCTGCTGTTGCATGAGTTTAACCAGACGATGAGAGCATCTGGGTAGTGAAGGGGTGAATAAATGCTATACAGCTGACCCCTCCAGTTTGAAAACACTCTAATAAGTTGAATAAAATCCTCTAAGAGCTCCAGGACTACAAACACTACGACATCAGAGTGAAGTGATTAATCCCTTCTTCTACTTTCTAAGGTTCCTAGTACATTTCAACCCCTTGAATCTAGTGGTAGGTGGTGGTGGTCATCATCCACCCACTTGATGTAGTGCTGCATACTTCTTCCTTCACCTTTATCTTTCTTTTTCTGTATCTGCCTTCTTCTCTTCCTATTCATTTTATCTTTCTTGTCACTTTTTATTACTCATCTTTCCTTTTCAGGTGGCTCTACACTGAGTGACAAGCCTAATGATTTCTGACACTGGGTGGTAACCATTATAACCAACCCACACGTTCCCTACAACATCATGCACATTGGCAGAGAGTTATTGCCCTTCACATTAAAAGAACTATCTATCTATCTATCTATTGCCAGACGCCTCAATCCCGTTTGGGGTGGCCACAAACAAATCGCCTCCAAGTCGCCCTGTCCCCCGCCATTTCACTGCCCTGCTCCCAACTCACACCCCCCTCTCTCATATACCTCTCCACCCCATCCCTCCATCTCATCCTCGGTCTCCCCCTCCCTCTTCCACCCTCCACCTCACTCACATACACTCTCTTCGTCAATCTTTCACCCTCCATCCTCTCCACATGGCCAAACCACCTCAGTGTGTTCCTCACAACGCTTCCTATCACATCCACATCCACACCACAACGCTCCTTTATATCCTCATTCGTCAGCCTGTCTCTCCACGTGACTCCACAGGCTCCTCTTAAATAACTCATTTCCACTGCTCTCACTCTTGACTTGTGTCCTTCCAACAATGTCCAAGCTTCACTTCCGTACGTTAGAGTTGGTATCACAATACTGTCATGTAGTAACTTTTTTACTTCCATGCTCACTTCCCTGTTTCTTATCACTGCTTTTAAGGAACCAGCAACCTTTCTTCCCTGCTGTACCCTTTCAAGCACTTCACCCTCCAAACCTCCATCCTTACTCATCACACTACCCAAATACTTAAACGTACTCACATTTTCCAATTCCTCACCATCCAACCTCGCTGTACATTCACTGACTTCACCTCTCTCAAAGACCATCACTTTACTCTTCCCTACATTCACCTTTAGGTTCCGTTTCTTACACACACTCTCAAACTCATCCACCAAGCCTTGCAGCTCCCCTTCGTCTTCACTCAACAACACAGTATCATCTGCAAACAACAGTACAGGGAGTTTCCAAACACTTTCCTCTCTCACCAGGGCCACTCCAACATCCACTACCCTACCTTGTACCTCTTTTATTACCCCATCCATGTACAGATTGAACAACCATGGAGACATGACACATCCCTGTTTCAAACCAACTTTCACAGAGAAAAATTCACTTAGTTCACCATCCACACGCACTGCAGCCTTCGCACCATCGTACATACTCTTCACAGCATTCAACAACTTCCCATCTACTCCATATATTCTTAACACTTTCCACAATCCTTGTCTATCCACCCTGTCATATGCTTTCTCCAAATCCATGAAAGCTGCATACAACTTCTTTCCCTTCTCTAGAAACTTTTCCACTAAAGATCTAAGAATGAATATCTGATCTACACAACCTCTTCCCTTCCTAAAGCCTCCCTGTTCTTCTCCAACTAATTTCTCTGTTCTTTCTCTAACTCTGTCTATAAGTAACCTACCATACACTTTTCCTATTATACTAAGAAGACAAATGCCCCTATGATTACCACACACTTCTTTTTCCCCTTTTCCTTTGTACAAGGGAATAATTATACCTGACTTCCAATCCTCCGGGACTCTACCTTCCTCCCAGGCCAATCTGCACATCTTCCACATCCATTCTACTACTATCTCTCCCCCATGCTTCAGCATTTCACCACACACTCCATCAATTCCTGGGGCTTTCCCCAATTTCACTTTCTTCATTGCTTCCACAACTTCCATCCTACTGATTTCTTCCTGTCTTCTCACCTCCTTCCTTCTCCCAGCCATTCCCCAGCCACTTATACTCGCATTACTTCCATCCTCCACGTTCAACAATTCCTTAAAGTGTTCTCTCCATCTGCTCACTTTTTCTCCCTTCTCCACTAGTAATCTACCATTTTTATCTTTCACTCCCCTGCTAACTTCACTTCCACCCTGTCTTACTCTTTTCACTTCTCTCCAGAACATTTTCTTACAGTCCCTCCACTTTACACTCAAATTCCTTCCAAATTCCTCATCCACTCTCTTCTTACTCTCTCTTACTAATCTTTTCACCTCTCTCTTCCTTTCCACATATAACTCTCTCTTCCGCCTCTCAACTTCTTCCACGCCCCTATTTCTCATCCATTCATTGTATGCTTTCTTCTTTTGTGCCACAGCCTGTTTCACCTCTTCAGTCCACCACGCTGTTCCTTGCACCCCCCTCCGTCTTCTCTTCCTTCCACACACCACATCACATGCTGCACATATTTCTTCTGTAAATATCTTACACACACCTTCCACGTCTCCCATCTGCTCCAATTCATATTTGCCCAATCGTTCCTCCACTTCTCTCTTATACTCTGCCTTTTTCTCATCCTCTTGTAACCTTTCCACTCTCCTTGCAACTACTCCTTCCTCTCGTCTTTCCCTTCTTCTATTCCTCCATCTTACTTGCAACCTAATTCTGGCCACCACCAAGTAGTGGTCAGAAAGTCCACTCCCCCAACCTCTATACACTCTTGCATCCTTTACACATCTTCGCATCCTTTCATCCACACACACATAATCAATCATTGCCTTCCTTTCATTCAGTTCACCACCCACCCTTCTCATCACTCGCCATGTATACCTGTGGACTAACTCAGAGATAAATGGCCACCCCTTACATAATTATGGCATCTAGCTATTACAGATAGATAGAATCTAATGACTTTTTTTATTATTATTCCTGCAACCACTAAACAATTCTATTCAACTTCAGAATGATGTCAAGCAGTTAATTAATTATGGAATCTTTTTTTTCTTCTTTCTTTTTTTCCCTGTCGTTCAAGACAGTGTTATTAAACTCTAGATTCATGTCAAGCACTGAAGGAATAATGGAGGCTAATTAAGCCCACTGAAATCTCTTCAGGTTGGAATAATGCAGCATGGAAGCAGCAGGGGTGAGGTCATGGAACTGAGGGTATTTAAATAGAACTACCATAGAAAATGAGAGCTAAATGTAAAAATATCTCCCAATTTACACTACACTGAAAGGAACACCTAAGCCACTTCACTCTAGCCATATATTTTTCATTACACAGGCAAACACCGATTTATGAAACCCCTAGATGCGATACCCCGGAATACTGTAGTGATGAGGGTAGAAATATCACTCTACCCCACCTATTGTAGGCCTACCCCCGGTTTTGCGATTTTTTTTTTTTTTTTTTTACTGATTTTGACATTTTAGACTTAAATTTTGTGTTTAGGCTGATTTATAAACTGTTTTTAGGCTTAGATTACTTAATGTGTTTTAGTCACCAGTGGAGTGAACACTGTCTTTTGGGGTACAGATTCTCGCCCCTTAGACGAGGTACAAAACAGTGTGGACAACTAGGCGACTCAACAAAGAATATTTCACTTCTGACCAATGAACATCTAACCTATTAAGGAATACACAATAATAATTTTAAATTAATATTAATAATTATGAAGGCCTTGAAAAGTGAATATTTCCTGCATTGATGGAAACTGTGACATAAATAATCATGTAGTATTTACATTTGGGCTGTTCAAGGGAGAACGCTTTGAAAACACAAAGGAATTTCTAAATTAAATGCTGGAAAATAAGAAAGATAATAAAGGAGCTCAGCAACCAGAACACTAACTACAGCAGGGGCCGCTGAAAAGGCTATCCCAACTGCATCATCAATTGCATTCCCCGTCAAGACATCAACGATTCTCCATCACAACAATTCGCACCATGGACGATTCTGTGTCATTCATACATTATCTTTATGCATAACAGATATTTACTTAACTGTCCCAAGACTGTCTGATGGTGGGACTGTACTGTATACAATGCTGTTTCTTCCTCTCTACCGAGTGTGAATATGAGTCGGAGATCGCATTCTCCAGTGATCTTGACTGGGAACAAGCGAGATGGGCACTGGTTTTAGGCTTAGGTTAGCTTCTGTTACAGCTGTTAGGCCATTTGGATTGGTTTTAAACTTTTTTTGGACTCATTTGGGTGGGTTTGACTTGGTTGGGAGGAAAACCCAAGGCTCAAAAACACATCCCAGTACTTTAATGTTAAATCTACCCAGAGATACAATACCCTGATAGGGATGGGTTTTTACTTAACCAATTGCATATTTAAACTGGGGTTTGCCTGTACTCTTTATTTTATTTTCATTGGGAGAGTTTTTTTTTGAAGTGAAGCTTTCTCTTTCAGTCCTAGGACTCCCTACCAGCAAAATCAATCTGCCTGCCATAAGCATGAATAAAGTATGTTGTTCCAGCCATGGGAGGGTTAAAAGTGACAATATTAACAATGAATCTCCTGTGACTCACTTGCAGCTAAATAAAACTGTCTGGTGTCAGCTGCACAACTATCCTCCCCGTCCCCTTATAATTAATGAAGAAGGAACCAATGGCTAGAAGCCTGCAAGTTTGTTCCCTCCAAGAAAAAATAAAACCAAGATAACAGAGAGCCATATTCAAGATATGTTCATTTCAAGATGCCAGGACATACTGCATTTGAAACTCTGGAGGTCAAAGACTGTAGGAAATAAAGACAGGGGAAGACAGTTTCAGAGTTGGTCTGTTGCACTCATGAAGGACTGGGAGTAACAGTTAACACTTGCATTAGAGAGCTGGACAGAAAAGGGATGACAGTTTGTTGCTAGACAGGTGCTACATTCCCTCTGTTGTGGTGGAGGGATACAAGCAGGAAGTTCAGAGGGGCAGTGACTACTGAAGAAGAGATGGAAAAGAGATAAAGATGCAACAGTACAGCAAGCTCAGAGGTTGAAGGGAGCCAGTAAGAGGAGGTTTAATGAGATGAAAAGCCTCTGACTCCACTTGTTGAGGAGAGCTGTATGTGGGTAGCCTCTCCATATATTAGTTGTACTCTACACTGGGACAAATAAAACCCCTGTCTAAAGTAAAAAAACTCTGCAGGGGCAAAGAAGGCATGGAGTCGGCTTAGCACACCTAATCTCTAGGAAGCAGATTTTACAAGACCGGTAACAGGATCTCTCCAAGACAAATCCCGAGAGAATGAAATCCCGCGTATGTTCAAAGATGATGCTGGATTGAGCTGAATATTATAAAAATCAGAGGATACTCCTGTTGAGGACTTTGATGGGTTGCAAGATGCATTAAAAACAAGATTACTTTTACCTCGATCAGAGATATGAGCCAAGTCTGAAATTAGGTGTGCCAAATCCTCATCCCTTGCCTGCTGAAGTAATTTCCGAGATCATCGAGATGAATCCTGCGAGAGGCAGATGGAATGGTGAAGGGTGGAGTCATTAACATATGAGTCAATAGGGTTAGATGTACAGCTTAGGCCATTGATGAATGAAAGAAAGAGAGCTGGTTATAAGACAGAGCCCTGAAGAACACCACAAATAATAGCTCTAGAAGAATGGTGGCCATTTACAACAGCAGCTATAGAACAACCAGAAAGGAAGCTAGGGATGAACGCACAGATAGAAGGATAGAAACCATACAGGGGCAGTTTGGAAATTAACCCCTAAAGTACTATGACGATTGTCAGCTTGCAAGTCTGCCTCATAGAGTCTATGACTGACAATCGTCAGTTTGCAAGTTTGCCACATAAGAGTCTATGACTGACAATTGTAAGAAGTCTGTCAAAAACTGCTGCGCACTAAGTCAGCCCCTTTTATGGCATAAATGGTTCCTACCCAATCAAAACTAGAAGATGAGGTGGTGGGAAGGAAGATACCGTTCTCTCACCAAATCTGTGCCCCCCCTCCCCCCCAGCCACTTCTCCACCTCCATCTGGCTGCTTGGATACAGCATGCTCCGTCACCTCCCATTCAAACTACCAACCAATACTACATATATGTGGTATGGGGGGGTGTCTCATGCCCGCTCATCCCCACTCCCACCTCCACCCCTTTATATCGAATGACGCAGCAATTTCCCTGCTATGATCGCTTTGTGTGTTTCCTCCTGTCATAATACCCCCACACCACCTCCCCCACATTGGAGGTGTGTCTCATCCCCCCCCCCCCAATCCCCACCAGAGACTCTCCACCCCACATCCACCTTCCTCCCTCCCTATCCATTGTCCCGAGTATGAAGCAGTAACTTCTCTGCCATGAGCGGATTGTCTCTATTCATACCAAAATAACCTCCCACACCACCTCTCCCCCACACTGGGGGTATATTTCACCCCTGGCTGAGACCCCCTACTCCACCTCCATCATCCTCGCTCCCTATCCATTGTCCCGAATATGACACAGTAATTTCCCTGCCACGATCCATCATCCTCGCTCCCTATCCATTGTCCCGAATATGACACAGTAATTTCCCTGCCACGATCAGCCTGTGTCTGTCTACTCTCACCAAAATTACCCTCACACCACCTCTCCCCAGAAAAGGAGGTTATGTCTCGCCCCCGCCTGAGACATCCCACCCCATCTCCACCTCACTCCCTCCCTAGCCTCTGTCCTGAATATGATGTGGTAATTACCCTGCTATGATCCACTTCTAATCCTTACCAAATAACTTTGACTCATGCCTAGAAAGGTTTGTTGTAAGTTTATAGTAATTTATGTGAGGTTATTGCCTCTCGTGCTGATTCCTGTACCTAGTTTCATCAATAGAAACATATTTTACATTGATTTCACTGATTTTGGTATGGTTCTATAGCAAAAATTAGTTTTTTGCCAAATTTTTTAAGTCGGGGGAATTTTTTAATTTTTTAAATTTTTTGTGGGGGCGCTCACCATCCACTCACTCGATGTAGTGATGCTCTCATGTGACTGCACTTTCCTGTCATCCTTCGTTCTTTCCTTCCGTCCTCTTCTGACTTTTTATCCTTAATTTTTCCTCTTCCTTATGCCTATGGGTGACTCTACACTAAGTGACAAGCCAAATGGTTCCCTGTACACCAGGAAACCATTCACTATGCTGGGTGGTAACCATATAACCAAATTATGGCGTCTGGTGGTTTAGTGGGTAATTAAAGTGCTCCAATTGGATTGAGCCTGTGCATGTTTATATCAAAGGGGCAGTGGGGGTTTACTGCTCACGTAATGCCACTCACAGATGAGTGAGGCTGGTCACTCTCATCTTAAATGTCAGGACCAACTTGCCTATACCTCATACCAATTAATCTGGCCAGGCATGTATGGCAACGCTGTTCCTGCCAAGTTCAAGATTCTGATTGGCTGGAGGTGTTTGTTCGATTTTGTTCTTGTTTAAACCGATACTCAATTATCAGATGTTATACTGAGTTTGTTGACAATACAATCGTCAAAAGCAAAAAGAAGTCCGTTATATACTTAACATCAACGAAATTTCCATAGGAAGACAGAGATATGAGTCAACAAAGTATTATAATAGTCTAAGTCAAGGTCAGCATTCGAACAATTCCTTTATTTCTTCCACACTCCATAACATAACAGAAAATTGAGGAAACCTGCTTAATCTAAGCATTGGTATAACACATTTAAATTTTAGGATCAGCTTATACTGTGATAACAGAGGAGATATAATGAAACAGTTTTCCTTTAGCCTACTTTGATTTTCGCGATTTTTTCAAACCTCCCTCCCCGCAGAACTTGTCTTTTCATTAGAATTTTTAATTATTCAGAGTTGTGACACAATTTAAGGGTGCTGACTGATCTTATAATTTAAATGTGTTATACCAATGCTTAGATGAAGCAGGTTTCCCTAATTTTCTTTAATATTATGTAGTGTGGGAGACATAAAGGAATTGTTCGAATGCTGACCTTGCCTTAGACTGTTATTATACTTTGTTGACTCCTACCTTTCTCTTCCTATGAAAACTTCATTGTTGTTTAATATATAACGGACTTCTTATTGCTTTTGACAATTGAACTGTCGACAAACTCAGTATCACATCTGATAACAAAGAGAGTATCGTTTTAATCAAGAACAAAATCGAACAAACACCTCCAGCCAATTACCATCGCAGCTGGAACAGAGTTGCCATACATGCCCGGCCAGATTAATTGGTATGAGGTATAGCCCCAGGCTCCTATGCTCCTCATGGGGTAACAGGATTAGATGAAGATTTTTTTTTTTTTTTTTTTTTTTTTTTTTTTTTAAGGCTGACTCCTACACCTAGTTTCATCAATTGAAACATATCTTACATTGATTTCATTGATTTTGGTAAGGTTCTCTAATGAAAATTAGGTTTTCACCGATATTTTTCCTTTTTTCTCTTACCGGGAGGGGGAACTTTTAAAATCTTTGACAAGCTGTTTTGTGGTCACCATTAAGCCTAGTGGCCTGAGACTGGCATTTGCAGATGTGCAAATTCAAGCTCTTTAAATCTGTAGGATAAAATTGTACCCAAGTAAAAGCTGAAAAATTAACTCTGAATTGCGGCTGGGGTGGAATAGGGCCTCAGAAAAATGCGATCTTTAGGGGTTAAAGATTTATGCTAGACTCAATTGAAAGCCTTTGATATGACAAGTGCAATGGCAATGTTTTTGCCAAAAATCCTGAAATGAGGATGACCAAGAGTCTAAATGGAAGGGAAGAAGATCGTCAGTGGAGCATCTCTGGAGGACGCCACATTCATGATCAGAATGAAGCTTGTGATTGGAAAGGTGCTTTAAAATTGCTTTGCTAAGAACAGATTCAAAAACTTTAGAAATACAAGATGATAAAGCAGCTGGGCAATAGTTAGAGGGCTGGGAATGGTCACTCTTATCTGGAACAGGCTGAATGAGAGCAAACGTCTAACAAGAATGAGAGATACAAGTTGACATACAAAGCTTGAACAGTTTACATAGGCAGGGTTTAAGCACCGAAGCACAACTCTTGTGGACAACAGGTGGGACCCCAACAGGTCCATTTGCATTGTTAGTACTGAGGCCAATGAGGGCAGAAAAAACATCAACTGAAGACATTTATTGTCAGCCATGAGGAAGTCAGAGGGTAAAGTTATGGAGGAACAGCACCATAATCATCTAAAGTGGGACTGGAGGAGAAAGTCTGAGCCAAAGTTCTGTCAGTAGAAGAAACAGCTACAGAGCCATCAGAGCAGAAAAGAGGAGGGAAGGATGATGAATTAAAGTTGTCAGAAAGGTTCTTAGCAAGCTGCCAGAAGGTGCGGGAAGAAACTGAGTCACAGAGTTCAGTGCATTTAGTACGTTTATATATATATATATATATATATATATATATATATATGCATATGCAGAGTGAAGAACAGACTTAGCATGATTCCAGGCAAAAACATAAGAGAGATGAGATTTAAGAGAGGGTTGGCTCCAGTACTTTTCGTAGGCCTTCTCCTTGTTGTGGACAGCAATAGAACAAACAATACATATGTTCAACATGCTCAAAACCTATCACGTTGAGCCAACAGACAAAGGGTTCAGTTCAGTGCAATTCCTGCAAGAACTGGACCCATTACACCAGCACAACACTTGCATTCAGAAAACATTACACAAACACCTGGACCTGCTCCTTATGCTCCTTCCCCCCACCCACTAGCCCTCCCACCAATCCTACTCCTACTTCCTTCACACCTCCAAAGCCAAACCCACCGATCCTCCTCACACCATCCAGTCCCCCCAACTCCTCCCATTCCAACCCAACCTAATTCACTTAAACCCTTACCTCCATCACAACCTCCTCCTACCCCTTCCCCTCAACCCACACCACCTTCCCCCCATGCTGCAGCAGCCAATACACATCGCACACACAACATAAACATCCTTCAGCTAAACATAGATGGCATAAACACCGAAAAACAAAAACTCACACAATTCATCCAACAACAGAACATACACATTGCCATCTTACAAGAAACAAAACTACACAGTGCACAGAAAACACCGACATTTCATAACTTCACCACCATTTGACAAGACCGGGCCGATGGCTGAGGCGGTGGACTCATCACCCTAGTACACAAATCCATCAACTTTGCAGATACCAGTGCACACACACACTCACTTCTCCCCGCCACATGACACCACAGCAGAAATTCGATCAATTAAAATACGCACTGGTAACAAATCACACATAACAATCGCTAACACATACATTCCCCCCCATTCGTCCCCCACAGTACCACGCAATTACTCTCCACAGACACACCACATCACTAACATACCCATCATCATCCTGGGTGCTAATTTCAACGCCAAGTCGTCGGACTGGCATGTCAACAACCCTGACACAGACAGAGGGCTGGTACTACAATCCCAGACAGATCATCTTTTCATACTGTACAATCTAGACCAATATACCCATATCCCACACCAAGCCCTCTTCCTCCCATCATCCCCAGACATCACCTTCTGCTCCCCAAACCTCACCCCCACTACATCCTGGAGAGTGGTCAAAACCCTAGGTTCTGATCACCTCCCAATCATCATCACTACTAAAACCACAATCATCCCAATGGCCACAAACACACATACACTAATTATAAGAGAGCCAACTGGGAGGCCTTTGTAACTGAAACAGAACAACATTTTGAAACACTAAACAGTACACCCATCACAAACATCAACACCACCGTGCACACTTTCAATACAATTATACAAAATGCAGACAAACGACACATCCCTAGAGGCAAAAGAAAGAGACACAACCCCAACTTCACACCAGAAATTCAAGGCCTCACAAGACAACGGGACACACTGCGTCACTCCCCAACACCCCATACACAAAACACCATACAACAAATACAAGAACTCAACACTCAAATAAACAATAAAATATCAGAACAACAAACACTAAACTGGAAAAATTACCTCCAAACACTTGACCACAAAACAAACATCAGCAAACTCTATAAAGCACTAAACAGCATCATACTTTCCAACAGCAACACCACAAAATCACATGCTGCCATCACAACAACAGACACCATACCCTCAAACAAACAAGCAAATACTCTCATCAATCACTTTTCACAAGTCAGCCATCTAAACCCCCATTCCGAAGACCGACGTATCATCCGACGTAAGAGACAGTTCCCCACAGACCCAGACGACGCACCTTTCACTATAACCAAACGAAGCACATCATTAACAACCTTTACCCCTCTGTGGCCGAAGGCCCAGAATTTTCCGCGCACCCCAGGCCGACGCCAGGACCATTTTATGAAGTTTCGAAAATTGATTTTTTTTTCTTGCCATATTGAAGAGAAAGTTCAGATGCACCTAATAGTGCAAATCCCAGCTTCCTAGACGCATTTTGTGGCTTGCAATGAAGCGCGGAAGTTGCAGAAATATCGGCAACCGATATCGCCGCCCAGGGGACTGCCGCATTGCAACTGGGCAGGTGTTATATTTTTTTTTACCTCCCAAAACAATGCGAATGATGCTGAAATGTTATGCATATATGAGATATGATTATATCGAATGATTTCAGTACATAATCTGTTAGGAATGGCTGGAAAAAAAAATGTTATGAATACATTTTCACCTTTTTGATATAAAATGTTTATGGTAGTTTCGAGTTATTTTTTATGTTATCGTTGTGCTCATGCTTGGAAAAGGGAGAGAAAGAGTTGAATTTTCAGTCCTAAATGAGAAAACTGGATGTCCTCCAAGGCTAGACTCTGCCACGGGAGAATAAAGGGGAGGGTCAGTCCGATTAGCAATAAGGAAGTTGAGTCGCAACTTCCAGCTCCCACACCACGAGCATGGCTAAAAATAGAATCGTAATGCAGTTTCAGAACTATGAATAAGTCCAATCATTATGAGAACAGATACAAAGTAGAAATAAATACGTTTACAGACGGGGGAAAACGTATTTTTTCCGTCATAACATGTTCATCTTTCTCTATCATTTTACGTTCATCTTTATCATTTTACCATGTTATTTTCACAGTATATACTGCTGTCTCATAAACAGCCTGGTTGTGTTTGTTTTGCAAGGGAGGAAAAAGATTGTATTTTCTTTTCTGGGTCGAGATAATGGGTGTAACTGTGCGTGTTTAGGCATGGCCACAAGAGAAAAAATCGTACATCCACTCATCACAACAGCAGGTGGTGAACTGACAGATGATACGTGAGAGGGTGAAGTCAAGGTCAGTCTCATGTCCCAGATTTTCGTTCACTTCCCGAATGTTTTCACAGTTTTCTACAAGTTGCATTGCATCAAATGATCCAAACCCTTACACCAAACCTGAGCAAATAGGTAAAGATACCAAGACAAAAATGTATTTTTCTGTTATTATCATGTCTTTTTTGTATGTGCTTGTATTACTTCATAATCGTAAACAAGTGGTTGTGTGTGTTTTGCAAGAGAGGACAAAGATGATATGTTCTGCCTGGGTTGAGATAATGGGTGTAGTTGTGCTTGTTAAGGCATGGCCAGGAGTGATATAATCGAAAATCCACTCATCACAGCAGCAGGCTCTGAACTGGTGGATGGGGTGTATGGGAGTGTAGTGTAGGTCAGTGTGAAGACGTTCAGAACGTCCATTCACTTCCCAAAAATTTTTGCAGTTTTTTACAGGCCGCGCTCAAACGACGCTGGCGGCCGCTTATCGGCTAAACGTCATTCAACACCGGCAGCCACGGAGGGGTTAAGCACTCATCTGCCTGTGGACCAGACAACATAAGCAACATTCACATTAAACACCTTGGACCACAAGGCATACAAGCACTCACCAACATATCCAACTACAGCTACTCACACAACATAATACCTAGCATCTGGATGCACGGCATTATCATCACTATCCCTAAACCCAACAAAGACCCCACGTTACCCTTCTCACACCGCCCCATCACACTCCTCTGCACCCCCTCTAAAGTCACTGAATGACTGGTACTACAACTAGTCACACCCCACATTCCCCTAGCCCAATCACAACATGGCTTTAGGCCACTACACTCCACCAACACCCTTCTTACAGACCTTACACAGAGAGTTTTCGATGGCATAAATTAAGCTAGGCCACCACATAGAACACTCCTAATCACACTAGACATCAGAAAAGCTTTTGATGCCATCCACTCCCACAACCTCACAAACAAAATACTCAACACAAACATGCACAACAACACAAAAAGATGGCTGGCAAACTACTTAGCAGGCAGATGTGCACACGTAACATTTGCCGGTCAGTCTTCTAACATCAGAAACTTTACAAACGGCGTCCCCCAAGGATCTGTTCTGTCCCCTACACTCTTTAACCTATACATGCATGACATACCCACACCCCACATACCACAGATACACATAGCTTCCTATGCAGATGATATAGCACATGTATGCACCAAAACGCAAACACAACTGCACACATCATCCAACCTTACCTCAACACACTACACAAATGGTTCACCACAAACAGGCTCAAAATAGCCCCTGCCAAATCTACAGTGATCTTTCTCACAAACTGGACAGCAGAACACAGTCACATCCCACACCTCACCATAAACAACACTCCCCTACCACACACACACCCAAAATCCTTGGTGTAACATACAATACATCAATGTCATTTAAACAACACATCACAAACATTAAAAATAAAATAACAAGAATCAATGCCTTGAGGTCATTTGCCCATACAACATTTGGACACAACAAAGAAACAACCACCACAGTATACAAACAATAAATACTTTCAGTGATGAATTATGCAAGCCCTGCCTAGGCTCCTAACCTCAACAACAAACACTACAATACTCTACAGACCATACAGAACAAGGCCCTAAAAATAATCACAGGCTGTACTGCTACTACACCCACAGACCACCTACATCAAGAAACCAAAGTCCTCAAAGTCAAGGATCACCTAGACATGAAAGACACCCAAATTCTTGCTGCACCCTCCACAAACCCACAACATCCACTACATTACATGGCAACAAATCCACCCACACCAAGGAACATCAAAACAACACCCAGCACATGATATCATTCACAAATACTGTCATCTCTCCCCTCTTGCCCACCTCAGACCAGCCTCCAGAAGCATATCCACACTCAGATCACTTGCCGCTCCATTCAGTCACTTAAAGACAACACACAGCTGCATGCACAGCCTCCTGACATCCATCCTTCTGAATCCTATCTCCCTCGTAAGGACAGGGTCCACCTGGCCAGGCTGAGATGTGGGCACCATCCAGCCCTCTTAAGCTACCAGAAGAGGCTGGATGCCTCCGTCGCTGATGCCTGTCCAGGATGCAACACAGCACCCCATATTATTATGCACATTATGGAAGACTGCATTACACACAATCACCTATGCCAACAACACAACATACACTCTTCGAGAGCTCTGTGGGAAAGCCCAGTCTCAGCCATGGCATTCCTAAGGGACTCGGGGATGTTCGGCCCAACTGCCTAGGGAACAACTACTACTACTACTACATGATTAATTATTATTATTTTTTTTTTTCATTAGTAAGAGAAAGTAATAAATATTTCCATGCCCAAGAGAATAACTTCCATAATGTGCAAGACACACTCAGATGGCTATCAACCATGGATACCATAATCACTCTAGGGAAAATCAAAGAAGTACGGTACAGTAATCCCTCCAAGATCCGACGTAACAGAGACAAAGGCATGTCCTGGACTTGGAAAAATACCCCAGGACAGGTACTTATAGACCTCAACCCAACCTAACTTTGAAAGCCACCTAAATAACTCCCTACCGGACATGCACAGCATCTATTTATGACACTATACACACAAATATGGGACAGAAACCATGAAATAAAAGAAAAGGAACCAGAGAATAAGAAATTAGAAGTGAGTAGGGAAATATTTAGCTGTGTACAGGAAACTTACAACACGTTCATGGCCGTCGTGAGGATTAACCAGCCTCTAAGGCTCTGACAGTGGTGAGAGTGCTCTTGATGCATGTACAGTAATCCAGTGTTGTCTATCTATCTATCTATTGCCAGACGCCACAATCCCGTAAGGGGTGGCCATTTGACTTTGAGTTATTTGTTTTACAGGGAGGGGCACTAACCCTCCACCAACCCACTTGCTGACAAGTAGGGAGCACGTATGGTTTGGTTATATGGTTACCACCCAGCGTTGTAAATGGTTTCTTGGCTTACAGGAAACCATTTGGCTTGTCACTCAATGTAAAGTCACCTGTAAAGGAAAGAAAAGCAACAAGAAGTGACAGGAAAGATGGAAGAAATAGGAAGAGACGAGGGCAGGCACAGATAAAGAATGATAAAGGTTAAGAAGGAAGTAGGCAGCACTACTGTACATCAAGTGAGTGGATGATGGTCGCCACCACCTACCACAATTTGCTGCACTTAATCTTTTGTTTAACACTGCACATTCTGTTCTTACTTGTGCAACACCAGTTGCAACACACCAGTGTTGCACTCTGCACTTAATCCTTTGCACTCTGAATTATAATTTCTTAACACTGCACAACACTGTAAATTCCCATGTGGTCTAGTGGCGAGGTATTGCAGTTTAGTCACTATTTATTCACAAGAACGAGCACGTGGAGCAATCATGGCGACAAGCATACAGTCATGACAGTAGGTAGGTGGGCACTGGGAAGGGGAGGATGCAAGGTCACTCTACCACCCGCCAAAAATAGCTGTTCGTCACCATGCGGCAATTTTAACCCCTAAATACTGCAATTCGATCTGGCTCGTCTGCCACTGGAGCTGTAATTCGGGGGTGTTTTTTCAACTTTTACCAAGGAGAAAATCAATATGTTCTGGCTAAAGAGGAAGAAATTACACACCTGACAGCACAATCGGCACCCCCCTTGGACTAATAGTTACCGCACAATCGAGGGTCAAAGTTGAGAGAAAAAAAAAAAAAAAAAAAAGTTACCCCCCAAAATTGTTGAAAGCCCCCAGTTTTGATAACTAATTATTTCTATTACTGAAATAGGTCATTGCAATATCATATGTCACACCAAACCCGAGAACAGGTGTTTTGGGGTGTGGGGAGATTACTTGCTTTTGGGGAGATAAAGTACCTTGTGGGGAGAAGGTTTGCAGGTATGGAGGTTGGATAAAACCATCTTTTCTCATCAAAGTAGAGCACTTTAGTTTATTCTTAACCAACTACTATGAAAACAGATGTGTATGTACATGTGGGGAGATAAAAATCGATGGGGGAGAAGGCCCACAACGAGTACACTGAACCTTGGGAGATCATTTACGGTAACAACCAGTTTGGCTAGCTGAAACAAATAAAATCTATGTGATTTAGCACATCAACCATGCAAGCAGGTGTGTTTGCAGGTGTGGGGAGGTAATTCCTGTACGGGGAGTAATAGATGTATCGAGGTGGAGGGGTGGTGGTGGGGGGGCTGGGGCTCAGATGCCTGTGATTGCACATGTTTGCATGTATAGAATAGTATACAGAGAAGCATTTATTATGTTAAAAAAAAAAAAAAAAAAAAAAGAGGCAATACATATAAAGCACTTGTACATGTGTTGGGGGTGTGAGGAGTGGGGGAGGGGAGGTATGGGGGAGAACAAGCCAAGCTGTATGCTCGCTATCACACGATGGTTTATTGAGGGTAGGAGGATAGTATGGGACCGAAAGGGAGGGAGGGGTTAGGGTAGGTAGCGGTATACAAGGTAGGGGGGGAAGGTGGGGGGTGGTGGAGGGGGATGGAATGGGCCTCATGGTTGGGGGAGGGATAAACTTCGACTAACAATGTCCTATTTGGGCATACAGAGGGGTGGGAGGGTCTTCAGAGAGGGCTATTACGTGACAGATGATGAAACATTCAGGCAATGGGTGGGCCGAGAGGGGGGGGGTGACCCCCCCTGCCCCCAGAGTGGCCGGATCACCCAACCCGAGACTGGAAGGGTTAGTTCTCATTGACTTCAAGGGATATACATCACAATCAGGGCAGAGCAATGTGCAGGCAGTTTTTTACAAGGCGAGCTATATTGATGTGATTCGGTTGAGAGGGTTAAAATGGTAAACACGTACATTAATGTGCTTCGGTATTTAGGGGTTAAAGTAGGGATGCACACATATCAGTTTTTTTGTTTGTTTGTTTGTTTTTGGTGCCCAAGGACCTGAGTCCAATATGTCCAGGACTTGGGCATCTAGGTCTTAAAGAGATTACTGTACTGTCTAAGGGCCTCCCAGTCGGTAGCTCCAAAGTGCCAAAGCCACTGCTTCTTACAAGGGTCCACAGGCCTTACTGGAGTGATAGGACAGGTTAAGGTGATAAGGTCATGATCAGAGGAGCCCAACAGAGAGAAATTATTAACAACGTACACAGAAGGATTAGTTGTAACGAAAAGGTCAAGTACACTGGAAAGTACCGGTGCTGTTCAAGCTGCCCTACGATATTAAGGAAAGATAGGATGCAGGCTTATTTGCCAGGTGGATCAGTGAAAAGAGAGATGAGCCAAAGATGGTGGTGAACACTGAAATCACCTACAATGGAGATTTCAGAGAAAGGATAAACTGATAAGATGTGTTCCACCTCAGATGTAAGATAGTCAATGAACTTTACATGGTCACCAGAACTAGGGGATAAGTACATAGCACTGAAATATTTGGTCAGAGAATGACAGCATTGCTGAAGCCAGAGTACAGAGAGAATTCAGAAGATTCAAGTTCAGAAACCTGAACAAGATGTTATGTTGCTGCATATATATACACAATGGCCACCTCTGGCTTCGAAGTGAGTAAAGATAAAGTAGGATACAAAGAAGGGTTTGCTATCAGTTGCCTCAGACAGCTGAGTCTTGGTGAGGATGAGTAGGTGATGTTCAACAGAGAGAAAATTAGAGGAAAGGCCACGAACACTGCAGATACGAAGTGAGTCAGACAGTGGTTCCAAGCCTCTCTCTTGGTCATCACCGGGAGAAGGGCACATGGGTAGGGGCGTTTATGGTCCCCCCCCCCCAAGAGAAACCTGTAGAGAAGAGTATGCCAGCCTACTCTCAGTGTTACTAAAACACTCAAAAGGTTCGATAAAGAGGAATGGTCAGGAGTTAGTTATGAGGGTTGATGAAACAAACTCCAGCTCTCCCGGTCATCAGCGTTCAAGCTACCTTGGGAGTACTACCCAGCCTGACTGGTGTTACAGTCTACTCCATGAGATCACTAACCTGTTCAGTGCATGTGATCATTTCTAAGCTAAATAAACTGGAAGTAACGTGAACAAACAACAAGAATGTTACTGGACTGTTAATGATGTCGCCTCAGACTCATCTGAACTTCATCGCTGTAAACTGCAAGCTCATTGTCCTTCATCAGCAGTCCACCATCCTCCTTTTGGGGGATAGGGAGAGTTGAACGGTTTGCAAAACTGGGTTGTTCCACTCCCCAGCTATATCAGTGCAATCACATGAAAGGCATTCCTCTCCAGCACTATTACTGTATTCAAAGGTTTTATTCACTGTTTGTTTAAAACTGTGGTATCTAACAAGTCCCTTCAACTTACCTCATGTTTATGTTTTTTATGCTTCTTCTGTTTCTTATGCTTCTTATGCTTCTTCTTCTTCTCCTTCTTCTTTTTCTTTCTTTCTTCTGCTTCTGATAACTGAAAATTTAATTGAATATTAACACCTGAATTAACTAAAAATCACTATGATGGAACAACTACCCTGACCCTATTCAATTTCACATTAATCTCAAAATCCCATGGTTTTTCCTCCTCATCCTCCCTTCTTTTCCAGTTTCTGATAACTGAAAATTTAATACAACATTCACCAGACTCGGTCTAAAAATCACGATAATGGAAGATTTCCCTGAACCTGTAAACAGTTCACTAACACTCAGTTCTCACTTGACATCTATGATATGTAATGGCAAAATGTTACTTGAAGGCAGGGGTTCCCAATCTGGTGCTCACAAGCACCACTGTGCTCTCTGATGGTCTGGGAGTGCTCTTTCACAGTGGATAAAATTGTGCTCGCGAGCACCAGCTCTTTGTAGGCCTGACTGCCATATTCATAATTCCCTGTAAGACCATCAACATCATCATCCATTTCTTTTGCTACACTGTGTGTGTGTATATATATATATATATATATATATATATATATATATATATATATATATATATATATATATATATATATATATATATATATATATATATATATATATATATACACACACACACACACACACACATATTATATAATTTATAAATTACCCTTACTAATTGGACTGCTTCTTAATACCCAAACTATGAAATTATAGTGGTGCTCTCATAGCTATCCAGAAAACAGGTGGGTGCTCATCAGCTTAAAAAGGTTGGGAACCCCTGCTTTAAGGGAAACAACTTCCAGTGAAACATGCTTGTGGTTTATGACTGAGGAATTGAAAGTTTAGAAAACACTAATCTTTGACTTAAAAATTACTCTGAATGAAGTAAAAACAATAATGGTTTTAACTAATTAGCAACTCACCACTGAAACAAATTTATGAGGACTGACGACTAGAATGCAAATAAAACAGCTCCTTAAAAATGATGAACTCATGACCAATTACCATCTTTGAAAACTTTACATTACATTTACTAATCATTCCCTCCTTACTGAGCTGCATGTGATGCAGCTGGCAAAGCTTTTTTATGAAAACAACTGGCACTTCTGAATATACAGTACTTGTACTCACTTCTACAGTGGTAAACTTATGCAAATGCTAACTAATGATATTACACTACATTAACTTGGCCTGAAAATGCTTTTGATGCATTTTGAATGCTGAGCTGTTACAAGAGATTAGTACCAGAATGCAATGAATGTAACGAAGAACTGCTACAGAAAGGATGTTAAGCCAAAGAATTGTTTTACTCTGCCCCTGACCTAGGGGAAGGGGGGTAATTGCAAAAATATGAAAATCCTCTTCTTATGTCAGATGAACACTGTACTCCAGAATTTACTGAAGAATGTAAATAGTAACTAAATACTCTTTTTAAAATTACGTATCTAAGTGAAATTTCCTAAATTTATGTCCGTACGCAGAAGTTATGTCTTAAATTAGTGGCTAATATTTTTATATTACGCTCATCATATATTCAAACTCAACTTTCCATCATTCTAAGTTCACACACACACAAGAAAAAATTCACATTGTCACTATGTTAGGGATGAATGATAAAATAACTCGGCAACCATGGCTGGCAAAAACAGGATACAACTTACATCAGAATCAGATGTGCTTTCCTTCTTCTTGTGCTTCTTCTTCTTCTTCTTTTTCTTCTTCTCCACAGGTGAAGACTCCCTGCTTGTGGACACATCATCATCCCCTGAGCCTTCGACTGAGCCTGAGTCCATGCGTCTCCTCTGTCTCACAGATGGGGACTTGCTGAATGACCGTGATCGTCGTTTCACTGGCCGTCGCCCATCATCTGATTCAGATTCCTCGCTCCCAGACACCATTTGATTGGGCTCATTTCTGCGGTATGAGATGGTACGGGGACTGCTCTCATTAGCTTGTACTGTGCTAATAACATTTATGATAACCTGACAAAGTTCCCTAGCTTCCTTCAGCCCAGATGATGGAAAGTTTAGATAAATTGGATGTCTGATCCGACTATTAATCCCTTAACTGCGACGTTCCTCCTGAAAGGACCTATCGACAGACTGTGGCTTTCCTTTTAAAATCCACAATTCTATTTCAAACACTGTGCCTTGTATTCTGCCCCAAGAACTTTGTGTATTCATCTGCTCACACTTGGGGTTGCTAGTTCATCATTTTAGCTTCATGCTGACTGCATCACTCACACAAATGAGGTTAGTTCGCTTCTGGATGTCACTGTTCATTATAACTTTTATTTTATAATGTCTAAAATAATGATACTGAAGTGCCAAGTGACACATACACCATAGTGCAAACCTAAGTGACATGTATAGTGGTGCATGGTGGGGAAGTGAAGGGTAGTGGGCAATGGTGGGGATGGTTGATGAAGACAGACAGCTACAGTGACACAAAAACACCGAAAATGACATTGCTTCCACTTATCTCCATGGCAATGCAGGAGCCTCTATATATTCACCGAAGCTCATAGATAAGAAGGAAGGTTTAGTTTTCTTGTGCATGTATTATTATTACATCTTTTTACCTATCTTTTGTATTAATATGAAAATTATTGAACTGAAAACAGGTAACTTTTGGGTGGAATGCCACACCACGGGCCTCCCTTTCACCATTTGAGCTGCAGTCAAGGGGTTAATTATGGATACTCTTTCCTACCTTCTTTGTTTGATTTTATGGAAGTATTAATACAAATGGTGATGGATGGAATATCTCAAATTTGTTGTATGCTGATGATGCAGTACTGCTTGCAAACAGCAGACAAGAACTTGGCAGGCTAGTGCAGAGCTTTGCTGATGTCTGTGAATGTCGTGCCTTAAGAGTAAATGTAAAAAAAAAAAAGAGTAAAGTGATGGTTATTGAGAGAGAAGGTAACTCCCAGTGTGATGTTACAGTGAATGGAGAGAAACAGAAATTGATGAGAGAGTTCAAGTACCTGGGTTTAGAGATAGAAAAGAGAGGAAAATAAGCAAAAGAAGTTGAAAGTAGAGTGACACAAGGAAGAAAGGTTGCTGGTGCAATGAAGGCCTTGATACGAAAAAGAGGCATGAGTGTTGAAGCTGAATGAGGTTTACATGGAAGAGTGTCAGTGCCAACTATAATATATCGATGTGAGCCCATGGTGTGGCATGAAAATGAAAAGTCAAGAGTAAGAGCAGTGAAGATGGGACTGCTGAGGAATGTATATGGAGTACTGTACAGAGAGTGGCAAGGATACGATATGATGTGATTCGTGAAAGATGTGGAGTGATGAAGTCGGTGGACACCAGAATCGAAGAGAGTGTACTGAGATGGTATGGTCATGTGCTGAGAATGGATAACAATAGAGTGGTGAAAAGGATATACCTGAGCAAATTTGAAGGAGGGAGGAGGCGAAGCAGGCCAAGGAGAAGGTGGAAAGATATCGTGGATGAGTGTGTGAGGAAGAGAGGTTTGGAAGTCGGTGAGGCTAGGGAACTGACAAGAGATCGAGATGGCTGGATGAATGTTGTTAGAAGACGTGCATGATCAGGGATTTGGCACCCCTTTTTAACGTAGCAGCATCCAGATTGACTCTATTGGATACGTTTATGTAAAGCTACAGAACGTGGTGAATGTTTTTGGCATATCCGATAGAGTCAGGAGTCTAGGGACTTGAATGATGAGTGATTGGAAGCGTGGCCCACTGGATAGGGCAAATTTGGGCTGTCTGGACATTGCTACTCCTCACCCTGCCCTAAGGTGGGAAATGAGGTCCGAATGATGATGATGATGATGAATTAATAAACTTCCATCAGCAAACTGTCAGAATTGCATTGTTTATTGATCCAGCCATCCTGGCATGGATCGAGGCTTCAAGGAGTTTGGCCAGCTTCTAGAAGCATTTTCTCTCAAATCTGAAGGACTGATCATTTGTGGTGATTTCAGTTTCTGGACTGACAACCCAACGTTGAAACCTTTTTCTTCACAATTCCTTAAACTAATTGACTACAATAATTTTTTCCATCCATCCATCCATCATCCAATCCTCTGTCACCCCAAAAACAGCGTAGGAGCCCGGGGCTAGGCAAGTTAGTCCTGACATTTCAGATGAGTGACCAGCCTCACTCATCCCTGAGTGGCATTACATGAGCAATAAACCCCAACCACCCCTTAGATATAAACCTACACAAGCTCAATCCAATTAGAGCACCGTAATTGCCCACTAAACCACCACGTGTCATAACCTGATTATATGGTTACCACCCATCATAGTAAATGGTTTCCTGGTGTACAGGAAACTATTTGGCTTGTCACTCAGTGTAGAGTCACCTATAAATAGAAAGAAGAGGAATGAAAGAATTATTTCAATCACGTTTACAAACTGACTCCTGTCTTGGGACATGTCCTTGGTTTGATCTTATCTCCTGTTGGTTGCAGTCGCATGCTGGATGAGGAGGTTGATTCAAGTGATCCCATTGTCTCCAATCATGCTTTAATTGCTTTCAGGTTTGAAGTCCCCCAACCCCCTTCTTATAAAATGATTATCAGGTTCAGAAACTGACCACCATCCAATATGTCATAAACTGATCAGCATTTAAACACTGATTCTACTTATATATGTTTCCTCTGATGATATGGTGAATATATACAGTACAATCCCAGCAATCCGGTATCCAGACAAACGGAATACTCAGAACAACGGGAAAATTCAAGGGCTGGTAAAATTGTCAGTAAGTTATAACTGTGCGCCAATTTGAATGGACCGCCAAACCGCCGTTTGATTGTGTCACACGAGGCTGGGGGAAGTCAGACAAAGCGAGGTGAAGGCATTTCCGGCTGATGTAAATCCCTAGCAAATCCTCTTAACCACCCCTCCTCTCCCCCTCTTTCCCCTACTTGAATTCAGTCATCCTCCACACCTTCCAAAAATCACCAGTCTGCGTTTTGCCACCGGACAGTAAACAAGGTCTCTTGCTATTGTGTTCCTCTGATAGACGGTAATTTGTACACTCCAAAATGCCTAAAGTGCAAACTAAACGTAAGCATATCGTGCTTACCTTGAAACAGAAGCTGGACATATGCAACAGACTTGAAAAAGGCGAACATTATAAAACACTAATGGCTGAATATAAATGTTAATAGGAATGAAAGTTTACTTTGTTGGAAGAAAAATAAATAAATAATATGCCTGCATTTCATACGTACATCATTTATTTTATTTTCTGCAAAACAGCTGAGTGGCGGAGTGAGGGGGTGGAGTGATGGAGGTCAGGTAGGGAAGAAGAAGAACAGTCGGAAACGTAAACAAACTCACGTGGGGGCACAGGTGTTGTGATAATTCTACAGTGCAGTCTTAACACATCATCAGTTCACTAATAAATGTTCAAGCTTTTATTTCTATATTTTATTTTTCAATTTTTATGAGTATAGTACATATAATGAATACAGTAATTCGGTAAACAATGGACTGGTGTAATTTGCAGTACTGCTAGTTGCTAGACATTGCACACGTGCGTTATGACCATGGTGTGTGTTTACAAGGCAGTTTTTCAGGCGGAATTTCTTAGTGTAACCCCTAATGTGACTGGTGAGTACCTGAACTGTATTTACTGCTGTGATAGCCTTTGTATAGATTTGACTTGAAAATCAGAAATACGGGAAAAATCTGTAACCGGGAAGGTAAATTCCCCAAGCCACCCGGTTAACTGGGATTGTACTGTATATACATATACTGTGGAGAACATAGCAATTATAAATTCACTGTGAGAACAAGGAGTCAACGAGAACACTGTTAAACTGCTTGAAAACATATACTGTATAAGGAGGGAAATGCTACAGTTAAATTAATGACTTGGAAAAGATTAAGACTGAGAAGGGCGTGCATCAGGGAGATACAGTTTCACCAAATTTACTTACAGCATGCCTAGAAAGTATTTTCAGAAAGCTAGACTAAGAAAACAAAGGAGTAAACATAGATGGAAAAAAGCTAAACCATTTAGGATTTGCAGATGACACTGTCCTAATCTCAGAAACAGCAGAGACTCTGCAAGGAATGCTAATCCTTCCATGGCCGTGGGTCTGAAATTTTCTGTACATCCCAGGCCTACGTGGGGGACATTTTATGAAGTTTCGAAAATTGCCTTTTTTTTTCTTGCTACACTGAAGAGAAAGTTCACACGCACCTAACAGTACATATCCCAGCTTCCTAGACCCATTCTGTGGCTTGCAATGGAGCATGAACGTTGCAGAAATATCGGCAACAGATATCCGCCATCCACAGATGCTGCCGCAGTGCAACTTCGCAGGTGCTGTTTTTATTTTAACCCCCCAAAACAATGTGAATGGTGCTGAAATGTTGCGCATATATATGATGATATCGAACGATTTCAGTACATAATACAGTCGCTACTCATTTTATGATGGGGTTACATCAGGTCATACCTTAACGTATAACGATATTATCATAAATCAGGAGATTGAAACACATTTTAAAAGGGGGGTTACGTCAACTCAACTTTCCAAAGTCACCTACCCAAGCCTGAAACAAAAATGACAACCCACCTTAATTATTTCCTGTGTCGGTCAAAGTTGTCTCCAAGACCTAAACAAACACTATCACAGCAATACAGGCAGCATTACTCACGTACAGGAAATCATTGCAACAACACAACAAACACACTTGCGCAACATTGGCCTGGTGCTACAAGATGTATAGGCCTACAGTAGAACGATGCTTGGCTGAGAGGTGACAATAGCTGGGGGGCACACGTGAACCAGTGGAAAACACAGGGCTTTGAAGGGGTGGCGGGACCGCAACTGAACCAAAACAATGCTCTGCACGCTGGGGTCACCATCTTGCCTAAGACAAACGACGGTCACCCTTGCGTGTGCCTGGTGCTTTGTACGAAATTTTCAGATGTCAATATCATTGCAGTGGGAAATTTATCATAAATCAGGTTTTGGGGTGGAACTTTTCTATTATCGTTGTAGCGAATTATTGTATACCGAATCAATGTAAAACGAGTAGTGACTGTATGTTAGGAATGGCTGGAGAAAAAAAATTACTGTATTATGAATATTTTTTCACCTTTTTGATACAAAATATGATTATGGTAGCTTCAAGTTATTTTTTAGGTTATCGTTGTGCCCATGCTTGGAAATGGTAGTGAAAGGGTTGAATTTTCAGTCCTAAATGAGAAAACTGCATGTCCTCCGAGGCTAGGCTCTCCCACGGAAGATGAAAGTGGAGGGTCAGATCTGATTAGCAATAAGGTAGTTGAGTTGCAACTTCCACCTCCCACACCACGTGCAAGGCTAAAAATGGAATCGTAATGCAGTTTCAAAACTATGAATAAGTCTAATTATTACAAATACAGAGACTATCTATTGCCAGACGCCATAATCCCATAAGGGTGGCCATTTGACTTTGAGTTAGTTGTTTTACAGGAAGGGGCACTAACCCTCCACCAACCCACTTGTTGACACATAGGAAGCATGTATGGTTTGGTTATATGGTTACCACCCAGCGTTGTAAATGATTTCCTGGCTTACAGAAAACCAGAAATAAATACGTTTACAGAAGGGGGAAACTGTAACTTTCTCCATAATAACATGTTCACCTTTCTCTATCATTTTACCTTGTTATTTTCGCAATATATGTTGCTGTCTCATAAACAAGGTGATTGTGTGTGTTTTGCAAGAAGAAAAAGATTATTTTTTCTGTCTAGGTCGAGATAATGGGTGTAACTATGTGTTTTTAGGCATGGGCATAAGCAAAAAAATCGTATATCCACTCGTCACGGCAGCACGTGGTGAAATGAAAGATGACATGTGAGAAGGTGAAGTCAAGGTGAGTCTCATGTTCCAGACGTTCATTCACTTGCCGAAAGTTTTCACAGTTTTCTACAAGTTGCACTGCATCAAAAGATCCAAACCATTACAACAAACCTAAGCAAATAGGTAAAGTTACTAAGACAAAAATGTATTTTTCACTTATTATCATGTCTTTTTTGTTTGTGCCTGCATTAATTCATAATCGTAAACAGGTGGTTGTGTGTGTTTTGCAACAGGGGACAAAGATGATATTTTCTACCTGGGTCAAGATAATGGTGTAGTTGTGCTTTTTTAGATATGGCCAGGAGAGAAAAAATAAAAAATCCACTCATCAAAGCAGCAGGCTCTGAACTGCTTCATGGGGTGTATAGGAGTGTAGTGTAGTTTAGTCTGAAGACGTTCAGAACGTTCGTTCACTTCCCAAAAATTTTTGCAATTTTTTCTAGGGTGTGCTCAACACACCTGCGGCCATTTATCGGCTAAACGTCATTCAACGCCAGCGGCCATGGAGGGGTTAAATGACCTGAATAGATAAAGTCTAAAAGTAGGACTAAAGATGACCCAGTGTAAAACTTACGTTCAGTTCACATACAACAAAGACTGTCATCAGAATAAATGATGAAATTTTTGAAGAAGTCGAGGAGTACAATTACTTGGAGCAAACACTAAAATTAACGAAAGTCCACGATAGCGAAATAAAAAGATGCATTACAATTGGATGGAAAGCTTCTGGTACACATAGTCTATCTATTGCCAGATGCCTTAATCTCATAAGGGGTGGCCACAAACAAATTGCCTCCATGTCACCCTGTCCCCTGCCATTTCATTGCCCTGCTCCCAGCTCACACACCCCTCTCTCATATACCTCTCAACTCCATCCCTCCATCTCATCCTCAGCCTCCCCCTCCCTCTTCCCCCCTCCTTTGTACAGGGGAATAATTATACCTGACTTCCATTCCTCTGCAACTCTACCTTCCTCCCAGGCCAATCTGCACATCTGCTACATCCATTCCACTACTATCTCTCCGCCATGCTTCAGCATTTCATCACACACTCCCTCAGTTCTTGGGGCTTTCCCCATTTTAACTTTCTTCATTCCTTCCACAACTTTCATCCTACTGATTTCTTCCTCTCTTCTCACATTCCTCCTCCTCCCAGCCATTCCCCAGCCACTTATACTGGCATTACTTTCATTCACTATGTTCAATAATTCCTTAAAGTGTTCTCTCCATCTGCTCACTTCTTCTCCCTTCTTTAATAGTACTCCACTAGTACTCTCCCTTCTCCACTAGTACTATACCTGCTTCTATAACAGCCTGTCTAACTCTCTTTACCTCTTTCCACTTTTTACCTCTTTCCACTTTACAATCACATCCCTTCCAAATTCCTCATCCATTTTCTTCTTACTCTCTCTCACTAGTTTTCTCACCTCTCTCTTCCTCTCTACATATAACTCTCTCTTCTGTCTCTCAACTTCATCCATGCCCCTGTTTTCTCATCCATTCACTATATGCTTTCTTGTTTTGTGCCACAGCCTCTCTCACCTCTTTATTCCACCATACTGTTCCCTGCACCCTCTTTCGTCTTCTCTTCACCCCACACACCACCTCACATGCTGCACAAATTTCCTCTGTGAATACCTTGCACACACCTTCCACATGCCCCATCTGCTCCAAATCATATTTACCCAATCGCTCCTTGACTTCCTTCTTATATTCTGCCTTTTCTCCATCCTCTTGTAACCTGTCCACCCTCCTTGTATGAACTACTTCCTCCTGTCCTTCCTTTCTTCTATTTCTCTATTTCATTTGCACTTTTATTCTAACCACCACCAAGTGGTGGTCAGAAAGTCCACTCCCCAAACCTCTAAATACTCTTGCATCCATTACACACCTTCTCATCCTTTCATCCACACACACATAATCAATCATTGCCTTCCCTTTATTCAGTTCACTACCCACCCTTCTTGTCACTTGCCACGTATACCTGTGGATCTTTTGTGCCTGAAGAGTATATTGGCTATCACCAATCCCCTCCCAGCTCAAATATCCACTAAAGCAATGTCACTCTTATCCATCTCTACAAGCACACCCCCCTCACCAACCACTCTATCCACCTTCTCATTCCCTACTTTTCCATTCATATCTCCAATAAAAAACACTCTCTCATTCCTTTCAAACTCTTCTATGCACGCTTCCACATTTGTCCAGAACTCTTCTCTCTCTCTGCTTGCACGATCTTGTGCTGGCGCATACACACACACAATCATCCACATTTGTAGTCTAACTTTCAATCTTACCCACAGAATCCTTGAGCCAACTGATCCATACTCTCTTATACTTTCCTTCCTTCTGTTACAACAATACATACTGGTTCCTTTGCCCTCTCATTCTCACCTACTCCTGGGCATATACCCCATCCATACTCCCATTCTCTCACACTCTCACCTCTCCATTTAGAGTCAGTTAATCCACATACATCCACTTTTGCACTCTCAAGCACCTGGACAATCTCTCTCTCACCTCATCATTTGCACCCCTTACATTCCACGTACATATCCATATAACGTCCTTTGTTCGGGCCTTAGTCGTCACCTTTTAGTCAGTCCTGGTCTGAGGCTTCTTGTTCGTATTTTTAGTTACAGTGGATTCTCGAATTTCGATGGGCATGGGTACCTAAAAATCACCGCGAAATTCAAATAATCAAAATTTAAACTGAACTTCTTATAGGAAAAATTAGTTTGGGTCCAGGGCCTCCAAACCTAACTAAGTAAAACCATGATTTTTTGCCCACACCCCCTGTAAACTTCATGAACTATAATTGTGGTTAAGCAACTGTAGTTCTGCATTGTATTGCCATACTGTCTGCAGGTGTATCCTTGGTGTATTTTTGCCATTTCCTGTACTGCAAATTCTGCATTGGCTGCAAAGATTTAGAGGCGCCAGGCTGCTCTTGTCCATTACCATTGCTACCCGAAGAACCACTCTTGTTTGCCATCTTGAAACAAGTAAGTTGCAACAAAAATACAAAGAAAATACATACAACTAAATTGCTGTGAAATGCACAGGCTGAAAGTTCGGCACTTGGCTGTAGAGGGCTGGCTGCTGGCAGGACAGTTGCAAGATGGCCGCCGACAACAGAACATCACCTTGCACATGGCTTAATGTTGTTGGTGCCTACTCCCATCTGGGAGTTCTTGTCCTTAAACAACATGACTTTTTTTTTCTTTTCCTCAGTCTCTGTTGTTCATTTCTATGTTGCTTCTTGTACTCATATTTACAGTAATCCCTCCACTATCTGATGTAACAGAGCCAAAGGCATGTCCGGAAAGTGGGTTCCTGTCTGCTGGACTAACTTTGAAAGCCACCTAAATAACTCCCTACCAGACATGCATAGCACCTATTTAAACCTATTTAAGACTCTATTCACACCAATAATGGACATAAAGCATGAAATAAATGAAAAGGAACCAAAGAATGAGGAATTAGAAGTGACTGTACCTCAGCCAGGGTACTTACAGCACATATGTGGCTGCCTTCTCTAAGGTTTTGGCAGTGATGAAAATGCTCTTGAAGCATGTACAGTAATCCAGTGTAGTGCTGCACTTACAGTAATTCTTTGCACTGTGAGTTATAAACGCTTAACACTGCACACTGTTAATTGCACCATGCCAGTTTCAACTGCCAGTTAGCACTCCATTGTTAATCCTTTGCACTCTAAATTCTAATTTCTTAACACTGCACAACACTGTAAATTCCCGTGTGGTCCACTGGCGAGGTACTGCAGTTTATTCACTGTTTATTAAAAAAAATGAGCACGTGTGGCATCCACTGAGATAAGCATCCACTCGCGATCGAAGTTAAGCAGTAACTGTCGGAGTGTTGGTGACGGGGAAACAGAGTTGCCAGATCACAACGGCCACATTACCAAACTTCTCAATTTTCATTACCAAATATAACTTTTCATTACCAAATCCGTAAAGCTAGCATTTATTCTTCAATAATTATATATACAAGTGGAAATACATGTTATCACTCACCTTATAATTAACAGAATGTTGATTATTTTCATGCTATGTAGGCTACCAGATTAATCTGAGAGAGCAGACAATCCACAATCTCCATCATCTGTATCCTCATACATATGAAAAATCCATTTGGTAATGCATTATTCTGATCCATTACCAAACGAATTTTTCCATTACCAAATTGGCCCACATTAGGTACTGAAAAATACCAAATGACAACCCTGACAGGGGAGGGGGGAGGGGGGAGAGGGGAGGAAGGATCATTGTGTAAACAGCTGTTTGGCGCCGCGCAGCAACTTCAAATTACGGGAGGGAAAAAAATCGGATTTTGGGGGGATTTTTTTCTTTTTTTGGCCATTTAGGGTTCTGAAGGTCCAGGCCCACAATGTCCGGTAAGTGGGGTGTCCGGAAAGTGGGCATCCAGCTAGTATAGGGATTACTGTACTGTACTTCTCATTTCAGTATTCTGCCTACTGTATTTGCTATCTATCAATCTATCTATCTATTGCCAGACGTCATAATCCTGTAAGGGGTGGCCATCTGACTTTGAATTATATGTTTTACGGGGAGGGGCATTAACCCTCCACCAAACCACTTGCTGACACGTAGGGAGCACATACAGTTTTGTTATATGGTTACCACCCAGTGCTGTAAATGGTTTCCTGGCTTACAGGAAACCACTTGGCTTGTCACCCAATGTAAAGCCACTTGTAAAGGAAAGAAAAGCGATAAGAAATGACAGGAGAGATGGGAGAAATAGGGAGAGAGGAGGGCAGGGACAGAAAAAGAATGATAAAGGCTAAGGAAGAAGTAGGCAGCACTACATCAAGTGAGTGGATGATGGTACCACCTGTACTTCATTTTGTTTTAGTATTTCTATTATTGATTCTTTTCCTTTAATTTCTCTTGTTATATCTTCGAGTTCTTAAAGTACTGACTAATTAATAATACTGTATATTTATAGAATGATGGGGAATAGTCCAGGGTGCGAACTGTCCTGACAGGAAATCGTCCATGTTTTGACGGGGAATTATCTGACGGCAAATTGACTTGACGGTGAATTGTCTCGGAACCTTATCATCGAATGCTCCACATGTGAATAAATGATGTTGATTTTCATTCTCTTCGTGACACGTCACATACGATATTAGGTTAGGCTCATACTTTTTCTTATAATTTTCCTTCACTTCTAGCATTTTGATTTGCATAAAAAATATTATCTTTGCTTGTTTTGGTTGGAGAATGGCCCTTAGAGCACGTCACATACGATATTAGGTTAGGCTCAAACTTTTTTTTATAATTTTCCTTCACTTCTAGCATTTTGGTTTGCATCAAAAATATTATCTTTGCTTGTTTTGGTTGGAGTCTGGCCCTGAGGGCATCGAAATACGCGACTTTGCATTGAAAGGTGAGGTAGGCAGACCACTCTAAAATGCATCGAAATTTGATTCATCAAATTCTAAACTGTCAAAATTTGAGTATCCACTGTAGTTGTTTACCGGGGAGGGGCACTAACCCTCCGCCAACCCACCTGTTGTTACGCAGGGAACCTGTGTTGGTTGGTTATAAGGTTACCACCCAGTGTTGTAAATGCTTTCCTGGTTTACAGGAAACCATTTGGCTTGCCAATCAATGTAGAGCTCCCCTAAAAACAGAGTGCCACTACACTAAGTGCATGGATGATGGGCACCCCCATCTATCTATAACACAGAGACATTGTGAAAAGTAGCTTGCCAATATGTAGGAAATGAAAAGTATATTACAAATCTATAATTCCAACTATGACGTACGGTTGTAAGACCTGGAAACTTACTAAATTGATGGAAAATAAACTAATCCATTCTCAGATAGCAATGGAAAGGTTAATGTTGGGAATAAATTTAACTCCTTGTCTGTGACATTCCTTTTAAAAGGTCTGATCGACAGGCTGCGACGTTCCTTTTAAAATCCACGAATCAATTTCAAAAGTTGCGCCCTGTATATTGGCGCGAGTACTTTATGTATTCATCTGCCCACGCTTGGGGTTGCCAGTTCGTTATTTTAGTATCCTCCACACTGCATCAAGCATTACATAACCACATGAGCCCAGGTTGCTTGAAGAAGACAAGGGAGTCCATTGCATTCGCCTCAACCCTCAACTTCACTTGGTGTTACCAAGAAGAGAGGTGCTAGAGGTTGTATTCCACAGAAAAGGAAGTATGTGCCTACTAGTGACAGCAATTCTAGTAATTCCTGTGTGGAATATACAGTAATACCTCAATATGCGATACCCCTAGATGCAATACCCCGGCTTAACGATGGAGGTAGAAAGTGCACCATACTCCACCTAACAATGGCCAAACCCCGTTTAAAGATGGGTTTTGATTTTTCTTACCAATTTTGATGATATTTTAGAATAAAACTGTGTGTTTAGCTTGATTTACAAACTTCTTTTAGACTTCAATTAATGTGTTTTAGCCACAGGTGGGATGAACATTGTCATTTTGGGGTACAGTTTACTAAGCTTGATTTTTTTCCAAACTTATATTTGTCGATATTCAGATTATATTTGTTGGTTTAGGTGAGTTATTTACAGGTGTTAGGCTTAGGTTAGCTTCCTTGACAGCTGTTAGGTCATTTTGATTGCCTTTAAACCTGTTTTTGGGCTCATCTGGGTGGGTTTTGGACTTGGTTTGGGAGGAAACCCCAGGCTAGTAAACAGTCCACATTGAAATACATGTTAAAAGTACCCCGATACACGATATCCCACCTGACGATGGGGTTTTACCTAACTAATTAGATCGTTAAACCGGGGTATGCCTGTACTGTAAAACTTCTGAAAAACAAAATAGCACACCACAATCCAAGTGACGCTAACCTATCCTGTTGCACCACCACCATGACTTTCACACACTTGTCAACTTCTAGCCCCTCTAGAAATGTGACTGAACAAATGTAAATAAGTGATATACAGTAAGTGTAAGTGACTAAAATATAAGGAAAATGAAAGTGTCTGGAGTAGGCTATCTAAACATCTACATTGAATTTAGCATCATTTACTACTACTGAGTAGTTTCTCATGGTTTAGTAACACACTATTTTATTTTATTTGTAAAATAATGATTTTGAAGTGCTAAGTGAACCATTCACGATAATGCAAAGAAAGTGATGCATATAATGGTGCGCAGTTGGGAAATGAAGTATGCTGGGCGGCGGTGCGGACAGTGGTGCGTGAAGGACAGCTACAGTGACACAAAAAAAACTAAATGGCGTTGCTTCCACCTCTCTCTATGGCATCGTAGGAGCATCTATACATTCACTGATGTGCTCAGAGGTAAGAAGAAAGGTTTCGCTTTCTTGTGCATGTGTTATTTTTTTTACCTTATGTATTAATAAGAAAATTACTCCACTGAAAATGAGTAACTTTTGTGACATGGTGAGCGACGGTGTAGGGGGTGGAGTATGACAGACAGCTACAGTGACAAAAAAAAAAACACTGAAAATGGCATTGCTTCCCTCTCTCTCTATGGCATCATAAGAGCATCTAAACATTCATTGATGTGCTCACATGTTACAAGAGAGATTTTGCTTTCTTGTGCATGTTTTACTTTGTTCTTTTTTTATATCTTGTGTATTAATATGAAAATTACAGCATCGAAAATTTGCTAGGTTCAAATGTTTACCACTAGACCACATGAGACAACTCTACACCTGCTGGAGGTGTGCGGGTTAAGACGCCTGTCTGCAGTGCACCGGGTGGTAAGTACACCAACTGAATGTTTTTCAGGAGGAAACTTTAGGTTTCTTCCATAGTTTTCTTGGTACTAAAATTTATTTAGGAAAACCTTATGTATGTTTTGATGTCACAATATGGCAGAATAACCTAAAAACAGTGTCAAAAATAGGAGGGGTACTCTACAGTACATACAGTAGTGTTTAGGCAGACTGTTCTTTTTATTTTCAAGGTTGTTTTGGCAAGGTTTTCTTGGTGTTGAAAATTATTTTGGACAATCCTATGTACGTTTTGATGTCAGAATATGGCAAAATGACTGGAAAACACTATCAAAATCAGGAGGGGCACTGTACATACAGCAGTGTTTAGGTAGGGTGTTTTTTGGCTTTCAATGATTTTTTTATGGTTTTCTTGGTGATGAAAATTATTTTGGATAATCCTATGTATGTTTTCACATCAAAATATGGCAGAATGACCTGAAAATACTGCCAAAATAAGGAGGGGTACCGTACATACAACAGTGAAAACGTAGGTTGTTTTTTGGTTTTCAGTGGTTTTTCTGCATGTTTTTTTTGGTTTACCATTACTTTGGATATTGCTATGTGGTTTTGATGTCTAAATATGCCTGAATGACCAGAAAATACTGCCAAATTAAGCATCGGTACTGTACAAATAGTTAAGTACAGCTTGGAGATGGCTATAGGTAGGGTCTGAGTATGGTAGGTGAATAGTGTTCATTATCCAGATGTTGCCACTACCTCGACATACCTTTGGCTCTATGATGTCCTGTTAAATGAGGGATTACTGTGTACATACACACACACACACACACACATTTTATATACATATATATATACATGTACAGTACATCCCCACTGTAGGCGATCCCACTTGTACGCAAGGACCTTTATTTATTTATTTATTTTTTTTTTTTTTTATATAATTAGTACACGAACTGAACTCCTTGTAAGCGAGACGGGGAGTGAAGAGTGGCCCAAATCCGGGGTTACCCCGAGTACGCGACATTGCCCACCCAAGAAGCAATAACGGTTACTTACGCTCAGCCCACCTTGTGACGTCGATGCTGCTCATTCGTCACGTGATGCCCACATGCGCCGCTTGGAGGGTGGTGAGGTGAGAGTTCCAGCAGATGAAACACATGCGCAAAGAGGGTACACTTGCTGTTCCAGGTACGTCCCCGTGTACTCTGAGACTATTTTTTCTGTGAGCTAGGATGTCTGCATGTCTGCCTCCTCCTCCAGGAAGAAGTGCATCACCCATGCCATCAAGATGCAAGTTATTAGGAAGAAGGAGAGTGGAAAGGGCAACACAGCCATTGGCAAGGAACTAGGCTTGGCAGAATCGTCCGTGTGAATTATATGGGTTAACAGGGAGGCCATAAAGAAGACTGTGAAGACATATGGGACGGCAGCATTGGACGGGAGAAGCAGGCTGACCAACCAGGCTATAATTCTTATGGAGCAGTACCTGCTACATTTATAATGAGGAAGGAAAAGTAGGAATTCCACTGAATGGGCACTACATCAGGGACCAGGCCAAGATTTTCTACAAAACTGCAGCTCTCAAGCTTGCTGTAAAGAAACCATTTAAAGCCTCCGTGGGATGGCTTTGCCGCTTTCTGAAAAAGAAGGAGCTACGTCGCATTCGCCTCACAGGGAAGCGTGCATCAGCGGATGAAATGGCCACCAGGGATTATCCAGCCATCCTAAAGGGGATAATCAACGTGGGCTGCTACAGCAGGGACCAAATTTATAACACTGATGAAACAGCCCTAACTACAAGGCTATGCCAAAGTGTATTTATATTAGTAAGCACCAGCGCCAGGCCCAGGGCAGAAAAACCGACAAGAGCAGGATAACAGTCAAGTTCACCGTGAACTCATCAGGCTCACACAAGATGCGTCCTGTTGTGGTGCATACCGCAGCACATCCCAGATGTTACAAGAATCTGCGATGCATGGATGACAGCAGGGTATACTGGTACGGCAACTCCAACAGTTGGATGATGAGCAGCATCATTTCTGAGTGGCTGTTGAGGCATTTCATCCCTGATGCCAAGGCAAATCCCGGGAACTTGGCAACCCCTTCAAGGTGCTTCTTATCCTTGATAATAATGCCCCAAGTCATCCAACATGGCTAGCAGACCTCTGCAAGGAATGCAAGATCATTTTTCTGCTCCTAAGAACGACCTCTCTCATCCAACCGCTAGACCAGAAGTTAATTGCAACAGTCAAGCAGTTATACCACCAACGCCTCTACGATCATGTCCGCAGCAAGATCGACAGCTGTGAGGAACTGCAGGCAAATCTTGACTTGAACACAGTTGGGAGTGATGTCATGGACACCGAGGATGGTTTGGACTTGCCACCTGCTTCACCCGCTTCATCCTCGCCACGCACAACACCCGCACAGCCAACTTCAATTCCTGAGAAGACTATTATGGCTTTTTGGCGGTCATTCAACCTCAAGGATGCCATCACTCTCTTGCTGTTCTTTTGGACAGATAAAACCACTGCAACAATTAACCATACTTGGCGCCTCCTCATACCACACCTGTGTCAAATCACACCGGGAAGTGGCTTTCAGTCCCTGGTCACTGCCGAGGCAGCCACTCTCACAAGTGCACAAGCTGTGCCCGGGTTTCAGGCCGTCTCACTGGAGGAGATCAGGGGTTTACATTCGGCGGCAGCAGAGCAGGATCCCCTGGAAATCGTGCAGCAAGTGGACGAGGCCAACGAAGAGCTGGGCAAAGAAGCCAGCAACACCAGTGATGGAGAGTGAAGAGTTGTTCATGATGGAGATCAGCTGGGTACTGTGTGCCCTTGATAAATTCAAGGAAGAATTCAAGGACATTGAATGCTCTCAGTTGTGAGTGGAGGAGGTGATGTCTTCACTGGACAGAACCTTCTGCTACTACACCGACAAGTACAACCAGGAAGTAAACAGACAGAAGCAAACACTCATCACCCGTTACCTTTGGCTTAAACAAAGTGAGGAATCACTCCCTTCAACATCAGAAGAGCCATATCCTGAGGAGGACCAAGAGACTGATACAATGTTGAGGTGTCAGAAATAGACTTTGAAGGGTTTATGAACGAAGTGAGAGCATTAGCTAGTGAAAGTGTCAAATGTGCTGGTGAAGAAAGTGGTGAGGAAGGTGGTGTGTCGAGTGGTATGGTGGGTGATGCAGGAGATGCACGCTAGGTGCCTCATCCTGCCTCGGATCCTCTTCTTACCTCCATCACGCCTGTTGTCCTCTTGGGTGAAGATCAGCAGCTCTATTCTTGGTGGTTTAGTTAGACCATATCCATGTTGATTTACCTAGTAAGCCATAATCTTGTTGGTTTACTTTATCTTAGGTAATATGTCTTAGATAGTTTCCCTGTATAGTACAATACTTAGGTCTGAAAGGGGTCTCAAGGGTTGCCCATGAGGGGGGGTGCCACCCATAAGTAATTCTTCCCATAAGTTTATGTATTCACAGTATTCGAATTCCTAGTATGCGACGTCCTCTGCCGCCCATATACGTACTTGCGTACTAGCGGGATGTACTGTACTGTGTACATACACAAACACATTATATATATATATATATATATATATATATATATATATATATATACTGTGTACGTACATGCACACACATTATATAAAAATATATATATATATATATATATATATATACACATACCGTAGAGTCTCCTTTATCCGAAAATCATGGGACCTTCAAAGTTTCGTTTAATGGATTATTTTGAATAAAAAATACTGTAATAATATGTAGGATACAAGGGAACAGTATTGTACGCACCCATCACCCATCTCTGGCGACGTCTAGCCCACCACCACCACCAGCACCCCAAAAGCCACTCAACCATCACCAAAACACTTAATACACTGTAGTAACTATGTATGTAACCGCACTTTTGCAACTGTAATAGAAACTGTCAGCTTACATAAATCATCACTCAAACTTAAATAAACCTTCAACAAAACAATAACGTAATTCACTGTACGCAATTCAAACAAAGTCTTAAACAAAATTGTTTTTTCATATTTTCTGTTTCCTTATTCAATCATTTCCACATCATCCAAATCTTCCGAGGTGGTAGATGCAGGTAAGGGAGTGGGCAACTCGCTCGCTCTAGTGACTAGCAGAGCAACCGTAAACTAATGCTAGTGGCCTGAAACAAGCCCGCCGTGTTTGAGTTTTCGGAGAGGTTTCAGATTTTTGCGGTTAATTGAAATGAGAACGTTTTAGTAAAACTTACAGTTAATGGCACATTATGGTTTAAAGAATTTCGGATAAAAGATACTCCAGTATATATATATATATATATACATATATATATACATATATATATATATATATATATATATATACTATACATATGTATACTGTGTACATACACACACACATTATATATCTATCTATCTATTGCCAGACGCCTCAATCCCGTTTGGGGTGGCCACAAACAAATCGCCTCCACATCGTCCTTAATATATATACAGTATATATATACAGTAATCCCTCTACTATCCAATGTAACAGAGCCAAAGGCATGTCCAGAAAGTGGGAACCTGGCTCCTGGACTGGTACTTAAGGACCATAACCCAGCCTAACTTTGAAAGCCACCTAAATAACTCCCTACTGGACATGCATAGCACCTATTTAAACCTATTTAAGACCCTATTCACACCAATAATGGACATAAAGCATGAAATAAATCAAAAGGAACCAAAGAATGAGGAATTAGAAGTGCCTGTACCTCAGCCAGGGTACTTACAGCACGTCTGTGGCCGCTTTTTCTAAGGATTTGACAGTGGTGAAAATGCTCTTGAAGCACGTACAGTACTCCAGTGTTGTGCTGTGCTTAATTCTTTGCACTGTGAGTTATAATTGTTTAACATTGCACACTGTTCCTAACTGCATCATGCCAGTTTCAACCGCCAATTTGCACTCCACAGTTGATCCTTTGCACTCTAAGTTCTAATTTCTTAACACTGCACAACACTGTAAATTCCCGTGTGGTCTAGTGGCAAGGTATTGCAGTTTATTCACTGTTTATTCACAAAAAACGAGCATGTGTGGCTTCCATTGCGATAAGCATCTACTCACCATCAAAGTTAGGCAGTAACTGTTGATGACGGGGAAACAGAGTTGCCAGATTGCAACGGCCACATTACCAAACTCCTTAATTTTCATTATGAAATTTAACTTTTCATTACCAAACTCTTCACTCATTATATGTACAAGTGGAAATACATGTAATCATTCTCCTTATAATAAACAGCATGTTGATTATTTTCATGCTATGTTGGCTAGCAGATTAATCAGAAAGAGCAAACAATCCACCATCACCATACTGTGTATCCTCATACATGTGAAAAATCCGTTTGGTAATGCATTATTCTGATTCATTACATAACGAATTTCTCATTACCTAATTGGCCCGCATTTGGTAATGAAAAATACCAAATGGCAACCCTGAGAGGGGAGGGTGGAGGAAGGAGGAAGGAAAGGGTGAAGGGTCTGTGGTGTAACAGCTGTTCGGTGTTGTGCGGCAATTTCAAATTACGGGTGGGAAAAAATTCGGATTTTGGGGAGATTTTTTTCTTTTCTTTGGCCATTTTTGGGTTCTGAAGGTCCAGGCCCATAATGTTCAGTAAGTGGGGTGTCTGGAAAGTGGGTGTCCGGAAAGTACAGGGATTACTGTATATATATATATATATATATATATATATATATATATATATATATATATATATATACTGTATATATATATATATATATATATATATATATATATATATACATACTGTACATATATATATATATATATATATATATATATATATATATATATATACTGTATATATATATATATATAATATATATATATATATATATATATATATATATATATATATATATATATATATATATATATATATATATATATATATATATATATATATATATATATATATATATATATATATATACTGTATATATATAAATATATATATATATATATATATATATATATATATATATATATATATATATATATATATATATATATACTGTATATATATAAATATATATATATATATATATATATATATATATATATATATATATATATATATACTGTATATATATAAATATATATATATATATATATATATATATATATATATATATATATATATATATATATATATATATATATATATATATATATATATATATATATATATATACTATATATATATATATATATATATATATATATATATATATATATATATATATATATATATATATATATATATATATATATATATATATATATATATATATATATATATATACTGTATATATATATATATATATATATATATATATATATATATATATATATATATATATATATATATATATATATATACTGTACACACACATATATATATATATATATATATATATATATATATATATATATATATATATACTGTACATATATATATATATATATATATATATATATATATATATATATATACTGTACATATATATATATATATATATATATATATATATATATATGGCAAGAGTGAAAGATGAGTTTTCGGCGAGAGTAGAAGCATGTATGGACAAATTTGAGAGGAGCGAGAGGGTGCTTTTGATTGGAGTCATGAATGGCAAAGTTGGGAATGTACGAGTGGATGGAGTGGTTAGTCAGTGGGGTGTGCCAGCTGACGTAGATGGGAATGGTAGTGCTTTGGTGGACATCTGTGCTGGTAAGGGGTTGGCAATAGCCAACACCTACTTTTCGACATAAGATGATCCACCGGTATACATGGAGAGTAATGAGGAGGATGGATGGTGAACTTGTTGAATGAAAGGCAATGATAGACTACGTGTGTGTGGATGAGTGAATGAGAAGACAAGTGTTGGATGCAAGAGTGTGGAGAGGGTGGGGGAATGGAGTCTCGGACCATCACTTAGTGATGGTCAAGGTGAAGCTGCAAAGAAAATGGTTGAGGAGACGAAGGGGAAGACAGGAGGAAACAGCTGCTGTGAGAAGAGTGGAGAATTTGCAAGATAGTGAGAAAATGACAGAGTATATGAGCATAGTGGAAGAAAGATTGGGAAGGTATGAGCTAGAGCAGATGGAAGGGGTGGAAGATGTATGTAAGATATTTACGGAAGAGATAGGCGCAGCGTGTGAGGTGGTTTGTGGAGTAAGGAGGATATGCAAGGGTGTGCAAGGGAGAGCATGGTGGAATGATGAGGTGAAACGAGCTGTGGAACAAAAGAAGAAGGCATATAGTGAATGGTTAGCGAGTAGAGGTAGGGGAGAAGATGAGAGAGAGAAGAGAGAGGTATATGTGAGTAGGAGAAGGGAGGTGAAGAGACTGGTGAAGAAGAGTAAGAAGAAAGAGGATGAAGAGTTTGGGAGGAAGCTGAGTGTGAAATGGAGGGAGAGTAAGAAATTGTTTTGGAAGGAGGTAAAGAAAGTAAGGCAGTGTGAAAGGAGAAATAGTAGGGGAGTGAAAGATAGGAATAATAGATTGTTGGTGGAGAAGAGAGAGAAATTGAGGAGATGGAGGGAGCACTTTCAGGATTTGTTGAATGTAGAGAGTGACAGCAGTGCGAGTATAAGTGGTTGGGGATTGGCTGGGAGAACAAGAGATGAGAGGAGGGAGGAAGAGATCAGTAAGGTGGAAGTAGTGGAAGCAATGAAGAAGATCAAGTTGGGGAAGGCCCAAGGAATTGATGGAGTGTGTGGTGAAATGCTGAGGTATGGAGGTGAGATTGTTGTGGAATGGATATGGAAGTTGTGTAGATTGGCTTGGGAAGAGGGAAGGGTTCCAGAGGACTGGAAATCAGGTATAATTGTTCCTTTATATAAAGGAAAAGGGGAGAAAGAAGTATGTGGTAACCACAGGGGTATTTGCCTTCTTAGTGTGACTGGTAAAATATATGGTAGAATACTCACTGATAGGAGTATTAGAGGAGCTAGTTGGAGAAGAACAAGGGGGATTTAGGAAGGGAAAAGGGTGTGTAGATCAGATATTTGTTCTAAGATGTTTAGTGGAGAAGTATCTAGAGAAGGGAAAGAAAGTGTATGATGCCTTCATGGACTTGGAGAAAGCTTAAGACAGAATAGATAGGCAAGGTATGTGGAAGGTATTGAGAATATATGGAGTGGATGAGAAATTGTTGAATGCTGTGAAGAGTATGTATGAAGGAGCTAGGGCTATGGTGTGAGTGGATGGTGAGCTGAGTGAATTTTTTTATCTCAATGTGGGACTGAAACAGGGTTGTGTGATGTCTCCATGGCTGTTTAATATGTACATGGATGGGGTTGTAAAGGAGGTGCAGGGCAGGGCAGTGGATGTGGAGGTGGCTCTAATGAATGAGGGTGAGATTTGGAAGCTTCCGGTGTTGCTGTTTGCTGATGATACAGTATTGTTGAGTGAAGATGAATGGGAGTTGCAAGGTTTGGTGAATGAATTTGGGACAGTGTGTAGGAGGAGGAATCTGAAAGTTAATGTAAACAAAAGTAAAGTTATGGTGTTTGAGAGGAATGAAGTCACAGAATGTACAGTGAGGTTGGATGGTGAGGATATGGAGAGTGTGAGTGCATTCAAGTACTTGGGTAGTGTGATGAGTAAGGATGGAACTTTGGGGGATGAAGTGCGTGAAAGGGTACAGCAGGGAAGGAAGGTTGGTTCACTGAAAGCAGTGATGAGAAATAGGGAGGTGAGTATGGAAGTTAAGAAGTCACTGCATGATAGTATTGTGATCCCTACCCTGACGTATGGAAGCGAGGCGTGGACCTTGCAAGAGGGGAACAAGTCAAGAGTGAGAGCAGTGGAAATGAGTTACTTGAGAGGAGCGTGTGGAGTGACATGGAGGGACAGGTTGACGAATGAAGAAGTGAAGGAACGTTGTGGGGTGGATGTAGATGTGGTTGAGAAGATTAGGAGAAATACACTGAGGTGGTTTGGACATGTGGAGAGAATGGAGAATGAAAGACTGACTAAGAGGGTGTATGTATGTGAGGTGGAGGGAGGAAGAGGGAGGGGTAGACCGAGGATGAGGTGGAGGGAGGGAGTTGAGAGGTATATGAGGGAGGGGGGGGGGTGAGTTGGGGGGAGGGTAGTCAAATGGTGGGTGACAGAGAGACTTGGAGGCGTTTTGTCTGCGGCCACCCTTTATGGGATTAGGACAACGGGCTATAGATAGATAGATATACATACATAAATATATATATACAGTATATAATTAACCCATTGGAGCCCGGTGTCCGGAATACTGGACAGAACTGGGATTTTTTTAGGTCTTTATAAAGTAGGGAACTGCCGGGTAGAGACCTATGAGCTTCGCGACTATGAGCCGACAGGCAAAGGGCGGTACGCTTAGTACCCACCCAGCGCCATGCCTCGCCCAGCACCCCTAGGATCCAATGGGTTAATGACTGGGAAACCTGTCACCCTCTTTAACCCATTGGAGACCGGTGTCTGGAATATTGGACAGAACTCGGATTTTATAGGTCTTTATAAAGTAAGGAACCGCCCGGTAGGGACCTATGAGCTTTGTGACTATGAGCCGACAGGCGGAGAGCGGTACGCTTAGTACTCACCCAGTGCCATGCCTCGCCCAGCACCCCTGGGATCCAATGGGATATATATATATATATATATATACATATAGTATATATATACACACATACACACACACACAGACAGAGACAGACAGACAGACACACACACGCATGAGGTGCTACCCAAAAGTTTCAGTAATTTGAATGTTGTAGGAAAAATAACGTAAATTACCTCCTAGTTCTCATTGTCACCTTCGAGGTAGTCCCCTTGGGCATTTATACAGTGGTCCCACAAGTTTATACAGTTTTCCACAAGTCCATGCATCCCTGGAAGGCTTCAGACGTGATGGTCTTGACCACCTCCTGCTATTTTGTCTGGATCTCCTCAATCAAATCAATCTGACACCCTTTCAGTCATAATTTCACCTTGGGAAACAGGAAAAGGTCGCAGGTGGCAAGGTCAGGCGAAAAGGGTGGGTGGGGAATGACTACTGCATTAGTGGAAGCCAGGAAGTGCCGGACAACAATTGATGTGTGGGTGGGGGGCACTGTCATGATGCAAGACCCAGTCCTTGTTCTTCCACTGTTCTGGACATTTTTGGTGGATGTTCTCCCTCAGACACTGCAAAACTTCACAGTAAAACTTTCTTCTGACAGACTGACCGGATGGGACAAATTCCTTGTGAACAATCCCTTGGATAGACGAAAACGATCAACATCAACATGACATTGTTGCGCCATTGGTCCACCATTGCAAAACTGCAAAACCACCTACACACCACGTTACAATAGCAAGTGTAGCTCAACAACACGTTCACTCACAGACAAGGCCAGGGCCACACTGGTGCACAAGCGGTGCTGCTGACTCCTCCTAGCAGCAAATGGCAAAACTGCAAATGGTTGGCTCCTTCTGTTCAAATTACTGGAACTTTTGGGTAGCACCTTGTATGTATGTATGTGGGGATGGGGTGGAGAGGTATATGAGAGAGGGGGGTGTGAGTTGGGAGCAGGGCAGTGAAATGGCGGGGGACAGGGCGACTTGGAGGCAATTTGTTTGTGGCCACTCCAAACGGGATTGAGGCGTCTGGCAATATATATATATATATATATACTGGTGTATCAGATACAGCCAGGATTCTGGGACCTTGAATGGAGCAAGGATTCTGGGAGCATGAATGGTGAGTGAATGGAAGCGTAGCCCTCTGGATTGGGCAAATTTGGGCAGTTGGATGCTGCTACTCCTCACCCTGCCCTGGGGTGAGAAAGGTCTGGATGATGATGATGATGATGATGATGATGATGATATATACATGCACAATGGAATCTCCTAAATTGCACAGTCCTAAATGGTGGATTCATAATATCCGGCAACATCATGCAACTATATGCAGTATGAATCACTTGTGGAAATTACACGAAATTCACGAACGCAGCCTCAAAACTAACGCTTTTCAGATGCCTCATGTAATACATGCCACCATTCCCTCAAGCCCACGCATCTAGCTGGGTGTAAACCAATCATTCAAGCACGGCAATTACTAAACCAATCATATTCAAGCATAGCACTTACTATGAGCCAATCACAGTGCTACCCTCCCATGCAAACACGAAGGATGCACACACTTGATGCCCCAGCACCCAGGTCAGTGCACTGTCTCCTCTCTGTTGTTAGCATGTGATTCCGGTGTGGTTTACAAGAGGATATTTTTCTCCCCCCTCCCCATGATTCTTCTGTCTGCCCATGTTAACATGGCTGATCATAACCCTCCTAAGCCTACAACTTCTTTGAGGAAGAGGAAGAAGAAAAAGCTAACGTTAACTTATACCCAAAAGTTAGAAGTAATAAAGAGGATTGACAGAATACGAAGTTGCCCACCATTACAGACTCAACAAGATAATTCTTTACCAAACAGGCACAGCAATTCCACCTACATCATACAGTGCATGTCCTGTGATCTGAATGGCAGGGGACCGAGGGTCTTTCGGACTACTGTATTGTTTTTTCCGACAACTGGGAGGGACCTTTGAAAACAACATGATCATTAAATGAACATGTAAGTGATATAGGTTATTGTTTTACTCACAGGAAATGCATAGATGTGTAGCTGAATAGTTGCTGGCAAGTGCATCCAAGTCCAAGAGCAAGTCCAAGCCAGATAAATCCTTAGATAAAGTCCAGAAAATTTTTTTAAAAGCCCAGAAAATTTTTTAAAAATTTCTCCACGAAAAATTTGGAGAATTGGGATATTCGGATTACTGGTGGTCGGATTTAAAGCCTTTTACTGTAACTAACTCATAATCTCTAGTAATTTTGATAAATATGGAACACGGATAGTTAACTGTTGAATTGTGACTGGGAACATGGATAGTTAACTGTTGAATTGTGACTGGGAACATGGATAGTTAACTGTTGAATTGAGACTGGGAACATGGATAGTTAACTGTTGAATTGTGACTGCAAGAAGTGAGTGGAAAAAATAAAATACACTTATCTTGGGATATTTAAGGATGTAGGCAGGTCGCCCTTGGCAATGTTTACCGACGATCACTACAACTGGCTGCGTTGTTTACTACCAACCACCAATCTGGCTGGACGCGTCAGTGTACCATGCATTCTAAATCTTCACTTATAGCTTTCATAAGTAAGTTTATAAAAATGCTCAGTAGCTGTGGTAATCCAGAAATAATAAGTAACCTGTGAAAGACTCATTTCAACAGAAAATATGGAAAGGCCACACCCGTTTGGTAAAGAATTATTCTCAAACAAATAGAGACTCTTACGACGACATGGAGGCATTGAGGGCAATGACATCACCGCTTCCATTGTCTTCACACTGGACATTGAGGGGTTCCTGAGGGAGGCTGATAAGGAGGAAGCGGCACAGAGGTGGCAGCATGAGGCAGCAGTACACTCAACTCACGCTGAGATGCAACAGTCTGTCACAAGCCTTTGAACTCCTCTCTTTTCCCCCCATCCATTCAAGCAATGTCACCAGTCAGTCAGGTAAGAATCTTCCAATAGTGTAAATTCCCATTAAATATGTTTTACTAATTTCTTTTCTGGGCTGTTACTGTTAGCCTGCAACCAGTTTGACGTAGGTTTGGGGTTAAGGGGGGCAACTTTTCCTCCATGACAGATCCATCAGTCATTTTCCCCATTAGTTTTGTTACATCTAACTCGCGTAATTCTTAAATTACGGCATGTTCTCTGTATCATAAAGCCGTGGTTTAGGAGATTCCATTGTTGATATACATACAGTACAAACACACACACACACACAATCAATTTTATCAGCCTTTTCATGGGAAGGTTTCTTTCAGGTGAAAATAAATGCTGGCATCAGAAGCAAACACTCCAAATCACATTTTACCAAGAGACAGGTTTCATATAACCATACCTACATTATAATGATATGATGTTTTCACTTCAGGAAGCACCATATTGAGGGTGGTCATAGTACATGTAATTTTTTCTATGGAGCTAAAACCACCTAACTACTAACCAACAGTTGCTGGAAGCTGCTGGGAAGAAAAGATACCTTACTGTGTAATATTATCTAATACACTTTGTAACAAGGTGAGAGTCTCAGCTTGGACTTTGACTCTATTGTGTGGGTGAATGTTTCCTACCTTTTTCCTACCTAACAGTGATAATTGTGTGCCCAGTCAGCAAGCTTGTAGTCACACTTCACTCTCACAGAAGTACCTCCCAAGGTAGATGGTAGCCATCTACCTACACCTAACAGGTCATTTACTTTCAGCTGAATAAAACTGTCTGGTATTGGAAATAATCAAATTTCAAGGCATGTTTTATAGCTCTCAATAACAAAGGTCTACCCAGCGGGGTGTGGGGGGGAAGAGAGAGAGAGAATTACAGGCTAAGAAGCCTAAGCCCAGAGTTGGAAACATAAAATAAATTATATATATATATATAAATATATATATATATATATATATATATATATATATATATATATATATATATATATATATATATATATATATATATATATACTGTATATATATATATATATATATATATAAACATGGCATTCTACCATCTATTCTGGGAAAAACCAACTTTCCAAAATCCTTCCTTCAAATGCATCCCAGTCTATATGACACTGATCAAGGCTTATGAAGACACTGATCAAGGCCTGTGAATACCTCTTTGTCAACTTGTATTGGACCTCCTTGATGGTGTCTGCTGAGTAGTTTGCCAGCTGCATCAGTCTGCTGGCATTGCTAATATTGTGCTGCTTGTCTGGTAGGGGACCCCCGCCCCCACCACCACCACCACCACCCCGCCGTGGAGATCTTGAGGAACTTCGCATCTTCTTGTGTACTGGAGAGCGTGATCGCGACCGATACCTGTGCCACAACACTTACTAAGCTCAACCTTCAAAAGTAACTCAGTATCAGTGAGCAGTTATCATGACTAGTCAAGGAAGTTTTCTAAGACATTACAAAGGATACCTGTACCACAATGTTTGCCAAGTTCAATGTTTAAATGTACAGGGTATTTAGAATTACCATGCTTAATCTTTAAAAGTAACTTAGCATCAGTAGGGAATCCTTGTTATGGGTCATGGAAGTGTTCTTAAATATCAGTACATTACTACACTTTTTCTCTATGACTGGTACTGTGAATTGGTGGAAATTTATTTGAGTACTTTTATAGGTGGCAATGAAGCTGTGATAAGTAACATTCCCGTAATTTATCATACACCTGGGGGGGGGGGAGTGGCTTAAAATGAAGCCATCTGTACAGTAAATGGGAAAATTTTTATTAAATTGGCTAGCAAAGTACAAGATAAACAATAAAATAATTTTTTATCTAAAGTTTAAATTATAAATTCACTGAATTTATAAGCATCCAAATGATCTGTGTACAACATACTGGTCATGATTAACCATCCCCATCTTAAAAACAACAGCTGTGCATTCAGGCATACCTACATTACTGATTTTCCATAATTTACAAGCCAATATTTAGGACGATGAATTCAGCTACATACAAATACAGAAACTGAAGCACATCACCACTCAAAAGTTGCAAACTGGAATTTTTCCTTCATAACCTTAAGGAATTGTGATACTCAGAAATATATTTTGAAGAACAAAAAATATTATATTAAAGAAAAAAATATTGTCCTGCTATATTTATATGTCAGAAGTCTACAGGCATGTAAGGAATAATGTACATATGGGGACAAAATTTAACCTATTTCACTGCTTGCTTTCCTCTGTTGGCTAATACTCCAAAGCTGAGAGACGCTAGGTAATGTTTCCGTACCCACTGAAAATTCTCTTTGATATGATATATCAGGGAGAAAAGTTATGGACATGCCTAATGTGTGAAGTAGATGCAGTGGAAGAGTAGGTTTGTCCTTGACTGTACAAGTGAATTCTTTACAAATCCTTGGAGTGATGTACTGTTACAAAATCTAAGAATCTACAGTTAGATTACATAAAACTCTTCCCCTGATATACTGTTTGACACTATAAATACAGTACAGAGAACACTTGCTATACTTGATTAACTGGGCGAAGAGGCTGATGACAAATCCAATAGTTCGATATAATATTTGTTTAGAGGACACCTAATGGAGTTATGAGTGTTCAGTCTTAATTCAATTCTGTGTGGGTTTATACTATGTACAATATACTATACAGATGAATATTTAATATTTTCAAACAGTATTAAAACAAAGAAAAAAAAAAAATGTATTTACTTTTAGTTCAGTCTGGTGGCCATGTCCCCTCACTATATCAACCCTCGGTTTGATATACAGTAATCCCTCAATATACCAAACCCTCTTTTAATGAATAATGGTTTTAACAACCATCTTGAGCTGGCTGAACATTATGTTCATTTAACAAATTTTGTTCAGAAAAAGAATGGATGTGTGCGAAACACCGACCAGCATGGCATCCACACACACACACACACACACACACACACACACACACACACACAGCAGCAGCCAAGGAGAACAAACGTGCGCCGACAGCGCTTCATATCGAGCCAGCACGGCCAGTGGCATTACCAGTATCTTTATATGAGTCAAGCTCTGTACCAGGTTAGACTAATTGATTTTTTATTATTAAAAAAAAATTAAGAAGAAGACTTTTAAACAAGACTTGTTTAAACAGAAAAGAGAACCGAGTACTGAAAGAATGCGCTCAGTCAGCTGATGTTTGTTTAGACTACAACTGCCCCAGGGAATGTAAGTACTCTGTGCTTTTAGTATTGCAAAATGGCTACATACTTTACTAAAGCAAATTTGGAAAAGAAAAGGGATAAAGGTAAAAAGCAAGATGATGATTTCTACCAAGAACTGGTTGAAATGGAGACTCACAATAGACTGGTTGAATGTGTACACAAACTGGAAATGGCTTTCCAAAATGAAATTGATGAAATAAAGAAGCAGATGCACTTGCAAAAGGAAGAAATAGAAAAACTAGGAAGGGAGGTCAACAAGAAAGACGCAACCATCAGTGAACTAACAGTGGAATTGAGTACACTTAGGAGGAAAATGAGTGAAATGGCAAGTACAGTAGTCAATCACGAGAGTATTATGGAAGAGTTCAAAAATGATACGGAGACAATTAGGCAAGTAAGCAGTCTGATAGACCAGAGCAGTGATATTGAGGAGAAGATAACACAGGTGAATGAAGTTGTGCAAAGCTACAAAAATGATGTGGAAACCACGTATGCTGAAATGATGAAAGTAAAGAAAGACTTAGAAACAAGGGTGGAGGAAAAATGCATTAAAAAGGAAGTGAAAAGAATAATCCAAAACAATCCAAAGTTAGTCAGAGATTCAGTAGATATAAACAAATCTATAGTAATCACTGATATAGAAGAGGATGAAGTAAAAAACTAGATCACAAGAGACAAAAAGGAAATGCCAAATGTAATGAGCTTATTGAAAGAAGTATCAGAGGAAATCTGTAGTAAAGACATAGAGGAACACAAAAGGTTAGGGAAATACGAGAAAAACAAGACAAGACCTCTAAAGGTAACTTTCCAGAGTGTAAACACTGTGGAGGAGATACTAAAAAATTCAAAGAATCTTATGGAAAAAGAGGGGTTCAAAAATGTATGGATAAAAAGATGCCTAACACAAGAGGAATTGGGTCCCCTTATACAAGATAGGGAATAGACAAAATCCACTCAACTACCGACCAGTATCACTGACCAGTGTTATAAGCAAGGTAGTAGAAAAGCTTATAAGAAAAGCTTGGGTTAATCATCTAGAAGAACACAATATGATAACAGAAAGACAGTTTGGCTTCAGAAAAGGAAAATCATGTGTTACTAATCTGTTGAGCTACTATGACAGAATAACAGACACAATATAGGAAAGAGATGGATGGGTGGACAGTATCTATTTAGATTTCAAGAAAGCATTTGACACAGTACCACACCAAAGACTTTTATGGAAACTGTACCATCAAGGAGGAATTCGAGGCACACTGTTTTGTTGGATGCAAGACTTTCTCATAAAAAGAGAAATGAGAACAGTACTAAGGGGAAACTACTCATCATGGAAAGAAGTGACTAGTGGAGTACCACAGGGTTCAGTGCTGGCACCAATCATGTTTTCAGTGTATATAAATGATATAAACAGTAACACTGGAAATGAAAGCTATCTAAATATGTTTGCAGATGATGCAAAAATACAAAGGAGAATTACTAACACAGACTCTTGTAAAGAGCTACAAGAAGAATTAAATAAACTTCATGAATGGAGTAATACATGGCAAATGGAATTCAATGTGGACAAGTGTCATGTAATCAAGTTTGGTAAAAGTGGAAAAAGACCTGATTGGGATTATACATTAGGAAATAAAACCCTACACACATCAGAAAGACAGATGGACCTAGGTGTGATTATCAATAACAGACTATCTCCGGCTGACCACATCAGCGAGAATGTACGGAACATGTATACACTGCTTGCAAATATGAGAATAGCATTCACATACATAAATGAAGACATGCTAAGAAGGATAATAACATGATTCATCAGACCAACCCTGGAGTATACATCAGTAGTCTGGAGTCCTCATCTCAAAAAACACATAGACAAGATTGAAAAAGTTCAAAGGGCCGCTACAAGATGGATACCAAGCTTAAGGGATCTAAGCTACGAAGAAAGACTAAATAAACTGAATATACCAGCACTACAGGAGAGAAGGAAAAGAGGTGACATGATAATGCTATATAAATGCATATCAGGGAAGGAGCAAATAGACATAAATGATTACTTAACATACGGGGAAGCATCAGCAAGAGGACACTGCAAAATTCTCCATAAGGAGAGGTGATAAAGACATAAGGAAATTCAGTTTCCCAAACAGAGCAATTGATCAATGGAATGCACTACCGAATGAAACAGTGTGTGCCAAAACAATTCACAAATTTAAGAATATGTACGATAAATATGGTTTAAGACACGGGACAGTACGAGCTTGACTCATTCCTGTAAAGATACAATTAGGTAAGAACAATTAGCTAAGAACACACTCTCTCTCTCTCTCTCTCTCTCTCTCTCCTTCGTATCCTGCAGAACACCACATCAATCTCTGAGTGATCAGCTTCACGAGAGAAGCCATAAACAAAACACTTAACGAGAAAAAGGGCCATTTAGACCTAGCTGTATGTTACTGTGTGTGACTGTCCAGCCAAACACCGCTCTACATTTACAGATCTTCGTTCTGTAAAACACACGATGCCTGGAAAATTTTTGTACAGCATAGTAATCGGCTTTAACATCAATGGTTTGATACCAATTAGTTTATTATATCGAAAGTGTTCTGTACAGTAAGGTCAGGTCAAGGTCGTTGATACAGTCAAAAGTTGGTTAGTTTAACAAGGTTTGATATAGAGAATGTATACTTATTTTTCACACACACACACACACACAAAGTTGCTGTTTACTGTACAAAGACATACTGCCACCCCCTCCCAAATATGCCAGTGTATATACACATATATATATATATATAAAATATATATATATATATATATATATATATATATATATATAAATATATATATATTGTGTGTGTGTGTGTGTGTGTGTATAAATATATATATATATATATATATATATTCTGATATATGTGTGTGTGTGTGTGTGTGTGTGTACAGCTACCACAAATTGACTTAAGACCTCCCCCCCACACGGTATTAAAAAACAAAGAAATCATAGCATATCACAATGTCTGCTCATGAAATGCCATTCATTAATATGAAATCATGTTTCCCCATGTTTTTCAGGACCAATTGGATGCATTTTGGCATGGAATCACTTGGATCTCTAAAGCAAACTAAGGACATTTCTTTGCACCAAACATTTGTCAGTTCAGTCTTCAGGTTGTCCAGATTGGGTGTCTTCTTCTCTGCCATGATTTTCTTCACCTATCCCCAGCAGTTTTCTATCGGATTTAGATCCGGACTGCTGCCAGGCCAGTCAAGGACCTCAATCTGACTATCCTGAAGCCATTTTGTCACCTTTCTTGGTTTGTGACATGAAGCTGAATCGCGCATGAAAAAGTCGCACCCATGAATAGTAAAAAAGTTTAACAAATGATCTCTCAGAACTTGAATATACCGGCCACCATTCATCATCAAGTTCTTAGGAAGAAAGCAGAGGCCTCCCCTTCCTATTTCACCTGAGAAACACCCCCATACCATTACTGCCTGTGAGTGCTTAACAGTCGGCACCGAGTAAGCAAGGTCATATACAGGAGGCACGGCGACAAAGCTAGGCAGAATGCACTTGGAACACTTGAAATGTGCTTTCATCAGAAAATATAACCTTTCTCCACTCATCCGATGTCCAGTGTGCATACTTCTTGGTATTCTGAATGCGCTGCTGCTTCATGCGGTCAGTGAGAAGCGGTTTCTTGCCAGCGATGCGGCTTGGCAATCGGTGCTGGATAAAGCATTCTCTTCAATTGTGCTGCTGTCAGTTGAGGATTCTTGATTACTTCCCTCTTCAGAAGCATACCTGTACCTCTGGAAGTCGTCCTCTTCTTTCCACCACCATGCTTGTGCTCTGGTATGACATCAGGTGGCAGGCCGCGCGCTGCAGCAAGAATCTTCATGACAGTCGACTTTGCGCATCCAGTACGTTCACAAATCATGTTGATAGGGACATTATCCTGCCTCCATGCAGTGATATAGACCCTCTCATCCCTTGAGAAGTACTTTCCAGGCATGACAACTCAACTCTAGGAAAATAACAGGGCAAACAGTAATGCATACAAAAAAAGAGGGAGGTGCAAGCTCAGAGCGACGGGAACATATACTCCCACTCTCGCTTCTGGGCAAGCACTGGCATGCTGTTTCACCACCTCCCACCAACACCAGAGGAGTTGCCAGTTACTTCTTGCCCAAAAAATTCACTTGGTAGAGGTGGAAACACAAAGCAAAGACAGACAACTCTCCTGTAGCAATTCTGGGTGTGTAGGTCCTAAGTCAATTTGTGGTGGGTGTATGTGCATATATATATATATATATATATATATATATATATATATATATATAAACAGGATATATATATATATATATATATATATATATATATATATATATATATGTATACAGTATATATATATATATATATATATATATAGATAGATAGATAGATAGATAAAACTGTACAGTAAAACCTCTACAACTCGGCATAATACATGTGCAAGCCTTACCGACCGAATTAGCCCATTTGCTGAGTTGTAGGGATGAACTTTAAGTTACCCCCCCCCAGCACACACACACACAAAAAAGGAAAAAATGGAAAAAAAAATTAAAGTTTTTACAATTAACAGTAAAAGCTGCCTACCATGATTCCATGCAGCTGTAAGGTGTATTCCAGGCATGGAGGAGGACTTTTGGCAGTTTTTGGAGGTGTTAGGGGGGCTCAAGATCACTTTTGGGCACACCTTTACTGTACTGTACTTGACACTGTACACTATGTAAAGCACAATTAACACTATAAAGGCCATACTGTAATTTATTTATGACTTGTACTATACTGGGCAACTAAACACTAAACACTTTACATTACTGTACAGCTCGGCATCTTACCAAGTTAGGGGGATTTATGCCGACTCTCTTCCTCTCACGTGTGCATTTTTGGGAATTTTTGAATTTTGATTTTTTAAATGAATATTTTGGAGCCTTCCCGAGTTGTAAAGGTTTCCGACTTGAAAGATGCTGAATCGTAGAGGTTTTACTGTATACACCAGATATGCACAGCACCTACTGAAGACCCTATTCACACGAATAAAGGACAGAAACCATAAAATAAAAGAAAAGGAACCAGAAAGTGAGAAATTAGGAGTATGGAAAATATTTAGCAGTGTTCAGAGTACTGACGACATGTCTGTAGCTGTCACGAAGGTTAACCCGCCTCCTCTACAGCTCTGAGTGATGAAGGTGCACTTGAAGCACATACAGCAATCCAGTGCTGCGCTGCACGTAATCCACTGCACCGTAAATTATAACTGTTTAACACTGCACATTCTGTTTTTACTTGCACCAAGCCAGTTGAAACATGCCAGTGTTGCACTCCGCACTTAATCCTTTGCACTCTGAATTCTAATATCTTAATGCTGCACAACACTGTAAATTCCCACGTGGTCTTGTGGCGAGGTATTGCAGTTTATTCACTGTCCACCACAAAAGCGAGCACATGGGCAGCCATGGTGACGAGCATGCAGTCACAACGGAGAGTAGGTGGGAAATGGAGAAGATGCAGGGGTACTGTGGTGGATGTTGCTGGAACTAGGTGCCAAAACACGGCTGCTCATCACCGCACGGCAAATTTAGAGTAAGGATGAACACATATCGGCTTTTTTTTCTTTCTTTCTTTTTTTTTTTTTTGTCCCAGATGTCTGGATATCTTAAGGAATATTCCGAGACTTGGACAAATGGACCCAAGCCCAAAATGTTTGGGACTTGAGGTGTCCTGGATTTGGGCGTCCAGGTCTTAAAAGGATTACTGTATATATATATATAAATATACGGTCTGGAGACACTGTCTGACTCACTTCTTCTTCATTTCTGCAACATTCACAGCCTTTCCTCTAACTTTCGCTCTGTTGTGCACCACCTCTCCTCCTCTAAACCTCACCTTCTTTCCCTAAATGACACTCAACTGTCTGAGGCAACTGACAGCAAATCCTTTTCTGTATGCTCCTACTTTCTCTAAACTCATTTCAAAGCCAAAGGTAGCTGTTGTGTATATACACACAACGACTTATCTTGCTCTCGTGTTCCTGAACTTGATTCTTCTGAATTCTCTACACTCTGGCTTCAGCTTTCCTGTCATTCCCTGACTAAATATATCTGCGCTGTTTACTTATCCCCTAATTCTACTGACTATCAAAAATTCTTCAACTATCTTACTTCTATGATGGAACACATTCTATCTATTTCTCTTTTCTCTGAAATCTCCATTCTAGGAGATTTCAATGTTCACCACCACCATTGGCTCTCCTCTCCTTTCACTGATCCACCTGGTGAACAAGCCTATATCTTTTCTATCCTTAATGACCTAGAGCAGCTTGTACAGCACCCTAACCGAATCTCTGACAGCCTCGGAGAGACCTCCAACATACTTGATCTCTTCCTTACAACTAATCCTTATGCTTACACTGTTAATCTTTTCTCTCCATTGGGCTCCTCTGATCACAACCTTATCATCCTAACCTGTCCTATCACTCTGGTACTGCATTTGGACCCTCCAAAGAAACGTCGTCTGTGGCACTGTGGAGCTGCAGATTGGGAGGCCCTCAGGCAGTACTTCTTTGATTTTCCCAAGAACGATTATTGCTTCCATGACCAGCAGCCATCTGAGTGTGCCTTGCGCATTACGGAGGTTATTCTCTCGGGCTTGAAAGCATACATTCCTTTGACTAATCATGCTTGTTCTAATGCTGTCCGCAACAAGGAGAAGGCCTATAAAAGGTACCAAAGCCAACCCACCCCTGAATCACGTCTTTTTTACATTTCTGCCCAGAATCGGGCTATGTCTGTTCTTTGCTCTGCTAAAAATAATTTCATTCGTACTAAATGCTGTCAACTCTCCAACTTGAATTCTTTCTGCTCCTTCTGGCACCTTGCCAAAAACCTTTCTAACAACTTTACCTCATCATCCTTCCCTTCTCTTTTCTACTCTGATGGTTCTGTAGCTTTTTCTTCTAATGATAAAGCAGATCTCTTTGCTCAGACTTTCTCCTCCAATTCTACCTTAGACGATTCTGGTGCTGTTCCTCCATCGCTTCCCCCCTCTGACTTCCTCATGGCTGACATTAAGATTCTTCAGCTGATGTATATCCTGCCATCACACGCCTCAATACTAACAAGGCACATGGGCCTGATGGAGTCCCTCATGTTGTCCTCAAGAACTGTGCTTCTGTGCTTACACCCTGCCTAGGTAAACTCTTTCACCTTTGTCTATCAACTTGTACCTTTCCTTCTTGCTGGAAGTTTGCTCACTGTCCCAAAGATGGGTGACCATTCCCAACCCTCTATCGTCCAATTGCTTTAACATCCTGTATTTCAATAGTTTTTGAGTCTATTCTTAATAGAAAACTTTTAAAACATCTTTCCTATCACACCCTTCTTTCCGATCGTCAGTATGGGTTCCGTCAGGGACGCTCCACTGGCGATCTTCTCACCTATCTTTCAGACTCCTGGTCATCCTCCTTTCAGGACTTTGGCAAAACCTTTGCCATTGCACTTGACATCTAAAAGGCTTTTGATCGACTCTGGCATTAATCTTTAATTTCTAAACTGCCCTCTTAAGGTTTCTATCCTATCTGTGCCTTCATCCATAGCTTCCTTTCTGGTCGTTCTATAGCTGCTGTTGTAGACAGCCATCGTTCTTCTCCTAGATCTATCAACAGTGGTGTTCCTCAGGGCTCTGTCCTATCACCACTCTTCTTCCTTTGATTCATCAATGACCTTCTAAGCTGTACATCTAACCCTATCCACTTGTACCCTGATGACTCCACCCTTCACTTTTCCATTCGGTTCCCGCAACGCCCATCTCAGCAGTTACTTCAACAAACAAGGGATGAGGCTATGGCACACCTAATGTCTGACTTGGCTTGTATCTCTGACAGAGGTAAAAATAATCTTGTTGTTTTTAATGCATCAAAAACTCAGTTCTTACGACCGTCAACCCGAGAAACTCTTTCACAGGTGTACCCACTAATGTTTAATAATATTCAGCTTAATCCTGCATCATTCTTGAAGATGCTCGGTGTTTCATTTACTCGGGACTTGTCTTGGAAAGATCATATTACAGTACATCTCTTGCAAAATCTGCTTCCAAGAGATTAGGTGTGCTAAGCCGACTGCATTCCTTCTTTACCCCTGCACAACTGTTGACTCTATACAAGGGTTTTATCTGCTCCTGTGTGGAGTACAACTCTCATGTGTGGAGAGGTTCCCCACATACAGCTCTTCTCAACAGGGTGGAATCAAAGGCTTTTTATCTCATTAACTCTCCTCCTCTTACTGACTCCCTTCAGCCTCTGTCTCTTCGCCACACTGCTGCATCTTTATCTCTTTTCTATCGCTACTTCAGTGGTCACTGCTCCTCTGAACTGTCTGCATGCATTCCTCCATGTCTACGTCGGGCATGTAACACCCGACTAGCAGCAAACTCCCTTTTCTGTGCAACTCTCTAATCATCTAATAATGCAAGAGTTAATCATTATTCCCAGTCCTTCATTTATGCAACAGGTCAACTCTGGAACCGTCTCACTCTGTCTGTATTTCCTGCTAGCTATGATCTCCAGTCTTTCAACCGCAGTGTGTCCAGGCATCTCGAAATGATTGGATCTTGAATTTGGCTCTCTCTTGTATTTTGTTTTTCTCTTGGGAGGAATAGTTATTGCAGGCTTGTGGCCTTTGGTTCCTTCTCTTAGCGTTAAAAAATACATATATATATACATATATATATATAGATAGATATATACACACACAACACATGGTTATTTACCTGGAGCAGATGGCAGTGGTTCCGAGGCAGCGAGAAACACCTATGGTGACACCTCCACATCACCTTCCACTCCCTCGTTCCCGTCACCAGTCCCGCCCTCATCACTTGACTGAACCACTTCCCCACGTGCCTCTACCTCCTTCACCTCTCCTATAATACCTTTAAAGTCCAAAGATGACACCAATGACATCACATCACTGTCTTCACCAGGAAGTGTAGCAGACGATGTAGAGGCACTTGGTTCCTGTTGTTCTTCAGTTCCGAAGTAGCGTGTGAGTGTTTTTCTTATGCTGACTTCCATTTTGTGCCTTTCAGAGTAATAACGAAAAGTGGTTTCTACTCCACTGAGCACTTCCTGTGTCTTAACCCCTACACCGCGGGCTTGTTTACCAATGACTTGCGTGTCCTGCGGGGTTATTTGGGCTCCGACAGACTCTCAAAAAATATTTGCCAAAAATCAGTTATTAGTCCTAGAATAATTACATAAGCTTATGGCACATACCTTCAGCTTTCTCCTGGAATGATTGTTGAGCCTTCGTCGGTTACCGTAGGACTTGTGGAGACCTCTGAAGTAGGGTAACGAAGTCTCCACTTTACACTTCCCGACAACCAGTAATATGATTACCACAGCCAGATACAAACACTATAAACACTATTCTACAATTTTCAAGTAGTTTGGGATCCATACTATAAAAAAAAAAAAAAAAAAAAAAAAAAAACCCACTGTGAAAGCAATGGAAATTACAAGCGCATCTGATCGTCGCACTGGCACTAGTTCGCTCTTGGTACTCTGTCATTTATTATTCATAAAACCCCTCACACTTTATATTTCTATTACTATATAACACTTATATATATCTACAATCTTTATCCATAAGTTTCCTTCAGTAGTATTAGTTTATTGTCACTGTAGGGATTCAATTTCTTTCAGTAAAATACATAGCATTCACTTTCTCGTCCTGTATACTAGCATTGAGAGTGAATGTCACTTTCATCTTCACTCTCATAACTCATAGCATTCAGACATGCTAGAGTGAAACTTTCACTTCATTACTCCTAGGGTATATACTCGTATTCTTATAATACTACTCATTTACATTTCTATTTACGTTCTCTATTTTATTTACGTTATTTACATTTCTATTTTATTTACACTGTGTTATGCACTGTCACTTGAAGTAACTTATAAAACTATTTTCCACTGTTCACGTATATTTACATTCATTACTTTCACTTGCTGTTTACACATTATTTACACATTATTTACAATTCCACTTGCACTGTTTTACTCAATAGAAAGATCGTAGTCACTCTTTTATCGATTGTCAGCCCTTTACCTCTTTCCACACGAGGTTTAGTAGGGGGTAAAGGTCACAGGGCCCTTTGCATGGGGGTGAAAAAGTCCTTGAAGTCAGCAAGAAGAAACATACGTACCCTCACTTCGGAAGATGAGAGTAAACTGATAACGGAGGGCCGGGGTGGAGGCCTAGTTAGGGGATATTCAGAGCTACCAATGTTAGCTCTTGAAACAGCTATGTCTAGCACTGAAATGATTGGCAGGAAATCTAGACAATACATTATAAATTAGGTAGTTCCAGGTGAATGTAAATATCACTTAGGCTTCTCCCTTCCCTCTTTACATGTATATTTATTACGAAAATAGATTAGAGGCTTACTTAGGGGATATTCAGAGCTACCAATGTTAGCTCTTGAAACAGCTACGTCTAGCACTGAAATGATTAGCAGGAAATCTAGACAATACATTATAAATTAGGTAGTTCCAGGTGAATGTAAATATCACTTAGGCTTCTCCCTTCCCTCCTTACATGTATATTTATTACGAAAATAGATTATACGGCATATTTCAAGGGGAAAAAAACAGCGAAAATTAGCGAACGAGTGCATGTGAGGTGCTGTCAGGTGATAATTAGCCAATTCCAGGTGTATGGCACTCTCACTTACCTTATTTCTTTCTTGTATATATTATTTGGTATAAGAATAGGACATAGGGCTTATTTCAATGGATGAAATCAGTGAAAAATTCCAGGGAAGATTTACTTAGCATAGCACGGCCGGGCAGGCGAGAGGATAGGGTAATGGAGGGGGGGTAGGGAGGGGAGTCAAGAAAGGGGAGAAATGGCTAAATTGTCAACAATGGATGGGAGTACAGATGAGATTAGGAGTGCTGACTAGTGTTGGACATTGGCAGTACTGATAGATGATACAAGCCCCCACTTGGAAGCCCGGGTGAATTCAAAATAACACAGAATCACAAAAGCGACGCCCCGCGGTATGATCCCTTGCTCCCAAGCGTCACGAAAGTGACGCCCCGCGGTTAAGGGGTTAAGGTAGCTGGTTTCATTTGTCTTGACCTCTTCTCTCAGGACATCCACTGCCGCTAGAATTTTACTGATCTTCGACTATAGGCAAATCTTTGTCCTCCATTGAATTCTGCTCAAAAGGTTGCTCAGACCCAGCCTATTGTGCAGCATCTACTAGGGGGGTAAATCAATATGGGAGACGGCGGTTATGGCCTACTCTTTTCCCCAATTTCATTCACTCGGGGTTCAGCTCGTTCACTATGGTTTTGTGGACCTGATTACCCCCTGCTAGTTCAATAGGCAGATCATTTACTCTGAATACATTCACTGTGCGAGGGCACTGTATATATATGTATATATATATATATATATATATAGTATATATATATCTATCTATCTATCTATCTATTGCCAGACGCCTCAATCCCGTTCAGGGTGGCCACAAACAAATCGCCTCCACGTCGCCCTGTCCCTCGCCATTTCACTGCCCTGCTCCCAACTCACACCCCCCTCTCTCATATATATATAAATAATATATATATATATTTATACACACACACACACACACACACAAACACATACATATATATATACATATATATATATATATATATATATATATATATATATATATATACACTATCTATCTATCTATAGCCCGACGCCCTAATCCCGCAAAGGGTGGCCGCAGACAAAATGCCTCCAAGTCGCTCTGTCACCTACCATATGACTACCCTCCCCCCAACTCACCACCCCCTCCCTCATATACCTCTCAACTCCCTCCCTCCACCTCATCCTCAGTCTACCCCTCCCTCTCCCTCCCTCCACCTCACCCACATACACCCTCTTAGTCAGTCTTTCATTCTCCATTCTCTCCACATGTCCAAACCACCTCAGTGTATTTCTCCTAATCTTCTCAACCACATCCACATCTACCCCACAACGTTCCTTCACTTCTTCATTCGTCAACCTGTCCCTCCACTTCACTCCACATGCTCCTCTCAAATAACTCATTTCCACTGCTCTCACTCTTGGCTTGTTCCCCTCTTGCAAGGTCCACGCCTCGCTTCCATACTTCAGAGTAGGGATCACAATACTATCATGCAGTGACTTCTTAACTTCCATACTCACCTCCCTGTTTCTCATCACTGCTTTCAGTGTACCAACAACCTTCCTTCCCTGTTGTACCCTTTCACGCACTTCATCCCCCAAAGTTCCATCCTTACTCATCACACTACCCAAGTTCTTGAATGCACTCACATTCTCCATATCCTCACCATCCAACCTCACTGCACACTCTGTACCTTCATTCCTCTCAAACACCATAACTTTACTCTTGTTTACATTAACTTTCAGATTCCTCCTCCTACACACTGTCCCAAATTCATTCACCAAACCTTGCAACTTCCATTCATCTTCACTCAGCAATACTGTATCATCAGCAAACAGCAACACCGGAAGCTTCCAAATCTCACCCTCATACACACACACATATATATATATATATATATATATATATATATTTATATATACACATATATGTGTCCCCCAGATTCCCCTTATTGAAAATCACTCATGACAAATGCTTCAGAGAGCCTTGGAGGACCCAATACCTGTCCAGGGCCCCAACCAATTGGGCAGATTTGCATGGACATGTGAAATGTGAGAGGTGTGAATGAGGAGAGAAAGAGGGTGGAAGTGGTGAATGTGTTCAAGAATATGAGATATGCCTTGATGGCACTGTGTGAAACGAAGTGGAAAGGGTGTGATGTGGAAGAGTGGGAGGGTGTAAAGTGTGTGAAGTCGGGCATGAACAGGCAAGGAAGGAGTTGCTTCGTTGATGAATGAAGTGTGGTAGAGCAGAATGAGAGACTACACATAAGTCAGCATGAGATGTATGTACCGTATGTCAAGTTTAAGTTTGAGAAGGTGAAACTGGCTGTGATTGTAGCATATGCTCTGTGTGTTGACAGGAGTGAGAGAGAGACAGAAAGGTTTTGGGATGAGCTGGATGAAGCAGTAGGAGAAATGCCAATGAGCTATAAAGTGATCGCAATGGGCGAAATGAATGGAAGAGCAGGCATTGGCCCTGGAGATGAAATAATGCGTTGCAATGGAGTTCCAGAAAATGATAATGAGAAGCGACTGAAGGATATGTGTCAGGAAAGGAGGTTGTGCATTTGTAACTCACAGAATCAAAGAGAGTGTACTGAGGTGGTATAATCATGTGGGGAGAATGGATAACAATAAAGTGTGAAAACGGTACACCTGAGCAAATCTGAAGGAGGGAGGAGGCGAGGTAGGCCAAGGAGAAGGTGGAGGGATATGGTGGATGAGTGCATTAGGAAGAGAGGTTTGGAAGTCAGTGAGGCTAGGGAACTGACAAGAGATCGAGCTGGCTGGATGAATATTGAGAGGAGAAGAGCATGATCAGGGATTTGGCATCCCTTTTTAAAATGACAGAGTCTGGACTGACTCTATCGGATACGTTTATGTGAAGCTACAGAACGTGGTGAATGTTTTTGGCGTATCAGATACAGCCAGGATTCCGGGGGCTTGAATGGTGAGCGAATGGAAGCGTGGCCTATTGGACTGGGAAAATCTGGGCTGTCTAGACATTGCTACTCCTCACCCTGCCCTAGGGTGGAAAAGGAAGTCCGGATGATGATGATGATGATGATGAACTTCATATGCCAACACGTAAACTCTTCACACAGCATAAAACCTGAAGTTTCAAACTGAGTCTGTCAGTTCATTAAAAAAAAAAAAAAAAAAAAAAAAAAAAAAATCACAAAGCCCTTTTCACACTCATCGCACTAAATGTGAAAACATGAATTTCACTGCTCCCTCATCACTAACCTCTGATTTTTTATCACTCGTCCAACAAAGAGCCCATCCACATCATTAACACAACCAAATAAATTCATCTGACTATCTAAATGTTACTCTCACTCACATTAAGCTCCCACACCACATGCCATTTTGTCCAATAATTTTACTTTCTTTGGGAATAAATGCTTTTCTTTTGAGGCACTTTCAGGATGTTTGGGATTATAACTAAAGTTAGTTTGAAACCACAAGCTCAGAGTTCTCAGATGAATTGAGGTGCGAGGAAGAAAAAATATGGATATTAAAGAAATGCTTTTTTTTTTGGGGTGGGGCACTCATCATCCACCCACTTAGTGTAGTGGTACTCTGTTTTTAGAGTAGCTCTACACTGAGTGGCAAGCCAAATGATTTCCTGTAAACCAGGAAAGCATTTACAACACTGGGTGGTGACCTTATTACCAACCAGCACATGTTCCCTACGTGACAAGTGAGTATGGATAGGGTATATGTGCAGGAGTAGGCAAGAATGAGAGGGCAAAAGAAGGAGTGTGTATTGTTGTGAGTAACAGATGGAAGGAGAATATAAGAGAGTATGGATCAGTTGGCTCAAGGATAGTGTGGGTAAGATTGAAAGTTGGACTACAAATGTGGGTGACTGTGTGCGTGTATGCGCCAATGCAAGACTGTGCAAGCAGAGTAAGAGGAGAGTTCTGGACAAATGTGGAAGCGTGCATGGAAAAGTTTGAAGGAATGAGTGAGTGTTTTTGACTGGAGATATGAATGGAAAAGTAGGGAATGTGAAGGTGGATGGAGTAGTTGGTGAGTGGGCTGTACCTGCAGAGATGATAAGAATGAGTGCTTTAGTGGACATTTGTGCTGGGAGGGGGTTGGTGATAGCCACTATCTTCTTCAGGCACAAAATGATCCGCAGGTATACGTGGCGAGTGACGAGAAGGGTGGGTGGTGAACTGAATGAACGGAAGGCAGTGATTGATTAAGTGTGTGTGGATGAAGGGATGAGCAAGTGTGTAATGGATGTAAGGGTATATAAGGATTTGGGGAGTGAACTTTCTAACCACCACTTGGTGGTTGTCAGAATCAAGGTACAAATGAAATAGAGAAATAGAAGAAGGGAAGGACAGGAGGAAGCAGTTCATACAAAGAGACTGGAATGGTTACAAGAGGATGGGAAAAAGTAAGAATATAAGAGGGAAGTGGAGGAGCGACTGAGTAAATATGGATTGGAGCTGATGAGGGACATGGAAGATGTGTGCAAGATATTCACAGGGGAAATATGTGCAGCATGTGAGGTGGTGTGGGATGAAGAGAAGACAAAAGGGGGTGCAGGGAACAGCATGGTGGAATGAAGAGGTAAGAGAGGCTGTGGCACAAAAGAAGAAAGCATATAGTGAGTGGACGAGAAACAGAGGCGTGGAAGAAGTTGAGAGACAGAAGAGAGAGTTATACTGTATGTAGAGAGGAGGACAGAGGTGAAAAAATTAGTAAGAGAAAGTAAGAAGAGAGAAGATGAGGAATTTGGAAGGAATTTGAGTGCAAAGTCGAGGGAATGTAAGAAAATGTTCTGGAAAGAGGTAGAGAGTCAGACAGGGTGCCAATGAAGGTGGCTGGGGAGTGAAAGATAAAAATGACAGATTATTAGTGGGGAAGGGAGAAAAAGTGAGCAGATGGAGAGAACACTAAGGAACTGTTGAACAGGGACAATGAAAGTAATGCGAGTATAAGTGGCTGGGGAATGGCAGGGAGACGGAGGGATGTGAGAAGAGAGGAAGAAATCAGTAGAATGGAAGCTATGGAAGCAATGAAGAAAGTTAAAATGGGGAAGGCCCTAGGAATTGATGGAGTGTGTGGTGAAATGCTGAAGCATTGGGGAGAGTTAGTAGCAGAATGAATGTGGATGATGTGCAGATTGGCCTGGGAGGAAGGTAAAGTCCCGGAGGATTAGAAGTCAGTTATAATTATTCCCCTGTACAAAGGAAAAGGGGAAAAAGAAGTATTGTATGTGGTAATCATAGGGGCATTTGTCTTCTTAGTGTAACAGGAAAAGTATATGGTAGGATATTTATTGACAGAGTTAAGGGAATAACAGAGGAATTAGTTGGAGAAGAACAGGGAGGTTTTAAGATGGGAATAGGTTGTGTAGATCAGATATTCATTCTTAGATCCTTAATGGGAAAGTTTTTAGAGAAGGGAAAGAAGTTGTATGCAGCCTTCATGGATTTGCAGAAACCATATGACAGGGTGGATAGATAAGGATTGTGGAAAGTATTAAGAATACATGGAGTAGATGGGAAGTTGACGAATGCCATGAAGAGTATGTATGAGGGTGCTATGGCTGCAGTGCTTGTGGATAGTGAACGGAGTGAATTTTTCTATTTGAAGGTTGGATTGAAACGGATGTGTCATGTCTCCATGGTTGTTCAATCTGTATATGAATGGAGTTATAAAAGAGATACAAGGTATGGCAGTGGATGTTGGAGCGGCCTTTATGAAAGAGGGCAGTGTTTGGAAACTACCTGTACTGTTGTTTGCAATGACACTATGTTCTTAAGTGAAGACAAAGGGGAGCTGCAAGGTTTGGTGGATGAGTTTGGGAGTATGTGTAAGAAACGGAATCTAAAGGTGAATGTAGGGAGGAGTAAAGTTATGTGATGTCAGTGAATGTACAGTGAGGCTGGATGAGGAGGAAATGGGTAGTGTGATGAGTAAGGATGGAAGTTTAGAGGGTGAAGTCCTTGAAAGGGTACAACAAGGAAGAAAGGTTGCTGGTTCCTTGAAAGTAGTGATAAGAAACAGGGAAGTGAGCATGGAAATGAAAAACTTACAACATGACAGTATTGTGATGCCAACTCTAACGTATGGAAGTGAAGCTTAGACGTTATTGGAAGGACACAAGTCAAAAGAGAGAGCAGTGGAAATGAGTTATTTGAGAGGAGCCTTTGGAGTCACATGGAGAGACAGACTGACAAATGAGGATGTGAAGGAGCATTGTGTGGATGTGGATATGATAGGAAGCATTAGGAGAAACACATTAAGGTGGTTTGGCCATGTGGAGAGGATGGAGAATGAAAGACTGACAAGGAGTGTATGTGAGTGAGGTGGAGGGTTGGAGAGGGAGGGAGAGGCCAAGGATGAGATGAAGGCTTGGAGTGGAGAAGTATATGAGGGAAGGGGGTGTGAGCTGGGAGCAGGGCAGTGAAATGGCAGAGTACAGGGCAACATGGAGGTGATTTGTCTGTGGCCACCCCTCATGGGATTAAGGAGTCTGGTAATAGATAGATTGATAAATAGACAGTCAACACCACAATGAGGGTGAGGCAGGCAGCACCAGGTATCAGATATGGTTCATGTGGGTCGGCTTGGATCAAGGAACCCTAGCAGCAATCAACAAAAGAACAACGCACGAGTTGTAAACAAACCCTGCCATCTGGAAACCCAGTACCTAAATGCACCCACTTCCCAATTAGTTTCTTCCGTGCAACTGAGTGATGCTATCATGTAACTGAATAATACAGTTATTGCAAGATCATTGCTTCTTTTGTCTTAAATTGCAACTACTGTACTGTATTGGGAAATTTGTTACAACTTATGTTGAACTGTCTTCTTAATTTACAAACCCAGGTTTGCTCCAACTTCTCTTTCACATTCTGCATTTTCACCGTTAATAGTCCACTTTGACAGATGAGGCTACACAAATAAACACTGCTTCATTCTGAGTCAATCAATCAATCAATCATTGCCAGATGCCATGTATCCCAAATGGGGTGGCCAAGGGCTTAGAGTTAATTGTTTTACAGGGAGGGGCACTAATCCTCCATCAACCCCACTTGACACGTAGGGAGAACGTTATGCCAACAGCATCTTGTGTTCCCAGGCGGTCACCCATCCAAGTACTAACCAGACCCAACGTTGCTTAACTTCGCTGATCGGACGGGAAGCGGTGTTCGGACGGGAAGTCAAAGTGTGCTATAATGATCCTTAATATGGTGCACGAGAACTCTGAATGACAATATTTTGGGGGCCCTTAAGTGGCAAATATTGTGTGAAATGTGTGAAGAGTACTGGTAAAATCACTGAATATTTAGCAGCTAATTGCCTGCCACCCACTGCATCAATATAAATCAGACTGTTTCACCTAAAGTCAAAATGTAACATTCTGATTTTTTTTTTTTACCTATACAGTAAAAACAACTGAATGAAATGTACAAAGAGTTAATATAAAATCAACAAGGTACAAAGAGTTCACTATCCACTAGCAAGGTCCTGTGGTTGTGCAGCCACATTTTCTTTATATACCAAACTGTATTTATGTGAGATGACTGTTGTGCAGTCTCAAAGAGTCCATTATACCTGAAATTCAGTATACACAGGTTTCGCTACAGAGGAGGTTTACTTTTAATGAATGAATGAATGAATGTGTGTGTGTGTGTGTGTGTGTGTGTGTGTGTGTGCTCTTACCTCACCTAATTGTATCTTAACAGGAATGAGTCAAGCTCGTACTGTCCCGTGTCTTAAACCATATTTATCGTACACATCCTTAAATTTGTGAATTGTTTTGGCACACACTATTTCATTCGGTAGTGTATTCCATTGATCAATTGCTCTGTTTGGGAAACTGAATTTCCTTACGTCTTTATCACCTCTCTTCTTATGCAGTTTTTTGCAGTGTCCTCTTGCTGATGCTTCTCCATATGTTAAGTAATCATTTATGTCTATTTTCTCCTTTCCTGATATGCACTTATATAGCATTATCATGTCACCTCTTTTCCTTCTCTCCTCTAGTGTTGGTAGATTCAGTTTATTTAGTCTTTCTTCGTAGCTTAGGTCCCTTAAGCTTGGTATCCATCTTGTAGTGGCCCTTTGAACTTTTTCAATCTTGTCTAAATGCTTTCTGAGATGAGGACTCCAGACTACTGATGTATATTCCAGGGTTGGTCTAATGAATCATGTTATTATCCTTCTTAGCATGTCTTCATTTATGTATGTGAATGCTATTCTCATATTTGCAAGCAGTGTATACATGTTCCGTACCTTCTCGCTGATGTGGTCAGCTGGAGATAGTCTGTTACTGATAATCACACCTAGGTCTTTCTCTCTTTCTGATGTGTATAGGGTTTTATTTCCTAACTTATAATCCCAATCAGGTCTTTTTTCACTTTTACCAAACTTGATTACATGACACTTGTCCACATTGAATTCCATTTGCCATGTACTACTCCATTCATGAAGTTTATTTAATTCTTCTTGTAGCTCCCTACAAGAGTCTGTGCTAGTAATTCTCCTTTGTATTTTTGCATCATCTGCAAACATATTCAGATAGCTCTCATTTCCAGTGTTACTGTTTATATTTGTGTGTGTGTGTGTGTGTGTGTGTGTGTGTGTGTGTGTGTGCGCGCGCGCGCGCGTGCGTGCGTGCGTGTGTGAGACAGACAGAGAGAGAGAGACAGACAGACAGACAGAGACTCATATGCTTGAGTGCTTCAAAAAGTATGTTTGTTTGGGCATGAAGTCAGCAGTGAATTGCTGTCAAAGCCATTAACAACTGTCTTATTGCACTGTCCCCTATAACAGGATGTGCAGCAGGCTCAGTGTTCTGTGTTGTGTTGATGATAGCATAAATGTGGTGCGGTCAGTGATAATCTATCTATCTATCTATTGCCAGACGCCTCAATCCCGTTTGGGGTGGCCACAAACAAATCGCCTCCAAGTCGCCCTGTCCCCCGCCATTTCACTCCCCTGCTCCCAACTCACACCCCCTTCTCTCATATACCTCTCCACCCCATCTCTCCATCTCATCCTCAGCCTCCCCCTCCCTCTTTCCCCCTCCACCTCACTCACATACACTCTCTTCGTCAGTCTTTGACCCTCCATCCTCTCCACATGGCCAAACCACCTCAGTGTGTTCCTCATAATGCTTCCTATCACATCCACATCAACACCACAACGCTCCTTTATATCCTCATTCGTCAGCCTGTCTCTCCATGTGACTCCACAGGCTCCTCTTAAATAACTCATTTCCACGGCTCTCACTCTTGACTTGTGTCCTTCCAACAACGTCCAAGCTTCACTTCCGTACGTTAGAGTTGGTATCACAATACTGTCATGTAGAGATAAAGTCATGATAAGATAAAGTAAATACACAGTGTGAAATGTAAAGATGAATAAGTACTACATTCATTCATACACTTATTCCAGCACTGTAATTCTGTCATATGTAGGCTAGCCTCTGCACTGCACAAGACTGCAGGAGGCATTTGTACTGTCTCAAGAGTCAAGGACTGTCCCACTGACTTGCCCCTTGTAAAGGATGCACACTCGGCAAGAGTTCCGACTGGACCACCTGGTTGCGGAATTTGGCTAACGTGGCAACAGCGCGCGTCTGTGTGTGTGTGTGTGTGTGTGTGTGTGTGTGTGTGTGTGTGTACATGCTGACAATTTTTCGAATTGCTAAACTTCATCCTCTGAACTATATTATGTGGCCATTGTATTATGCTGTGATATAGGCTTATAAATATTATGTGATTGTTTGGGATAATGGGCTGTACATTATACTATTTATAACATCTGAATTATATAAAATAATTCTCTTGTAGCGTGAACCACGATACAGGTTGAGTTGAGGTTCAGAAACAGAAGGCAAGTTCACCCACAAATGGTGCAATGTAGGGGGAAGGGTGGAGTATGGGAGTGAGCAGCCAACAGTTATACATTCTTAGTCATTACAGTATAGTTATTAAGGTGTCAGTAATATCCTGTATCCCATATAATAATCTATCTATCTATCTATCTATTTATTGCCAGATGCCATAATCCTGTAAAGGGTGGCCATTTGACTTTGAGTTATTTGTTTTAGGGGGAGGGGCACTAACCCTCCACCAACCCACTTGCTGACACGTAGGGAGCACGTATCATTTGGTTATATGGTTACCACCCAGCATTGTAAATGGTTTCTTGGTTTACAGGAAACCATTTGGCTTGTCACTCAATGTAAAGCCACCTGCAAAGGAAAGAAAAGCAATAAGAAGTGAAAGGAAAGATGGGAGAAATAGGAAGAGATGAGGGCAGGCACAGAAAAAGAATGATAAAGGATAAGGAAGAAGTAGGCAGCACCACATCAAGTGAGTGGATGATAGTTGCCACCACCTACCACTATAAACCTCTTTATTTTTATTATCTTTATATAGACCCAATTACACACTTGAAATTACACCAAACATAGGATACCCCCTCCCTAGTTAACAAAACATGCAGCCTGCTCCACCACCTCAACTCTCTCTCTCCGTCAGCTGACTATCAGTAGACAAACACACACACATTATCAGTTTGTGCTAATGAGTAATGACATTACATTTCACACGTTTAACTAAAATTTAGTACAGTGATGTCAAAATACAAGTGCAATACATTACCACCTCACATTATGGATTATGTTTACTAATAATCAGTACTTGTATGCACAGCCTGTGTTTCAGTAATAGTCATGAAGTAGCCATACCCACAGTGATATTTTCGTTAATGTTCAAGGTAATCATGTGTTCAGTGGCGGATACCAGTTAGAGGGGGAGGTGGCTGCTGACACCTCCAATCCTCATAGCTACACTTGTGAGTTGTAGTGTCACTGCAGATTCCTGTTCCTACAGTTATGTCACTAATTAAAGTCAATGTACTGATGAACAGCCATTTCTTATGAAAAATAGAAACAGCCTATATGGAACTCTCAAAATACAGTACGGAGCATATTGTGGGAGCTTTGCAGCTCTCACGCACTAGTCACAGTCTTGGTCCTTTGTTTCAGTATTGCCAGCCAGACAGTGTGCAGTGTTAATGAACATACTATTAATATTAGTTCTATATGCTTATTTACATTTGGAACAACAGAATATGAAGCAGGACTTCATTCAGTACACAGAATGCCAAATACAATACAGCATGTGTGTGTGCATGTGGGACAATACAGTACGTGTGGTGGGGGTGGGGGGGGAGTATAGTGAGTATGAAATGTGTGTCATAATGGTAATAGGGGTGTGTGTATATGTGGCTACAGACGTCCAAGACTGATATGTAATCTTCGCCTTTAACACTTAATGTCACACACCTCACTGATATGTAATCTTCGCCTTTAACACTTAATGTCACACACCTCAGTATTTAATTAGGCTCTATTCATAAGTTTGTAGCATGTTACATAATTCTATTATTATAATTATGTTCTGGGGGTGGAACCTGAAACACCATATAAAAACAAACATTGAAGTATTATAATACTGTAATATGGAATCCATATAACAATAATGATTATTTCCTCCAGGAGAAAATGTATAATGTTATTTTAATGTTCATTACAAAACTACACTGTAGGAGCATCTGTTTTTCATATTACCTATACTATAGCATAGATTTATGCAATATATCTGTTATATAGTGTATTAACTATGTAATGAAGGCTCACACAGTGGATGTTCACGGAAACTACTTCGAAAAGGCAGCAAGTTCAGTTTTTAGTAGTCTGCGAAGTTCACGTTTTCTTGGGTGAGGTTATAAATCCAGCCGTCCTTTGCCGGCCAATGTAATTCCTTATAAAATGAGAGTGGTCAAGTGTAAAACCAGTACCCTATGTGGCATAGTAGTTTGAAAACGATCACTGATAATACTATACATTTACAGCATGACCCTCCTGAATGACCACACCCAGAATCTTTGCTTTATTTATTTTAATGCTGGGTTACTTGGAACAGATATCAGTAAATGACCTGATAGCCCATGTGGATTTGTTGAATATAACTTACCCATTATGAAGTTTCTTGATTAATATGATGTGTGGGTATATGGTTATCAGGTAAAACTAAGAACCTACACACACACACACACACACACACAAAGCAGAGAGAGAGAGAGAGAGAGAGAATATATATATATATATATATATATATATATATATATATATATATATAAATATGGTGGGGAATTGTAAGAATTATGGTAAACTGACAGGATGAGGAAAAACTGACTGGAGAGTGTGGAAGAGCAGTAGGTAGATAAAGGCCAGAGTATAGAGATGTGTTGATCGTATGCCTGACTTTTCTCTATGTGACTGTTACCAGGTATTTTGTATTCATAAAATTTAATGATACAGAAAAGATTTCTGGAGGTGACAGTACTCTAATGCATATGTATAAATTTACTGACAATATGTATAAAAAACATATTTTTATACTAACATCACTAAACAAGTTTAATATTATTAAAAAAAACATGTTGAGATCAACTGATATTCATAGTAATAATATGTCTAGATGAACGCATATTACCAACACTTGCACCACTGTATATTAAGCTTTACAATCCCCATAGAATATACCATTCAAATAGTGGATAATGAACCACATCACGAAAAATGGTGGCTTTGCCCGAAGCGTCAAAGATATTAGAAATGAAATTATATGGACGATGTGTTAATATTCTGTTCACGTGCAGATACGACCATAGGAACATCTACGAGGAGGCTAGAAGTGGACACGTCACCATCAATGTCTGGGGGTGCGTGTGCATCCACAACATGGGCGACGTCATCAGGAGAGAAAGGAGTTTCACTGCTGAAAAATGCATTGAAATTTTGTAGGATTTTTCACTCCCCTCAGTCCAGGAGTGGAACTAACCGTTTCCTCCCGACCCTATAATTTTTGTTCAGGACCGCTGCCCCATCCACACGGCGAGAAGAGTCTCGGAATGATTTGGAGGTTGAGAGAACCTGCAGCTGCACGACTGGCCCAGTAAGGGAGCACATGTGAACTCCATCAAAATGTATGGGGGAGTATGATTAACTGTTGGGAGCCTGAGAGGGAACGGACACCAGATGAACTACTGGCCCACATCCATGCCTAGTGGGAGCAGTTCAGAAGCCAGCAACAGCTCATATGGAACCCTGTCGCCTGTATGCCACACTGCGGGAGGTGATTGAGAAGGAGGGTGGGTTGACTTCCTACTAGTGAATGAGTTCCATACAAATCTTATGTTTTTTTATTATCCTCTGACTTAATGAATATTATTCCATTATGTATAACAATCAAACAGTAACTTTAATAACGTACTATAACTTACCTGACAATATAACTGATACGACGCTATCTTATATATTTTGCTCACTGACATGATTTTATTATGGGGCACATATACAGGAATCAGTGACGTTTATGTGCATTTCTTAACGCAACATTCCAGTTACAGTAGCAGGTTTTTCCATCAAAATATGATGCTTTCTTGATTGGCACAATGACAACTCTCTCGACATTTTGCCACCTCACTAGACATCTTGCCACCTGTTGACATGCCTGAGGTGCTGTTTTCCAATGGTGATAAAGATTTTTAAAAATTACTCAGGAACAAGTTGGTCAGTGTGTGATGAATAACAAATACTGGTAAAATACTAACAACTGCACTTGCTGTCTGTTTGATGTAGTTTTAAGTGAATGTCCACCATGACATCAATTACAATACAATATATAACTTAAAGCTACAGTATAAAGTAACATACTGATCAAAGGAAATCCAATGATCTAAGCTTAAGAAACGCTGTGCCTACAACATATTTAAATGGTTGTTATAATACGGTAATATTTCTCCATGAAATATTGTTATTCATGTATACTGCTACACATAATGCATTTTTCTAATATTTAAGTGTTTGTCTTTATATGGTGTTTCAGGTTTCACCCCCAAAACAATCGTATATGATATAATATGTAACATGCTACAAACTTACGAATGGAATCTAATTAATGCTGAGATGTGCGAGGCAAGGATAACATATCAGTCTTAGACGTCCTCAGCCATGTATGCACACACCCATATTACCATTATGACACACATTTCATACTCACTATACTCCCCCCCCACCCCCACCACACGTACTGTATTGTCCCACATGCACACACACATGCTGTATTGTATTTGGCATTCTGTGTACTGAATGAAACCCTGCTTTGAATTCTATTGTTCCAAATGTAAATAATCATATAAACTAATATTAATAGCATGTTCATTAACATTGCACACTGTCAGGCTGGCAATATTGAAACAAAGGACCAAGACTGTGACTAGTGCGTGAGAGCTGCAAAGCTTCCACAATATGCTCCATACTGTATTTTGAGAGTTCCATATAGGCTGTTTCTATTTTTCATAAGAAATGGCTGTTCATCAGTACATTAACTTTCATTACTGGAGGAACAGGAACCTGCAGTGACACTACAACTCACAAGCGTAGGTATGAGGATTGGAGGTGTCAGCAGCCACCTCCCCATCTAACTGGTATCCGGTGCTGAACTCATGATTACCTTTAACATTAACAAAAATATCATTGTGGGTATGGCTACCCCATGACTATTACTGAAACACAGACAATGCAAATAAGTATTGATTATTGGTTTATGTAATCTGTAATGTGAGGTGGTTGTGCATTGCACTTGTATTTTGACAGTATTAAATTTTAGGTAAACATATGAAATGTAACGTCATTACTCATTAGCACAAACTGATATGTGTGTGTGTCTACTGATAGCTAGCTGTGAGAGAGAGAGAGAGAGAGAGAGGCGAGGTGGTGGTGCAGGCTGCATGGTTTCTGTTAATGAGGGAGGGGGTATCCTGCGTTTGGTGTAATTTCAAGTGTGTAATCGGGTCTATAAAGATAATAAAAATAAATAAGTTTATCACTATTTAGGATACAGGATATCACTGACACCTTAATAACTATAATGTAATGACTAAGAATGTATAACTGTTGGCTGCTCAATCCCATACTCCACCCTTCCCCCTACATCGCACAATTTATGGGTGAGCTTGCCCTCTGTTTCTGAACTTCAACTTAACCTGTATCATGGTTCATGCTACAAGTGAATTATTTTATATAACTCAGACGTTATAAATAGTAGAGTGCACAACCCATTATCCCAAACAATTACATAATATTTATTAGCCTTTGTCACAGCATAATACAATGGCCACATAATATAATTAGGAGGATGAAGCTTAGCAATTTGAAAAACTGTCGGGCATATACACACGAAAGAACACACACACACACGGGCGTGCGCTTTTGCCACGTTAGCCAAATCCCGCAACCAGGTGGTAAAGTCGGAACTCTTGCCGAGTGTACATGCCTATACCCTACATACAAAACTATGTAATTATATTATCCTAACATTCTTATGAAACTGGTGCTTGATGGGAGTTCCCAGTTATCAATAAAAATAAACACCTTTCATCATTCATCCTGTACTGGAAATCCTGAGTGGAACAAAATCAGTGAAAGGGTTAAATGACCCTGTACCTTATTTAAGGCTTAAATACGTAACACTAGTCAGGTGACAGCTTTAAGAGATGGGGATAATCATTGTTGTTAAGTAGTAATACAACTATACACAAAATACAAAAACCTCCAATGAGCACATATAATATTTGGTGCTTCAGAAATCTGACTACAGTAAACACTGACACCTTCATTACAATGGCCACTTATTGTTTATTTTTGCTACAAACAGATATTATTCACTTCATGAAGGACCATTAGTCCTGTAGGGGCTGAACACAATTTCAACAAAATTTTCAGTATGATGTCAATTAATCTCTTCTCATTACATCAAGATGCTTTAATTCAGTTTATGAAACCCATCCTCATACTGATGGGGTAAGGCACTAACACAACCAGAATACAGGACAATATATTCTTACTCAAAGATGTTTGGTGTTGCTTTTGAAAAAATCTTTCTCCATCATTAAGGGCTTTTCATGCCATCCATAAAGAACTATTTACACATTAACTTCTCCCTATTATGACAGTTAAATACCTAACACATGAATCGTATATGATTTGGAATAAGCAAAGACAGACTACCAGAACACCTAACTAATGCATCTGTGCATGCACAAAGTGTATACTTAAAGCAGGTACAGAAAAGATAAGTATCAAACATGCAGCAGCACCAAGACTCTTTGGAGAGAAATATACAGCAAGGAATAAGCTGTACTTCTGTGTCAAATTCAAGTAACTGGAGAATGCCTATAGCAGGGTGCACTAGGAAGGACTATGGGAGATTCTGAGCAGCTGATGTTGGAGGGAGGTTGCTGGTGTTGTTACTTTAACCATCTTTTTGGCCAGGCTGACCCATCAACCACATGCAAACAACTGCATCTGTACCGGTGTCCAACAGATACAGTACAGCAGATACACTGTGTATGGAATCAGCATTTCACTGTGATAGTGCCTCACCAGGGTCAGACAACAGTCCTTCCCATGGTGAGGTGTAAAGAAATATGAAGAGGTCTGACTCAAGTGGACACTGCAGCTGCTCCACCCATGGTGCACAGAGCCAACACTTATAGGCTCCCTGTCAGCATCTTGTGGAGGGAGGTTATGAAATAATACAAAGGTTCTCTTTAGGGTACTGGGTAGTAGATGTTTGTGTGCCAAGATGAGGGGGAAGATTATCGCTACCTTTACATGACTAGATCCTGATCTCAGATCTGTCTGATTATTAAGTATAAGCATATTTCGGTAAAAATGATCACCTAGCACATATTGGTTTGGATCCATGCCTTCTCTAGTATTAACAGAGACTAGACAGATGTCTATGTTACTCCTGTTTAACTCATTCACAAAGGTAAGATATTTGTTTTCCTTCTGGTTACTACCAGACAATTTTATTCAGCTTATAAGAAACCCCTACAAATAATCAATCAATCAGTCAAATGATTCCATGCTTCCTCCTCAGTAATCTCTACAATGAGGTTAGTCACAATACACTTGATGTTTTCCATGGACTGGAAGCTACAATGTACAAAACAGGTTTAAAAATGGTCTCTATCATCCCCTTCACTATGATTATGACTTTTATTTTTAAACTCTGGATATCACCATAACATTTATTATATTTATTAAATAACTGAGAATTATGCCAAGTTAATACAGCAAACAGCAAGCACGACGAAAGAACCATCATCAAGAAAGAAGGGTAAATGGAGAATACAGCAATACAGTGTTCCCTCTACACTGTGACTGTTTAACTGTAGAACTGATACATCTGGTTAGGGGAAGAAAGAACAATAGTGCTTTAGTCCCTGCATACCAAGTACACTAAAAGGGATACGGTAGTGTGAGACCAGGAATCCCAATGTTCTCTAAAGCATCCTCAAAATAATCCACAAAGCCCTGGATCTAGGTCTGGGTCTGTCCAGGGTCCTGGCCTAACCACGTGACTATAAGAAACAGGAATGAAGAAAGTAAAAAGCAGATACAATGAAGGCTTAGAGAGAAGGATGATATACAGTAATGTCAAGGCACTGTGCAAGACAAAGATGAGATGAAGTGAATTTAAAGAATGGGGTGGGCTGAGCAAAGGAGCTCAACTGCCAATGAATATAATTATATACATACCTTTGTGGTGGTGACATAGGCCTGCGCCGGGGACTGGCAGTTCTCCTTCCCCTTGGACTTGGTGATCTCCGACCTCGAGAATTAATGGACTGTCTTCCCCTGGGACTGGGCGTTCTGCGACCTCTTGGGCTAGGTGATCTGCGACCTCTGAGGCTGGGGGATCGGCGCCCTCGTGGACTCGGTGATATGCCTCTCCTGCCATGGGGCGGTGACATCCTCCCACGGGGACTAGGCGATCTGCGCATTGGCTTTGGACTTGGGGATCTTCGGCCACGTGGACTGGGGGACCGCCTATGCATTCTTGGGCTTGGAGAATGACGACGGAGACTGGGTGACCTGTCAGGATAACTAACTGGTCAAGGGTACTTGACCAACAGCTGTTATGCAAGTTAACTAGATAATGATCCATGGATAAAACTGATTTTTTTTTCTTTTTTGTCTACCACTGTTGAAACATCAGCAAGGTAGGGCAATGTTATGCACATTTCTTCCTTATGCATTAAAGGTGTATAATATTTTGGTTGGTATTTTAAAAATGGAAATTCCTATACCAGTCTTTTTCTATACTGCTGACATTGCCAATGATGTAAGACACCCTTCTTATAAAAAAATAAATAAAAAATAATCAATCCATCCATCCATCCATCCATCATCCAATCCGACATTGCCCCATGAGGAGCGTAGGAGCCCAGGGCTAGGCAGTTGGTCCTGACATTTAAGATGACAGTGACCAACCTCATTTATCCCTGAGTAGCATTACATAAGCAATCAACCCCAACCACCCCTTGGATATATACCTTCACCGGCTCAATCTGACTGGAGCACCTTAATTATCCGCTAAACCACCAGGCGCCAAAATTTGGTTATATGGTTACCACCCAGCATAGTAAATGGCTTCCTGGTGTACACAAAACCATTTGGCTTGTCACTCAGTGTAGAGTCACCCACAGGCAGAAGGAAGAGGAGAGAATGAAGGAAAGAAAGACAGAAGAGGGAGTGTAAAGTTACCCGTAGGCAGAAGGACAAGAAAAGAATAAAGGATAGGAAGACAGAAGAGGATGGAAGGAAAGAATGATGGAGGAGAGGAAAGGGCAGACACCCGACAGCGGCACTACATCAAGTAAGTGGATGGTGAGCACCCCCACCTAAATACAAAATTAAATAAATGTTCTTACAGCACTTGCCTTACACCTGACTGAGTAGCAGCTCAAGAAATTAGTGTCTAATCCAGAAAAAAATGACTCACAAAAAAGAGAAAACTAAAGCTTACCATCCGTTGTGGCGACCCTTAAGGGGAGAACCGAAAGAAGACTGACTTTCTCAATAAGTGGTTCCAAAAATGGGAATTAATAACGACTATCCACCATGACAAATTTAATAATCTCATGTTGTCAGTAAAGGTTTGAAAATAAAGGTTGTAAGACTCCAACCTCAAACTCAAAAACAGATCATTCACGCTACATTACAGAAAAGGTTTAAAGTGCTGAAGACAGCTGTACATCCAGATTTGAACCCTCCCTCAAGTGACAGGAACAAATTAGAAAGTATGAACCCTAAAAGAGAATCTAAAGCTACCCCACCAATCAGCTTTTATTGGTCATCAATTCATCAAGAATGGCTATTGCGAATTCCTTAAAATGACAGGCCAGAATAATTTTATCAATTATGTTATTGACCAACCCCGATCTGTTTGGCTGAGTAGACCCATCAGCCACATGCAAGCAACTGCCCCTGCAGGGCTGTCCCATGCAGTGAATTGATGTTCCCTTGTGGCTGACAGCACCACGCCATGGTGTGGCATGGCGATAAGTATGGAGGTTTGATTCCTGGACAGATGTCGTATTTGTCTCTCTCCATGCAACAGAGGCATCATAGCAGGCTCCTCATCACCCTGCTATGTGGTTATATGGTTATCACCCGGCACTGTGAATGGTTTCCTGGGTTACAGGAAACTGTTTGGCTTGTCACACAGTGTTGAGGGATCTGAATAAAATGAAACAGAATGGAAGGGTGAACTATGAGGGAGAGGGACAAACAGAAAATAAGACTGATAAAGGTGGGGAAGAAGTAGGCACCACTACACCAGAGAGGGGTTGATGGTTGCCACTACCTACCACCTTACAATCATGTGTAACAATCAGGCTGGGAAACAGTACTTTTTAATTGTATCACCTGAATCACATGTCAGGACATGTCCCAGATTTGATCTTATTCCCTTGGTTGCAGTCACATACTAGATGTGGAGGTTGACTCAAATGATCCCATTGTCTCTGACCATGATTTGATTACTTTCAGGTTTATAAATCCCAAAACCCCTTTCTTATAAAAAGATTATCAGGTTTAGAAATTACAGGAACACTGACCATCACCTAGTCAGCATTTAAACAATGTTGATTCTTCTGACCTTTACAGGATCGTTTGCATTATGTGTTGGTGTCTTGCCGAGAAGGGGTTTCATCCATACCATACAAACCCAAATGGCGAAGTGTTATCAAGTTTACTTATATGGACAGAGAGAGAGAGACAGAGAGAGAGAGAGAGGAGGGGGGAGATCCAGCTATGAAAAAACTGACTGGTAAGAGGAATGTACATAATACACTAACTTCCATATCTTGTGTCCAGTAACTTCTGCTATTGTTTCATTCATTACAAATAAGCATCTTTGGTGGCTGAATTGGTAGAGAGGTGACCTGAAGTCGTAATGGACCTCAGTTCAAATCCTCGCTGAGGTAGGTAACAGTTTAAGGTTTTGATTTTAATAAAGCAGACTTCATTGATCTACCATAAGACCTTGTGAAATGTAAAAATATCTCTGCTAGTAGAAATATATCAGTCCTGTATGAGACAGTCTTAGTATGTACTCAATATGGACAGTATATGTTAGCAGTGAAGCAGTGACATGTGGAGGTGTATGGTGTGTAGGACTACTGGGCTTGGGAACAAACTGTGAATTCCATGCTCGGAGTATATGCATGTATATAAAGGTGGTCCCCTACTTTTGAAAGAGTCATGTTCCGAGAAACTGATAGTAAGTGGATTTTTTCGTAAGCTGAAAATGCATCTAATACACCTTACCAACAGAACATAATTACCTTGCCAAGCCTACCTTAAATGTGCTTATCACTTATATTAGTCTACAGTTGGGAAAAATCATTAACTCAATGCCTATTATATAAGAAAGTGTTCAATATCTCATGTTATTTATTGAATACTGTATTGAGACCTTCGATTAACCCCTAAAACGCGGATCGTCGCGTTTGCGACGCTCGGCCACAAGGACAGGACGGCAGGTCGTCGCGTTTGCGATTTTAGTAAATTTTGAATAACCGCGGGCAAGCAGGCTCCAGCTGGTATTGTCTATCAGTACCACCACCCTCTAGCTACAACTAGCATACTTTACCTTTGTACTACTGACCTCAGTTGTTGCAAAATATCGCGTTTTCCCCCCATACCCCCCCCACCACGGCCCGGCCAGCCTGGCTGTGATACATGGCAGCGCTCTGAGCGCTCAGAACTGTAAATCTGCGATCTCCTCTCACAAGCAGTTTATGCTACTAGGAAACGCTTGTTTCCCCAGTTGTAACACTAGCTTTTTTTCTCAAGGTTTGCCTCTGTTTAGCATCAGTTTACTGCAGGCTTTCAAAGTGACATTATGGCGAGTTCTAGCTCTTCCCAGTCAGTGCAAGCAGCCGACAGGAACGAGAATAAAGTGGCGGACGTAAGGCAGAATAAAAAGCGCGCCGTGGTGATCTTTTGGGAAGTAACATGACTGAAAATAATGTAGTATATATGTTTTTAGCTGTGAAAATGGAAATGTTTGTTGAGTGACGGGAAGACCGCCGCCACAGTGCATGTCGGCCGTACGCTCCGTTGATTTTAGCCTTATTTTCAGTGCTTATTGTACAAATACGGATTCCTAACTACCTTTACGTTGTAGTATAAAGTTTACTGTGACAGAATGAGGCTGTGGTAGAGGGGAAACCGGGTTGCTGGAGGTGTGAAAGTGAAGATTTGGTTACCCAACTTTGCAAGTCTCCACAAGTCCTTGGGTAGTCCACGAAGGCTCAACACCTGTCTCTGGAGAAAGCTGAATGTAAGTACTATCTGCCATACCAAGTATAATGTTCTAGGGTTAATCTCTGATTTTTGGCGAATATTTTCCTACAGGTACTCAGACCGCGATACAACCCCGCCACTCGGGGGGGAACGACTGTACACAGCCGCGTTTTAGGGGTTAAGAAAGTCCATGTTCACATGTGATGGCCATTATGGGCTGATTCCTGGACAACTCACAATCAGGATGATTCACCATCACAACAGAAAACATGACAAGTCGCCACCTAGACGGTTGGCCGTCAGACAATACTGTCTGAGAGGGGTCGCATAGTCTGGGAGAATAGCAGCTTTGGGTCATTCCGTGCCTCTGCCTCGTGTATTGTGGGCTAAACTCGTGCATTCAATGTTTTATGGTTATAGTTTTTGGTCAACCCTGTACACTGCGATTCGTGCACTATGATCGTGCATACTGTGCATGCGTACTGTGTATGTATGTATGTATGTATGTGTGTGTATATAGATATACTGTACATATATATATACATATACATACAGTAATCCCTCTAATATCTGGACGCCCACTATCCGGACATCCCCACTAACTGGACATAATTGTCCCGAGATCCAATATTCCCAAAATGATCCGAAAACCACAAAAAATTCGGAAAAAAAAAAAAAAAAAAAAAAAACTCATTTCATGGTTCTTTTGCAATTATTTCAGTCTTTTATGTCCCTTATTGGTGTGATTTGGGTCTTAAATAGGTGCTATGCATGTCCAGAGGGAGTTGTATAGGTGTTTTTCTGAGTTAGGCCAGGTTAGGGTCCATAACTACCAGTCCAGGAGCCAGGGACTTGTAAGTACCCACAATGTTGAATATTGTATGAACCTACCTCAAAAACCTCATTTTATGCTTCTTTTGCATTTATTTCAGTCTTTTATGTCCCTTATTGGTGTGATTTGGGTCTTAAATAGGTGCTATGCATGTCCAGAGGGAGTTGTATAGGTGATCTTCTGGGTTAGGGTCCATAAGTACAAGTCCAGAAGGCTGGGGCCCAATATCCGGACATGACAACTAACCGGACATGTCTATGGCTCTATTACGTCGCATATTGGAGGGATTACACACACACACACACATATATATATATATATATATTAAGCAACGTTGGGTCTGGTTAGTACTTGGATGGGTGACTGCCTGGGAACACCAGATGATGTTGGCATCCCTACATCAAGTGGGGTTCGTGGAGGATTAGTGCCCCTCCCTGTAAAACAATTAACTCTAAGCCCTTGGCCACCCTGTCTGGGATACATGGCGTCCGGCAATGAATGAATATATATATTCAGATATATATACATATATATATATATATATATATATATATACAGATGATAGATAGATAGATATAGATATATATATATATATATATATATATTGTACATATCTATCTATCTATATCTATATCTATAAGGCAGTTGGTTCTGACATTTAAGATAAGAGTGACCAGCCTCACTCACCCCTGAGTGGCATTACATGAGCAATAAACCCCAATCACCCCTTGGATATAAACCTTCACCGTTCAATTCGACTAGAGCACAATAAATACCCACTAAACCACCAGGCGCCAAAATTTGGTTTTATGGTTACCACTCAGCGTAGTAAATGGTTTCCTGGTGTACAGGAAACCATTTGGCTTGTCACTCAGTGTAGAGTCACCCACAGGCAGAAGGCAGAGGAAAGAATGAAGGAATGAAAGACAGAAGAGTGAGCGTAACGTCACCCGTAGGCAGAAGGAAGAGAAAAGAATGAAGGAAAAAAAAGGCAGAAGAAGATGGAAGGAAACAAGGATGGAGAGGACAGGGCAGACACCCGAGAGCAGCACTACACTGAGTGATATATATACAAAAACACATATATACACAGTACTCTTGCACAGTATATATATATATATATATATATATATATATATATATATATATACATACAGTACACCCTCATTATCGACGTTTTTTTTATTGACGGATTTGATTATCGACGGTTTTTTTTTCTCCTGGGAGTTAAATTATTATTATTTAAAAAAAAAAATAAATAAAGAACTGTATTGGCACCTCCTAGCAAGTTTGCGCGCCATCCCGCCAGGTGTCTCTGGCTCCTCGCGGCATGTTCCCGCCGACCCAACAAACAACAGCATCAGTACACGTTTGTCTGTTGTTCTCATATCGTGTTCGGCCACATCTATCGTGCTTTCGCGATCATCATGGCTCCGAAGCGCCCTTGTAACACTCCAACTGGAAATCAGGCAGCTAAGAGAACAAGGAAAGTACTTACCTTGGAAGTAAAGAATGAAATATTACAAAAACTTAGAAGTGGAATGAGCTATGCAGCGTTTGGTCGCGAGTATGGAATAAATGAGTCCAGTGTTCGTGGCATAAAACGGAGAGAAAAAGACATTAAAGATGCTCTGGCTTCGTACACACCAGGATCAGCTAAAGTAACGATGCATGTGAGAGATGATGCCTTGGTGAAAATAGAAAAGGCACTGAATATTTGGATTGAGGACTTAAACCGTCGACACGTGCCGCTAGACTCCCAGTTCATCAGAAACAAAGCAAAACAACTATATGCTCGGTTTGCTGGTGAAAGCAGTGGTGTTGGTGAAGATAATGGTGATGAAAGTGAGGCAGGTGAAAATAGTGATGATGGTGATGAAAGTAATGACGATGGTGATAGGCCTAGTAATGTTGGTGCTTCTAGGCAAAAGAAATTTGCAGCCAGCAAGGGCTGGTTCAAGAATTTTAAGAAAAGGTATGACCTACATAACATTAGGATGACTGGTGAAGCAGCTTCAGCAGATCAGATAGCAGGAGAACCGTACCCACGTGACTTTGCTGAACTTATAAGGGAGAAAGGGTACAGGCCTGAACAAGTGTTTAATGCGGACTAAACAGGCCTGTGGTGGAAGAAAATGCCTAAAAGAATGTACATTTCGAAGGAGGAGAAAAGTGCGCCAGGCTTTAAAGCAGCAAAAGATCATGTGTCTGTGCTGTTGTGTGGTAATGCAGCAGGATATATGATAAAACCCATGCTCCTGTATCATTTGTTATGATGCTAAGATTCATCTTTGATAGCATAAACTGCCATACAGTCGTGAAAATTTAGGTCTGGGAGAAATGGAATATCAAGAATGAAAGGAAGCTCTTGAGAATGAGTGTAAATAGGAGAGCGTGGTCTCTCTGGTATGAGGTGGCAGCACCACGCGTGTGTTGTGAAGATCGGTGCGAACAGCTGATCTAACATAACACTTGTCTCACACTCTCAGTTATTAGAACGTATGAATGACCACCACTGCTGCTTTCGTTTTTTTTTTTTTTTTTTTTTTACACACTCAGTTATGTAAACATATGGATGGCTACAACTGCTGGTTTCGCCTTTTATTTTTAGATGGAGTGAGGTGTAAGTGGAGAGAGAAGTGACGATACAGCAGCCATTACAAGTTGAGGTCCAGTGTACGACCACTATGCATCAACATCAGAGATTATGCTATTTTTTCCATAATTCTTTACTTAATATAAGTAGTTTTATTATGATATTCAGTTTTTCAATTGCCTAACTAATTTATTTCTAAGAAACACTAAAACTAAACTGCATATTACATATGAGTGATTGAAGGGATACTAAAATATATAAACAAAGGGTACCTGACCAGACGAAAATCGGTATCGACAGTTTTAGGCATCGACAGGTATCTTAGGTACCTAACCCCCGTCGATAATGAGGGTGTACTGTATATACATATATATATATATATATATATATATATATATATATATATATATACATATAAATATACCGGTATATATATATATATATATATATATATATATATATATATACACACGTTATCCCTTAATTCACGCAAACTTTTTTCACGCGATTTCGGTTATCCACGAATTTTTCGTACAATAATTAACAAAATTATAGTATTCAAATAAGTAATTTCAATATACAGGAGAAATAAATAAAATATAAAAAATGCCTACCTGCTGCCTGTGTGCACACATATATGTATGTGTGTGTGTGTGTGTGTATGTGTGGGAGCCTGGGAGATCGGTCTACCACGCACCACACAGTCAGTTTGAATCCGACGGTCGAACCATGCATGACTTGCAAATCGTTATTTGTGGCTTATTTTTCTGCCTTCCAGTAATTGCTTGCCTTGTCTGTCAACATGGGGCATAAGCGTAGTGCTAGTGATGCATGTGGTAACACACCAAAACTGACTTGTAAGGTGATGTTGCTGACAGAGAAAGTTAAAGTGTTGGACAAACTTCAGGGAGGAATGTCAGCGACAATTCTCTGTCAGGACGATTCCCCGTCATTTATTTACATACCAGTTTATTTAGCAAGTACAGTACACTAGTTTTTTACTTATATGAGTTATAAAATCCCCCTGAAAATTAGTTTTTAAGTATTAATTAATCAATAATAAGTATATTAATAGAATGATGGGGAATTGTCCATGTTTTGACGGTGAATTGACGATGCTGAATTGTCTCAGAACCGTATGTTTGGGGTGAATCAACTGTTCATACAATAAAGAAGGAGAACGTAGCATACGGGAGACAGTGAGGGCTAGTACACCAGACTGTGCTAAAGTGTCTCCACCTACGCCTATGAATTGTCTTGTAACCGCATGTTTGGGGTGAATGAGTCAACTGTTCATACAATAAAGAAGGCAGAATGTAGCATACGGGAGGCAGTGAGGGCTAGTGCACCAGACTGCTGAAGTGTCTCCACCTACACCTGTGCTTGTCAGGTTTCAGTTTTAAATTTGTTACATTTTTGTTAGGGTGAGAAGTGGTTGGAAGAAGTTCAGGGAGCTCTTGCCTCTCCTGACATTGAGAGGGCTCTCCCTACGTGCTAAGAGGTCTTTGTATGCAGCATGTGTTAGGAGTGTAATGCTGTATGGCAGTGAGACCTGGGCAGTGAAGGAGGAAGACATTCGCCGGCTCAGACGTACAGAAATGACAATGATTAGGTGGATGTGCAGTGCGTCCCTGCGTCCAAGGCCTGGAGGGGCTGGGTTTACAATGGAAGAGTTGAGAGGTAGGATGAGACTGGAGTGTATTGGTGTTGTGATGAGGAGAGGTAGATTGAGGTGGTTTGGACATGTGGAGAGGATGTGGGATGATAATTGGGTGAGGAAGGTGAGAAGTGTTAATACTGGGGGTGGGGTTATGAGGGGCAGACCGACAAAGACATGGGACAAGGTCATTAAGTGTGACCTTAGGGTTAAGGGACTGAACAGGGAGGCTGCAATGGATTGTGCAGCGTGGAGAGCCGCCATTAGGTGACCAAGGCTGGCACATGCAAGCATGTTGGAGCCTTTAAAAACGAAAATGAAAACAACAACATTTTTGTTGTTTTTAATACTTTATGCTAGTTTATAAGGTGTATGTAGTGCATAAACGTATTATTCAGATGTAATATACGTATAGACATGCGTAATTATGTGCACACAAGGGCAGAACATATAAGCAAATTTACCACATATGCGAAGGCTCTGGGAACCTAACCCTCACGTGAATTAAGGGCTTACCTATATATATATATACTGTATATATATAAATATACAGATATATATATATATATATATATATATATATATATATATATATACAGTATATGTATATATATACGTCCATCCATCCATCATTCTATCCTACATTGCCCCATGAGGAGCGTAGAAGCCTGGGGCTAGGCAAGTTGGTCCTGGCATTTGAGATGAGAGTGACCAGCTTCATTCATCCCTGAGTGGAATTACGTGAGCAATAAACCTCAACCACCGCTTGGATATACGCCTTCACCGGCTCAATCCGACTGGAGCGCTGTAATTACCCACTAAACCACCAAATGCCAAAATTTGGTTATGTGGTTATCACCCAGCGTAGTAAATGGTTTCCTGGCATACAGGAAACCATTTGGCTTGTCATTCAGTGTACAGTACAGTCACCCACAGGCAGAAGGAAGAGGAAAGAATGAAGGAAAGAAAGAAAGAAGAGGGAGTCTAAACTCAGAAGGATGAGGAAAGAATGAAGGAAATAAAGACAGAACAGGCTGGATGGAAAGAAGGGTGGAGGAGAATAAAGGGTAGACACCCGAGAGCAGCACTACATCAAGTGAGTGGATTGTAGTAAGCGCCCCCATTATATATATACAGGTAAGCCCTTAATTCACGTGAACTTTTTTCACGCGATTTCGGTTATCCACGAATTTTTTGTACAATAATTAAAACATAAAATTATAGTATTCAAATAAATAATTTTAATATACAAGAGAAATAAATAAAATATAAAAATGCCTACCTGCTGCCCATGTGCATACATATGTGTGTGTGTGTGGGGGGGGGGTGTCGGTCTGCCACGCACCACACAGTCAGTTTGAATCCGACGGTCGAACCATGCATGACTCGCGAATCGTTATTTGTGGCTTATTTTTCTGCCTTCCAGTGATTGCTTGCCTTGTCTGCCAACATGGGGCCTACACATAGTGCTAGTAATGCATGTGGTAACACACCAAAACGGACTAGTAAAGTGATGCTGCTGACAGAGAAAGTTAAAGTGTTGGACAAACTTAAGGTAGGAATGTCGGCGACAATTCTCCGTCAGGACAATTCCCCGTCATATATTTACATACCAGTTTATTTAGCAAGTACAGTATACTAGTTTTTTACTTATATAAGTTTTAAAATCCCCCTGAAAATTAGTTATTAAAGTATTAATTAATCAATAATAAGTATATTTATAGAATGATATGAAATCGTCCATGTTTTGATGGTGAATTGACTTCATGGTGAATTGTCTTGGAACTGTGTGTTTGGGGTGAGTCAACTGTTCTTACAATAAAGAAGGCAGAACGTAGCATACAGGAGGCAGTGAGGGCTAGTGCACCAGACTGTGCTGAAGTGTCTCCACCTACGCCTGTGAACTGGCTTGGAACCGTGTGTTTGGGGTGAATGAGTCAACTGTTTGGACAATAAAGAAGGCAGAATGTAGCATATGGGAGGCAGTGAGGGCTTGTGCACCAGACTGCTGAAGTGTCTCCATCTACGCCTGTGCTTGTCAGGTTTCAGTGTTAAATTTCTTACATTTTTGTTGTTTTTCATACTTTATGCTAGTTTATAAGGTGTATGTAGTGCATAAACAGTATTATTCAGATGTAATATACTTAGTAGACATGCGTAATTATGTGCACACAAGGGCAGAACGTATATGCGAATTTACCACATACGCGAAGGGTCTGGGAACATAACCCTCGCGTGAATTAAGGGCCTATCTGTATATATATATATATATATATATAGATAGATAGATAGATAGATAGATAGATATGTATGCAGAGACTTCACTTCACCGTGAAGATATGTATGCAAACTAACCACAGGAGAAATGAAAGGAGCGACAGTGAGTACAGGTAACTCGCACGGAACACGATCTCACGGAAAGCGCTCGCAATTATACACGGTAAGGGCTGGGATACATATAAGACAACGTAAGATTAAAGAACCATTATGAAAACTACAAATTAATGCAGGAGAGGCCTTTGAAAGATCAAATCCTCGAACGTCACCGCAGCGTGCGGTTTGTTTTGATTACGTGACGATCTAGGCGGGATATTATTCAGTGAGTGAGACATTCCTGAGTACAATAGCACAGTATTTACAGTACTGTACTGTTCTGGTAAGTTTATGTGCAACTTAAAGTACTATTAAATAACGTTAAAGCAAGAAATAAAGTCTTATAACCAGTTTACCTGATAGGCGTCAGAATATTGCCTTTTTTATTTGTTCGTTTTTTCCACAGTACTATACAGTATTTGTAAGTTAAATATTTACTGTTCGCGTATGTACAGTACTTGTAAGCACTTAAATAAAGTTAAATCAATAAATAAAGCCTCGTAACCAGTTAACCCGAATTATATGATTACCCATGATCGGCGTCAGAATATTGTCTTTTTTGTTTGTTCGTTAAACTCTTACTGTACTGCTTTTCTACAGTACTGTATTTGTAAGTTAAATATTTACTGTTCTGGTATGTACTTGTAAGCAATTAAAGCATTAAATAAAGCCTTGTAACCAGTTAACCTGATTTATATGATTACCCATGATTGGCGTCGGAATATTGCCTTTTTTGTTTGTTCGTTAAAGACTTGCTGTACAGCTTTTCCACAGTACTGCATTTCTAAGTTAAATATGTACTGTTCTGGTATGTACTTGTAAGTTAAAGCACTCAAAAAAGATAAAGCATTAAATAAAGCCCTGGTACCAGTTAACCTGATTTATATGATTACCTATGATCGGCGTCAGTATGTTTCCTTGTGTTTACATACGTATTTGTGTTGAAGTTTTGCTGTGGAGTACTGTATTTGTGACTTATAACATTAAATAAACCTTCTAACCACTTAAAGTGCTTTCTAGTGATTACCAGTGACAGACAACAGCAAAACAACACATTTGAGGGGTCTAGGGAGCAAAATACAGAGTAGTTTAAATATAGGCGATTTCGCACGTAACACGGCATGGTAAGAACGAAACCCACGTGTTCCGTGTGAGTTTCCTGTACTTTCGTATATTACATCTTCAGACAGTGTGAGACTGTCTGATGATGTAATATACGAAAGTACACACTGTCGCTCTTTTCATTTCTCCTGTGGTTAGTTTGCATATGTATATATATATATATATATATATATATACACACACACACACACGATATATACATATATACAGTAGGCTCGCAGTGTGCGACATCACAGTGAGTGAATTGCATTGTGCGCAAGTGACCAAAAATCATAACTAAAAACCTTGGATGCACAAGTTTACCTCATAGAACGTGAGGTAGAGGTAAGGAGTGGCTCAAAACGTCATTTTCTACTAGTACGTGGCCCCCACCCCCACACAACACGTCCATCATCACGTGTCGTCATTTTGATACACAGAAATTCCAGGGCATTTTACTGTGCAGCTTGGGGTACAAGGCAGCGGGTGCGCCATTACAGACATGGCTCGTGCACAGTGCGGATCCGCTCTCTACAGCTAACCTGTCGTGGACAACGTGTGACATTTTTTTTGCTGCTCCATCCTGGCCTGTACTTCGCCGCAACATGGCTCCAGCCCCAAGAGTTAAAAAACTTCTGACGCATGCAACCAAGTTAGAGATTATCAAGATGAAGGAGGAGGGACGAGGAAACATCGCCATCAGGAAAGCCCTGGGACTGGCTGAATAAACAGTGAAGACAGTGTGGAAGAACTGTGATCCCATAAGGGCTCTAGTGAAGAGGTATGGTGCATCTGACCTAGATGGCTGTTCGCGCGTGGGAAATCGTGCTATGATAATAATGGAACGGTATCTTGCCACCTTCATAATGAGGAAGGAGAAGGAAGGTGTTCCACTGAATGGCAGATTTATTCAGAACCAAGCCCAGCTCTTTTACAAGGCAGCATCTCGCAAGCTAAATGTGGACAAACCTTTCAAGGGATCGGTTGGATGGTTGGACTGTTTTCTGAAGCACAAGGAACTCCGTCACATCAAAGTGTCTGGTGAACGTGCCTCTGCTGACGAGCTGGCCACGAGAGATTATCCTGCGATATTTAGAGAGCTTCTTGAAGAAGGACAGTACGCCAAGGACCAGATCTACAACGTCGACGAAACATTGTTATACTACGAGGCCATGCCCAAATCAACCTATATCACTAAAAAACACAAACAAGCCCCTGGTCGCAAGCTCCAGAAGCGTAAGATGACGGTAATGTTCGCTATAAACCTGTCTGGGAGCCACAAGATGAGGCCAGTTTTTGTACACACAGCTTCACATCCAAGGTGCTACAAAAACCTCACAAACATGGACGCAAGTGGTGTGTACTGGTACAAGTCTGCAAATGGTTGGTTGACTGGGAACATTATGGCAGACTGGTTAACAAAGCACTGCGTCCCCGATGCCAGGGCCAAGTGTCAGGAACTTGGCATTCCATTTAAGATGCTCCCTGTGCTGGACAATGCACCAAGTCGTCCTCCATACCTAGAAGATCTGCAAAAGGTTTGTCGTGTTGTGTTTCTGCCGCCCCGGACGATGTCACTAGTGCAGCCACTGGATCAAGAACTGATCGCCACTGTTAAGCACTTCTACCACAAGCAAGTGTACGACTACCTAAGCAGGAAGACCGACACACAAGAGAAGCTTCATGCCCTAGAAAAAGATCACGACGAAGACCTCGATGAGGCACCTGCTCCAGTACCACCTCCACCAGCAGCTGTATCCCGACCTGCTACAGGTGACATGGCTGTTCAGGCATTTTGGCGTCGTTTTACAGTGAAGGACGCAGTTGACTTTCTCCTACAGGCATGGCACCAGATTACACCTCCAATGGTGAACTATGCATGGTGAATGCTCGTGCCTCACTTATGCACGACCCAAGAGACGGCCATTCAATCACTGGCCAAGGCTAAGGCAGCAACACTGACAGCAGCACAAACTGTACCAGGTTTTGAGGACATTACATTGGCGGACATATGAGAAGTGCATGCTGCTAATGACGAACAGCCCCACGAGGAAGTGTTGCAATGGACAGACGAGGCTGACGCAGAGCCCAACGCCAGGCAGGGTCAAGTTGAGCAGCCTTGTGTGATGGAGGGGAATACGGAGCTGTGTCTGTCAAGAATAAGCAAGATTCTTGCTGCCATGGATAAGCTCAAGGAAGAGGTGAAGGAACAGGAAGTGAGGAGCCTAAGAACGGCGGAAGTTCTGGCTGGTATCAACAAACTCTTCCGTTTCTACACAGCCAGGCATAGGCAAGAAATAAACAGAAGAAGACACACAGCAAGCTCAAGTTAGTGAAACTGAGGAACCAGGTACATCGTCTGATCCTGTTCCTGTTGAGGATGAAGAGGATGCAATGTCAAAAGTGTCAGCATTAGACTTCGAGGGGTTTATGGCTGAAGTGAGTGACTTTAAGGCTCCTGGGGATGGTGCTCAAGAGGAGCCTGTGGAGGGAAGTGTTGGTGCGGCGGGGGGTGCGGCGCTGTAAGTGTTGCCGCGCCTCGGAACCCCTGTTATTTAAGTCCATCAGGCCTGTTGTCTACTGTTGTTAAGGTGACTACCCATATTTTTGTTATTGCAGCTGTATCTGCAGTACAATGTCTGAAAATTTTGACCTATATTGTCCCTAAGAGACAAAAAAATGTCCAGGTATGAGAGGGTACCATCCATATGTAATTTTTCCCACAAGATTATGTATTCACAGTGTGTGAGGTTGTGGACCGCCTGATCTCTCGCGCACTGTGTGAGCCTACTGTATTAATATACGGTATGTATATAGGACTACATAATAGATAGATAGATAAATAGATAGATAGAGAGACAGATAGAAGCAGGAAGTCAAATGATGAGAAGGTGTTGTGTTTGCGAGAAGCGAGCAGCGCTAAACGCTTACACGGGGGAAAGCTGACGACAGCGGCCAGTAAGGAGATGATTCAGTTAGCTGTCAGCAGTCCTCTCGTGAGAAAGTTCTGTTGCCATGAGGAAGATACGTGACGCACACACCCTACTACACGAGATGTTAGGAAAGAGAGTTTAGAAGGAGACAAGCGACCCTATAGAGAGGTCGAGACGGAGATTAGCTTTAGAACAGAGAGAGAGAGAGAGATAGCGAGACAGGGAGGTAGCTACCCAGGACTTATACTATTATACCTGTTTAATATTTCCAAGACAAATAAAAATAGTCCCATACTATTCTTTACCTCTCCCGTCACTACATGACATCTGGTGGGGAAACTACTACAAGATATAAAAGCCGCTCGACCACAAGTCTAAAATATACTTCTCTACAAGTAACTACAAAGTCTTTATGACATTTGGTAGCAGCGAACGTATACGAACCTCGTCTACGAATCAACATTAAATTCCTACAAAATATCAAGATTGACAACAACCAACAATATCAGCTCCTGCCCACTCCGTCTCCCAGATCATTACGCTGATGCAGAGGTCAAGAGATCACTCGACGCCTTGCAAGTAGCTTAACGACAAACCAGCAAATCAGCGGACATCGACTCCGAATAAAAAGCAAATTTCTACAAAAGCAACCGAGACTACAAGGTTAGCTTCAGTTCTACAAAGACTACAGCCATCTACAATCAACTACAATTAACAACTCTACGTCGTCTGTATAATCTTCTACACGCACCTACAAGTAGCGGCAGTCTTCATCCCACAACGAATAAATCACTAGAGAAAAGGACAGAGAAAACTTCCACATAGAATAAAGGGAACAAACAAACGAAGAGTGAGACACGATTTACAACTCATCTTACTCACTCGTCTTCACTCCAAGTTACTCATCGCTACTCATTCACTCACCACAGCTACCAGTGTGGGAAGCCGGACGTCACCATGTGCTGAGATGACATCACAACGCGAGTCTGCCATGCCAAGCAACGATGTGACGGACACCAGGCACTTCTCACCCACTACTCATTACTCATTATTCACATAGCTCCTACTCATATTCACTTATTTTCACAGTTAAGTTGGAAATTCGACGTTCTATGTTGAGGTTTGCCTGGGACAGCCGTTAACCACTACAAATACCAGGCCATGGAGTTTCCTGAGTAATATCGTCCATCAACACACCACTAGAATTATCAAGAGATCTTCAATCAAACCTGTATTTTCTTCCGAGATCGACTTTGTATCGACACACCTCTACGATCTGTATCAAGTGGGTAAAATTATACTTGCTCATTTCTTCTCAGTGCTAAAATTAGCTATATTCAACTTATTTAATCATCTAGTTTGCTAGGACATAAATAAACAAGAGGCGTATTTCATAACATCATATCTTAATGACAGGAATATTTTCGCAACCACCCACGTTAATACCAGATGACACACAAATTGCCACAACATCAGACTCACAATTAAGAGACAGCCCACCCACTGTACAACCCACACCACACGTTATAGATAAGGAAACAAATACGGGAGTTTCGGATGATGAGTGGGAAACCCCTTCAGATGTTGAGAGTATCGACTTCACAGCTGCCTTAAATACGTATGCCAATATACTTAACAGGGTTCACCGGTCCGGTCATACATATTCTACCATTCCCTCACATAACGATAAACTCGTACAAGTTGAATTAACAGGGCAATCATTAAATATGAATCAAGAAACAAATACTGCTGATCTAAAAAACCACACCTCACGTTTTTGTGTATCACGAGGATAAGACTGCCCCAAAATTCTCTGGCACAGACAAGGATCGCATTGATGTCATTTCATTAATCAGTCAGTGCGAACAAATGTTCATCAAGCGCCACATACTAGATGAACAAGAGAAAATTGCTATTTTTTCATCTTGCATAAGCCAGGAAAGATGTCCAGCAAGCAATTTATTGCGCTCCGATAAGCTACATCGTGCTAGGACATATGATGAATTTAAAACTGAATTTCTGAAGAAATTTTCTGGAGGTATGAACTTCTTGCCAGGTATAATTCCAGAATTACATAAAATTGTAGATCTTGTAAGGGGAGCACACTACAAACCATGTGCTCAGTGAAATAACTGCTGATGTCTCCACAATCATTAGCTACTCTGGAGAATTCTAAGTGGATAACAGATGATGGAAAGATGTCCCCAGACCTCGTCGTGGACATCATTGGTTATGTAGCTGCCTTGTGTAAATTACCTGATAGAACCCTTAAGATCGCCAAAACAATCGCGTACATCCCTGGAATGTGCTTACTAGACTTAATGAACGAGGTAGAGATGCAGTGCAGTAAAGCAGGTGTGGTCGACACACATGCACATTCTGGTAGAATCAGGGTACCTGAGACAGTATCAGCTGTGAAAACATCAACACCGACCCCAAACAGAGAACAAAATCGATCGCGACCTGAAATGAGGCAGCCCAAACAAGCAAAGACGCCTAGACCTCGTTCCCACACGCCTTCCTACAGGCAGTTTCATAAGTTTCGCGCAGCCGAGCAGGTCTCGCGCTATAAACAACACTTTTTATGGGAAATCACCTCGTAGGTCACAGTCAAGGGATAGGTCCATTCTGTGTCATTACTGTGCAAAACCAGGACACACAAGGTATGAATGCTTTATCAAGGCAAAAGAGGATAATCAAAAGACACAAGGGTTTGGTCCTTACTGTAGGCATCATAGATACCAAGGGCACTGGACTAGTGATTGCAAAACAGTAGAAAAAATTGTGTCTATGTTCAAATCGGGGAAGACCAAGTCATGACAAAAAACGAACAAACATAAAAAAGAACAAGGTTAAACTTCACATAGGAGGCATGTTGGGAAATGAGTGTATCTTGATACCAGCTGTATGTGAGGATCAAAACGTTTCCTTATTTTTAGATACAGGCTCTCCAGTGAACTTAATAACACATGAAGAACTAAATAGAATTCTTAAAAATAAAAAGAAAGTAATTTTTCTGGATGAAGCTGATTTAGAATTAAACACAGTAGATGGTCAAGAGATTACAGTAAAAGGTATGATAAGATTAAATCTCAGTTTCACAGAAACTACAAGACCATTCTCTGCATTGTTCTATATCGTTGAAAACTTAGCAATTAAAGCTCATATGTTACTGGGCTTAAGATCCATGAGAACTGAGAACATAACTATACTCCCACAAATGAATGGAATAGACTTTGATAATGAATTTATAGAGGAAATAACTTCAGAGCCCTCACCGATTGGTAGAAGAGAGCCAAAAAGAATTGGTAATATTAAAGGCTTAAACAAACATACACAAACAGATGAGTGTATAGATCCACTTACACCAGCAACCCCATCCTCCAGAATTAGTGACCCAGCTAACAGTACTGATTTATCAATTTTTCCAGCCCATCTCACTAATGATTTGGTTATACCACCTAATTCATACATGAAGGTTACCATAAGAGCAAATTACGGAATAGTACTGTTCTTGTCTTAGAAGAATTATGTAAAGTAAAGGGATTGTCAGTAGAAACGCATTATGTCATACGGAACGACGAAGGGCTAACTCAGATATTCATTATTAATCACATGAATGGGGAAGTTCAGTTGAAGAAGGGAACTTGCATAGTTAATATTGAAAAATGTTTAGCCCCTGTGAAGGAAATAAATATTGGTGGAGTAACAAGTGAGATAAAATCTACGGATAGAGAAAGAATAAAAGAGAATTTAATTCACTCAGGTGAATTTGACGAAGAAAATGATTTGTTAACCCTGTTGGAAACACACAGGGACACCGTAGCCTTGCCCGGAGAACAATTAGGGTGTACTAACTTGATTAATCACATGATTAATGTGCACCCAGAAACACCACCAATTTTCGTACCAGCTTATCGCATACCACACTCCCAACGTACACTTGCTAATCAATATGTCGATGAAATGTTAAAGCTTGGAATTATTGAGCCTTCAGTTTCTCCGTGGAACGCTCCCCTTTTCTTTGTGCCCAAGAGAAATGGAGAAATGCGTGCGGTAGTAGATTACCGTAAACTAAATAATCACACCATCCCAGACAGATTTCCCATGCCATTGCTAAGTGATGTTCTACAGAATATTGGTCCTGAGAATAATATATTCTCGACCATCGATCTCCTAAACGGATACTATCAGATTCCGGTATCTCAGGAGTCACGTAAATACACTGCCTTTTCAACAAACAGAGGCCATTATCAATATACAAGAATGCCCATGGGACTGAGGACAGCCCCCGGTACGTTCCAGCGTCTTATGAATTACGTATTGTCCGGAATTTTAGGACAAGGAATATTTGTTTATCTTGACGATATTATTATCGCAACGAAGAATATTAAGGATCATCTCAGGAAATTAGACTTACTCTTACAAAAGCTTAGTGATGCTGGATTAAAAATTAAACTTTCTAAATGCAAATTTTGCTTTAAGGAAATAAATTTCTTAGGCCACAAATTAAGCTCTGATGGTATTCACACCACTGATGACAAAATACAGGCAGTGAGAGATTTTCCTGAACCCACTACGACTGACGAAGTTAGACAATTTTTAGGTCTGGCTGGGTACTATAGGTCCTTCGTACCACAGTTCTCTCATATAGCCTTCCCTCTATTCCAACTACTCAAAAAAGATGCTGTATTCCAATGGGAAGAAGAACAAAAAGGGCATTTAACAATCTAAAAATTAAACTAACGAATGCACCTTGTTTAGCATATCCAGATTACACGAAATCATTTCTTATTTGTACAGACGCATCAGTTAAAGGATTAGGGGCTGTACTGATGCAGGAAGATAAAAGAGGAAAGAATCAACCAATTGCATTTGCCAGCAGACAAACAAGAGGTGCAGAAAAAAATTATAGCACTACAGACTTAGAGGCACTTGCAGTGATTTTTGCATTACAAAAGTTTCGAGATTTGGTATATGGTTACGAAATCCACTTATTCACCGACCATAAACCACTGGTGGGTATGTTTAAAGAAAAACTCCTTTCTGGGAGGAGAGCAAGATGGAAATGTACAGTTGAAAACTACAGTGTACAAATACATTATATACAAGGTAAAATGAATATAGTAGCTGACGCATTATCTAGGAACCCGAACACAATTCAGGTTGCGGCGTTAGATCTCAAAGGAAATATCCCAAACCACGAGGATATCGCAAAGGCACAAAGACTTGACCCAGTATGGTCAAAAGTAATATACAAGTTAGAAAGTGGAGATGACATACAATTACCCAAACTGCATGTCCCACTTGAACAATTCACAATGGTCAATAATACATTATACAAAATTAACTCTAAACAACCAAAACGCCAAAGAAATACTAACCAGTTGGTAGTACCTAATGACATGATACCCCAAGTATTACGAATGATACACGACAGCCACATGCAGGACACCCTGGAAAGGATAAGACATTCAACCAAGCCCAGCTATTATATTACTGGCCTTCATTACGAAGAGATATACACAATCATATAGACAGATGCGAATCATGTGCGAAACACAAAGGATACCCAATCACACCTGCACCGATGGGTAATTACCCAGTACCACATCAGCCATGGGACGTTGTCGCTGTTGATTTACTCAAGATGCCATTATCATACAATAATAACCTATACTTATTCGTAGCAACGGATCATTTTTCCCGTTATGTCATTTTAGCTCCAATTAAAGATAAGACAGCAGAGACAGTAGCAAAGGCAATAACAGATAATGTAATATGTCGCTTTACTACCCCAAAGGTATTAATACGTGATAATGGAGGAGAATTTAATTCTGAGATCTTACAAGAAATATGTAAACAATACAACATTAAAAAGGTTAACGTTTTGGCCTATCACCCAGCATCGAATGGGTTGGTAGAGAGACAAAATAAAAAGGTATTAGATGTGCTACGACACATTCTCGGTGAAAATTATGCAAGCTGGGATGATTGGATTCCCAGAGTAGAGGCCTCCATTAATGGGTCTATAAATAAATCCATTGGTGACACACCACATTTCATTATATATATAAAAGATAAAAAATTACCATATGAGCTCCTAGAAGGTGACAGCATGCCTATATACAATTACGATGATTACTCTAAACTCCGTTTACGTGAATTCCAGGACATACACAAAAGAGTGCAAAAACAATTAACGATGTCCAAGGAAGAAATGTCGGAGGCATTTAACAAAAAGGCAAAAGATTCACCTATCAGCTTAGGAGACATTGTTTACGGAGTCATTCATACGAGAGACAATAAATTATCCCCTAAATTTGAGGGCCCATACAGAGTAATTAACATAAAGGCAAACAAAGTTTTAATTAAGTCACTTTCAAGTGGCGAGGAAAAACAAGTTCATATTGACCATTTAAAACGAGTTTCAAGGGAATTATCACATAATTATTCAGCCTCGGATACAACCGAACATGAGAACGGACCTCAAGAAACCAAGCAAGAACACAACAATGATTACAAAAAGAAATTAAGGTCATATACCAAACAATCGAACATAGGTGCAACTATTCCACTGAAATCTACAGTACATCATTTACGGGAATTAAATATCGATTTAAACTCCTTCTATAATTGAAATAACAGCCAACCGTAACGCACATCATCACTATCATCAACCACAGCTTTATAGGAAATTAATAGATTTTTTTTTCGGTAGGTTACGATGAAGGGACTTATGCTATGGATTCTCCTATACATAGTAAGGGTATATGCGCACCTAGACCCCAAGCATATAGTACGACAAGGATGCCTCATAGCTCCAACGGCCACGACTACAATCGTCAAGGACGTCATGAGTACTGAAATAAGTCTAGATTACTTGTATGACTTACCTACTTATATAGAAAGACTTGCGACGCCGATGCGAACTCTGGACTTCAAGATAGGGAATTATGTTTCACACTCACATATCACCAAGGAAGTGGATGAAATGGTGAAGTTAGCAAAATGGAAACTAGAACAGGCGAAGTCAACTATGCTCGTCATGATCCAAGATCTCCCATCTTATGGAACAGAGGTGCTGAGCGACAGGAACAACATCACACGTACTCGCCAAAAGCGCGGTTTGTTCGATCTGGGCGGCGCAATTCTTGGGAACATCTTTGGATTGGCTACAGAGGATGACCTTAAAGAAATAAACAAAAATTTAATAAGATAGCTCAGGTACTAACATACCAAGATAAATTCATCACAGGACAGAACTCAGCAATGAAAACAATTGTGAAAAATCTGAAACAAGCAGTAAACGTAGCTCTCGAGTATAGATAAAATAAATGACTTAGAGGGTAACGTTACCCTTTTCCAGCACTTCTCCATCATCACAGAACATATTGACACGATTCTACTACAATTAGAGAACACTAGAGATCATTTCAGGGCACTTATGCAAGGAATTTGAATGCTGGTGATGGCAAGATCACAAATGACTTACTCCCAGTTCATGAGCTACGTCAGATAGTTAGTCAAGGCATACATAAACATAAATTGAAGCCATTGTTCCGCAGTAGGAATTTATGCAATATTACCATACTTGGAAGCAACACTAACACCAACATCAGTGATAGTTCATGTACCATTCATCACGGAAGACCTGTTCACAGTATACCAAATACACCCCTTCCCCTATAGAAACAACAACACTTTAGTCATCATCAACATCAACACAGACACCGAACTCATCATGGTCTCCAAGAGACGAGACACTGTCACTTTCGCAAGTGAGTCAACGATTGAGCGAAAGTGCCGCACATCCTTACATGCTGTTCATCTTTGTCCCTGCGTACATTTTCACGTTTCAGCCTACTGATACGGTCCCTTGTGAAATGGCTATCATCAGCAATAACAATATTCATCATCATTGCAACTTCACTTTTGCTCCAGATAAACTTGTACACCATCAACGCATTGGACACTCGCAGTTTTTTTATTTCCCTCATAACACATCAGTTTACATAGTCTGTCCAGATATACCACCATCTCATACATCAGCCTCAGGATTATACATAGCACCAGACTACTGTGCGGTATTTACACCATCCATGTCTACTTTTTCCACCATCAATCACTACGCCATTCTCAACCATACACACAAACATTTCCACCCACTGCCTGATATGGACTTAAACATGAGCACAAGTATTAAGTTGACTTCACCTAAGTTTGAAACTATGCAGCTGATCAATGAAACAATGAAGCCCTGGGAAGATTTGAGTTTGAGTATGTTCAACCCATATTATGTGTATAGCCAAGCACCTTCTGTCTTCATAATTATCTGCATTGTGGTTGCAGTATTGCTGTTGGCCATGCACAGAATGCATGCAAGAATTGCTAATTTGGAGTCATTGTTTAGTGGGTGGAGAGTTAACATCACAGTTAACCACCCTGAATGAAGTGTATATATTTTGTATATAGTATTAATTATATATATAAAAAAAAAAAATAATAATAATAATAATAATAATAATAACACAAAGAAGAATGACCCATATATGGCAGACCAGTACCATTATCTTTAAATGAAATATTAGTAACTCTTACAATAATCTTAATTTTAAACTATTTTTATTCTTGCATGTATGCATTTCACTATAATAACCCAAGTACATACTGTATTACAGTTAAATAATTTACTTTAATGCATTTATTCCAATATGTATTCAACTTATTTAAAATGTAATATTACTGAATAATCACTATTTACTATGCATAATATATGTATACAATATTCATACAATTATGTTACTTTACAATATTATGTATTTCACTTAATTAGCTTATAAGTTCATTATAATGTGTATGTAGTATGTATTAATATATTATAACTATTAAATGTCGATGGTACGTCATTTTCGCGCGGCCGAGCAAATATAGGACTACATAATAGATAGATAGATAAATAGATAGATAGAGAGACAGATAGAAGCAGGAAGTCAAATGATGAGAAGGTGTTGTGTTTGCGAGAAGCGAGCAGCGCTAAACGCTTACACGGGGGAAAGCTGACGACAGCGGCCAGTAAGGAGATGATTCAGTTAGCTGTCAGCAGTCCTCTCGTGAGAAAGTTCTGTTGCCATGAGGAAGATACGTGACGCACACACCCTACTACACGAGATGTTAGGAAAGAGAGTTTAGAAGGAGACAAGCGACCCTATAGAGAGGTCGAGACGGAGATTAGCTTTAGAACAGAGAGAGAGAGAGAGATAGCCAGACAGGGAGGTAGCTACCCAGGACTTATACTATTATACCTGTTTAATATTTCCAAGACAAATAAAAATAGTCCCATACTATTCTTTACCTCTCCCGTCACTACATGACATCTGGTGGGGAAACTACTACAAGACATAAAAGCCGCTCGACCACAAGTCTAAAATATACTTCTCTACAAGTAACTACAAAGTCTTTATGACATGTAAACCATCCACTCACTCAGTGTATTCTCTATTAACAATAAAACTTACGTACGCTTATTCTATTTTTCCTGAACAAATATAACACTACAATTTTTGTATATATGTTCTATTTTACTTGTTTCAAGGCTTGGGTGGGCAGAGGCCAGGACAGTAGATGACAGGGATGCCTTATCATCCAATTTCACCAATAAATTAGGACCGGAAACGGCCAGGCGTTACGTTAATGACGCCCACCTCCTCACACACAGACGTTACTTAATGTCGCCCGCCAGTTAGAGGTTAAGTAAAGATGATTCCTTGCACCTCGATGAGTCTGCAACTGTCATCATCAGTTATCTTTCTCTGATTAGTCTTTCTCCTTTACAGCTGTCAGTATTCAAAAAGCAATTGATTTCTGCTGAATCTTTCAAAGGGCAGCTAAAAGCCTTTCTCTTTTCAAGAAGCTACGATTTGGGGAATGGTGTGCTGGACGATTAAAGGGTTTATCTGCTGTTTTTTTTTTTTCTTTCCCATTTCCCCCTTTGTGAAGTCTGTATTATGTATGAGTGATGTCACAATTCTAGTAATTGTAAGTGTAAATAAGTGTTGAGTGCTACTGAATCTTTTGGAAGAATGGGCATTTTTGAGAAACAAAAGACCAGAATATTATTATTATTTACTACTACTATCAGATATGTTTATGTGAAGCTACAGAACATGGCGAATGTTTTTGGCTTATCAGATAGAGCCAGGATTCCGGGGGTTTGAATGGTGAGTGAATGGAAGCGTGGCCCACTGAACTGGGAAAATTTGGACTGTCTGGACATTGCTACTCCTCACCCTGCCCTAAGGAGGGAAAGGAGGTCCAGACGATGGTGACGAAGATGATGATTTACTAATACCATTATTACTACTTGTCACTATTTATGGGTGGTGTAAGAAATCACAAGCCTGAAACAAGGCTACAGCTCAGACCGGTTCCACCAAAAGATTTCTTCAGAAAGAAGACTATTGGTGAAACTGATCAGAAATAAAATTCTGTCTTAGACTTGTGCTTCTTACATCACCCTCATGTAACTGTCTTAATGTCTCAATTTTTATTATCATCATCATTATTAATTAGGCTACTATTATTTGTTCAGTAATGATCTCTCTCTATATACAAACTAACACAGAAAAGCATATAATGAGTCATCAAGCTTCCATTTTTTTCACCAAAAACATGTTTCTGCAATACTTCTTTACTGGTACCAGTAATGGTAACAACATTAATTTCTTTGAAAAACTGGTCTGAAAATTCCTGGGTATGAAGTATCAACCATAACAATGAATACATGGTAAGCATGGGGAAGTGCCTGAAACAAGACCCTGTGGTTTTCATTTTTAAAAAACTTACCCCAAGATAAAAAATAGTAATAACTCCATTGGTACAACTTCAATCGTTCACTGATGTACTATACAGTGTTAGACAAGATAGGAAAATTATGGGTCACTTTCACTGCTTGCTTTCATTATGGTTTCACATCACAACATACATAGGAAGTCATATAATGTGTTCGTTATTAAATGAAAGCTGCAGAAATAGGACTGCAGTGCAGGTGCTCACCTTCTGCGATACCTGGGAGAGGGACTGTGTCGATTTCGTCGAGGAGACCCTGATCTGGGAGCAAAGTGTGGAGAGGCATGTCGAGGGGAAATATGTTCTCGACCTTCACCGGCGTTACGGGATGGACCCTAAACAAACAGAATGAGCTTTGATTACTGACATTAATTCTCTCATTGGTAGTGTCACCTGAGACCATTTTTGTCCATCACTTCCCCCAATGATGCATCAGAACTGTCTATTGGCAAAGAAACACTCTATGCCTTTCTCGGCTTAGGAATATTAGTTAGCAAAGTAGGTGACAAAAGAAAATGTGAAATATTAGGTGAACTTTTGTCCCAGACTGAACACTGCTGCCCTGGACTAGCAATATACGAGTTAATAATTTGGTCTGCTTTCTTCCAGTGACTCAGTATGAGGAGATCAGTCATAAACATAATACTACAGGAGGAAAGAAATGTTGTACAGAAGAATTATCATGACTTCCTTGCTCAGTTTTGTATGGCCGCGACCCAGCAATTTATTCCTCAAATGTGATCTAAGATGACTTTATACATAATGTTAGAATGCATCTGCAATGACAGAGAAGATAAAATCTAGCTGATAGAAATGAACTTTGCTTAGTTGGATATAATTAATGTGCTTGCAATTTTTATGTATTTACTGTATTATCTGCAAACCAGCAGAGTCATGAATGACAGGTGGAGTACAGCAGTTAGGCAAGGAATAAACTGGTGGGCCACAGCCCTATACATAACTGTGAGAATGGGATTCGTAATAATTCACTGTACAACACTTCTTTCCTAATCACCACTTCACTAATAAATGCTCAAGATTTATTTCTTTATTTTTCCATGGCCTTTGAGAGTCCCTAGAGAGGTGGTGAAGTGGGCAATGACAAAGCCTGGGATGGAGGAGTGGCTGGTTGGGGTGACTATAGCCATGTATGTGGGTGCTCACACCCAGGTAAGAAATGGGAGAAATGGAGTTCCCCCGAGCTAAGCCCTGTATTGGACTATATAGTCCCGCTAGGGTTACAGGAGGGAGCTACCCCTCCCGGCACAGCAGCCCGGGCGAGGCTCGAACTTGCGATCCCCCGATCACAAGTCCAGCGCGCTACCACTGTGCTACCGCGCCCCCCGCACACCCAGGTAAGAGTGAATGGCGATTTGAGTGATGAGTTTCCCGTGAATGTTGGTGTGCATCTGGGATCAGTTTTGAGTCCTTTATTGTTTATCATGGAACCTGAAGCCCTATCACATGACTTCAGAAATGGACTCCAGAGGGAGATGTTGTATGCTGATGATTTGGTGTAGATTGCAGAGAATGAAAAGGAGGTGGAGGAAAGATTTTGGAAGTGGAGAGATCGTATGGGGCACAAGGGCTTAAGAGTAAATGCAATAAAACAAAAGTGATGATATCTAGGGTTAGTGGTGGTACTGTCAAGGAGGGGGAGAGTGGCTATGTGCAACTTGCCACAAGGGCATGAGAAGCACTGCCATCTTGTGCAGTGTTTGTAACAAGTGGGTGTGTAAGAGATGTAGTGGTATTAGAGGTAGACTGCAAAATAATGTTGATCTTATACGTGCAGCGTGTCAAGGAGAGCAGGTGGAGGTTGGCAGGAGTGAAAGGATTGAGCTTGTTGGTGAGTCTCTTGAGAGTGTGGAAGAGTTTTGTTATTTGGGAGACATGTATTGTATTGGAGGTGGAGCTAACTCTGTGGCCAGGGTGAGAAGTGGCTGGAAGAAGTTCCGGGAGCTGTTGCCTCTCCTGACACTGAGAGGGCTCTCCCTACATGCTAAGGGATCTGTGTATGCACCATGTGTTAGGAATGTAATACTGTATGGTAGTGAGACCTGGGCAGTAAAGGAAGAGGATATCCGCAGGCTCAAACGTACAGAAAAATGACAATGATTGGGTTGATATGTAGTGTGTCCCTGCGTGCAAGGCCTGGGGAGAGGAAGGGGGGTTACGATGGAGGAGTTGAGAGGTAGGATGGAACTAGAGTGTATTGATGCTGTGATGAAGAGAGGTAGATTGGGGTGGTCTGGGCATGTGGAGAGGATGGGGAATGATAATTGGATGCAGAAAGTGAGAAGCATTAATACTGGGATTGGGGTTTGGAGGGGTAGACCAAAAAAGACGTGGGACAAGGTCATTAAGTGTGACCTCAGGGTTAAGGGACTGAACAGGGAGGCAGCCATAGTTCAAGCAGCATGGAAAGTCGCCATTAGGTGATCAAGGCCGACACATGCAAGCATGTTGGAGCCTTCAAAAACAAAACAAAACAAAAGTTCGTACGTCTTTACTGTATTATCTGCAAAACAGCTGAGAGGCAAGTAAGGGGTGGAGTGATGGCAGTCAGGTAAGGAATAAACTGGTGGGCCATGGTCATTTGCACAATAATATCAACCTATCATAATCTCGTTATCAACATAACCTTCATTCACCAAAAATTACCGTATTTCGTGGGGTGGAAGACGCACTTTTTTCTCAAAATCACCTTCAAATATCCCCCTGCGTCCTGGAGGCGAGACTAAGACCTTGGCTCCATTTAGAAGAATCACTTATACAGAGGATCATTTCACCGTTTGGCAACAGAGGATCATTTCACCGTTTGGCAACAGAGGATCATCTCACCGTTTGGCAGTCAAGTATTTTTTAGAGTATAAACACCTTTGATTTATTGTAAAAAGTTACATTCACTTGTGTATATACTCAGATTTTACAAGTAGAAACACCCAGGGTCAAGAAAAACTTAGGGTTAGTTTACAACTGGCCATGTGATGGTCTGGGGGTTTAGCGGTATAGCAGTTCAGCAATTTAGCATCTAGCATACACCCTACTTTAGCAGGCTAACATGATCACTGGTGAACTCCCTGCTAACCTTCTGAAACGCAGTCATGATCACTTTGCTTGCCATCCACTCAGTAACTAGTAAAGGAATCATACTGGAGATAATGGCTAGCATGACATTTGAGTCATTGTAACAGACGTCTGTCTCATATGGAAATTCAATACCCTTGTTTGGCTGGCTTCACTTACTGATATTTTGTTTCATTTGTGACAAGAATATAATAGAAGGAAACAGCTTTATATTACCATTACTGAAAAACGGGAAAAACAACTGCAACATTAAACAGTACTGGCTGAAATCACAGCTTTTTAGTAGTTTAGCACCTAGCGTTCCCCCAACTCACAGAACATGATCATTTCTGAACCCCTTGCTAACCTTCAGAAAGGCCATAATGATCACTTGCTATCCAATCACTAACTAGCAAGGGAATCATATTGGAGATGTTGGCTAGCATGATTTTTGTTGAGACATTATAACAGATGTCTGTCTCATATGGAAATTCAAAAACCCTTGATAGGCTGGCATCTCTTACTGATATTTTGTTTCATTCGATACAAGTGCATCATAGAAGGAAGCAGTCTTATATTACTGTTAGTGAAAAATGGGAAAAACAGGTGCAACATTAAATAATACTTCCCGAAATTACAGCATTACTAGCGGTTTAGCAAATTAGCAGTTTAGTGATATGGAAATTCGATCACCCCATGTTAGGATGGCTTCTGGTACTTTTAGGGTACATAATATGGTGTAAACGTTCCTTGTAATTGATTTCTGAAAACTTGGTTGTGTTGTCTGTGATTCTAAAATTTAGTACATGCAGGCATTTGTTTTGGAGATATAGTGTATTCCTTCACTTAATGGCCTTTGTATTTTCTTAAATGAAAGAAAGAACGGGTTTTAGAGTTTTTTTTTTTTTTTTTTTTTTTTTTTTTTTTTAAGATCGTTTCACGAAAAATAATACTTATCTCTATATACTGATACATATTTAGTGTACTTTAATGGAGATGAACATCACATCTCAAATTATTGTACGAAAGGAATTCGACACCTTGGACTTCATATTTCATAAACAAACCAGTAGTGTTAAAGATGGCGTCGTGGTATCGGGTAACGTTTTATAAGGAAGGGGTTGTTTGTTTGTTTTCTTGTCTTGTACCCTTCTTTTACATAAAAATGAAGACACCAAACATATACACAGTAATCCCTCACTATCCGATGTACTCTGTATACGATATTTCGCGTATACGATCTATCTTCTTTAGTACCCTTGGCTCTCTATACGACTGCTGTGGCTCACACTTACGATCGCACGAGCGCGGTCGGTCCAGCATTCCTCAGTGCAAGTCGATAGGCATTTGCTTGGAATTGCGATCACCGCGCCAAGGATGATGGTGTGGCCACCATCAAAGCCAGCTTGGGGTACAAGTAGCAAATTGGGCTACTTTTGGAAGCCCTACACTACTAAATTTTGAATTTAGCTACTTGCAACTTTTTGGGCTACTTTAAAAGTAAGTTGGACTAACTTGGGCTATTAATGAGATGAAAGTCAAAGGTTGATTAGTGATTATGAATCATTTAAAATATAGCCTAATATAATTACCTTTTGAAGACACAAAAAGATAATGAATTATAATTTATCATATCATCCCTCTTTAAATTTCTCGCACTCTTGCATGAATCCCTGATTGGCTAGTTAATTCGAACTGAACGTGTGAGATTACCACCCCAGTCAGTTGTGTTTTCTTCATCCACGACTTGTGAATGCAGAAGCAGACCTTGATAATCTTCAGCTGCGAAGACGTGGTTGTGAAGACTTACTGAATAATTACAGTATTTAAATATGTAATTACAATGAGGTGCAAGAAAACACTTTCCTTTAGTTCCTGAAATACTTTCGTTAAGTTGAAAAATGACTAAGTCCAACAGTAAGAGTTATGTTTTGTGAAGAAGAAAACAGCTTAGTTCCGCGAATGTAAAAGAAATGACATAATTTAAAGAAAAGAGAAGTAAATTTAGTTAATGCAGTAAGTAAGGAGTTCTGTGTTAATTAACTTTAGGCTTACATCACTTCAAACAACCTTACAGGAGCATTAATGGAGCAGCATTCAACTGGTAAGTCGTGCACAGTTAAATTATTTGCGTCTGTATGTATATACTCGTGGACAGAGAGAGAGAGAGAGAGAGATACTGTAGACAGACATATTAATTGATATGTATATAAACTGTACATAATTATGTTGGGCTACTTTATACCGAAATTCACTACTTTTGAGGCCTGTTACCGCTACTTTTGGTCACAAAAATCTGGCAACCCTGGCTCAGCCTAGTCTTTCTCGCGCTCCTGTTTGATTCACTAGCTTTACATTCCTGTGCATTAGCAACGTGATTTTCACTATTATTTCTCGCTTAACTTCAAGTACAAGTTCTGTCATGTCTTCCAAGCGGCCTGCAAACTCTAGTGCCTCTGATCTCAAGCCTAGGAGAGCCAGGAAGAGCTTAAATTTGGAGTCCAAGCTCAACATCATTAGGCAACATGAGGGAGGCGAAGGGGTAAACTCCACTGCTCACGACCTTGGTCTGGCCCAGTCTACGGTATAAACAGTGATTAAGAATGCTGCCAACGTTAAGAAGGCTGGTGAAACGAGCTTGTCAAACCTTTCATCGATTAAAGTAGAGCACATAAAACATCTCTTATTTATAGCCTCCCTTGTCAAAACTTCAGATGATTGTTTAGTGTTTTGGGTAAAGAGGGAGTGAGGAACGAGTGTTTACGATGCCAGGACGAGTTTGTGTGACTTGTAAGTTTTATGTCAGTATTTATGAAAATGTTTCAAATTCTAATTTGGATGTGTGTTTTTCACTGCTTTGTGATTGTGATCATTAAAGTAGAGCACATAAAACATCTTTTATTTAGAGCCTCCCTTGTCAAACCTTCCATCGATTGTTTAGTGTTTTGGGCGAAGAGGGAGTGAGGAATGAGTGTTTACAATACCGGGACGGGTTCGTGTGACACCTAAGTACAGCACATAAAACATCTTTTATTTATATAATATGTGGTATAGTATAGTTTAAGGGCACATAAATATGAGTCAAGGAACGCATCCCCATTTTTCCCATTAAACCTTAAGTTCAGTATATGATTGCTTGATTTACGATTGCCTATTCAGGAACGTAACCCAATCGGATAGCGAGGGAGACCTGTATACAGTACTGAAGAGAGAGACTAATTTATTAAGATGGTGTCACAGAATGCAGTAACATTATGTAAGGATGGGGTTGTTTGTTTTCATGTCTTGTACCCTTCTTTTACATTAAAATAAAGAAACCAAAGACAGATATACAGTACTGAATAGAGGTTCTGAAAGGTGAGTGCGTATTTTATTGAAAAATACTCATATCAAGCAACCTTTCTGTAGTCTTGGTCAAGACATACATTTTTTCTCAGAACTTCCCTTCCAGAATTAGGGTGATTTTTTCATACTGCAGCGTCTAACATGCCACGAAATATGGTACTACATACAGCAAATTCTCAATTATCTGTCATCACAATATCCGGGCTCTATTAAAACAACATCCAGCAAAGTTATGCAATATCCGGTCGAAACGATGGTTCTATGCAACATCGCGATGTGAGGCGTATCCACTGCTTGTATGCGGTAGCCAACCAGCACCTGGGAAAACCCCACAACGCGCCAGCCAATCAAAATTTGTTGTGGGAGCAGCCCCAAGCGCGCTAACTCTACACTCTGTCTCTCATGGATCTCCTTCGGTGAGGATGTATCTATGTTCTCTCCTCTTGTGACCATGCAGTGGCAAAGCCCTGGTGGTAAGACTTACTCTGTGGCTCCCATGCCTCGCTTTTTGTTGTTGCAAAGCTTGTGGCCTCTCAGTGCTTTGTGTCCCATAGTCGCGGGACGCGACTCTCAGGTTGTTATTATCGTACCCTGGCAACCTACCATTCAAAAGTGCGTCTGATTTCGTGTGCAACATGAGGTGCACGTGATTCGTGCATTATATATTCATGCATAATAATATGATTGGTGTATAATATACGAAACCAGACGCACTTTCAAATGGTAGGCTGCCAGGGTACGATAATGTCAACCTCAGAGTCGTTTGCCACGACTATGGTGCTCTATTTAGATTCTGAAATTACTGTACACGTAATTATTTCCATCAAACCAAACAGGATTAAGTGCACTGAACCGTACTGCAAGATATATAATACCCTTCATCGATGCCAACACCAGGTGAGTATGTAGTACACTATGTACTGTATTACTCTACTGTATCAATACTGTTCTTTATTTTGTTTAATTTTCATCTTTTACTCATGGGAAAGTTTTTAGGATAGAGGGCCAAAAATTATAAATAAATCCATTGAATAAAAGGCATGCAGTACACTATGTACTGTATTACTCTACTGTATCAATACTGTTCTTTATTTTGTTTAATTTTCATCTTTTACTCATGGGAAAGTTTTTAGGATAGAGGGCCAAAAATTATAAATAAATCCATTGAATAAAAGGCATGCACTTCAACGGCAGTAAGTGTGTGGTACCCGTATACCCATACGGTTTTCTACCTAACGAACCGACTCTAACTACCAGTGAATTTGAAGCATGTTACTGTATCTCGGCAAGTCCATTCCGTTAAATGTTACTCACAAAAACATGGAAAAATAAAGTAATGACATAAATATTGAGCATAAATTGGTGAACTGATGATTCGGAAAGTAGTGTTCTACAGTAGAATTATCACTACTCCCTTGCTCACAGTTGTGCAAACGACTGCAGCCCACCAATCTATTCCTTACGTGACTGCTGTCATCCATTCCCTCACTCGCCACTCAGTTGTTTTGCTGATAATACAGTAAATACGTACGAACTGCATGGAAAAATAAACTAAAGAAATAAATCTTCAGCATTTATTGGTGAACTGATGACTAGGAGTAAAGTGTTGTACAATGGAATTATCATGAATCCACTGTTCACAGTTATGTACAGGGCCGTGGCCTGCCAGTTTATTTCAAGCCTGACGGCAGTGATCCACCCTTTACTCACCACTCAGCTGGTTTGCAGATAATACGGTAAATACATAAGAATTGGAAACAAATTCATTTTATCCAACAAAGCAAACTTTTATTTCCATCAGCTAGATTTTATATTCTCTGCCAGTGCAAATGCATTATAAGATGTCGTATAAATTAATCTTAGAATGCATTTGAGGAATAAATTGGTGGGTCACAGCCATGCACAACTGTGCAAGGGAGTCGTGATAATTCAATGTGCAACACTTCTTTCCTAATCATCAGTTCACGAATAAATGCTCAGGATTTATTAATCACCTGGACCTCCTTTCCCACCCAAGGGAGGGGTGAGAAGCAGCAGTGTCCAGAGAGCCAAAGTTTGCCTAATTCAATGGGGGACACGTCCATTCACTCAACATTCAAGCCCACGGAGTCCTGGCTCTATCTGATACGTCAGAAAACTTCATCATGCTCTGTAGCTACACATCTATTTATCCGAGAGAGCCAATCCAAACGATCTCATGTTAAAGGAGGGTGCCAAATCCCTGGTTATATGCTTCTTCGCACAAAATTCATCCAGCCAGCTCGATCTCTTGTCACTCTCCTAGCTTCACCAACTTCATACCTCTCTTCCTCACACACTCATCCATCATATCTCTCCACCTTCTTCTTGGCCTACTTCATCTCCTTCCTCCATCAAATTTGTTCAGATATACCCTTCACCACTCTATTGCCATTCATTCCCTCAACATGACCATACCATCTCAGTACACTCTATTTCATTCTGGTATCAACAGACTTCCTCACTCCTCATCTTTCACGAATACACATTATTCCATATCCTATCCACCCACCGTACTCCACATAAAATTCTTCAGCAGTCCCATCTCCTCTGCTCCTTACTCCTGAGTTTTTATTTTCATACCACACCACAGTCTCACACCATATGTTAAAGTTGCCGCTAACACTCCTTCATGTAAGCCTCACGCAGCTGCAACACTCATGCCTCTCTTCTTATCAAGGCCTTCACTGCACCAGCTACTCCTCATTGTGTCACTATCCTTTCCACTTCTTTTGCACATTTTCCTCTCTTTTCTATCACTGTATCCATGTATCTGAACCCTCGCACGATTTCTAGTCTCTCTCCATTCATTGTAACATCACACTGGGAGTTACCTTCTCTCTCAATAACCATCAATATACTCTCTTCTAAATTTACTCTCAAGGCACAATGCTCACAGACATCTACAAAACTCTGCACTAGTCTACCAAGCTCTTGTCTGGTATTTGCCAGTAGCACTGCATCATCAGCATACATCAAATTTAATATTCCATCCATCGCCATTCATTACCAACGCCATCCCTCTCTTCAATACTCATGATTTTACTACTCTCATCACCCCATCCATATACTGTATATACTGAACACCCACAGAGCATCACACAACCTTGTCGCAAGCACACACTGATTGTGAACCGTTCACTTAGATGCACATTTATTTATTTACTTTATTTTCCATGTTTTATGAATAAAATAACAAATATCCTGTAATGTTTAACAAACTGAACATACTCTGTGCATTGCGCACTCCTGCAAGACACTACAATCATGTGTATTATGTCTATGGGGTGTGTTTAAGAGGAGGTAACATTTCAAATGGAATTGTTTGTGTGGTCCTGGATACAAGTGGTATTGTAAATAATGCAATGATATAGCTTATGTATGAGAGTACATACCAAATGTCTGGGAAAAATAAGGAACTGGGAAGGTAAATTCCCCAAGTTTCTTGGTTAACTCGAATAGTACTGTACCGTACATTATTACTACAGTATACTGTATCAATACTCAGCTGTACTGTATTTTATGTTTAGTTTTCATCTTTTACTCAAGGGAAAGTTTTTTAGGATAGAGAGTCGAGACGGACAGTAACACAATACAGTGGAAGCTCGATTATCCAGGCTCGGATTATCCAGCTTTCGGTATTTCCGGGCCGTGACCCAATGGTTCAGTGGTACAGTAATTCATAGAATTATCCATACGAATGCTCCGGTTTAAACAGGAAGCATCCAGTTGCTAGGGAGAGAGGCATGGATAAACCAGAAGGGGTCTTGCTCACCCTGCCCCCACACACACCTCCTGCTCACAACTCGATCACAAGGGTGGTAGGGTGGAGTTTGGTGAGGCAACTGATACTCCTGACGTAGCCTAACCTTGCTTAACTACTTAATAATTTAACCTAATTTAACCTAACCTGACCTAACCTGGGCTCCAGTTGGGAAACTGGGAAACTAAATCCACTTTTGTGTACAATCAGTTTCTTCCTTTATGCCCTAAGCAATCGTAGGTACGGCTTAAAAAACGTGATAAAAGAGAAAATCTTTCAGCACGAGCATGTAATTTACAACCTTCAAAATAGAAAAACACAAAAAACAAACTGGAGGAATATGAAGTGAATTGGTGAAGTCTTTAGGCTGTATGCTTAGACGAAAAGTAATGGGTTTCCTAGTTTTAGGGAACGAAATGAAACAAGAATGTCTGCTAATCAGAAAAAAAAAAAAAAATTACTCATGCGTTCTCGTAAGTTAGCATTCAATTCTGCATTCTTCGTTAGGTATCGCGTCTCCCAACACATTTCGGACTGACAGAGCACTGTTATTTCTTCCTCTTACATTTACTGTTCACTCTTTTGTTCGTTCTTAAGTGTACTGTATGTATGAAAGAGAGTATTAATACAAACAATAATGCATTCCATTAACCCCATCATAGCTGTCAGCCTCGAACAATGGTTTACTGTACCGGTGTCAGGGATGTTGGGTTAGGGAGAGCTATAAAAAACTGCGAACAATTATGGGAAGGGAACGAAGGTCACTGGTATGTTTTCACGACCCTCCTCTACCATCTCAAACAGTCAGGCGGCCTGCCACTTCATCTCAGATGTTTTCGCCGATATGTTTAAATGCTAATGTAACATGCACCCTAATTATGAGTAAGTTTCTTCCATTATGCCGGAAACAATCGTAGGTAAGGCTTAAGGAACATTATGATAATAAGAAAACAAACTAGAAAAATACAGAAAACAAACTAGAGAATATGAATTGAATTGGTAAGGTTATTAGGGTGTATGCTTGGATGAAAATTTACGAGTTTCACAATGATAGGGGACGAAATGGAACAATTATGTTTACTAATAACAAAAAATACTTTCATCTCACGTGTTCTCGTAAGGTGGCATTCAATTCCACATTCTTTGTTCGATGTCGCTTCCCAACACATTTCGGACCGACAGAGCATACAGTTATTTCTGCTCCTTACAGTTAAGTGTACATTTATTACACATTCTTTTGTTCGTTCGTGTATGTGTGAAAGAGAGAGTATTGATACAAACAATAATGTATTCCATTAACCCTTTATGGTGCTAGCCTTGAACAATGCTTTACTGGGCCGGTGTCAGTAATGTTAAGTTAGGGAGAGCCATAAAAACTGCGAACAATTATGGGAAGGGAACGGTCACTGGTATGTTTACACGACCCTACTCTACCATCCCAAACAGCTCGGCGGTCCTTTCATCCCAGATGTTTTCGCCGATATGTTTAAATGCTAAAGTAACATGCACCCTAACTTTATGTTTAAATTCTAATGTAACATGCCCCCTAATTTTCTTTCACAATTCACGAATCATAGCAAATCACAAAATGGGTTTAGGGAGGAGGGGAAAAAGCCAGGTGTACCAGATGAGTCTTTTCAAATCTGTAAGAAAAAGAAACTGACTTTATGACTTTGAAAAAATGGTTTCAAGGTCTGCCAGGGGGGCACACAAATTTCTGAACTCACGAACATTGAGGATTTGAGGGGGGTAAACATACGCTTTGCTGTAAGCAGTAAAAACACCTTACCAAATCAGTTCATCCTGATAGTCTGTTATATTTTTCTGATTATTTCTGGGTTGGTAAATAAACGTTTCTTGTTAAATCTTTCCCCGCTGTTTTTAGCTGTTCTGGTGTGACAACTCTTTGATTCGTTAACATAACGGCAGAAGACACTGTTCTAATCTAAGTGTTTAAACCTGGCCTAACCTAGCTTAACTGCCCCTAATAATGTAACCTAACCTAATCTTCAGTTGGGATGCTGGGAAACGAAGTCCACATTTGAGTACGATGAGTTTCGTCCATTGTGCTGGAAACAATCGTAGGTACAGCTTTAGAACGAGACGATACTAACAGGGAGGAAATCTTTCAGTAAGAAAATGTGATTTACCGAACTGAATATAGTCTGAAAAATACTGAAACAAGCTGGAGGAATATACATTGAACTGGAAAGGTCTTTCTGGTACTTAAAGTGTACATTTACCGGTAAATAAATCAGTCTAACAGTACAGTACTTGTGTTTCCGCTGGATTAATCGTGCTTTCGGACTAAGCGGGCACCCCCTAACACCATATAGCCCGGATAATCGGGCTATCTCTGTACTGTATCCCACTCGACACTGAATGGGGAGGCGGGGGGGTACTATGAAATATCCAGTGTTTGCTTTAACCGGCGTAGGGCTTGATTGAATTACAAAGGATAATTGAGTTATTGTACTCTGAAGGAAATGCCAGATATCTTAATCATACACAATTCACACTCATTACAGTAATGTACCTAATATAAGAAGGAAATACCAGATGTCTTAATCAAACACAATCCACTTTCATGACAGTCAACTGTATGTCCATCCATTCACCCAACCATCATCCCATCCTATGTTGTCCCAAGAGGAGTGAAGGAGCCTTGGGCAAGTGGTCCTGACAATGGTCTGACACAGATGAGTGACCAGCCTCACGCATCCCTGAGTGACATTACATGAGCAATAAACCCCAACCACCCCTTGGATATAAACCTGCACAGGCTCAATCCAACGGGAGCGCCTTAATTACCCACTAAACCACCAAGCGCCATAATTTGGATATATGGTTACCATCCAGCATAGTAAATGGTTTCCTGGTGTACAGGAAACCATTTGGTGTGTCACTCAGTGTAGAGTCACCCATAGGTAGGAGGAAGTGAAAAGAATGAAGGAAAGAAAGACAGAAGAGAAAGGAAGGATGAGAGGAAAGGGCAGTCACCCAAAGCAGCACTACATCGAGTGAGAGGATTGTAAGCGCCCCCACCTACCACTATGTACTACAGCTAATATACAGTATGTGTACATACGAAGTACAACTGTGTGTAAGTATATTATGTAACATAGAAAAGAAGGAATACACTGAGATAGTATGGACGTATACAATGAATACGCATAGACAGAACACCAAAGAAAGTTTGTAAAGGTGAAATCATGGGCAGGCTTGGTAGAAGGCGACTGAATGTGGAACGGATGAAGATAATGACAATACATTGGTAAAAGAGTAGGATGAGGAAGATGAGTGTTTGTGAGTAGAAGTTAGTGAGCATAAAGCAGCTTGGAGAAACTGTTTGGGGCTTCCCAGATGGGATCATGGTACTGAGAATGATGATGGTAATGATGATGCAACCTTTAATACTTTGACCAGGGAAATCCTGTGAACTGTAATTAACAACTATATACAAGAGTAAAATACAAAGCTCTTTATTCTCAATTAAAATGTTATAGTCTTATGACATTATTTATCATTTTTGGTGTCCTGGGTTTCTCTTAAACAAAATAAAAGTATCTGTCTTGGATGTGTGCAAGCTGCTTCCTTAAATGAAACAATTTTAAGTGAAGCATGCATCTGGTCCATGACTGGGGTAAGTATAAAGTAATCTGACATCATCAAAGCACATTTATAATGAATCAGGATCAACTTTTAAGTGAAGAAAACATGTTTATTCTTGAACTTAAAGTTGAAACATCTTAAAATAAGAGCTAACAGTACATCAAGTGTAAGAATACCAAAATATTTCCATAGTTCAACTCAATTTTACCTCATCTTCAGAACTTGAAGGATCTCTGTTGGATCGGTACTGTCTCTTCTTTAATACTGAGTCTTCTTTGCGATGAATTTCAAAGTCGTCTTCCTTGCTTCTGAGGGGAGAACGGCTACGAGACCTAGAACTACTAGAAACGGAAGAAACAAAAAAAGGTTGGTCAATCATCATCATCTCTCTCTCTCTTTCTCTCATACACACACACAAACACACCATCATCCGGACCTCCTTTCCCACCCAAGGGCAGGGTGAGGAGTAGCAATGTCTAGACAACCCGAATTTGCCCAATCCAATGGGCCACGCTTCTGTTCACTCGCCATTCAAGCCCCCGGAATCCTTGCTCTATCTGACACACCAAAAACACTTACCACATTCTGTAGATTCACATACACGTATCCAACAGAGTCAATCCGGACGCTGTCACGTTAAATAGGGGTGCCAAATCCCTGATCATGCACTTCTCCTCACAGTATTCATCCAACAAGCTTGATCTCTTGTCAGTCCCTTAGCCTCACTGACATCCATACCTCTCTTCCTCACACACTCATCCACCATATATCTCCACCTTCTCCTTGGTCTACCTCACCTCCTCCCTCCTTCAAATTTGCTCAGATATACCTTTTTCACCACTCTATTGTTATCCATTCTCTTCACATGACCCTACCACCTCAGTACACTCTCTCTGATTCAGGTGTCCACAGACTTCCTCACTCCACATCTTTCATGAATCACACTATTTCGTACCCTATCCACTCTCTGTACTCCACATACATTCCTCAGCAGTCCCATCTCCACAGCTGTCACTCATGACTTCATTTTCATGCCACACCATAGTCTCACATCTATATGTTAAAGTTGGCACTAACACTCCTTCATACAAGCCTCGTGCACCTGCAACATTCAAGCCTCTGTTTCTTATCAAGGCCTTCATTGCACCAGCTACTTTCCTCTCTTATGTCACTCTACTTTCCACTTCTTTTGCACATTTTCCTCTTTTTTTCTATCACTGTACCCAGGTATTTGAACTCTCTCATCAATTCCAGTCTCTCCATTCACTGTAACATCACACTGGGAGTCACCTTCTCTCTCAATAACCATCACTTTACACTTTTCTACATTTACTTTCAAGGCACGACACACAGATATCAACAAAATTCTGCACTAGTCTACCAAGTTCTTGTCTGGTATTTGCAAATACTGTAGTACTGTATCATCAGCATATGATAAATTAGAGATATTCCATCCATCACCATTCATTACCAATGCCATCCCCCTTTCCATTACTTGTGTTATTACTTCGCTCATCACCCCATCTGTATATATATTGAACAACTATGGGAACATCACACAACCTTGAAGCAAGCCCACACCGATCGTGAATCATTCCCTTAGACGCCCATTTACTCTTACACATGCTTCACTACCATCATAAAAACTCTTGACGGCACCTAGCAGCATACCAACCATTACATGGTACATGCACAAATCCTTCCACAATCCTTCTCTGTCATATGCTTTTTCCAGATCCATGAATGCCATAAACACCTAGTCTTTCTCACAAGCCTTCTCCACTATCTGTCTCACTGCAAATATTTGATCCACACATCCTCTGCCATTCCTAAAGCTACCCTGTTCATCACGCACCAGGGCTTCTGACATCTCTCCTACTTTATAATAAATCTTCTATATACCTTCTCTACCACACTCAATAAACTTATGCCACGATAATTCTTGCACTCACTTCACTCACCTTTAAATCACAGCTTTTTTCCACTCTGCTGGAACAGTTTCAATCATCCATGCCTTCTTACCTATCTCAACTAACATTTCATTCTGCTCTCTCCACTACATTTAACCATCTCTGCATACACCTCATCAACCCCAGCTGCTTTCCCACTTTTTAGCCGCTTCACAGTGCTCTTCAACTGTGCAAGTGTCACATTTCCTGGCACTGCATTCCTTCCCTGCACACCCCCAAACCAATGAAGCTCATAGTCGCTCTGCTCTCTCTATTCCCATTCATCAGGCCTTCAAAATTTCTTTCCATCTGGTCCTTACTTCACCCTCATGGGTTAATAGTCTACTACCTGCATCCTTCACACCTTCATGTTTCTTTCCACTTTCACTTCTACATTTCCGCGCCTCTTTTCAGAATAACTTCCTATTTTCAGATTAGTTTGCATTCATTTTTCTTCCTCGATCATCATTTATCTACTTCGTTTTCCTTTTCACTAGTATCTTTAAGTGCTTCTTGCTCTCAATATATTCAGTTCTTATTTCAAGTGAACCCCTGTCCTGTAACCACTCTAGCCACTTCCTCTTTTCCTCCACTGCTCACTTAACTTCATCCCACTATGACATACCATTCTTTTTTGTTGTTATTCTTGCCGCACCACACACCGCTTTAGCATTTCTAACTAAGCAATCCCTATATGCATTCCACAGGCTGTCCAGACCCATTCCAATTCACTGATTCTGACTCTTCCCCTACTTTGGACCTGTATCCATCTGCCATTTCTTTGATCCTCAGTTTCTTGATTTACAGTCTTTCTCCCTGACTGCTCCTCTCTCTCCTGGTCCACCTTACTCCTCTCAGACTGGTCTTGCATACCACAATCATATGATCTGACATACCTCCACATCGTCCTCTCATGGCCCTGTATCAGCAACCATTCCGTGCACTGATCTCTCTACGATAACATAATCAATTAGGCTTCTTTCAACAAGCTCCTCATTCCCTCTATCCCATGTATATTTATGTACATCTTTGTGTTTAAGATATAAGTTACAAATGCACAACCTCCGCTCCTGACACATATCCTTCAGTTGCTTCCCATTATCATTTTCTCCTGGTACTCCATTACAACCCATTATGCTGTCCAAAGGAACAGTGCCTACTCTTCCATTCACATTGCCCATTACAATAACTTAATAGCTCCTGGCCATTTCTCCCACTACTTCATCCAGCTCATCCCAAAACCTGTCTTTCTCTCTCTCACTCCTGTCCTCACACGGTGCATACACTACAATCACCGCCACTTTCACCTTCCCAAATTTGAACTTGGCACACACACACCTCTAACTGACACAGTTGTAGTCTCACATTCCACTCTACCACACCTCATTCATCAACAAAGCAACTCCTTCCTTGCATCTTCCTTGCCCAATCATGCCTGATCTTATACATTTCACACCCTCCCACTCCACTTCACACCCTTTCATCTTTGTTTCACACAATGCCATCACAGCATATCTCGCACTCTTGAACACATTCACCACTTCCACCCTCTTGCTCTCCTCATTCACACCTCTCACATTTCACATGGGCATGCAAATCTGCCCATTTGGTTGGGGCCCTGGACAGGTATTGGGCCCTCCGAGGCTCTCCGAAACAATTGCCATGATTCAGTGGTTTTAGATAGGGGAATCTAGGGGACACAACCTGGCCAAAAACCTTGGTTATATGGTTAACACCCAGCGTAATAAATGGTTTCCAGGGTGCAGAAAACCCATTTGGCTCGTCACTCAGTGTAGAAACCATAAAGCATCCCTACAATGAATAAGTGGATGATGGGCACCCCCATCCACCATAATGCACTCATACACATACACATATGCACACTCAGACATCATAATGCACTCTCTTTACAATAGCTAATATAACATAGCATAAGCCTAGTGATCTGTGGACACTTTTAACATGCAGCCTGTCTGCAGTAATGACAATGCCAACCTTGAAGAAGAACTGGAGCTGGGGGAGCGTGTAGGTCTTCTTCTAGCTTTTGGTCGTGGTGAAGGTGAATGCTTGCGTGGACTACTGGCTCTTTTGGGTGGGGTTGCTGTGCGCTTATGAGAACTTGGGGAGCGTTTTCGTGGAGTGCCTGAATGCTTACGATCATTTGGAGATCGCTTACGAGGACTAGGCGAACGTTTCCGAGGGGTGACCGACCTCTTACGTGGGCTTACTGATCGTTTTCGAGGGCTAGGCGAGCGCTTACGATGACCAGGTGAATGTTTTCGGGGACTGGGAGATCGCTTTCTAGGAGAAACTTTCCTTCGGCGATCATCCTCCTTCTTTGGAGATCTACCCCTGGGAGATCTAGAGGAAAAATACACACTTCAGAGAAAAATTAACTCCTTAAATCATCATCATCATCCTAATGCATGGGATGGATAGGATCCAAATAATAAACAAAAGGGAAAGCACAGAAGCAGGCGAACAATCAACACAGTGCCCAGATATATCATTCATTCATTCATTGCCAGACGCCATGTATCCCAAACGAGGTGGCCAAGGGCTTAGAGTTAATTGTTTTACAGGGAGGGGCACTAATCCTCCACCAACCCCACCTGACACGTAGGGAGAACGTTATGCCAACAGCATTTGGTGTTCCCAGGCGGTCACCCATCCAAGTACTAACCAGACCCAACGTTGCTTAACTTCGCTGATCAGACAGGAAGCGGTGTATATATAATACATGATAATAACCAGAGATAATGGAGAGATGAATGAAGGCCATATCTAGCCCCCACTTGAATCTCCACAAAGCTGAATTGCCTGGATAAAAAAAAAAAAAAAAAAAAAAAAAAAAGAGAGAGAGAGAGAGCAGGAGGAAGAGAAAAGCAGGAAAGAAGAAAAGAAGGAATGAAGAAAAGAAGAAATAATGAAAAGAAGAAGAAGGAAAGGAGAAAAGGTCATAACAAAGGAGTTTACAAGAATCACCTGTCAGATCGTCTGCTCTTCTTTTCTCTTGAGTGCCCTCTGTCTCCCCTGTCACGGTCACTTCTCTCTTTCTTTGGAGCTATTTCTTCCTTCTCTTGCTTCACTGTTACCTCAGGCTTGGGTGATGAGTCACGTCTTGGAGATTTACTGGGAGGCTTTTCCTTCGTTGATACCTCACCATTGGTCTCTTTTTTTTCTTCCTTCACTTTAGCCTCTTCTTTTCTGTCCCATCTACAAAAGACAGAAACTATCACTGTCAGTCCAAGCTTAGTTCTGGATGTATGCAGTCAAAATGCTACTTTAGGTAGTGAAAAGGCAAGGCAGGCTTCTAGTTTATGTCTCAGGATACAAAGCACAACATTCATTTCTCCCTGTAAAACAACAGTATGGTGATAAATGAAGCAACTTTAAATAAAAAACAAGCATCAATATTTCAGCAACATAATAATAAAACTACCAGTTCTTCAAAGGATGACAATTATCTACAGTGAAACAAACTACTTATCAATATTCATACAATACTCTGATCACACTCCCTGAACTGTTCAAATTATAGTGACCACAGTAAACATACTCATAAATGCAGAAGATGCATGTACCTATGATGCTATAATATCTGATTCAAATACATGATTCTGAGCTTAATCATATCAGCAGTTATGTAATGTACCAAATGGTAAAAAAAAAAATAAAATAAAATAAAAAAATAAATAAAGCAACTTCCACTATCTGTACCCATCACTAATTTGCACTCACTTTTGCTTCACTATATATTTAACATATCTTACCATATACTTCTGTCACCTCTTGTTCAATAATCATACAAACCTTGATGAGTCTTTCTTAGAATCTTTTTTGTCATCTTTGGAGCGTGGTGAACGTGATCTGTGACGATTGGAGCTCCGTGAAGATTTATCCCTGCTGCGACTCCTCCTGCATAACAATGAAAGTCAGCAATGAAACACCATAATATCCTTCACCTGGCTGGTTTGTAATAGCATTTAAAAAAAAAAAAAAAAAAAAAAAAAAAAAAAAAAAATCCAAGCTTAAAACAAAGAAATATTATGCACCAACAATAAAAAATAGCTTAAAAATTGAGGAGGCCAATTACTAAGGTGTTGCAAGATATAACCATCCAAGAGGGTGAGGAGTTTGTTGACATTGCAGATGTCCAGATACTCAAGGATGATTTTCATTTTGAGGAATTTGGGTTGGATACTTACACAGAGGAGGTTACTTCAACTAAGTGGTCCACCCCTGCCACACACCACCAACACCAGCCAGCCAAGTGATAATATTCCATAACGTAAGGTTAGTACTGTACTGTACAGTGTGCTGTAACTACAGTAATAAAAACTGTGACAGGATACTGACAAACTGTAACAAATTTTGCTGTATTCTACACTACAGTACAGTATCACAATACAGTGCAGAACTACAGTTACTTAACCACATTTATAGTTCATAAAGTTTACAGGGAGTGTGGGCAAAAAATCATGATTTTACGTAGAGAAGTTGGGAGGCCCTGGACCCAAATTGATTTTTCCCATACGAAGTTCAGTTCAAATTTTGTTGTTTTAAATTTAGATGCGTTTTTTTGGTACAAATCTCCATCAAAATTTGAGATTTTACTGTGTGTGTATATGTATATAAATATATATATATATATATATATATATATATATACACACAGTAATCCCTCTCATATCCAAACGCCCAATATCCGAACATCCCCACTAACCAGACATAATCGTCCCGGGATCCAATATTCCCAAAATGGGCCAAAAACCGCAAAAAATTCGGAAAAAATCTTACTTTTTTCCCTCCCGTAATTTGAAATTGCCGCGTGGCGCCGAACAGCTGTTACACCATGGTCCCTTCACCCCTTCCTTCCTCCCCCTCCCCTGTCAGGGTTGCCATTTGGTATTTTTCATTACCAAATGTGGGCCAATTTGGTAATGAAAAATTCGTTTGATAATGAATCAGAATAATGCATTACCAAATGGATTTTTCACATGTATGAGGATACACAGGATGGAGATGGTGGATTGTTTGCTCTCTCTGATTAATCTGCTACCCTACATAGCATGAAAATAATCAACATGGTGTTAATTATACGGAGAGTGATTACATGTATTTCCACTTGTATATATAATTAGTGAAGAATAAATGCTAGCTTTACGAATTTGGTAATGAAAAGTTAAATTTGGTAATAAAAGTTGAGGAGATTGGTAATGTGGCTGTTGCGATCTGGCAACTCTGTTACCCCGCCATCATCAAGTCACAGCCAAACTCCGATCGAGAGCAGATGCTTATAGCAGTGCAAGCCACAGGTGCTTGTTTTTTGTGAATAAACATTGAATAAACTGCAATACCTCGCCACTAGAACACACGGGAATTTACAGTGTTGTGCAGCGTTAAGAAATTAGAATTTAGAGTGCAGAGGATTAACTGTGGATTGCAAACTGGCGGTTCAAACCAGTCCAGGAGCCAGGGACTTGTAAGTACCCAGAATGTTTAACATTGTATAAACTCACCTCTAAAACCTCATTTTATGGTTCTTTTGCATTTAATTCAGTCTTTTATATCCCTTATTGGTGTGATTTGTGTTTAATAGGTGCAATGCATGTCCAGAGGGAGTTGTATAGGTGTTTTTCAGAAGTAGCGTCCATAAGTACAAGTCCAGGAGGCTGGGGCCCAATATCCGGACAGGATCACTCTCCGGACAAGCCTTTGGCTCTATTACGTCGGATATTGGAGGGATTACTTATATATATATATAAACACATGGTATACACACAGTACAGTAATACCTTGATATATGATACTGTGGCTTAATGATGAGGGTAAAAATACCACCACACCCTGCCTACTGATGGCCAAACCCCAGTTTAAAAATGGGTTTTGATTTTTTTTACTGACTTGCTGATATTTTAGACTAAAATTGTGTGCTTAGGTTGATTTATAAACTGTTTTTAGACTTAGATTAATGTGTTTTAGACATACGTAGGGTAAACATAGTCATTCTGGGCTACAGTTTACTAAGTCTGATTTTTTCCAGACTTATATTTCATGATTTTCAGATTTTATTTGTTGGTTTTAGCGAGTTACTTACAAGTGTTAGGCAGAGGTTAGCTTCTTTACAGCTATTAGGCCATTTAGAATGGCTTCAAATTTGTTTTGGGGAGCCATAATTTGGTTACATGGTTATCACCCAGCATAGTAAATGGTTTCCTGATGTATAGGACACCATTTGGCTTGTCACTCAGTATAGTCACCCACAGACAGAAGGAAAAGAATGAAGGAATGAAAGAAGAGGAAGAATGGAAAGAAAGAAGGAAGAAAGGAAATGGCAGGCACCGGAGTGCAGCACTACATCGAGTGAGTGGGTGATATATATATATATATATATATATATATATAGATAGATGATATATATATATATATATATATATATATATATATATATAGATAGATGATATATATATATATATATATATATATATATATACAGTAATCCCGCATTTTTTGTCTACGGTTTTGCCCTCTCGCGGACTTTCTTAGCATTAATAAGTTCAACTAAAATATCCTTGAATATACAGAAAACAAAAAATTTGAAATTCCCGCAACTTCCAATTGTAGCGCGGTAAACTCACGCCACCCTCTGTCCCTTTCCCGCGGCCCCTCTGCCAGTGTTATCATATCTAGCATAATTTTATTCTTTTAGCATAATTTTGATAAAATTTTCGAGTCTGGAATATTTTTTAGCATATTAGTAGTTTTAGCATCATTCTAGCATAATTTAGAATGGAATGGAATATTTTTGGAATAATTTTATAAAAGCTACAAATCAGAGAGAGAGAGAGAGAGACGAATAAGGTATGAAGATGTAAGGTTTGAATAATTGGTTACTTTCAGTTTGGGCTTGGTTGGGTTGGATTAGGTTAGGTTAGGTTAGGCTGGATTACGTTAGGTTAGGTTAGGTTAGGTTTTAGGTTAGGTTCGGTTTGGTTAGGATAAGTTTGAGCTTTGTATTTTACCCATGAAACCTAGGTTTTTCCGATGGATTTTGGTATGATTCATTCATTTTTCAGCTTCATTTCAGTCGGAAATGACCATTTTCTATGTTTCCCCCCCTCCCTATAACCCCCGATTCCCCAAAGATCCCCCATTGTTGCAGGGGGATGGGGGGGGGTCATATCTCAAAATCTGGTTATTTCCGACGGAAATGATGCTCAAAATCGAATGAATCACATCAAAATCCATCAGAAAAACGTAAGTTTCGTGGGAGAAAGCAGTATGGGCAGAAAACTGATATTTACCCTCTTACTGTATGTAGGTTCATTTTAATATTTTCATAGTAAACAGTACATAATTAATATGTAGCATGAATATGTATAGAATTTTATCATTTAGCTTCAAGTTAGCATAATTCATTTTTTGCTTGGAACAAATTTGCTCAATCTAGCATAATTTTTTCACTGCCCTAGCATAATTTCGTTGTTTGGGTATGGCAACACTGCTCTCTGCCCCGCATTCCTCAGTCCACGCCTGACTGCCTCACGTGTCTGGTGTTCTTGTAACCGCACTATGATACGAGCCTCTTGCCTCCCACTTGCTTTCCACATGGCCCCAGGACGTAAGCCAGCCTCACCAAAGGCTAATAATACAATTAGTAAGAACTCCAAAGTGACAAAACGATCAAGAAAAGTTATGACCTTAGCAGAGAAAATTGTGTTACTGGACAAGCTAAGAAGCAACCGTGCGAGTGTTTGCTATCACCAATTAATGCATCTTTTCATTTTGTACCGTTTTGTGAATAAATGTGTAGTTAATTGTGTATTACAGTACGGTGTTTACGTTTTTCCTTCATAATGGAGTATGTGCTTTCAATCTTGTAAGAAGGTATTTCGGGATGAGTATGGAGGTTTCGGGACAATTCGTAGTCACAACAAACACAAGATAATTCGCCTTCATTAATGAAGATAGCTATGGGTGATGCTAGAATATAATTCAAAGGCGACTACAGCGAGGAAGAAACAAGTTAATTATTGACTAAAGGTGCAACTAATAAATAATATCCAGAACCTACGCTACTGAACATAGACTTTGCTGGATCCCCCTGAAATATAGTTATTAAAGTATTGATTAATTAATAATAAGTATATTTATAAAAGTATTGATTAGTACATTTATAGAATGGCGGGGAATCGTCCAGGGTGCGAATTGTTCTGAAGGGGAATCGTCCATGTTTTGACGGGGAATTGTCTGACGGCGAATTGTCTCGCAATCAGTATGGACATGGACTGTGTGATGGGCAGCATGGTGGACACAAGTGCAAGATTCAATTGTTAATAGAGTATTCGCGAATTTAAATTTTCCCGGGGGTTACAAGAACGTAACTACCGCGAAATATGCGGGATTACTGAATATATATATATATATATATATATAGATAGGTAATATATATATATACTGTATATATATATATATATATATATATATATATGTACATACATACATATATACAGTAGAACCTCTCTCATTCGGACTATATGGGGGGAAGGGTTGTCCGAATTAGCATATTGTCTGGACCATCAGGGTAATCTCCAGTTCATACCAAAAACTGTCTACATATGATATGTGTGTTAATTATTAACATATGTGGCATATGTCAACCCTACATAACTGCAAAAGATGAAAGGATACTAAAATAACCAAACTAATCATGTACGATAGTTTTGTATTGCATAATTTACAGGTAAGGCCATGATAAGAAACTAGCCTACATTTAAAATTGTAGTAAGTGACTAAGGCCCGTGTAGGCAAAAAAATAAATTAATTAATTAACTGTAATATTTGGAATAAAAATAAAACATGTGGGCAAAAAATACATTGGTCATCTTTGCCATATTGATAACGCCCATATGGGCAAGAAGCTAATGTCTGATGTACAGTCGCCCCAAGAAGTGATGGCAGAGTTTCAGATTGCTTCGGTCACTCTGCAGTGCCATACGTTCAATGAAACAGTGAATATAAGGTAAATATTCAATGCCTTCATCACGTCATATCAAATAAAAGATATATCATGCTAAGAATGATGTAAAATAAATAACAGGAGGCAGTGATATATTAGAAGTTAACACTTATATACAGTGGAGCTCGATTATCCAGGCTCGGATTATCCAGCTTTCGGTATATCCGGGCCGTGACCCAGTGGTTCAGTGGTACAGTAATTCATAGAATTATCCGTACGAATGCTCCGGTTTAAACAGGAAGCATCCAGTTGCTAGGGAGAGAGGCATGGATAAACCAGAGAGAGTCTTGCTCACCCTGCCCCCACCCACACCTCCTGCTCACAACTCGATCACAAGGGTGGTAGGGTGGAGTTTGGTGAGGCAACTGATACTCCTGACGTAGCCTAACCTTGCTTAACTTCTTAATAATTTAACCTAATTTAACCTAACCTGACCTAAACTGGGCTCCAGTTGGGAAATTGGGAAACTAAATCCACTTTTGTGTACGATGAGTTTCTTCCATTATGCCCGAAGCAATCGTAGGTACGGCTTAAAGAACGTGATAAAAGAGAAAATCTTTCAGCAAGAGAAGGTAATTTACTACCCTCAAAATAGAAAAACACAGAAAACAAACTGAAGGAATATGAAGTGAATTGCTGAAGTCTTTAGGCTGTATGCTTAAACGAAAAGTAATGGGTTTCCTAGTTTTAGGGAACGAAATGAAACAAGAATGTCTGCTAAAAAAAAAAAAAAACTCATGTGTTCTCGTAAGTTAGCATTCAGTTCTGCATTCTTCGTTAGGTATCGCGCCTTCCAACACATTTCGGACCGACAAAGCATTGTTATTTCTTCCTCTTACATTTACTGTTCACTCTTTTGTTCGTTCTTAAGTGTACTGTATGTATGAAAGAGAGTATTAATATAAACAATAATGCATTCCATTAACCCCATCAAAGCTGTCAGCCTCGAACGATGGTTTACTGTACCGGTGTCAGGGATGTTGGGTTAGGGAGAGCTATAAAAAACTGCGAACAATTATGGGAAGGGAACGAAGGTCACTGGTATGTTTTCACGACCCTTCTCTACCATCTCAAACAGTCAGGCGGCCTGCCACTTCATCTCAGATGTTTTCGCCGATATGTTTAAATGCTAATGTAACATGCACCCTAATTATGAGTAAGTTTCTTCCATTATGCCGGAAACAATCGTAGGTAAGGCTTAAGGAACATTATGATAATAAGAAAACAAACTAGAAAAATACAGAAAACAAACTAGAGAATATGAATTGAATTGGTAAGGTTATTAGGGTGTATGCTTGGACGAAAATTTACGAGTTTCACAATTATAGGGGACGAAATGGAACAATTATGTTTACTAATAAGAAAAAATACTTTCATCTCAAGTGTTCTCGTAAGGTGGCATTCAGTTCCACATTCTGTGTTCGATGCCGCTTCCCAACACATTTCGGACCGACAGAGCATACAGTTATTTTTGCTTACAGTTAAGTGTACATTATATTTCACATTCTTTTGTTCGTTCGTGTATGTGTGAAAGAGTGAGTATTGATACAAACAATAATGTATTCCATTAACCCCTTATGGCTGCTAGCCTTGAACAATGCTTTACTGTACCGGTGTCAGTAACGTTAAGTTAGGGAGAGCCATAAAAACTGCGAACAATTATGGGAAGGGAACGGTCACTGGTATGTTTACACGACCCTACTCTTACCATCCCAAACAGCTCGGCGGTCCTTTCATCCCAGATGTTTTCGCCGATATGTTTAAATGCTAAAGTAACATGCACCCTAACTTATATTTAAATTCTAATGTAACATGCCCCCAATTTTCTTTCACGAATCATAGCAAATCACAAGATGGGTTTAGGGAGGAGGGGAAAAAGCCAGGTGTACCAGACGAGTCTTTTCAAATCTGTAAGAAAAAGAAACTGACTTTATAACTTTGAAAAAATGGTTTTAAGGTCTGCCACGGAAGCACACAAATTTCTGAACTCACGAACATTGAGGATTTGAGGGGGGTAAACATACGCTTTGCTGTAAGCAGTAAAAGCACCTTACCAAATCAGTTCATCCTGATAGTCTGTTATATTTTTCTGATTATTTCTGGGTTGGTAAATAAACATTTCTTGTTAAATCTTTCCCCGCTGTTTTTATCTGTTCTGGTGTGATGACTCTTTGATTCGTTAATGTAATGGCAGAAGACACTGTTCTAATCTAAGTATTTAAACCTGGCCTAACCTAGCTTAACTGCACCTAATAATGTAACCTAACCTAATCTTCAGTTGGGAAGTTGGGAAACGAAGTCCACATTTGAGTACGATGAGTTTCGTCCATTGTGCTGGAAACAATCGTAGATACAGCTTTACAATGAAATGATACTAACAGGGAGGAAATCTTTCAGTAAGAAAACATGATTTACCAAACTGAATATAGTCTGAAAAATACTGAAACAAGCTGGAGGAATATACATTGAACTGGAAAGGTCTTTCTGGTACTTAAAGTGTACATTTACCGGTAAATAAATCAGTCTAACAGTACAGTACTTGTGTTTCCACCGGATTAATCGTGCTTTTGGACCATTCGGGCACCCCTTAACACCATATAGCCCGGATAATCGGGCTATCTCTGTAGTTACCTTTCCCGATTTGAATGAATGTGAAATGTATTACTCTGCGCGCGGTGGTCAGTAGGCCTATAACTCTGTGTTCCGATTTATTTGTTTCCCATGTTTTCAAATACAGATGCTCTAGTTTTGAAGACCAGTTAAGGAAAATTCTTGTGACTGCAATACACTGCCTTATTTTCAAATGTTATGGTGATGATACAGCAACAATAAGGATGCCATAACAATGAAATTATTATTCGTTATGATGCCCTACCTGCGGTAGCACAAGACCGTAATGCCTTTTATTCCGTCTTTCTCTCGCCAGTAATAATTATAATGAGCAACTTTATTCCCAGCTGATGCAAAATTATTTTTAGTTATAAGGAGGTATGACAGAGTCTGCATTTTTCTCTTACACTAGGCAATAAACAGGACCAAAATGAGTTCATAAACTCTTGCAATGCAAAAGCACACACTCTTTACTCCATTTTTTAACCATAATATCTGTCCTTTTAAATAAACTGTAATGTCCTGTTGAACAGAAAATGCAGATTTGGAAGTTTTGAACTCAATGATTTATGAACCTCTGCATTTTATTACTCTTGCTAATCGATTAAGCACTGAGGATATCAGACTATGACAGAAGTTAGCATTCTCCAAGGAGCTCCGACTCTAGGCAAATTTCAGTTCTTTTTTTTATACTTCTTTCACCGATAGCCCTCTGGCATAAATTAAATAATCCAGAGATTTTTTTTGATGGAAAACTGGCCAAAGGCAGTGTAATAACTTCATATCTTTGAGTAAATGTTATCTCCTTTCGTGCGTGTTGATCGAAACATTTAAAATAGCTTACTAGCTTGCAGCCGCCTTCCCGCTTTCTGTTGTCATCCATGGAGACATTGGAAACGGAAATAAATGACTAAATTATTCCCTAGTATTGTAACAGAAATTATTTTATAAATAACAATTATTAATTTTAATTGTTTATTGAAGCTCCCTTTTGTTCAATCTTGCGCTACTAAAAAATTATTGCATGTTACCATACTAGACTTGAACTCCACAAAATATTCCTGACTGTCCCTGAGCGATAGTTGTGAAATTTCAATTAGTTCCGTTTAGGATTTCCTATTATCGTAACTAACGACCTGCTTCCTACAGTTTTGAAATATACAGGTACTTTAGCATTGATTTATTGTTTTTTGTAATAATTTTATGTATTAGGTTTCACCTGGTAGAGATATAAGCAAGAGTATGTGCACTATCGCTGACCGAAAACTTCTGGATACTCCGCCATCACTTCTTAGGCCGACTGTACAAGTAAAGCACATTTAAGTACAAAAAATAACCTACAGTAATCATTAAACACTGCAGAATATTCTGACCCATTTTTGTGTAAGCAAACTCCTCCTTTTAACACCTTTATTCATTGCAGAAGCTACACTTGCATTAAGGGGCATGGTAAGGATGATTAACTTTTGAAATACAGCGTAAAAATATAAATGGTTGGTGAACTAGCTGATGGAACGAATGCTAGCGTGTGTTTAAACAGGCGCCCATGTTGCAACCTAGCGTGATCCGAGACTAAACGAATGACGATGGCTTTCCGCGCCGATACTGAAAATGACTTTAGAATTACTTTCAACATATTTTTGGAGCTTATTATTTTTAAATTTTGTCCGAATTAACATAAGTCCGGATCAAAGGGGTTCAGATCAAAGAGGTTCTACTGTATACAGTAGAAGTCCTGTTATTCTGCATCTATGGGACCGGGATGATGCCGAGAAATTAGATTTGCCGAATAATCAAAAAAACCTACCCACTCATTACCTTAAATATATTGGTGAACACTGTCATCACCACTTATGGTAATACAACTGTGTTTGGAGAGAGTACTATATACTGTACAATATTGCAATGAATACAGTACTATACCTGAATCTGAAATATATACCTAAATTAGTGAACATATACAAGTGTAATGACACAGTAAGCCTACAAGTCAGATAACACTTCCTGGATGGCTGAAATGATACAGAATATTACCTACCAGCTCATTACATCACTTGTATTGATGAACTCATCACTACTTATATTATTACAAATATGTTTGGAGTGAGTACTAATACAGTACGTTTTCCAAACAAAATAAAATAGTCGGAAAATTACATAAAATAAAGTGAAGGACTATGAATTGGTGAGGTCTTTCTGATGAAAGTTAAACGTACATTTAGCGCTCATTCTTTTGTCCTTTTTTTGTTTACATGTGAAAGGGAGAGTATTATGCAAACAGTAATGTATTCCATTAACCCCTTAATAACCTCCGGCATTGAACAACCCTTTACAGTACCGGTGTCAGTTACGTCAAGTTAGTGAGCCATGAAAAAACTGTGAACAATTATGGGAAGGGAACGAAGGTCACTGGTATGTTTACACGACTCTAGGCTATGATTCCAAGCAGTCAGGGGGTCTGTTAATCTCAGAAGTTTTCACCCATTTGGTAAATGCTCCGTAACTTTGTAATTTCTCCTGTGAATCACAGCGAATCGTAGCATGGGTTTAGGAAGCTAAATAACACATTGCTAGGTGCGCCAGACGATTATCTTCAAATCTTTCAGAAAATGGAAGAAATTTAATCCCTCTTTGAGTACGTAGAGTAAGTTTCTTCCATTCTTCTGAAATAAATTTATTTTTCTTAAAGATGTGAAGATAATCGTCTGGCCCACCTAGCAATGTGCTATTTAGCTTCCTAAACCCATGCTATGATATCGCTATGAGTCACGGAAAAATTGATAAAGTTATGATGTATTTACCAAATGGGCGAAAACATATGAGATTAACTGACCGCCTGACTGCTTGGAATCATAGCATAGAGTCGTGTAAACATACCAGTGACCTTCATTCCCTCCCCATAATTGTTCAGTTTTCTTTATAGCTCACACTATCTTGACATCACTGACATCGGTACTGTAAAGGGTTGTTCAGTGCCGGAGGTTATTAAGGGGTTAATGGGATATATTACTGTTTGCATCAATACTCTCTCTTTCACGTTAAACACAAAAACGAACAAAAGAATGAGCGCTAAATGTACGTTTAACTTTCATCAGAAAGATCTAAGCAATTCATATTCCTCCAGCTTATTTTTAAGTATTTTTCTGACTTTAGGTTAGGTTAGGTTTCGTTAAATTATTAGGTACTGTACAGTTAAACTCGGTTAGATTAGGTTTATTTAAACAGGACAGTCCCTTCCACCATTATGCTGAGGAATAACAATACTAGAGCTGTCACAGCCATACAGCTAAAAACAACGGGGAAACTGATTTAACAAGCAACATTTATTTATGGGTAATGCATTACAGTATCAGTGGTTAATAGGCTACGCAATTACTGGTAAATGTCATTTTCAGGAAGACGTCAAGAATGAATGAATTTCAAGAATTAGCAAGGAGGCTTGGAACGTAACCTTCGCTAATTTGGTGGGGGTGGTTACTGTACTGTATGATACTGTGCAATATTGTAATCAATACAGTACTATACCTGAATCTCATAAAATACAGAAACTAGTGAACATACATTGTAATGAAACATTAGGCCTACAAGTCACAGATAACACTTCCTGGACTGCTGAGATGATTCCGGACATCTGCCGAACAATCAGTGATTTTCGTAAATGGGACTATCTCTCAAAACTGCCGAAATGTCGGATCTACCGAATAATCAGCTGCCGAATAATAGGACTTTTACTGTATATATATATATATATATATATATATATATATATATATATATATATATACCTGTGTGTATATATATATATATATATATATATATATATATATATATATATATATATAACTGTGTGTGTATATATATATATATATATATATATATATATGTATATATATATATATATATGTATATATATACATATATATTTTTGGCACCCCATTTTAACATGACAGCGTCTGGATTGACTCTGTCGGATACGATATGTGAAGCTACAGAACGTGGTGAATGTTTTTGGCGTATCCGATAAAGCCAAGATTCCGGGGGCTTGAATGATGAGTGAATGGAAGCGTGGTTGGGCAATTTTGGGCTGTCTGGACATTGCTACTCCTCACCCTGCCCTTGGGTGGAAAAGGAGGTCCGGATGATGATGATGATGATGATTATATATATATATATATATATATATATATATATATACATACATACAATATCTATCTATCTATCTATTGCCAGACGCCACAATCCCGTAAGGGGTGGCCATTTGACTTTTGAGTTATTTGTTTTACAGGGAGGGGCACTAACCCTCCACCAACCCACTTGTTGACACGTAGGGAGCACGTATGGTTTCGTTATATGGTTACCACCCAGTGTTGTAAATGGTTTCTTGGCTTACAGGAAACCATTTGGCTTGTCACTCAATGTAATGCCACCTGTAAAGGAAAGAAAAGCAATAAGAAGTGACAGGAAAGATGGGAGAAATAGGAAGAGAGGAGGGCAGGCACAGAGAAAGAATGATACAGGCTAAGGAAGAAGTAGGCAGCACTACATCAAGTGAGTGGACGATGGTCGCCACCACCTACCGCTAAATATATATATACATACAGGTATATACCAGTATATAATGTACTACTGTAATAATCATTTAGTACTTCTCTTTGCGATCCTTTTCTCTGTCTTTTTCTCGATCGCGCTCCTTCTCTTTCTCCTTGTCTTTATCCCTCTCACGTCTGGCTTCCTGGATCTTCTGAAGTCTTTCTTCATCCTCCTAAAAAGGCAAATGGACTCATCAACTTCCAAACTTTTATTCCTATCTGAAGATAGGGAAAGGTTCAAAACAATCATTATCATCTTAACGATATTTACAAATAATAATGGGTGGGTAGGATCCCCAAATGAAAACAGTACTGCATAAACACTGAGAACAATAAACAGTGTCAAACAAAATGGATCAAACAATATGAGAAGCAACAACTGTTTCCAACAAAAAGGGTCGCATATGGATTCTTACACCATCCATATCTTCAACACTTCGCTCCAACTAAATTCTAAACATTCCACTTTTTTTTCCTTTTCTTTCTGCTGATTAAAAAAAGAAAAGAAAAAAAAAAAATCATGTACACCTTCATAAATAAACCCATACCCCATTATCCAGCGCACTGATAATCGGCGCTTTGCTAGACCGGACACAAGAAATAGGGGAACAGTCCCACAATCCGAACAATGTGAATGTCCGTTGCCTCGCTAGTCCGACACCCTGTCTCTCCCTACGTTTGAAACGAGGCCCTCCTGGTCCTCCTTCCATCCCCTCTCTTCTCTTTCCCTCCCCTGTCTCTCTTCTCCCCCCCCATCCCTTCTCTATCCCCCACCACACTCAGCACTGCCAGGCATGTTTCCCTCCTTGTCCCCTGCCCTCCCTCACCCCTGGCTGTCACCCTCTCCATCCCTCCACCATCCCCCATCCCTACTTGTCTCGTGTGTGTGTGTGTGTGTGATGAATGAGTGAGAGTAAGTGAGCGAGAGTGAGTCAGTAAATGAGCAAGAGTGGGTCAGTAAGTGAGACTACGGGGGTGGGTAGTAGGGTTGTTTGGCCTTCTTGCCTCCTTCTCAGTCCCCTCACCCACCCCACCCCTACATGTTTCCTTCCCCCCACCCCTGATTGTCTCCTTCCCCATCCCTCCGCCATCCCCCACCCCCACTTGCTGCACTGCCAGCTGCCTGCCTGTCCCCCCACCCTTCCACACCCTCACTTGCCTCCCACCAGTCCCACCACCCTCCCCCAAACCTGCTTGTCTCCCTCCCCATCCAATCACCCACCTCCACCCCTGCTTGGTGTGCTGCCAGCTGCCTGCCTCTGTTACCCAGAAGCATCTCACACCACATGTCCCACCCACATTACCTTCCTGTATATGATGTTTGCTGTCTCATTTTTTAGCAATAGAATTGTTTATGAGGAAAATAACATTACCTATGGTGTTTCTGTGACAGTCTCTATTGATTGAATAAGGTATATGAGAGTTTGGGTTTGGGTCTTGAATGCACCTCAGACTTTTCCTCAGTATCTTATGGGAATAACTGCTTTGATATCCAGCATACTCACTGACCGAACACCCCCACTGGTACATAACACTGCCAGATATCGGGGTATGGGTGTACCTCCTAAAAGCACTTCTTCACAAACCTGGAATACATTACTAACATATCAACTTAGAATTACAATATGGAAGTGATGACCAACTGCAATTTCTTCAATTTCACCCCTTGGTTGTGTATAACATCCCAGAAATGCCAATCAGTAGACTGTATCGTACATTCCGGAAGAGCCGCGTGAAATAATGTTAACTTTTCGGTCATTTTTTGCAACTACTGCATGCTTAAATTGCTTATGCTTGATGAGTGGGTTGTGAATCGTCAGCATAAAGTGTAAACTTTGTCTGACTAAAATGGTATCATGTCTAGTTAGGTATACGTAGGTCAATACACAGGATGAAAACAATTTTTAAAACCGGTTTACTCACACCACGGATATTGAAAATGTTTAGGGCCGCTGCAGCCAAGAGGTTAAACAAAACTGTATATAAAATATTAACCATATGTGAAGCACTTTATCTCACCATTTTCTTTTTTAGTTCTTCTTTCTTCTGGTCCAAGAACTGCTTTGGGATACCAGATGGACTAGCCTGAGCAGACAGCAGCAGTTCCCACAGCTCCCCCATGAAGATGCGGGCATTCTTACCATTCAAGAAACCTGTGAGCATGATCTGCATCTTCCTTGGGTCAGGATTCTGTAATATAAAGAGGAATAATTTCCAAAATTATATAAAATGCCTATCTTAATAACAGGAAAGCCCCAAAGCTTGTCCTTCAGATTTGTAAACATAAATGACTGACAAAGGACTCATGGTCAGAATAGTATGACTGTTGTGGTCTCTGCAAGTACATTTTTGGCACTAAACATTTGGATAATACAGTACAAAGTGCCTTTGTGCTGTTCTGTTTTCCAACTGCACTGCAAAACTCTGTGTGTGTGTGTGTGTGTGTGTGTGTGTGTGTGTGTGTGTGTGTGTTTATAACGTGTGTGTGTGTGTGTGTGTGTGTGTGTTTATAACAGCAAACACTTGTACTTCAATAACATCAGCCATCATGCTAAAAGTATGAGAGAGAACTGCATTAAAGGCAACTACTTATAAATTCTTTCCATTTTCTAAATCTCAAGGATGGTTTACCTTAAGGATGGGAGGGCAACAGCAGTCAGTATAATGGTATGCAAACACAATGTAAAAAATATGAGGAGTGGATCAGTTCAAATTACTATCTATCCTGCAGGAACATTGGTTTTTATAAGTATAAAAGCATCTACTCAACAGTAAGCATTGAGGGCTTTTCTGTATAAAAGACAAGAACCAAAACATCAAGAGACAAATACACATGAACTGCATTAAAGCCAGAAGGCATAAAGATGAACTAGGCAGCTTGAAACATTGAGTGAGCATAAAGATATAAACTAATGGATGTAAAGTGCCTTAGGTTCACAATAATGAAGATATGAGAGAGAAGCAGCCAGTATGGATGACTGCAGCAAACATGGTGATGTGACATGACTGGCAGAAGAGGCCATATTGGAGATTTAACACACACCAAACCTGAGAGGGCAGCACAGACTCCCACTACAAGGGTGAAGTGCAGCACCAGCCTCCAGTCTCCTCCTAGAAGGCTGAGTCAATGTCAATATCAGTCACACATTACCTACTACCATTAACATTATAAGCTCACACTGTAGTAAAGAACTTCCTTATGATTTACCATTCAACCCTTGAGATGTCTTTTACATTTCATTCCTGCTATCTCCTGATGATGGTATTCAGCTTAGGAAACACTTCTTGAACTTGAGAAGTTACCTACAGCCGGACTGATTCTTCGTAAGGTAGTTTACCTCCCTTGAGTTAATGCTTTACAACCAATGTAAACTGTACCTTATAATTATGTGGTTTGCAGCCTGGCCCTTGCAGACCTTCACTGTACCTCATATGAAGTCTGCAGCTCAGCAAGGGTTAAAATCATAATTAAAAAAAAACTCTTCAATAGCTACAAGAGGCCTTTCCTAAGCTTAATAAAACTGAACAGTAGTAGCTGGAATAAACTAAAAAGGGACATCACTAGGATTCAAAGGCTGAGGAGAAAACTACTATACATGAGAAAAAATAATACAGAAACCAGCAATTTTATCACACATTTCAATTAACATACTAGTGATATAAATACTCTATATAAAGCATATAAGGTATAAATTGTTAAATCCAAAATACTTGGGTCCAAAGGTTTTATGGAAAACAGATTTTGGACAGCAGAATCATAATGGTAACTATGAGAAAATCATGTAAAATACAGCCTACATTAGGATGAACAGTAAATGCAATGAAGTACAGCACACCATCGACTTATGACGGACATGCATTCTTCATTTAACCCATTGCCTGTGGCTGTATCATATACGATATCTGAGTCCAAATGGCTCTGACTGCAGCTGTATTATATATGATTTCCTGCTTTCAAAAATTCCACCATCAGAAATGGCACGAAATAAATCAGCTAGTAACCCATGGCACCCTATAGAATATTGCCATACATAGATTATGCATTTTTACGAGGAGCAGAGCTCAGCTCAGTTACCTACAAAATGCCAAAGGTAATGGTACGAAATCTTCACCATGCCGCCGCTAGCAGTAGCCCAAGCAAATATTGGATGAATTCTCTGGATGAGTGTAGTGATGATAGTGATACGTTGTTGGATGATGACAGTGATGGTTCAGATGCTGACTGACACCTTATCTGATTGCAAGACTGACACTGATGACACAGTGCAACCATAACACATCATTACCTGGCCCCAATGCACAGGAATAAGAAAGCTTGGCTTGGAGGAATGGCTGGTTAGGGTGGTTATGGCTATGTATGTGGGTGCTCACACCCAGGTAAGAGTGAATGGAGATTTGAGTGATGAGTTTTCCATAAATGTTGGTGTGCATCAGGGGTCAGTCTCGAGTCCCATGTTGTTTATTATGGTACCTGAAGCCCTTTCACGTGACTTTAGAAACGGACTCCCGTGGGAGTTGTTGTATGGTGAAGATTTGGTGTTGATTGCAGAGAACGAAAGGGAGTCGGAGGAAAGGTTTAGGAAATGGAGAGATGGTATGGGTAACAAGGGTTTAAGGGTAAATGCAGATAAAACAAAAGTGATGATACCTAGGGCTGGTGACAGTACTGTCAAAGACGAGGGAGAGTGGCCAAGTGCAGTTTGCCACAAGGGCGTGGGAAGTAATTCCATCTTGTGCGGTGTGTGTGATAAATGGGTGCATGAGAGAAGGAGGGAGGTGAGAAGACAGGAAGAAATCAGTAGGATAGAAGTTGTGGAAGCAATGAAGAAAGTTAAATTGGGGAAAGCCCCAGGAATTGATGGAGTGTGTGGTGAAATGCTGAAGCATGGGGGAGAGATAGTAGTAGAATGGATGTGGAAGATGTGCAGATTGGCCTGGGAGGAAGGTAGAGTCCCGGAGGATTGGAAGTCAGGTATAATTATTCCCTTGTACAAAGGAAAAGGGGAAAAAGAAGTGTGTGGTAATCATAGGGGCATTTGTCTTCTTAGTATAATAGGAAAAGTGTATGGTAGGATACTTATAGACAGAGTTAGAGAAAGAACAGAGAAATTAGTTGGAGAAGAACAGGGAGGCTTTAGGAAGGGAAGAGGTTGTGTAGATCAGATATTCATTCTTAGATCTTTAGTGGAAAAGTTTCTAGAGAAGGGAAAGAAGTTGTATGTGGCTTTCATGGATTTGGAGAAAGCATATGACAGGGTGGATAGACAAGGATTGTGGAAAGTGTTAAGAATATATGGAGTAGATGGGAAGTTGTTGAATGCTGTGAAGAGTATGTACGATGGTGCGAAGGCTGCAGTGCGTGTGGATGGTGAACTAAGTGAATTTTTCTCTTTGAAAGTTGGGTTGAAACAGGGATGTGTCATGTCTCCATGGTTGTTCAATCTGTACATGGATGGGGTAATAAAAGAGGTACAAGGTAGGGTAGTGGATGTTGGAGTGGCCCTGGTGAGAGAGGATAGTGTTTGGAAACTCCCTGTACTGTTGTTTGCAGATGATACTGTGTTGTTGAGTGAAGACAAAGGGGAGCTGCAAGGCTTGGTGGATGAGTTTGAGAGAGTGTGTAAGAAATGGAACCTAAAGGTGAATGTAGGGAAGAGTAAAGTGATGGTCTTTGAGAGAGGTGAAGTTAGTGAATGTACAGCGAGGTTAGATGGTGAGGAATTGGAAAATGTGAGTACGTTTAAGTATTTGGGTAGTGTGATGAGTAAGGATGGAGGTTTGGAGGGTGAAGTGCTTGAAAGGGTACAGCAGGGAAGAAAGGTTGCTGGTTCCTTGAAAGCAGTGATAAGAAACAGGGAAGTGAGCATGGAAGTGAAAAAGTTACTACATGACAGTATTGTGATACCAACTCTAACGTACGGAAGTGAAGCTTGGACATTGTTGGAAGGACACAAGTCAAGAGTGAGAGCAGTGGAAATGAGTTATTTAAGAGGAGCCTGTGGAGTCACGTGGAGAGACAGGCTGACGAATGAGGATATAAAGGAGCGTTGTGGTGTGGATGTGGATGTGATAGGAAGCATTATGAGGAACACACTGAGGTGGTTTGGCCATGTGGAGAGGATGGAGGGTGAAAGACTGACGAAGAGAGTGTATGTGAGTGAGGTGGAGGGGGGAAGAGGGAGGGGGAGGCCGAGGATGAGATGGAGGGATGGGGTGGAGAGGTATATGAGAGAGGGGTGTGTGAGTTGGGAGCAGGGCAGTGAAATGGCGGGGGACAGGGTGACTTGGAGGTGATTTGTTTGTGGCCACCCCAAACGGGATTGAGGCATCTGGCAATAGATAGATAGATAGAAGAGATGTAGTGGTATCAGAGGTAGACTGCAAGATAACGTTGATTTTATGTGTACGAAGTGTCGGGGTGAGCAGGTGGAGATTGTCAGACGTGAAAGGATTGAACTTGCTGGTGAATCTCTTGAGTGTGTGGAAGAGTTTTGTTATTTGGAAGACATGTGTGCTTGGAGGTGGGGCTGGAGCTAGCTCTGTGACTAGGGTGAGAAGTGGTTGGAAGAAGTTCAGGGAGCTCTAGCCTCTCCTGACATTGAGAGGACTCTCCCTATGTCCTAAGGGGTCTTTGTATGCAGCATGTGTTAGGAGTGTAATGCTGTATGGTAGTGAGACCTGGGCAGTGAAGGAGGAAGATATTCGCCGGCTCAGACATACAGAAATGACAATGATTAGGTGGATGTGCAGTGCGTCCCTGCGTCCCAGGCCTGGAGGAGCTGGGTTTACGATGGAAGAGTTGAGAGGTAGGATGGGACTGGAGTGTATTGGTGTTGTGATGAGAAGGGGTAGATTGAGATGGTTTGGACATGTGGAGAAGATGGAGGATGATAATTGGGTGAGGAAGGTGAGAAGTGTTAATATTGGGGGTGGGGTTATGAGGGGTAGACCGAGAAAGACATGGGACGAGGTCATTAAGTGTGACCTCAGGGTTAAGGGACTGAACAGGGAGGCTGCAATGGATCGTGCAGCATGGACAGCCGCCATTAGGTGACCAAGGCCGACACATGCAAGCATGTTGAAGCCTTTAAAAACCAAACGAAAAATGAAACAAACCTGTTTCAGAGGTAAGTTTTGTCTTTGCTATATTGTGTTATATACCATTGAACTCGGGATTTTTTCCTCTATCTTTTGACAATATTATTTTTTTCCTAATATTTTTTTCTTATTATTTGAAAACTGCCACACACAGGATATATATGTAAACAAACACTGACGCTGTGAATCGGTTAAGCAATGCTAAGTGGTTCGTCACATCGTAGAACCTTTACTTCTACTGAATCAGTATAAAAAGTATTGATGCATTCCTGATAACATCAATTTCCTCTACCTCCCTTCCAATATACCATGTTTTGTGGCATATAAGATGCATTTCCCCCCTTAAAAATACTCTTGAAAAGTCCCCACGTATCTTCAATGATGAATGTCAAGAGCTCAGACTGGAAATATCTCTGGCTCTATTCAGTTACCTGATAAACTGCATCACTGGAGGGGGGGGGGAAGGAAAAAAAAAAAAAAGAAGCAGCAGCAGCTGTAACTCAATGTTGTGCTGCTCTCGGGTGTCTGCCCTGTCCTCTCCTCCATCCTTCTTTCCTTCCATCTTCTTCTGTCTTTCTTTCCTTCATTCTTTCCTCGTCTTTCTGCCTACGGGTGACTTTGCACTCGCTCTTCTGTCTTTCATTCCTTCATTCTTTCCTCTTCCTTCTGCCTGTGGGTGACTCTACACTGAGTGACAAGCCAAATGGTTTCTTGTACACCAGGAAATCATTTACTGCACTGGGTGGTAACCATATAACCAAATTTTGGTGCCTAGTGGTTTAGTGGGTAATTATTGTGCTCCAATCGGATTGAGCCGGTGAAGGTTTATATCCAAGGGATGGTTGGGGTTTATTGCTCACGTAATGCCACTCAGGGATGAGTGAGGCTGGTCACTCTCATCTTAAATGTCAGGACCAACTCCCTAGTCCAGGGCTCCTACGCTCCTCATGGGGCAACGTAAGATTGGATGATGGATGGATGGATGGATGGAAAAAATCAGATGCACTATGTTTACTTATACTTCAAGGACAGCCACATCTTTTGTGTTTACATACAAACAATGCTGCCACCTGGTGTCTGATGGTTTATGTTATAGGAAGTCCTCTGTGCAACATGGATTTTTTTTAGGATGAACAAGTGCTTGTAACTGTTTATTGGCCTTTATTTTTTGTGACTTTAGATTCTCTTTGCATGAATCATGATGATACTTTACATGCAGGCAAGTGACATAAGGACAAACAAACCCAGCTGGGTCAAGCTTAACAGAGAAGGGTCAACTGAAGCACTTTCTGGTGTACATATATATGACTGTGTTGCAGATTTTCCTTTGACAGTACTTCCCACTCACGGCTTGAGCCCGGCAGCCAAGATACCGATGTTTGAACATGTCGGTCGGCTGGCCGAAGTTCTGAGGGACTTTTACGTCCAGATAATAGCAAGTAAATTCGGATAATGGTTAAATAGAGCCAAGGTCCAGCATCTGGATAATGAACACATCCACATACTGAGCGTCCGGATAAATGAGGGGCTACTGTACATGCATGCACCTCTCATTATCTCAGTTCAATGCCATTCATCAGTCTACCATATACCGTGTGTGTGTGTATATATATATATATATATATATATATATATAAACAGTATATATATTTTTTCACTCTTATCTTAAATGTCAGGACCAACTTGCCTGTACCCCGGGCTCCTATGCTCCTCATGGGACAACGTATGATTGAATGATGAATGATGATGTATATTTTTAGGCTGAAAAAATCGTTAGGTACCATAATACATATGGTATTAGCATCAACTAAGCAGTTACCATATTATTCAGAGCTTGATTCAAATGGATAAACAAAGCACTGACCTTCATGTTAAAAACTCGTTTATATATGCAGTGATTATGGCAGAAAGCTGCTTTAAATCTATCATAATACTGCACAAGCCAAAGCTGAAGCCATTTTCATTTATTCTGACATAAATGAACAATGTCAGGGGTAAGAAGGGTATTGTCCCATACTGCACCAAGCATGTCATGCAAAGCATACTGAACCCTGAGGATAAATCATCTGAACAGGATCTTGCTAAAGTTTGCAGCCAACAGTGATATTCAAGATCATTACATTAGAACTAATACTCCAAACAACAGCATTAACGACTGTGTCAGATTATTGGGGCTATTTATATGTTCAATTATGGGAGGTCTGGACATACCAAATCTTTTCAAAACTGCACATGATAACTACTACTAAAACAACTGTAGCGTGTGGGCTGATAATTACAGTACATATGGTTATGTCAATTTTTGGCTAACTGATAAAGTGAATTTAAAACTATCATTGGCCTAGAGTAAAATTCTAAAAAACATGCCATGTTTATCGCCTAGGCCATTTAACAGAGCTCATTAATATACTCATTAAGGGACTAAAAACAATTTACCTCACAATGGACATTTTCATTTTTTGACTAGAAGCACTCAATATAACAATAATTACAATGCTGAATTATAATACAACTTATATATATATATATATATATATATATATATATATATATATATATATATATATATATATATATATAAAAGTCTTTCCAAACCTGCAGTAATTCCCACCCTTCTGCTAACTCTGGTAAACCTGAACCATCTTGCAACATACACAACACTATCAACAAATTCCCTACATGGCATAAGTTAATAAACATATAGACGGAAAGCTGAGGGGTATATTAGCACAAGAATACGATATTTCCAGTGCCAGATGGGGGTAGTCATATGGCAGTACTGTACAGCAAACTCGCCCCTAACGCGAGGGTTTCGTTCCAACCGTGGTGCGTTCGGCGTGAAACCGCGGAAGTTTTAACTGCTCCTTATTTTGCTCCCTAGACCCCTTAAATGTGGTGTTTTGCTGTTATCTGTCATTGGTAATCAATTTGAAGCACTTTAAATGGTTAGAAGGTTTATTTAAAGTTATAACTTACAAATACAGTACTGCACAGCAAAACTTCAACACACAAATACGTAAACACAAGGCAACATTCCGATGCCGATTGGTTTCGGGGCAATTCGTCGTCAAGTCAATTCACCATCACAACAATAACAAGACAATTCGCTGTCATTAATGAAGACAGCTGTGGGTGATGCTAAAATATAATTCAAAGGCGAAATAAGTATATTTATAGAATGACGGGGAATCGTTCAAGGTGCGAAATGTCCTGACGGGGAATCGCCCATGTTTTGACGGGGAATTGTCTGACAGCAAATTGACCTGAAGGAAAATTGTCTCGGAACCCGCTGATCATGGATAATCGTATAAATCAGGTTAACTGGTTACAAGGCTTTAGTTAATGCTTTAACTTTATTTAAGTGCTTTAACTTACATACCAGAAGAGTATATATTATCTTACAAATACAGTATCGTGGAAAATCAGTAGAGCAAATCTTTAACGAACAAATAAAAAAGGGCAATATTCTGACGCCTATCAAGTAAACTAGTTATAAGACTTTATTTCTTGGTTTACCATTATTCAATAGTACTTTAACTTGTACATAAGCTTACCAGAACAGTAATGTAAATATTTAACATACAAATACAGTACTGTGGAAAAGCAGGACACGATCACCTGATCAAAACAAACTGTGCGTGGTCCTGCGTTGATGTTCAAGGATTTGACCTTTCAAAGGCCGCCTCTCTGTGTAAATTTATAGTTTTCGTAATGGTTCTTTAATCTTACGTTGTTTTATATGTATCCCAGCACTAACCGCGTATAATTGCAAGCGCGTTCGGCGAGAAAGTGTTCGGGGCGAGTTTGCTGTACTAATATACCGTAGGTGGATGGCTCCCCTGCCCGGAATTACAAACATTCATCAACTCCCTCCCTATTCCCGAGGATGGTGGAATGTACGAGAGGGGCAACTTCAGCCTGCAGCCCACCAGGTTCACTTCCACATGAACCCAGGGTCACACCAACAAAAAGACAGTGGATTCTCAACAACCAAGCTTGCATATGTACAACTGTGAGCTACAGTTTTTGCTCTCCCTCTACCCATAACCATGGCTGAGAATAAGTTGTTGCTAGGGTTGCACACCAAATGAAGATCTGTTGATAGCCAAGAATTTTTGTAGATAGGATGTCTAAGTTTCATCATAAACTATTTCTCATGCAGCCTAACAAGGCTTTGAACTAGCACTCGGACACATGAAATCATGGCAATGACTTCCTACAGCCAGGGATATGGGCTGGGGGGTGGGCAAAATTATGACTCACAAGTGTACAGCAAATAAATAGTCTTGTACCTCCAAAGACATAGGAGGGAGGAGAGGGACTAAATTTTGAATTTGCCTTCTCCTGAAATACACATCCTAGAGAGATGTGAGAGCTTTGCTCTGTATCTCCCCATCTTTACTAAGTTCAAATGGATGGATGAATGATATGGATTATGGTACATTATGTTGCTATAAAAACATTACAACACAAAAGTCATAAACTTCCTTTTCTAGTGTTCCAGTATACTTTACCTGTCAATATGTCACCTTATCAAAGCTCCTGATTACTACTATTACTACCCTATACATCAAGTACGGGTGTCCAGGACAGCTAACTGACAAGTTTTTAAAGATGTTTTATGTAAGACAGTTCTTTCAACAGGAGGTAAATGCTCTTCATTTCTCAAAAGGGAATTTAATTTCCAATAATGTACATATGCACTGTGCATCTCAGACTGCAAAACTTACCGTTATTTGCAAATAAGAAACATATTAGGAAAATTATTATTATTCGTATAAACATAATCCTGTCATCAGTGTGCAGTATTATAAAGTAATCAGTGTGTGCAGTATTATAAAGTAATCAGTGTGTGCAGTATTAAGAAATATAAACATACATGTGCATTAAATTAATTTTTCTGGGTATGTTTTTATAACAATCCAAGTTACCTTTAAGCAAGAAAAACTGATTAAAAAAAAAAAAAATGCCAGTACCACCAGTTTGGTACCTCCATAATCTAAAACTCTTAACTTAGAACTAAAATGGACTTATCATTTTAGTATACTGCACTTTGAATTTTTTATTTAATATGATGAATACTGTATTACAAAAAGTCTGCAATATCTGTCTGAGGAACTTGTGTACCTTAAGAATTCAATGGCCAGAACAGCCATTTCTGAGGACGGTGCAGCCCACTGTTGCTCCTGGAAAATGTTTGCATTATTTGTTGACTGACCCAGCTGGTCCAGACAGGTCCGCCCGCCAAGGCTTCCGTCCTCTGCCTGATGGATGGTGGTGAAGCAAATCCTTGCTTGCTTCAAACAATTAGGCTGGCCAAACAGTTCTAGCTGCCTGGCCAGTTAAGTACACAGCTTGAGATCCAGAGTGAAGATCCCTGATGACTGCCAATGACCAGGGCTCCCAGCCCAGGAGGCTCCACGGGTGTCCTGGTGGAGTCCTCCCAGACTCTAACAACCTGGATAAGTATCATCCAGGCAGACAGCTGAAGATTCACTTAGCAGGAAACTCCCACCTAAAGCCCAACATCCGGTGGTATGCCCAGACTGCTCCAGGCTTATGTGCCCAGGGCAGTCCAAGCAGCAGTGGTGATCGTATGATTACAGGCCTAGACTGCTCCAGGGTCTCGTGCCCAGAGCAATCCAGGCAGACATGTAGCTCTGAAGAAAGGCCCAGACTGCTCCTGGCTCTCATGCCAAGGGCAGTCCAGGCTGGAGATAGCAAGGCTGAGATGTCTCAATCCCAGCCACCCAGGCCAGGCTCCGTGCCTAGGTTGGTGTCCTTCGTTGTATGAATGTTCTGGTGAGTAGCAGCAGCAGCTGTTCTTGAGGCCATTGGACCTTCCTCACACGATGGGGAGGCTGTATGCCTCACACCCCTGGGAGAAACAACCCAGACAAGAGGGGTAGACCAACACCAGGAACTGGAAGGCAGAAGTTCTGCCCTACAGGTAGCCTGGAGCAGGTCGCAGGACGGGACGCTTCCATCACCATGGACCAACACCCCTTTGGCATTACTTGCTATTACCAGGAAAGATTGGCAACATCAGAGAAAATTCTGCTTTACTATAAAGGTACATTGCATCCCCACCTAAGAAGCACACAAACTCATACACCCAAACCAGGCAAATAGTAAGGATAAGTATGCATAGTAATCATACTTATTCTTTGTCCAATTTACTGTGGATGTGGGAGTTCATTTACATATTAGAATCATTCATTCTGTATAAAAAAAAAAACACACACACACACACCTTACTCCCACCCCCCATGATCCTCTTGACCTACCTTCTCAGCCTCCAGCTGGTTGAAGACATATTCTATTACAACATCATCTTCCATTCCCAATATAGTTGTAATCTTCTCTGTAACCCACGGTTTTACAACTTCCAAACGTACTTTAGTCATATCAACCTGAAAAGATTAAGCTTTATGTCAAGGCGGTTGTTGTATAAATCAACCAATTAACTGAAAAAAATACAATAATCACCAGCAATGAAACATGAAGAGCTTTTATAGTATGTACTGTGATGCAGCACTTATACACCAGCTATCTATCTATCTATTGCCAGCTACAAGGTACAAATCTGTCATGTGTCAGTGCCATAAGTTTTTCAAATGTATGAGGTACCAGCATTATCATAGTGAAGATATACACCATTATTCTGAGGATATGATAAATAACTTTGAAATGTACTGTAGGTATAGCTAAAGACATGGCACCAAAATAACACAGAAGCTCAATTTCCTGGTTGTAAAAAAGAAGGTCCCTCAACTAACTGTACTTCCCAGTCCCCCCAAAAGAGGATGATGGACAACAAAAAGGCAACTTGTCCTGCAGTCCACTCGGTTCACATATCACATGAGCCAGGATCGCAACACCAACAAAATAGAGGATGTTAATATAATACTAGCAAACTATGGCTAAAAGGGGTAGTAAATGATAAGAGTAATATACTGGAAACAAATAATCTTGTAATATCTGTGCACTAGCCAAAGAAAAAAAAAAGTACTGGTATATTTTGGAGAGAGAGAGAGAGAGAGAGAGAGAGAGAGAGAGAGAGAGAGAGAGTGTGTGTGTGTGTGTGTGTGTGTGTGTGTGTGTGTGTGTGTGTGTGTGTGTAACAAAGGTCAAGAGAAACTAGTTTACAGAAGGCGAGTGTAAGAATGAAGCTCAGATGAATGGGAATGAATTAATTTATGCCAGAATTTTCCTCTCTTTTGATTAAGACAAACAGAAATCTCCAGGATCCTATTCATCCAAATGAGACCAATTCTGAATTAGTATAACTACCATTCAGCTGAATAAAACATCTGACACTGACAGGAATAGAACCAAGAGTTATCCTGATCATGACAGGGTTAAGGAAAGAGTAATTAAATACCGGTATATATATGACTGCATAAAGGTGTGTTAGTGCCACCACTGTACTGTACAGACTGAGACTTTGGTATGGCAAGAGTGTGAAGAGTCACAGATAGTGCTGTAACCGATACAATTCGCCGAACCGATATATTCGTCTATCCATTATGCCAGTGGTTTCCAACCTTCTCTAAGTCTCCCCCCCCCCCACTGAATGACACATTCCCTGCGCCCCCCTTCGTCAAATACTGTATTTTACTGGCATAGTTGGCAAATGTCAATAAATATCATAGATTCTTAATCTTTGAAACTGTTTATATATTCACATAACTAAATTTCCTTATTCTATCTATCTGTCAATTGCCAGGTGCCTCAATCCCGTTCGGGGTGGCCACAAACAAATCGCCTCCATGTCGCCCTGTCCCCCACCATTTCACTGCCCTGCTCCCAACTCACACCCCCCTCTCTCATATACCTCTCCACCCATCCCACCATCTCATCCTTGGCCTCCCCCTCCCTCTCCCCCCCTCCACCTCACTCACACTCTCTTTGTCAGTCTTTCACCCTCCATCCTCTCCACATGGCCAAACCACCTCAGTGTATTCCTCCTAATGCTTCCTATCACATCCACATCCACACCACAAGGCTCCTTTATATCCTCATCTGTCAGCCTGTCTCCCCATGTGACTCCACAGGCTCCTCTTAAATAACTCATTTCCACTGCTCTCTCTCTCGACTTGTGCCCTTCAACAACATCCAAGCTTCACTTCCATACGTTAGAGTTGGTATCACAATACTGTCATGTAGTAACTTTTTCACTTCCATGCTCACTTCCCTGTTTCTTATCACTGCTTTCAAGGAACCAGCAACCTTTCTTCCTTGCTGTACCCTTTCAAGCACTTCACCCTCTAAACCTCCATCCTTACTCATCACACTACCCAAGTACTTAAACGTACTCACATTTACCAATTCCTCACCATCCAACCTCGCTGTATTTTCACTGACTTCACCTCTCTCAAAGACCATCACTTTACTCTTCCCTACATTCACCTTTAGATTCCGTTTCTTACACACTCTCTCAAACTCATCCACCAAGCCTTGCAGCTCCCCTTCGTCTTCACTCACCAACACAGTATCATCTGCAAACAACAGTACAGGGAGTTTCCAAACACTACCCTCTCTCACCAGGGCCACTCAAACATCCACTGCCCTACCTTCTACCTCTTTTATTACCCCATCCATGTACAGATTAACAACCATGGAGACATGGACACATCACTCTTTCAACCCAACCTTCAAAGAGAAAAATTCACTCATTTCACCATCCACACGCACTGCAGCCTTCGCACCATACATACTCCTCACGGCATTCAACAATGTCCCATCTACTCCTTATATTCTTAATACTTTCCACAATCCTTATCTCTCCACCCTGTCACATGGTTTCTCCAAATCCATGAAAGGCGCATACAACGTCTTTCCCTTCTCTAGAAACTTTCCCATTAAGGATCTAAGAATGAATATCTGATCTACACAACCTATTCCCATCTTAAAACCTCCCTGTTCTTCTCCAACTAATTTCTCTGTTCTTTCCCTAACTCTGTCAATAAGTATCCTACCATACATTTTTCCTATTATACTAAGAAGACAAATGCCCCTATGATTATCACACACTTATTTTCCACCTTTTCCTTTGTACAAGGGAATAATTATACCTGACTTCCAATCCTCCGGGACTCTACCTTCCTCCCAGGCCAATCTGCACATCTTCCACATCCATTCTACTACTATCTCTCCCCCATGCTTCAACATTTCACCACACACTCCATCAATTCCTGGGGCTTTCCCCAATTTAACTTTCTTCATTACTTCCACAACTTCTATCCTACTGATTTCTTCCTGTCTTCTCACCTCCCTCCTTCTTCCAGCCATTCCCCAGCCACTTACACTCGCATCACTTCCATCCTCTATGTTCAATAATTCCTTAAAGTGTTCTCTCCATCTGCTCACTTTTTCTCCCTTCTCCACCAGTAATCTACCATTTTTATCTTGCACTCCCCTGCTAACTTCACTGCCACCCTGTCTTACTCTCTTCACCTCTTTCCAGAACATTTTCTTACAGTCCCTCCATTTTACACTCAAATTCCTTCCAAATTCCTCATCCACTCTTTTCTTACTCTCTCTAACTAATCTTTTTACCTCTCTCTTTCTTTCTACATATAACTCTCTCTTCTGCCTCTCAACTTCTTCCACGCCCCTATTTCTCATCCATGTATTGTATGCTTTCTTTTGTGCCAAGGGATTTCTCAAACACAGAGGATGGAGACGGTGGATTGTCTGCTCTTTCTGATTAATCTGCTAGCCTACAGAGCGCAAAAATAATCAACATGCTGCTAATTACATGGAGAGTGATTTCCATTTGTATACATAATTAGTGAAGAATTGATTGCTCATGTAATGCCACTCAGCGATGAGTGAAGCTGGCCATTCTCATCTTCAATGTCGAGACCAACCGCGTAGCCCCGGGCTCCTACGCTCCTCATGGGGCAATGTAGGATTGGATGATGGATGGATGGATTTAAGAATTTGGTAATGAAAAGTTAAATCTGGTAATGAAAATTGGAGTTTGGTAATGTGGCCGAGGTCAGATCTGACAACTCTGATTGTCGCCCGACCATGCGATGGTGAAACACTCACTCAGGTCAGTGAGCACATGACTACACTTGACAGGGGTAACAGTAGGGGTCTTGGGTAGAGTCATGGTGATGCTGTAGTATTCCACGAGGCCAGAAAGAAATGCAGCTAGATGAAGAGGCAACTGCTCAGCAAGGCAACTGCAGGAGACAGGCAGCTTCCGGTCTGTCTGGCGGCGCGCGGTTTGAATTGTCAAAATGGTCGAGATAACCATGCTGAACAACGAAAAAGGGTATAGATCTATGAATGACGAAACAATGAACTGTCGAATAACTAGAGTTTGGTGTGTAAGAACTTAGTCCGGTAGCTCATCAGTTCCAATAAAAGTGAATTCCGGTCTACTGAAGTCCATTATATTGAGGTTTTACTGTATCGTTAATTACCAACATCTGTATCAGATTTAGAAGCTAAGTGTTACATGTTTACCATTTGTCCAATGACAAAGTGCTGTGTACTTTTAAATCACAAATGTTACAGTATGTGCTTTTTGTTTCCTAGTATTTGTCCAGTGGCAAAGACGTTACTGATGAGTATTGATGTGTCTTCATAAAATTTTAAAATATAAAGGTATAGGTGGTAGGTGCGGGCGTTCACTATCCACTCAATCGATGTAGTGCTGCTCTCGGATGTTTGCCCATTTCTCTCCTCCCTCCTTTCCTTCCTTCCTCGTCTGTCTTTCTCTGCTTCATTCTTTCCTCGTCCTTCTGCCTGCGGTTGACTTTATACTCCCTCTTTTAACTGTCTTTCTTTCATTCTTTCCAGTTCCTTCTGTCTATGGGTGACTCTACACTGGGTGACAAGCTAAATGGTTTGCTGTACACCAGGAAACCATTTACTATGTTGGGTGGTAACCATATAACCAAATTATGGCGCATGGTGGTTTAGTGGGTAATGGGGGTGCTTTCAAAGCTAGTATTCCGGTAGATGGCACCATGATTTGGACAAACACATCCCTGCGCTGCTTAAAAAGCATGTTTTTCTTCGTTAAATATCTACACTGTTGTGTAAAACTGTGAATCATAGTAGTGTCATATACTGTAATATAAATACTGTAATACAAATAGAACATGTATATATAGTGTAGCGTGAATTGTTTATATTTACCATAAACTGAAATTAAAATATCATTGATGGAATGTGATGGCAACCCACCATTTCAGTGGTCCTATATTATTTAATTTCTGTTACATTTAGTGCATGTTAGGTTCTTAATACATAGTTTGTTCAGACTGTACATTATGCCTAGTGGGTATCTTGACTCATCCAGTCTCTATGTGGGCAGAAATTTAATGCTGAGTAAATACTGGGACTCAACATTTTGTTCACTCCCTTCACCCATGTGCACCACAAGACAGTCCTGTGTTAAGTATTTTCAAGAGAGATTTGTTTTCAAAACAAATGCACAAGGACTAATGCTTAAAATAATGCAATTTAGACTACTTGTGGTCTGGTTAGGCTAAATGAAGTAAGGTACTGTAATTGCTTTGGAGGGTCAGAGAGGCAACACGGGACTGTCTTGCGGTGCGCATGCATGAAGGGAGTGAGCAAAATGAAAGGATGCGAAGATGTGTAAAGGATGCAAGAGTGTATAGAGGTTGGGGAAGTGGACTTTCTGACCACTACTTGGTGGTGGCCAGAATTAGGATGCAAGTAAGATGGAGGAATAGAAGGGAAAGACGAGAGGAAGGAGTAGTTGCAAGGAGAGTGGAAAGGTTACAAGAGGATGAGAAAAAGGCAGAGTATAAGAGAGAAGTGGAGGAACGATTGGGCAAATATGAATTGGAGCAGATGGGAGACGTGGAAGGTATGTGTAAGATATTTACAGAAGAAATATGTGCAGCATGTGATGTGGTGTGTGGAAGGAAGAGAAGACGGAGGGGGGTGCAAGGAACAGCGTGGTGGACTGAAGAGGTGAAACAGGCTGTGGCACAAAAGAAGAAAGCATACAATGAATGGATGAGAAATAGGGGCGTGGAAGAAGTTGAGAGGCGGAAGAGAGAGTTATATGTGGAAAGGAAGAGAGGGGTGAAAATATTAGTAAGAGAGAGTAAGAAGAGAGTGGATGAGGAATTTGGAAGGAATTTGAGTGTAAAATGGAGGGACTGTAAGAAAATGTTCTGGAGAGAAGTGAAAAGAGTAAGACAGGGTGGAAGTGAAGTTAGCAGGGGAGTGAAAGATAAAAATGGTAGATTACTAGTGGAGAAGGGAGAAAAAGTGAGCAGATGGAGAGAACACTTTAAGGAATTGTTGAACGTAGAGGATGGAAGTAATGCGAGTATAAGTGGCTGGGGAATGGCTGGAAGAAGGAGGGAGGTGAGAAGACAGGAAGAAATCAGTAGGATAGAAGTTGTGGAAGCAATGAAGAAAGTTAAATCGGGGAAAGCCCCGGGAATTGATGGAGTGTGTGGTGAAATGCTGAAGCATGGGGGAGAGATAGTAGTAGAATGGATGTGGAAGATGTGCAGATTGGCCTGGGAGGAAGGTAGAGTCCCGGAGGATTGGAAGTCAGGTATAATTATTCCCTTGTACAAAGGAAAAGGGGAAAAAGAAGTGTGTGGTAATCATAGGGGCATTTGTCTTCTTAGTATAATAGGAAAAGTGTATGGTAGGATACTTATAGACAGAGTTAGAGAAAGAACAGAGAAATTAGTTGGAGAAGAACAGGGAGGCTTTAGGAAGGGAAGAGGTTGTGTAGATCAGATATTCATTCTTAGATCTTTAGTGGAAAAGTTTCTAGAGAAGGGAAAGAAGTTGTATGCGGCTTTCATGGATTTGGAGAAAGCATATGAAAGGGTGGATAGACAAGGATTGTGGAAAGTGTTAAAAATATATGGAGTAGATGGGAAGTTGTTGAATGCTGTGAAGAGTATGTACGATGGTGCGAAGGCTGCAGTGCGTGTGGATGGTAAACTAAGTGAATTTTTCTCTTTGAAAGTTGGTTTGAAACAGGGATGTGTCATGTCTCCATGGTTGTTCAATCTGTACATGGATGGGGTAATAAAAGAGGTACAAGGTAGGGCAGTGGATGTTGGAGTGGCCCTGGTGAGAGAGGATAGTGTTTGGAAACTCCCTGTACTGTTGTTTGCAGATGATACTGTGTTGTTGAGTGAAGACAAAGGGGAGCTGCAAGGCTTGGTGGATGAGTTTGAGAGAGTGTGTAAGAAACGGAACCTAAAGGTGAATGTAGGGAAGAGTAAAGTGATGGTCTCTGAGAGAGGTGAAGTTAGTGAATGTACAGCGAGGTTGGATGGTGAGGAATTGGAAAATGTGAGTACGTTTAAGTATTTGGGTAGTGTGATGAGTAAGGATGGAGGTTTGGAGGGTGAAGTGCTTGAAAGGGTACAGCAGGGAAGAAAGGTTGCTGGTTCCTTGAAAGCAGTGATAAGAAACAGGGAAGTGAGCATGGAAGTGAAAAAGTTACTACATGACAGTATTGTGATACCAACTCTAACGTACGGTAGTGAAGCTTGGACACTGTTGGAAGGACACAAGTCAAGAGTGAGAGCAGTGGAAATGAGTTATTTAAGAGGAGCCTGTGGAGTCACGTGGAGAGACAGGCTGACGAATGAGGATATAAAGGAGCGTTGTGGTGTGGATGTGGATGTGATAGGAAGCGTTATGAGGAACAAACTGAGGTGGTTTGGCCATGTGGAGAGTATGGAGGGTGAAAGACTGACGAAGAGAGTGTATGTGAGTGAGGTGGAGGGGGGAAGAGGGAGGGGGAGGCCGAGGATGAGATGGAGGGATGGGGTGGAGACGTATATGAGAGAGGGGGGTGTGAGTTGGGAGCAGGGCAGTGAAATGGCGGGGGACAGGGTGACTTGGAGGCGATTTGTTTGTGGCCACCCCAAACGGGATTGAGGCGTCTGGCAATAGATAGATAGATAGATAGATTAAATTTCTGCCCACACAGAGACTGAATGAGTCAAGATACCCACTAGGCGTAATTTACAGTCTGAACAAACTACAGTATGTATTAAGAACCTAACTTGAACTAAATGTAGCAGGAATTAAATAATATAGGACCACTGAAATGGTGGGTTGCCATCACATGCCATCAATGACATTTTCATTTACGCTGATGATCAACATAAACAATTCACGCTACGTTATATGCATGTGTTCTACTTGTATTATTTATTTTACGGTATATGACATTACGATGATTCACAGTTTCACACAACAGTGTAGATATTTAACAAACAAAAATATGCTTTTTAAACAGAGTGGGGACATGTTTGTCCAAATCATGGTGCCATCTATCAGAATACTAGGCTTTTCAGAAGCATCCCATTGCAGCGCTCGAATCGGATTGAGCCGGTGTAGGTTCATATCCGAAGGGTGGTTGAGGTCATTGCTCATGTAATGACTTTCAGGGATGAGTGAGACTGATCACTTTCATCATAAATGTCAGGATCAACTTGCCTAGCCCCGGGCACCTACGCTCCTCATGGGGCAATGTAGTATTGGATGATGGATGGATGGATGGAGGTACAGTTATCATTTTATAACTTATCATCATCATCATCCGGACCTCCTTTCCCACCCAAGGGCAGGGTGAGGAGCAGCAATGTCCAGACAGCCCAAAACTGCCCAATCCAATGGGCCATGCTTCCATTAACTCATCATTCAAGCCCCCGGAATCCTGGCTCAATCGGATATGCCAAAAATATTCACCACGTTCTGTAGCTTCACATAATCGTATCGACAGAGTTAATCCAGATGTTGTCACGTTAAAAAGGGGTGCCAAAACTCCCTGCTCATGCACTTCTCCTCACAAAATTCATCCAGCCAGCTCGATCTCCTGTCAGTTCCCTAGCCTCACCGACTTTCAAACCTCTCTTCCTCACACATTCATCCACCATATCTCTCCACCTTCTTCTTGGCCTACCTCACCTCCTCCCTCCTTCGAATTCACTCAGATATACCTTCTTTGCCACTCTGTTGTGATCCGTTCTCTCCACATGACCATATCATCTCAGTACACTCTCTTCAATTCTGGTGTCCACCGACTTCCTCACTCCGCATCTTTCACGAATCACATTACAGGTATTTCGTATGCTATCCACACTCTGTACTCCACATACATTCCTCAGCAGTCCCATCTCCACTGCTCTTACTCTTTTCATTTTCATGCCACACCATAGTCTCACATCCATATGTTAAAGTTGGCATTAACACTCCTTCATGTAAGTCTCGTGCAGCTGTAACACTCAAGCCTCTGTTTCTTATCAAGGCCTTCATTGCACCAGCTACTTTTCTTCCTTGTGTCACTCTACTTTCAACTTCTTTTGCACATTTTCCTCTCTCTTCTATCACTGTACTCAGGTATTTGAACTCTCTCACCAGTTCCAGTCCCTCTCCATTCAATGTTACATTGCACTGGGAGTCACCTTCTCTCTCAATAACCATCACTTTACTCTTTTCTAAATTTACTCTGAAGGAACAACGCTTACAGACATCAGCAAAACTTCTTCGAAATAAAAATCCATTTAAAAAGGCTATGGGAAATGTTATATTTCAATGTAAATTAAAATATTAATATTATTTTTTTCATGTACCACCATTTTTTCAGGTTTGCTAAAGAAAATTAAGATTTGCAATTAACGACCGAATTTTGCACAAAATTCCTTAAACACTAAGAAAGACAGCGATCATGGTATATACATTTTACTGAAGATTAATAGAAAAAATGAAAAGAAATTAAATTTCTGCTCACAACTCTTATACCATTGAAAGTAAACATTAAGCCTAAGTCATCTCACTGATGGAACACTGCCATTGTGTATGTGTGTACTGTCAGACTCACAAGTTCATACCAATCTGCCACAGCTCCTTGACAGAAGACTGCTGTCTAGATATTTGTGCTCAGCTGCATTTTAAGTATGTTTTAGTTCAAGCATTTTACCATTTGAAACAGTCAATCAAATGCAGGATAACACCATACCTTTGAAAAATAATTATAGTTACAGCGTTCGCTCACACCTAAAATGGTGGAAATAAGTGTTAGACTCTAGGGTCACTGGGTAAAACAAACATTTATTCATTTTTCATCATTACTCAGCCGATTCCGATTATCGGATAATTTTTCCCTTCCACTACCAACATTAACTGGCTTTCGCTTGCCAATTTACAGCTCTAGTCACAGGTAGGAGAAAAGGAAATGTAACTGTTAACCAATGCACTCTGATGAAGTAGCTATCAATTTATTCTTGGTACCATAAAGTGGGGTGAATTCGGACTTGGAGACGACTTCAGACATTTCGGGAAAAAATGTAAACCAATTAATATAGAGAAATGAAAATCTGGTTGTGAAAAAAAATACGAGTATTATTAAAGAGGAATGTTGTAGCTATAACTTAGATAAAATAATAATGTAATCCCATTTACACAATTTGTGTAAATATTCACTGAATAAGTCATAAAAAGGGCATGCTTTTTTGCATTGGCCAAACTTTTATAGAGCCTAAAGGACAGGAAGGTGTGAAGACATGTGACCATCGCCAGAATGTTGCAAAAACATTTGCGATACCATACATAGTTACTTTGGACTCAGTGTCTTTTGTTCAAGGTCCACAGGCCTAACAGGAAATTTTCTACTATTTTTTAGATTTAATGGGGTTACTTCGGACACAATTTGGGGTTACTTTGGACACGTGGTGACTTTGAACAGGGAAAGGAAAAAAATACAACTTCCAACCTGTGTGCGTGTGCATGCGCAGACACACAGACGCACACAGACAGTATTTCTACCTAACTATACATAGCAAACATCCTTTCAATCATGACAACATCTGTCACTTGCTCCCTTCTTAAGAAACCTTAACTATGTAATGCAACAGATGTTGACATGATTTTGGGGGATGCTTGCTGTGCATTACTAGGTGAAATTACTGTATATTAAAGTTGTCTTTCTTTTGTGGGAGGCAAAATGCCTAGGAAATACGTCCCAAAAGTTCAAAGTGAAAAGAGGAATTATACTAGAAAAGTAGATAAAGACCGCATAAAAAAAGCCAAAGATGACATTGAAAAAAAAAAAAAACACCTGAGTGTGCGTAAGGCAGCTACAAAATAGAACTTAAGTAAAAGTACCTTATATGACTATCTAAAGGGAAAGCACACCAAAGCAGCTGGTGGACAGACTGTGTTGTCATCAGTAGAAGAGAAATACCTTTGTGACAGAATGATTACATTGAGCGTTTTCTCAAACATGTCAATGGAACAGTAACATGTTCATTAACCTTACCATAGATGACTGCAGTGATGTAGACAAGGATGACATTGTTAAAATATTGCCAGAGCCAACACTTGACAAAAAATGTCGTATGACATTCAATGTGGATGTCAATAGCTGGCATGTGAAAGAGAGAGAGAGAGAGAGAGAGAATTATTGGATAATGAGGCTCAACATGATCAGTAAGTTTTGATTAATAGGTGTAGAAGAAGGGGATGCATAAGAAAAGTGATATATCATGTGATACAAATATTTGTTTAATTTACGGACTTTAATTTCGCATATCATTACTATAGCAAAATGACACAATGAGCCATAAATTACTCAGGCTGTAATGTATTAAGTCTGGTGCTACTTATGATACTTATATTTATTCAATTAAGATTTATTTGCTTTATCTCAAAAATATTACTTTAATTATTATTAAAAGTTGTGTCAGCCTTACATTTTCAGGGTGTCATTACATGTATTTCACGAAGAAAATCATATACTGTACTTTTTTATGTTAGAAAAGTTCCTACACATTCTGTGTACTAGAATTCAATTATGATAAACACTTACATGGCTTTATTTCAAACACACATATGTGTATGTCTTCAGTGTGAGAAAAGGAGTGCAAAATAAAATATAATCTTTATTTAGTCCTACAGGGGTTACAGAAATATGTTTTTCACAGTTATTTTCTTTTTTAAACCTCCATCAATGTCTGAAGTCACCTCAGCAGTGTCCAAAGCCATCGCCAAATAAACCCACTCCCATTGAAAGGGCAAAAGCATTGACTGTCTGAAGTCACCCCACATCGATTATGACTTCGGACAGTATTATAAATATTTTTTAAAAATACAAGCAGAGACCTGAATTTTTTTCACGTGTCTCACCATAAAGCTACATTCTTAAGCCACACATTCATGCAAGAAATAATCTTGTTAAAGCTTAACATGCTGAGTTATGACTTAGAATAGGTAATAATCTTCCAAAGTCACCCCACTTTACAGTATGTCCTCACTTAATTCAAGGAGTTGATGAAAGCTGTACAGTATTTATCCCACTCCCCTCCATTTGAAAACTCTCCTAAGCTAAATAAATTCCTCTGAAGACAGCACAAATATAATAATGTCCTCTGGTTGAAAGCATTAACAAGTGTGTGTTAACTGCATAAAGTACAGTATTCATCTATTTGATAGGAGAAGGGAGAGAGTGTTTTTAGAGGACAAGGTTGGGGGAAAAATTGGATAGTTTGATTGGTTAGATAAAAATGCATAGTACTATACTGTCCAGTACTTCGAGTAGAGTATTACCTTTTTTGCTAAACTTTCTGCAAACTTCATTTCCTTCATAAGTTTCTTGTCTTTATTGCTGAAGCGATTATCTTGCTCTGCAGATGTACCCTGGAATGAAAATAAAACATGAAAACCATACAGCAATCATGACAGGCTAAAAATGTAATGGAGAAATTTTTACATTATTAAATTATTCATGTACCTAATTTACTCTTCATAATTCCTTCACAAGTTCCTTATGGTCATTGGTGATTGTCCTGCAGATGTAAAAAAAAAAAAAAAAAAAAAAAAATCATAAAACAGTACAGTACCGGGATGAACTGAATACTATGCTAGGAGCAACTGTCTTTGACTATGGGTATGGTAAATCAACCTACCTACCTATAGCTAGACAACTGCCTCCATATCATCCTGTCCTCTGCCATCACGCTACCTTCACTCCAACTTATGCCACACTTACTCATACACCTCTTGCAACCTATCCCTCTACTTGCTCCCCTCCCCTTGGCACCTAATTCAAATACTGGGTCCATGAACTAATTAACCCATACTGTACTGCATTGTACAGCTATGTGAATTAACACCAACAATCTTTGTCTATCTATCTATCTATTGCCAGACGCCTCAATCCCATTTGGGGTGGCCACAAACAAATCGCCTCCAAGTCGCCCTGTCCCCCACTATTTCACTGCCCTGCTCCCAACTCACACCCCCCTCTCTCATATACCTCTCCACCCCATCCCTCCATCTCATCCTCGGCCTCCCCCTCCCTCTTCCCCCCTCCACCTCACTCACATACACTCTCTTCGTCAGACTTTCACCCTCCATCCTCTCCACATGGCCAAACCATCTCAGTGTGTTCCTCATAACGCTTCCTATCACATCCACATCAACACCACAACGCTCCTTTATATCCTCATTCGTCAGCCTGTCTCTCCATGCGACTCCACAGGCTCCTCATAAATAACTCATTTCCACTGCTCTCACTCTCGACTTGTGTCCTTCCAACAACGTCCAAGCTTCACTTCCGTACGTTAGGGTTGGTATCACAATACTGTCATGTAGTAACTTTTTCACTTCCATGCTCACATCCCTGTTTCTTATCACTGCTTTCAAAGAACCAGCAACCTTTCTTCCCTGCTGTACCCTTTCAAGCACTTCCCCCTCCAAACCTCCATCCTTACTCATCACACTACCCAAGTACTTAAACATACTCACATTTTCCAATTCCTCACCATCCAACCTCGCTGTCCATTCACTGACTTCACCTCTCTCAAAGACCATCACTTTACTCTTACCTACATTCACCTTTAGATTCCGTTTCTTACACTCTCTCAAACTCATCCACCAAGCCTTGCAGCTCCCCTACGTCTTCACTCAACAACACAGTATCATCTGCAAACAAGAGTACAGGGAGTTTCCAAACACTATCCTCTCTCACCAGGGCCACTCCGACATCCACTACACTACCTTGTACCTCTTTTATTACCTCATCCATGTACAGATTGAACAACCAGGGAGACATGACACATCCCTGTTTCAAACCAACTTTTAAAGAGAAAAATTCACTTAGTTCACCATCCACACGCACTGCAGCCTTTGCACCATTGTACATACTCTTCACAGCATTCAACAACTTCCCATCTACTCCATATATTCTTAACACTTTCCACAATCCTTGTCTATCCACCCTGTCATATGCTTTCTCCAAATCCATGAAAGCCACATACAACTTCTTTCCCTTCTCTAGAAACTTTTCCACTAAAGATCTAAGAATGAATATCTGATCTACACAACCTCTTCCCTTCCTAAAGCCTCCCTGTTCTTCTCCAACTAATTTCTCTGTTTTTTCTCTAACTCTGTCAATAAGTATCCTACCATACACTTTTTCTATTATACTAAGAAGACAAATGCCCCTATGATTACCACACACACTTCTTTTTCCCCTTTTCCTTTGTACAAGGGAATAATTATACCTGACTTCCAATCCTCTGGGACTCTACCTTCCTCCCAGGCCAATCTGCACATCTTCCACATCCATTCTACTACTATCTCTCCCCCATGCTCCAGCATTTCACCACACACTCCATCAATTCCTGGGGCTTTCCCCAATTTCACTTTCTTCATTGCTTCCACAACTTCTATCCTACTGATTTCTTCCTGTCTTCTCACCTCCCTCCTTCTCCCAGCCATTCCCCAGCCACTTATACTCGCATCACTTCCATCCTCTACGTTCAACATTTCCTTAAAGTGTTCTCTCTATCTGCTCACTTTATCTCCCTTCTCCACTAGTAATCTACCATTTTTATCTTTCACTCCCCTGCTAACTTCACTTCCACCCTGTCTTACTCTTTTCACCGCTCTCCAGAACATTTTCTTACAGTCCCTCCACTTTACACTCAAATTCCTTCCAAATTCCTCATCCACTCTCTTCTTACTCTCTTACTAATCTTTTCACCTCTCTCTTTCTTTCTACATATAACTCTCTCTTCCGCCTCTCAACTTCTTCCACACCCCTATTTCTCATCCATTCATTGTATGCTTTCTTCTTTTGTGCCACAGCCTGTTTCACCTCTTCAGTCCACCACGCTGTTCCTTGCACCCCCCTCTGTCTTCTCTTCCTTCCACACACCACATCACATGCTGCACATATTTCTTCTGTAAATATGCTACACACACCTTCCACGTCTCCCATCTGCTCCAATTCATATTTGCCCAATCGTTCCTCCACTTCTCTCTTATACTCTGCCTTTTTCTCATCCTCTTGTAACCTTTCCACTCTCCTTGCAACTACTCCTTCCTCTCGTCTTTCCCTTCTTCTATTCCTCCATCGTACTTGAATTCTAATTCTGGCCACCACCAAGTAGTGGTCAGAAAGTCCACTCCCCCAACCTCTATACACTCTTGCATCCTTTACACATCTTCGCATCCTTTCATCCACACACACATAATCAATCACTGCCTTCCTTTCATTCAGTTCACCACCCACCCTTCTCATCACTCGCCATGTATACCTGTGGATCATTTTATGCCTGAAGAGGGTATTCGCTTTGTACACCATGAAAATTACATACTGTATTTGTACACCATGAAAATTACATACTGTATGTATTAAAAATTTTCTGGGTTAAGGCTGGATGAGGTTCACTCTGATTAAGCCTATACAGTAATACAGAAGATATAATGGTAAATGATGCAACGAGAACACCCATTCCTCCTCATTATTAAAGCTGCGTTTTGTAAAGTTCATCATGGTCATACAATTTCATCCATAACTCTGACACCAGTAAAACAGTTCAAGCTGCATTGCCAGATGTGTGATATGCAAAAAAACTTTTGTGACTGTCAAGATGGCTTCCACGAAGATGTTATTCATCCTGCGAATCATGAACTAAAGTCTCCTTAGTTCCAAAGAAGAGTTTTACGAGTATTACTGCTGCAATAATGACCCTAACCTCAGCTATCACATTGCATATTTATGCTGTGATCAGCATATTTCCTCAACAAAACCCTTACCTTCTTAGAAGGGAAACCAATCTGGTACTACCGATGATGGGCTGTTAGGGTGGTACTATGTACAGAATATACATCTATTATTCTCTGCTGTTAACCACTGGTAGTACCCCAAAGCATTAAGGGACACTTATGAATTTCAACGACACGACTTTCTATCCAACGCTGCAAACCACCAATGGATGCCAACAATAACAAACTCACTGCCAGATTGTGCCTCAGACTTCTCATTTACACTCCATAAATTGCATATTTAGAGAAAATTAAGCCGACTTTGGATAATGTCCACATTATTCCCCTTAAATAGAATTTTAAAAATCATCATCATCATCATCTGGACCTCCTTTCCCACCCTATGACTCCAGAAGCAGACTTCTAACTACCTCTGAGAAGTGCTTGACTTGGGAAAATATCATATGAAACTGCAACATCATGAAGTGAGAGTAAAAATGAGACATACTAAATGAAACATTTGTGCCACACATGGTAAGTAATAATGCCCATATTTTTAAATTTTTCCTTCCCTTTCGGATGCAAGGGAAGGACACCCTTCTCGTTGTTTTTTTTTTTTTCCCCCTAGCTACTTGAAGGGCGAGGTCTTCCCTTCGAGCAGCCAAAATTATCGGAACTTGACGGATTCATTTGAACCATCTCTTCAAAAATCCTTTCGCAATTTTTGTTCATTATTTTGTAGTTTATTGTCTTCAATACATTTAAAATGTCAATGAATGGCATTTTACAAATTTATTAATATGATTTACAAGGTTACACTAATTTTTAAGTGCTATTTGTATCACTTATGAGAAGGGTTGTAAGGAGAACAGGTGCAGGAATTAACTGGAAAGAAAATAAGAGGCTGATGGATTTGAACTATGCTGATGATATTGTACTGATTTGTGGAAGTATACCACGTTGAGTACACCGCTTCCCGTCCGATCAGCGAAGTTAAGCAACGTTGGGTCTGGTTAGTACTTGGATGGGTGACCGCCTGGGAACACCAGATGCTGTTGGCATAACGTTCTCCCTACGTGTCAAGTGGGGTTGGTGGAGGATTAGTGCCCCTCCCTGTAAAACAATTAACTCTAAGCCTTGGCCACCCCGTTTGGGATACATGGCATATGGCAATGAATGAAAAAAATGATTTACAAGATGCAGAGAGTGCTTGACTGTCCGGTGGAGGAAGGAGAAAAAGTTGGATCGGTAATAAATTGTGGAAAGACTGAAATTATTAAGATGAATGTGGAGAACCTAATCGATTGTGTAACTGGAAATAATGTGGTGAAGAATGTAGAAAATTTTAAATATCTGGGAACGATTGAATCATCTAATGGATCATTAAACAATGAAACTGATGAGAGGATTAGACAGGCTTGGCGAGCTGTTGGAATGCTGAAATCTGTTTGGAATAATAATATGTTTTTGGTGCATACTAAAGTAAAAATTTACAAGTCCATGGTTAGACCAATCTTAATTTATGGGCATGAGTCATGGTCCAGTACAATTGCAACAGATCAGAAAGTATTAGGGTTTGCGAATAAAATACTGAGAAGGATTCTTGGGGTAAAGTGGCAAGACAGAGTTACAAATGAAAGAGTAAGGGATATTACGAGAGTGGAACCAGTTGATGAATATGTGAGACTGTCTCGCTGGAAATGGCTGGGGCACATATATAGAAAAGAAGGCAGTTTAATACATGATGTACCAGAATGGACTATGAGAGGAAGAAGAAGAAGAGGGGTAGGCCAAGGGAAACCTGGTTGAGGACACTGAAAAGAGAAGCAGGAGAGGAGTGTTGGTGGGACCTGAAGGAGATGGCAAGAGACAAATATTGGTGGAGAGAGTTCATCAAGACCCTATGCATCCTGTGGGGTGCCACAGGAAATGACTGATTGATTGATTTGTATCACTTTAAAAGTGTTACCAATGTCAGCTGAGATGTTCAGCCAGACATAAACAGTGCAGACGACATACTACCTCCGATATTCATCCAGCCTTATATGATCTGACACTGACAAAACTTAACATAATGGCCAGAGTAATGTTTTTCAAGAAACATTTTGCTTGTCAATTTGCCTGGGAGAGAGATAGTAGTAGAATGGATGTGGAAGATGTGCAGATTGGCCTGGGAGGATGGTAGAGTCCCAGGGGATTGAAAGTCAGGTATAATTATTCTCTTGTACAAAGGAAAAGGTGAAAAAGAAGTGTGTGGTAATCATAGGGACATTTGTCTTCTTAGTGTAATAGGAAAAGTGTATGGTAGGATACTTACTGACAGAGTTAGGGAAAGAACAGGTAAATTAGTTGGAGAAGAACAGGGAGGCTTTAGGAAGGGGAGATGTTGTGTAGATCAGATATTCATTCTTAGATCTTTAGTGGGAAAGTTTCTAGAGAAGTGAAAGAAGTTGTATGCGGTTTTCATGGATTTGGAAAAAGCATGTGACAGGGTGGATAGACAAGGATTAAGAATATATGGAGTAGATGGGAAGTTGTTGAATGCTGTGATGAGTATGTATGATGGCGCTAAGGCTGCAGTGCGTGTGGATGGTGAACTGAGTGAATTTGTCTCTTTGAAGGTTGGGTTGAAAGAGGGATGTTTCATGTCTCCATGGTTGTTCAATCTGTACATGGATGGAGTAATAAAAGAGGTACAAGGTAGGGCAGTGGATGTTGGAGTGGCCCTAGTAAGTGAGGGTAGTGTTTGGAAACTCCCTGTACTGTTGTTTGCAGATGATACTGTGTTGTTGAGTGAAGACGAAGGGGAGCTGCAAGGCTTGGTGGATGAGTTTGGGAGAGTGTGTAAGAAACAAAATCTAAAGGTGAATGTGGGGAAGAGTCAAGTGATGGTCTTTGAGAGGTGAAGTCAGCGAATGTACAGTGAGGTTGGATGGTGAGGAAATGGAAAATGTGGGTGCATTTAAGTACTTGGGGAGTGTGATGAGTAAGGATGGAAGTTTGGAGGGTGAAGTGCTTGAAGGGGTACAACAAGGAAGAAAGGATGCTGGTTCCTTGAAAGCAGTGATAAGAAACAGGGAAGTGTGCATGGAAGTGAAAAAGTTACTACATGACAGTATTGTGATACCAACTCCAACGTATGGAAGTGAAGCTTGGACGTTGTTGGAAGGACACAAGTCAAGAGTGACAGCAGTGGAAATGAGTTATTAAAGAGGAGCCTGTGGAGTCACATGGAGAGACAGGCTGACAAATGAGGATATAAAGGAGCGTTGTGGTGTGGATGTGGATGCGATAGGAAACATTAGGAGGAACACACTGAGGTGGTTTGGCCATGTGGAGAGGATGGACAGTGACAGACTGATGAGGAGAGTGTATGTGAGTGAGGTGGAAGGGGGGAGAGGGAGGGGGAGGCCGAGGATGAGATAGAGGGATGGGGTGGAGAGGTATATGAAAGAAGGAGGTGTGAATTGGGAGCAGGGCAGTGAAATGGCGGGGGAGAGGGTGACATGGAGGCAATTTGTTTGTGGCCACCCCAAACGGGATTGAGGCGTCTGGCAATAGATATATAGAGAGATTTGCCTGGAAAAGGAAAACCTGCCATAAAGGTCACACGAGTGGTTTGGGTCATGTCTTCCAGTGCCGCTATGCGAGTACATGAGACAGACGTTAACAAGTGATTCTTACATCTACAAATAAAAACTTTAAGGATACTAATATTCCTCGAACATAATTTATTACCAAATATTATCTTGAGGAGTGAATACTGCTGTGGTGCTGGTCAGAATGGCATTTATGGCTGATCTTCCACATCACAAATGTGTTGTGTTTTCATTATCCAGCATGAGATATGCATGCTTTGATGTATTAGTTTATATATAAATCTAAAGCTCCACCATACCAAATATCAGCAGGATGGGTAGTTTTAGCTCAACAGGGTTACCAACCTGAACATTTTCCCTTCCCTTCCAAGGGAATCTGTTTGGATACCGATGGAGATCAAAACTCCTTTGACAGGAAGGGATTATATTTAAGAATATGGCTATAAGACCCTTCTGTAAAAAAAAAAAAAAAAAAAAAAAAAAAAAGTACTGTGACCGATTTTGCTGAAACTAAAACAAAAAATTACTCTAAGGCAGGAAAAAAAAAAAAAAAAATCTGCATGTCATCATAAATGGTAATATCCCACTGCCACAGAGCTGGCACCAGACTCCAGAGCCACCTGCAGTATTTATTTATTGCCATTTCTTTAGCGGGCAATCTTACCATACCCAGTGGATTAGTGCTTTCATATAGTATACACCTGTATGTATTTTTTTGTGTACAAATTAATATTTTTAATTTCAGTTCTCACCCGACCGACATTACTCAGCCGGCCAATTACAGGGCAATATTTAATTTTGAAATTGCGCTTCGACTCCGCGGCCACCACCCAGATGCCGTGTGTCCTAATTGTGGCAGACTGTGTTTTTTCCTGCAAGAAACTAATCAATGGTGCTGTCACAGTTACACTATTGAACCAAAATACAAACGGAAATGAGTGTGCATACTGTCTCTCATTAGGTTAGGTTAGATTAGGTTACTTTTGTTAGGTTAGGTGGCAATCAAGAGCTCCCACAGGGTTAGGAGGTAACTAAGATTGTCGTAGTCATATTATGGTTATTATTCATTTGCACAACAAATGAGGCCTCAAAACACTCAAATGAACTAAATATATATATATATATATATATATATCAAATGGAACAAAAAAAATCACCAAAAATAGGAAAAGGCAATAAAGTAAATATTTACCCCATCTGCTTTGTGACCGCTGCAGCCATGCACACTGAAAGATGCATGGCTGTTCATTGGTCATGGAGCCACCTTGGGACAGCAAATCCCATTCTCAGCAAACATGTCCCACAACGCATGGAATGAATGAGAAGTCTCTAATACCCCTCATATTCTTAAAAACTAAAAGCTGGATGACTCTCAACAACCTATATATACAACAGTGTTTGCACACACGACTGCATATGTAGAAATTTGCACCTTTTTTCCCTTTTAGTACGGGATTACCTACGGTAGGCCCATTACCATTGTGCACTACAGGTAGGTTGAAAATGTAATATGTACAAAACTCACAATCTCTACCACACACAAATACACATGTACCTCCCATTTCTCATGAAGTTAAGGACTGACAGGATACTTAAATCTACAGACTCCCATGAATGTTACGGCTGCTAAAATTTCCCCTACACCCGGCAGCCATATTGACTTCAAGCCGCGTCTCTCTCCATTTCGCCATTTTTCCTTCGTTCTCTGCTCCTACGTCCTTTGGAACATGGACACACTAGTCCATGGTACGTTATTTTAAAAAACCTTCATACACTTACCCGGAAAAATCCTGCATCTGCCATACTGCTAGAGTTATTTCACACACCATCCAACAACACTCCTACCCCGGGTGCAAAACATTACATGATAACGTGGTATATAATGATACTAATACACCGAAACCGTACAACTAAGACAATAATATTTTTTAATCAGTGAAACACCTAAGCTACTATCACTGAAAAATGCTTATATATATATATATACTATATTTTTTGTATATGGGTTATTCCTTTTAAGCTAATATATCCACAGCGCCCTCTGCGGTAAATGGATGAATTACGCATGGCGGTAGTTTCAAGTAATTTTAAGCATGACGATAGGGTTGGCATATCTTAACAGCGAAAATACCGGACGCCTCCGCTGAAACCCATGCAGCCCATGCTCCCCCCCACAACACAAACTTTGGGTTTTTGGTATTATGAAACCCTTATATAAATTATATATATATATATATATATATATATATATATATATATATATATATATATATATATATATATATATATATATATATATGGCGGGGGACAGGGCGACGTGGAGGCGATTTGTTTGTGGCCACCCCGAACGGGATTGAGGCGTCTGGCAATAGAGAGACAGATAGACAGATTTATATATTTATATATAATCAGTGCTACGGTACTGCATCCATCCATTATCCTGACATTTACGATGAGAGTGACCAGACTCACTCATCCCTGAGTGACATATGAGCAATAAACCCCAACCATCTCTTGGAAATAAACCTGCACAGGCTCAATCCGATTGCAGCGCCTTCATTAATCTTTTTACAATGTGCTGGAAAACAGGCAAAGTATAGAAATGGCAAGATTATGACTGTAAAGTGCAACAACGCCTTAGATGCAGGATAAGCTCATAAGAATAACAAATGCTACAATATAAAAATAAAATCTAGGCCGATAATTGTGAGCAAATATTATTTATTTTATGGCTATAACAGACGAGAGTAAGACAGGGTGGCAGTGAAGTTAATAGGGGAGTGAAAGATAAAAATGGTAGATTACCAGTGGAGAAGGGAGAAAAAGTGAGCAGATGGAGAGAACACTTTAAGGAATTGTTGAACAGATGAGAACACTTTAAGGAATTGTTGAACATAGAGGATGGAAGTGATGCGAGTGTAAGTGGCTGGGGAATGGCTGCGAGAAGGAGGGAGGTGAGAAGACACGAAGAAATCAGTAGGATGGAAGTTGTGAAAATAATGAAGGAAATCAAAGTGGGGAAGGCCTCAGAAATTGATGAAATGTGTGGTGAAATGCTGAAGCATGGGGGAGAGATAGTAGTAGAATGGATGTGGAAGATGTCCAGATTGGCCTGGGAGGAGGGTAGAGTCCCGGAGGATTGGAAGTCAGGTATAATGATTTCCTTGTACAAAGGAAAAGGGGAAAATGAAGTGTGTGGTAATCATAGGGGCATTTGTCTTCTTGGTGTAATAGGAAAAGTTTATGGTAGGATACTTATTGACAGAGTTAGGAAAATAACAGAGGAATTAGTTGGAGAATAACAAGGAGGCTCTAGGAAGGGAAGAGGTTGTATAGATCAGATATTCATTCTTAGATCTTCAGTGGAAAAGTTTCTAGAGAAGGGATAGAAGTTGTATGCAGCCTTCATGGATTTGGAGAAAGCATATGACAGGGTGGATAGACAAGGATTGTGGAAAGTATTAAGAATATTATGGAGTAGATGAGAAGTTGCTGAATACTGTGAAGAGTATGTATGAGGATGCTAAGGCTGCAGTGCTTGTGGATAGTGAACTAAGTGAGTTTTTCTCTCTGAAGGTTGGGTTGAAACAGGGATGTTTCATGTCTCCATGGTTGTTCAATCTGTACACGGATGGGATAATAAAAGAGGTAGAAGGTTGGGCAGTGGATGTTGGAGTGGCCCTGGTGAGAGAGGGCAGTGTTTGGAAACTCCTTGTACTGTTGTTTGCAGATGATACTGTGTTGTTCAGTGAAGACGAAGGGAAGCTGCAAGGTTTGGTGGATGAGTTTGAGAGTGTAAGAAACGGAATCTAAAGGTGAATGTACGGAAGAGTAAGGTGATGGTATTTGAGAAAGAGGAAGAAAGTGAATGTACAGTGAGGTTGGATGATGAGGAAAAGGAAAATGTGAGTACGTTAAAGTACTTGGGGAGTGTGATGAGTAAGGATGGAAGTTTGGAGGGTGAAGTGCTTGAACGTGTATAACAAGGAAGAAAGACTGCTGGTTCCTTGAGGGCAGTGATAAGAAACAGGGAAATGAGCATGGAAGAGAAAAAGTTACTACATGACAGTATTGTGATACCAACTCTTAACGTATGGAAGTGAACTTGGACGTTGTTGGAAGGACACAAGTCAAGAGTGAGAGCAGTGGAAATGAGTTGTTTAAGAGGAGCCTGTGGAGTCACATGGAGCGACAGGACAAATGAGGATATGAAGGAGCGTTGTGGTGTGGATGTGGATGTAATAGGAAGCGTTAGGAGGAACACACTGAGGTGGTTTGGCCATGTGGAGAGGATGGAGGGTGAGAGACTGACGAGGAGTGTATGTGAGTGAGGTGGAGGAGGGAGAGGGAGAGGGAGGCCGAGGATGAGATGGGGGGATGGAGTGGAGAGGTATATGAGAGAGGGGGGTGTGAGTTGGGAGCAGGGCAGTGAAATGGCGGGGGAGAGGGCGACGTGGAGGCGATTTGTTTGTGGCCACCCCGTACGGGATTGAGGCGTCTGGCAATAAACAGAACAGCACTAAGTATGGAAAAAAAAAAAAAAAAAATCGTGGCTGAACAGGAGGATTTTAGCTTACTATCTATCTATTGCCAGACGCCTCAATCCCTTATACGGGGTGGCCACAAACAAATGGCCTCCACGTCACCCTGTCCCCCGCCATTTCACTCCCCTGCTCCCGATTCACATCCCCCTCTCTCATATACCTCTGCACTCCATCCCTCCATCTCATCCTTGGCCTTCCCCTCCCTCTCTCCCCCTCCCCTTCACTCACATACACTCTCCTCGTCAGTCTTTCACCCTCCATCCTCTCCACGTGGCCATTACTGTTACGAGGGGCAAACTTTTTTTTTTTTCTTTTTTAACATGTCCGACTCTGGGCAAAGGGATCAGGGCCTATTTCTCGGGGGCAGTGACCTATCCCAAGGCTCAGTAGTCCTCCTACACCTCCACATGTCACCACTTCGGCGCGAACACCCACCATCCATACTGAATACATGCTAGGGCTGTCTCATATAGGATTGGTGTATTGGTATTAGCGGGGGTATTTTTACGACAAGTCGGCTGGTCATCTGGCAGATTAGAAAAGTCTGCTTTTTAGGAAATTCAAATCCTTAAACTGTTCCCTGCCCCAGCCGGGATTCGATCCTGGGTCCATTAGGAATGCAGGCCGCCTCTCTACCGATTCAGCCACCGCCTCCCCAGAACGCGAATAAAAACGTAATATTCTTTATCTCTAAAATTAGGAGACAGCATTTCCCTTGAAACCTATAGGCTACACTATATTCATTTCATTATGAAAAAGAATCAAATTGCCAAGTTATACTGTCCCAAAACTTATGATTTTTAGCTACCCTTGCTTCATTTTGTGGTATGCAATGGAAACACTTGAATTTTTATGCCATATTTATTAACGATATATATATATATATATATATATATATATATATATATATATATATATATATATATATATATATATATATATATATATACACGCACACAACTTCTAAAGGTGGGTGCTGTAAGCCTCTTCCGGCATATATATATATATATATATATATATATATATATATATATATATATATATATATATATATATATATATATATATATATATATGTGGTGGATGGGGGCGCACATCATCCACTCAATGTAGAGTGATGCCATATGAGCTCTACACTGAATGACAAGCCAAATGGTTTCCTGTATCCAGGAAACCATTTACTACGCTGGGTGGTAACCATATAACCGGGGTTTCTGGCAGGGTTAAGTGTCCCCCAGATTCCCTTATCCAAAATCACTTAAGCATGGCAGTCTTTTCATGAAGTCTCGGAGGGCCCAATACAGGCCGAGGGACCCAACCAAATGGGCAGACTCGCGTGGCCATGTGGAATGTGAGAGGTATGAATGAGGACAGCAAGAGGGTGGAAGTGGTGAATGTGTTCAAGAGTGCGAGATATGCCGCGATGGCATTGTGTGAAATGAAGATGAAAGGGTGCGAAGTGGTGGAGTGGGAGGGTGTGAAATGTGTAAGATCGGGAATGAATGGGAGAGGAAGATGCAAGGAAGGAGTTGCTTTGTTGATGAATGAGGTGTGGCAGAGTGGAATGAGAGACTACAAATGTGTCAGCTTGAGGTGTATGTATGTCAAGTTCATGTTTGAGAAGGTGAAAGTGGTAGTGATTGTAGCGTATGCACCGTGTGAGGACAGGAGTGGGAGAGAGAAAGACAGATTTTGGGATGAGCTGGATGAAGTAGTGGGAGAAATGCACAGGAGCTACAAGGTGATCATAATGGGGGATATGAATGGAAGAGTAGGCAATGGTCCTGAGGATGACTTAATGGGTTGTTATGGAGTACCAGGAGAAAATAATAATGGGAAGCGACCAAAGGATATGTGTCAGGAGCGGAGGTTGTGCATTTGTAACTCGTATTTCAAACACAAAGATGCACATAAATATACGTGGTATAGAGGGAACGGGGACCGTGCTGAAAGAAGCCTGACTGATTACGTGCTCGTAGATAGGTCGATGATGGGAATGGGTGCGGATACGAGGGCCGTGAGAGGACGATGTGGAGGTCTGTCAGATCATATGACTGTGGTATGCAAGATCAAGCTGAGAGGAGTGAGGTGGATCAGGAGAGAGAGGAGCAGTCAGGGAGATCGACTCAAAGTTGAGAAGCTGAGGATCAAAGAAATGGCAGATGATTACAGGAGCAAAAGTAGAGGAGGATCGAGTTAGAATCAGTGAACTGGAATGAAATGGATCTGGACAGCCTGTGGAATGCATATAGGGATTGCTTATAGTTAGGAATGCTAAAGTGGTGTGTGTTGTGGCAAGGGTAAAAACAAAGAAGGTACGGGATGGTGGGATGAGAAGGTTAAGAGAGCGGTGGAGGTAAAGAGGAAGAAGTGGCTAAAGTGGTTACACGACAGGGGTTCAGTTGAATTAAGAACTGAGTATACTGAGAGCAAGAAACATGTAAATAGACCAGTGAAGAGGAGAAAGAAGGAGGTAAATGATGATCTAGGAAGAAAAATGAATGAGAACTACTCTGAAAATAGGAAGTTATTCTGGAAAGAGGTGCGGAAATGTAGAAGTGAAAGCGGAAAGAATTATGATGGTGAAGGATGCAGGGGGTAGGTCATTAACCCATGCAGATGAAGTAAGGACCAGATGGAAAGAATCTTTTGAAAGCCTGTGAAATGGGAATAGAGAGAGCAGAGCGGCTGTAAACATGATTGGTTTGGGGGGTGTGCAGAGAAGGAATGCAGTGCCAGGAGATGTGACACTCGCACAGATGAAGAGTGCTGTGAAGCGGCTGAAAAATGGGAAAGCAGCTGGGGTTGATAAGGTGTGTGCAGAGATGCTTAAGTGTAGCAGAAACAGTGGAATGAAATGCTTGTTGGAGATATGTAAGAAGGAATGGAGAGTGAAACTGTGCGTGCGGAGTGGAAAAAGCCTGTGATTGTACCCCTTTACAAAAATAAAGGTGAGCGAAGTGAGTGCAAGAATTATCGTGGCATAAGATTATTGAGTGTGGTAGGGAAGTGTTATGAGGGGTGTTTTTAGTCCGACCTCTCGTCCTAAAAACGCCCGCGACTGAGTGGGGTCCTCTTTCCGGACCGGAAATAAAGCACCCACAATGCAACAGGTCATAAAATCTCGGCAGTACACCTTAACACATCTATTGTATTAGTTCTAAACACCTTACAGTATAGGAAGAGAGAGACACTGGATATGGTTTAGACAGGATAACAGAGTTGACTTCCCAATACAAACGTACACACATACATCAAGGGCAGAACATGGTGATATTCAGTTATACACAGATTGTCAGTCACTAATACACAACACCAGTATTACAGTTTGGGCATAATTGTCATTTAATATTCTAGATCGAATGCACTAGGGGTGGAAAAGAAGAAGAGTCAAGATGGTGAATGTTACTATAAACTTGTCAGGGTCCGAGTCGCGACACTCGGGATTGTCACTTAGTTGCGGCAACACGATTTTGCTGGTTCCTGTCTATTCTCGGCACGCCACTAATATAGGCTCAAATGTTTCTGATTGCTTTTATGCCCGTACTTATTAATCTTTATTTTCTGCCTGGATATTCATATAACTGTGACACTTATATCATTATTGTCTTCACTGTTTCACTGTCACTATTCACTCCCGCCTCTGTGGCTAAGACATAAGAGAGGCGCTGAGGTCACCACTACGCCCTTGGTTCCTGGGCTAAACAGAGGTGGCGCTCGGGCGTGGGAGGGGGCCCTTCTGGGGAGCCCTCCTGCAGGAGGCAGTGAACTACCCGCAGGGGTGTCGTAGCCCGGGTCTCCTTCGTCAGGGGGGTGCAAGGAGGCTCTCTCGTCTGGGGGCCTCGACCTGACAGGTCGCCCTCGTACTGAGGCTTCGTCGGTGGGGTGCAGGGAGGCCCTCCGGTCTGGGGGCCTCGACCTGATAGGTGGCCCTTGGGGCTGGGGCCAAACAATTCCAGGAGACGGGCTTGCCACCTCTTACTCCGGGTGGAGGGCAGTGGGGGAGTGGGGCCCAGGCAGCCCTGCTCTGGGACCTGCTGGCCGGACTGGGGAGCCTGGGTGCTGCAGTCGCCTACAGGGCAGGGCGCTGCCAGGAGTAGACTGTGGCACCTCCTCTGTCGGGCGTCCGTCAGGGGCCGAGATCGTCCAGGGATAGGCTGCAGGACCGGGACAGGACCACGCCACCACTCCTGGAACGGCAGCACCTCCAGGGAACCACACCTGGAGGGCGAGAGAAAAGGGCGTCCCACGCAGCCGAGAGGTGGAAAGCCGGCTGCGCAAGGGACCTGCTCCTCCGGGAGAACCCCAGGAATCGCGGATGAAGGGCGTACAGTGGCCGCTCCTTCCCCCACACGTTCAGTGGCCGCTGTGGCGGTTCCACAATTCCCAAGGGCAGCAGCTGAAGGGCGTACAGTGGCCGCTCCTTCCCCCACACATACAGTGGCCATTGTGGCGGTGCTGCTCCCGAAGGAGGCAGAGGCAGATGAGGGGCATACAGTGGCCGCTCCCTCCCCGGCACATACACTGGCTGTTACCGCGGCTCTGACTGCCCATTGGGAAGTAACTGAAGGGCGTACAGTGGCCGCTCCTTCCCCAGCACGTACAGTGGCCGTTACCGCGGTGTTACTCCCGTAGGAGGAGGAGGAAGTGGATGAGGGGCGTACAGTGACTGCTCCCTCCCCAACACGTACAGTGGCCGTTATCGCGGCTCCACTTCTCCCTTTGTCAGTCAGAGCGCGCTCAATAGCTAACGTTCTGAGGCCGTCTCCAGATGTGGCTGTAGGTGAAGGGTGTACAGTGGCCGTTGTAGCGGCGCTACAGGGGGAAACAACTGAGGGGCGTACAGTGGCCGCTCCCTCCCCGGCACGTACAGTGGCTGTTACCGCGGTGTTGTTTGGGACTGAATCTGGAGCAGTCCCACCCCGAACCTGGTGAAGGCTGCTCCGCCCACAGGGTCGTTTCCTCCTCCTGCGTGGTTGCTGTCATGCCGGTTGGGGGGAAGAGGGACTTAAGACAAGGGAGCCCCGGCGCCCTTCTCGCTCTGGGTCAGTCTCCCCGTGACACGGCCTGCTGTGGTGTCTTCCTGGGATGGTGGTGAGGCTGTGGCTCGGCGGTAGGGTGGGGGGTTGTGGGGTGGTCGGTCCGGCGGCGGCGGAGGTGTGTATTTTAGAAAGGTATATGGAAGAATTGTTACAGAGAAAGTAAGAGAGATGTCATATGTCCTAGTGAGTGATGAAAAGGGTGGCTTTAGGAATGGCAGAGGATGTGTGGATCATATATTTGCAGTGAAACAGATAGCAGAGAAGGCTTGTGAGAAAGATCTTAAGATGTTTATGGCATTCACAGATCTGGAAAAAAAAACATACGACAAAGTAGACAGAGAGGGATTGTGGAAAGTTTTGCGCATGTACGGTGTAGATGGTAAGCTGCTAGGTGCCGTCAAGAGTTTTTATGATGTTACCGAAGCATGAATAAGGGTTATTGGGCAGCTAAGTGAATGGTTCACGATCGGTGTGGGCGTGCGACAAGGTTGTGTGATGTCACCATGGTTGGTATATATATATATATATATATATATATATATATATATATATATATATATATATATATATATATATATATATATATATATACAGTATATGGGGTGATGAGAGAAGTAAAAACACGAGTAATGGAGAGAGGGATGGCGTTGGTAATGAATGGTGATGGATGGAATATCTCAAACTTGTTGTATGCTCATGATACAATACTAATTGCATGTACCGGACAATAACTTGGTAGGCTAGTGCAGAGTTCTGCTGATGTCTGTGAGCGTCGTGCCTTGAGAGTAAATGTAGAAAAGAGTACAAGTGATGGTTATTGAGAGAGAAGGTGACTCCCAGTGTGATGTTACAGTGAATGGAGAGAGACTGCATTGGTGAGAGAGTTCAAATACCTGGGTACAGTGATAGAAAAGAGAGGAAAATGTGCAAAAGAAGTGAAAAGTGGAGTGATACAAGGAAGAAAAGTAGCTGGTGCAATGAAGGCCTTGATAAGAAACAGAGGCTTGAGTGTTGCAGCTGCACGAGGATTACATGAGGAAGTGTTAGTAACAACTTAACATATGGATGTGAGACTATGGTGTGGTATGAAAATGAAAAGTCAAGAGTAGGAGCAGTGGAGATGGGACTGCTGAGGAATGTATGTGGCATACAGAGGGTGGATAGGACACGAAATAGTGTGATTCGTGAAAGGTGTGGAGTGGGAAAGTCGGTGGACACCAGAATCGAAAGAAAGTGTGCTGAGATGGTATGGTCACGTGGAGGGAATGGATAACAATAGAGTGGTGAAAAAGGTATATCTGAGCGACTCTGAAGGAGGGAGGAGGCAAGGCGGGCCAAGAAGGTGGAGAGATATGATGGATGAATGTGTGAGGAAGAGAGGTTTGGAAGTCGGTGAGGCTAGGGAACTGACAAGAGATCGAGCTGGCAGGATGAATGTTGTGAGGAGAAGTGCATGATCAGGGATTTTGGCACCCCATTTTAACATGGCAGCGTCCGATTTGACTCAATCGGATACGTTAATGTGAAGCTACAGAACGTGGTTAATGTTTTTTGTGTATCCAATAGAGCCAGGATTCCGGGGGCTTGAATGATGAGTGAACGGAAGCATATATATATATATATATATATATATATATATATATATATATATATATATATATAGATAGATAGATAGATAGATAGATAGATTGCAATAGGATGGAAAGCTTTCGGTAAACATATAGACATTATGAAAAGTAGCTTGCCAGTTTGCATGAAACGAAAAGTATATAACGAATGTACAGTATAATTCCAGCCATGAAGTATGGTTGTGGGACCTGGAAACTGACAAAATCAATGGAAAATAAATTAATCCGTTCTCAGAGAGCAACGGAAAGGTCAATGCTGGGAATGTCTTTAAGAGACAGGAAAAGATCAACTTGGGTGAGAAAGCAGACTAAAGTCAAACATATTACAGAAGTTATAAAAGAACAGAAATGGAGGTGAGCGGGCCATTTAACAAGAATAAGGGATAACCGATGGAGCAAGAGGCTGACTGACTGGACACCAAGAGAATGTAAGCATAGCAGAAAAAGGCCAGACAGGAGATGGAGAGGTGAGATAGAGAAATTTGCAGGGAAAACGTGGCAAAGATTGGCTCAGGCAAGGAATTCGTGGAAAAGGCTGGGAGAGGCCATTGTTCAGCAGTGGACTAGTTATGGCTGATGATTGATGATGATGATGATGATTGAAATACAGCATAGTGTCCCCAGGAATGCCCAATCTCCCACACCAGAGATTCAGCATAGTGCCCCCAGAAACTCACCGACACCCCCACAAGGACCCCACGGAGGAGCAGCAGCAGCACACCGAGACTCGGCATGACAACGGCACAAGCCAGCCCGGGCCGTATGCCCCTATGACCCGGAGCCGCCCCGCCGTCGCCATAGCAGGAATCCGGCACTACCTTCCGGGTGAGATTCCACCAACCCATCTCGGGGTGGAGCTGTCCTGTCCAGCTCCAATCAGGCCCCTCAGGAGTTGGCCTGTAGCCACTCCCACCTTCTAAAGGAGTGTGCCAGTAGCCTCTCCAAAGGTGTCTTCCCTCTTGGGACGGCCAGTAGCCGCCCGTCCCTCATAAAGGAATTGGCCCAATGCCAACCTGAGGGTAATCAGGAGATGGCCAGTAGCCGCTCCTGCCTTCGTCAGAAGGTGTCCTTCTGGAGATGGCCAGTAGCCGCTCCACACCCCGTCCTGAAGGAGTCGGCCTGTAGCCGCTCCCATCTTCATCAGACGGCCGGTAGCCGCTCCGAAGGCATTGCCCCCGAGTCGGCCTATAGCTGCTCCACACCCCTCCTACAGGAGTCGACCTGTAGCCGCTTCCACCTTCGTCATACAGCCAGTAGACGTTCCGAAGGTGTTGTCCTTGAGTCGGCCTGTAGCCACTCCCTACTCCTGCAGGAGTCGGCCTGTAGCTGCTCCCACCTTCGTCAGACAGCCGGTAGCCGCTCCAAAGGTGCTGTCCTCGAGTTGGCCTGTAGCCACTCCCCACCCCTCCTGCAGGAGTCGGCCTGTAGCCGCTCCCACCTTCGTCAGATGGCAGGTAGCCACTCCAAAGGCATTGCCCCCGAGTCGGCCTGTAGCCGCTCCTCATACTAGCAGAAAGAGACGGCCTGTAGTCGCTCCTGCCTTCATCAGATGGCCAGTAGCCACTCCGAAGGTGTTGCCTTCGAGTCGGCCCATAGCCGCTCCCCACCCCTCCTGCAGGAGTCAGCCTGTAGCCGCTCCCGCCTTCGTCAGACGGCCGGTAGCCGTTCCGAAGGTGTCCCAAGGTGCGCTGGTTCATATTCCCCCTCTCAGGCCACGGCCAGTAGCCAGGCCTCGGTGCCTTATGGTCGCGCCCCTGGGAAGCCACAACCAGTAGCCAGGCCCCACGGCCAGAAGCAGTTGAGCGCAGTCCTGCCATCCCAGCGTGAAACGAGTATCCTGTCCCCTGACGCAGTGGACGTAGGAGAGCACTGGAGAGGCCCTATCGCCTCCCCCGGCCTCTGCTCCTTACGCCTGGCCCTGGAGAAAACCCACCTGACGGACCCTGAAGCAGACCGGTGCCGCAGCTCCTCCCTGACGGCGCCACCTGGCTCTGGGGGCCGCAGCCCTCGGGAACTCCAGGCCCTCCCCAGAACACCTGGGCAGGACCTCCCTACGCCCCGACAGCAGAAGACCTCCACTTCCGGCCGAGACCTGACCACAGGGTTCAGGGAATTATTTGGCCCCAGTCCTGAGGGGCACACTCCTGTTCCCAGTCCGAAGAAATCGGGCACCTTCGCCACCTGCAGCCCCGGACAATAGACGACGCCCCTCTGCGCCATCCCGTGCCCTCTCGGCATGACCTCCCCTGGCGGTGCCCCTGCCCTGGCAGAACTGTCGCCGGCGTGTCTCCCCGCCGCCAGTAACTCGTGAGACAGTGACTGTGCTCCAAGTACAGTGAAACAGTGACGAGGTGATAGTGTACTTTCCTAGCACCAGGCCAAGTGCTTACGTGACAGGGAAATAATGGCCTAATGTACAACAGGGCAGAATAGTGAATAATTCCTGTGAAATCCAAGTGATAGTGAATAAGACTCATGTATGACTCCCTTCACGGATAATCAGTGTAACGACCAAGCCGTGGAACTCATATTAGTAATTTATCCAAATGTCCCTTGCTCTTAGAAAACAAATTGAATACGCTATCAATACCCTCCAGTTCATATTACTATAAACATAATTATACCCCAGTGCCTTACACCCTCTCCTAGTGAGGTTTACCTTAAACTCCCCCCACACGCGCAACAACCTTGGACCGTATTGTGGCAATTAACAAATAACCCTTTGCACTTAGAAAATATAAGTTGAACGCGCTGTCATTAACCTCTGCCTCAAACTCCCATAAATACAATTAGACCTTACACCCTCCCCTAGTGAGCCTCATCGCTCACTCCTCCACGTGCATCGAGACCCTGGACTATGCTATTTCTGTACACTATGCCCTGAGTGTTATCCCACGTACTGTACATACTACTGTAGTATCCTGCGAGATACTGAGAAACTAGTTATAAGAGTTGTAATTGACCAAATATTGTGCTGTATCATCTGCTGTTGTCCCTTGTCTGACTATGTAATACACGTGTAAAGGTTACTGCCTGAAGTTTTTGTGTCCTGCCTCTCTCTTATTTGTCCTAAGCCCCGGTTTCAAAAGAGGACCCCGCTACACGTCAGGTGTTCTAGGAGCGAGAAGTCGAGCCTTAAACACCTAGCATTACAATGATATATATATATATATATATATATCAAAATGCCGTATAGTCTTACGGGGGACAGCCCAACACCCCCAGAAGGAAACTATGGAAGGGTAAATAGAGCACAACCTGACTCTGGGCGAGAGGGACATAAGTCCGACCGGGCCGCGAGCCCCTATGACCCGGAACTCGCCCGCCACCACCATAGCAGGAAGAAGAGACTACCCTCCGGGTGAGCCGACCACCGACAAGATCGGGGTGGGACTATTACTCTAGCTCCAGTCAGCACCCCTGAGCAGCCAGTAGCCGCTCAACCCTCCTACAGGAGACGGCCTGCAGCCGCTCTGGAGGTAATAAGGAGATTGCTTGTAGCCGCTCCTGCCTTCGTCAGGAGATGACCAGAAGCCGCTATGAAGGTGCCCTTAAAGAGACAGCCTGTAGGCGCTCGACCCTCCTACAGGAGATGGCCGGTAGCCGCTCCAGCCTTTGTCAGGAGACAGCCAGTAGCCGCTCTGAAGGTGCCCTAACAGAGATGGCTGGTAGCCGCTCGACCTTCCTGCAGGAAACGGCCGGTAGGCGCTCCAGAGGTAACAAGGAGACGCCTGGTAGCTGCTCCCACCTTCGTCAGGAGACGACCGGTAGCTGCTCCGAAGGTGCCCTCGAGTCGGCCTGTAGCCGCTCCCTTCCCCAGGCCACGGCCAGTAGCCACGCCCTACGAGAGGAGACGGCCGGAAGCCGCTCCTCCATCAGGTGCCGACTCCCCTACATGAGACTATGACCTAGAGGGAGGCCCCAGCCTGGAGGACTACTGCAGAGGCCCCGTGACCACCACCGGGCTCTTCTTACTACAGCCGGTTCCTGATAGGACTCGCCTGACGGACCCCGACAGATGCCGACACCACAGCCCACTCCTGACGGCGTCCCCAATTACCAGGGACCACAGCCCACGAGACCTCCAGACCGCCCCCAGGACTCCCAGGGGGGTCATCCATACACCCCGATGCCAGAGACCCTCGTCCTACTTCAGGCGCCTGAGTGAGAGATACAGGCAGCTGTTCGGCCTCAGGCCAGAGGGCCAAACTCCAGCCCCGAACCCTGAGAGCGCGGGACCCATCGCCACCAGCAGCCCCGGAAGAGAGAGGACGCCCCTACGTGTGATCCCGTGGCCCCTGAATACGGAGGCCACTGGTGGAACTCAGCCAAGTCAGTAGCTTGGCTGAGTTGTTCCCGCCGCCCTTGTACCTGACCGCCACTACACTCAGTCCCGAAAGTGAGTGACAGTGAAAGCACAGTGAAAGTGATACAGTGAAGCAAGGACAGAACAGTGAATTATCAGAATACGGGAAGTCAGAAGTAAAAGCGTCAGTGTTAGTGTAATAGAAAGGTGGAATAAAGTACCTGTGACATAGTGAATACGGCCGGGCAGTGAAATAAGTGTCTGCCTGAATGAACGCGCTACCATCTTTCTATATAGCCTCACGCCGAGATCATACAGATGCTCCAGTGCAATAACAATAATAACACAACGAATAAACGAGTTGGACTGCCAACAGTAAAAACAGTGCCACGGCCCTAGTGAACAGAACTCCACCTGATAGATAAAACCTGGACTTCCCCAAGTGATAGTATTTGGTCTCACTGCCCTAGGACTCCTGATCGCATAGTGCTATTCACATTACCTGATCTTGTCTCGAATAGTATCCTGCGAGATACTAATACCCACAATCTAGGCCTAAGGTTTATAATTGTTCAGTATAATTACTCTTGTGACATCTACTCGTTCCGCTTGTAGATAATAGCAATACACGTGTAAGGCTGTTGCCTTGAGTTTTTGTGTCCTGCCTCTCTCTTGTTTGTCTAAGCTCTGGTCTAGAAAGAGAACCCAGCTACACACTAGGCGTTAGAGGGACGGGAAGCCGACCCTAAAACACCCTAGCATTACATATATCTATCTATCTACCTATCTATCTATCTGTATCTATCTATCTATTTATCTATATATGTACCGGAAGGGGCTTACAACACCCACCTGTAGAAGGCTCGATTTCCCCTACTCTCCGTTTGGAGGTCCGCCACTGTGAGGTGATATGACCCCTAAATATACTGACCTGATTGGCTGATTGATTGAAATATTCAGTGTTGTAAAGGTATACAGAGCACTTATACAACAAAAGAAGGTGGTGGGTCTTGCCACACACCTTCTGCAAATGCAGTTATATACAATCAGCGGTTATAAATTCGTGGGTGTAGTCATAAGCCCTTTAACAAGTCTAATATACTATAGCCCTAGCCGTGTGTGTGTGTGTGTGTAATTCACCGGGTCGGTCAGGATCACTTGATGGTCGTGATCGTCAGCTTTTACCCTCCCGGAAGGGAGCTGAGAGCTCATATAGTGTGTGTGTGTGTGTGTGTGTGTATGTGTGTGTGTGTATTTTGGGCTGCCGAAACTACACATTCAAATCGCACCAAAACTGGCACAAAAATCGTAAAAAAATCGCTGATGTGAAAAAACTTGGTCCCATCACGACTGAAAAACTTTTACTATATTTAATGAGCGATCACATTTTGATCAAAAAACGTTGCTCCCGAAGCCCGGCATACGATCTCCGTAGAATTTTTTGCCCAGATGAAGAACTAAAATAAACTGTAGCAGTAACCGTGTGTCTGTGTGTGTACTTCGGACTTGCGTTCGGACAACTTGGGTTCCATTCCCGAACCTGCAAATAACACGATCAATTGGTTAGCTGAAAAAAATCCAAGTGACAACGTTACACTAGAACAGCACATAAACGCGACAGCCCTCAACAGGAGCAAGTGAGACGGGCCCGACGGGCCCACGAGCACTTGTTTTAGCTACAGTATATGCTATAAAATGTAAATGAATTGATAAGATACATTACCATAAAGGAGAGAGAAGTAGAACCAGAGATACTGACCTATTTCGAACAGGTAGGAAGGGGTATTGTTCACAATGATTGTTCATAATGCCACTCAGGGATGAACGGCTGGTCACTCGTTTTCATGCATCTGGCTGCCCTTAGCGGTTTTAAACAAATCCATATTATAATAAATTACTGGACCTTATACAGTATTAAAAGCAACACCATCGGTTTAAAATTTCACAAACCACTGTCGGCTGGAATTGGGTATTTATTCGTAGTATAGATGTTATTTGGGTCTTTGGGTTTTATTCGCACTTAATTTTACCAATGACCCTGAAAAGTACCAGCTTGGCGGCCGTAGGGTGCGGGTGTGTGTGCTGAAATGCCCACATGCAGCCGTCGCCGTAAAAGCCTAGGGCCTTGCCCTTCTGACCACACCTACAGCATCATGGGACAGACTGGCGCCTGTGACTTGTCTCTCGACCTCGGAGTGACGGGAAAGGGCAGGAACAACCCTAAACACGACAAACGAACATGGATGGCAGTGCCTGCGGTGCGGCGGCGCAAACAGCACCATGCATGTGTCATGAATGATACTGGACTGGACCTTGCAAACGCCAACGCACAGGGGAGGACAGCGATGCATCAGCTGCTGAGAGTGAAATGGAATGTGATGAACTGGAACGAAATCATGATGCCAGAGTAAAGCTGAATTTCGTCTCGGATAGTGCAGCTCTCCCTCTCACAAAAAGCCAGGTGGACTGTTTCTGTAGCAAAACAGCTTCCTGAATTTGACGTACTATTCAAAGAAGGTTAGACACATCCGTGTGTGACAGTGAGAAGTAGCCATGCTGTGGATTATTTGACTCGAAATGGATTTAATGACGTTGTTTTGGAAGCTGTTACCAACCGCACCCAGACCAGGATTATTATTCTTAATGTTCCTGTCAACTGGGTGGTGGAGGATCTTGAAGATCCAGAAAATGTTCTGTGGATGAAGAAGAGATTGGCTGGTAAACATCCGCGGCCACAGCTTCTTGCTCTGTTAGAGAGGGAATTCCAAACACTAGACAGTATTCATCAGGACACTCTGGTACAGGAGGGCCGGGTTACACGCCCTGACTTTTCTACCGCTGCAGCAGGTGGGGGCATCTGGCATGAAAGTGTAGCATTTAGGTGCAGCTTTTGTGCTGGGAGGCACGAAGGTAGCACCTGTCTGGAAAAAAATTAAGAGAGGCGAATTCTTCAAACCGAAGTGCTGCAACTATGGAGGGGAACATAAAGCCCACTCGTCCTTATGTCCCCAGAAACTACGGACGACCCCTGCACCATGGCACAATGCAACTCAAGCCCAAGTAGCACAACCACCACCGCCGGCACCAAGCAATATTTGGGAGGTCGTCTACAGGCCTCGAATTTCCCACAACTGGGGAAAACAACCACTGTTGCTCGTGTGCACAGTCAGCCACCTGTACGTCCTGTGAATCCTCGGCAAGTCAGCCTGCATATGGCAATTCCAGCCAGCACGACGCCAGTCTGCGGGATGTCAATAGGGATCTCTTTTTCTTTTTTTTTTAATAACAGAACAGAGGAAGGAAAAACAAATGAAAAAAATAATCCATACACCAGATTACTGGTGTCCTCCATTCATCAAAAATCTGTAACAGTTGCACCTAAACAGCTGTAGGTCGAAGTTTGGGAGGAAACAACTCGGGGGAAGTGAGTTCCAAAGAGATGCAGTTCGGGGAATACAAGATTTCTGATACGTGGAAGTTCGACTACATGGCTGTATGACATTCCAGTCATGGGCTCTACCAGATGCCAGTGCAGCACAGAGGAAGGCATGGAGAGGTGGCACAATGGATAGAACTTTGTCTGGGCATTTGCCATAAAAGCATCTGTAACATAATGCAAGGGTAGCAACTTTCCTTCTAACCTGTAGGGGAGGTAGTTTATTTGTAATAGCAGGTTATTAATAATTCTAGCAGCTTTGTTCTGAGTTTTGTCTAGTTGTTTTAGTGCAGCCTCTCCACATCTATTCCACAAGGATGCGTAATAATCCACCTGAGAGTGCATCTGACTCATATAAACTATAGCTAACTGCGCGTCAGTGAAGCTACGAACTCTGTACAATAATCCAAGTTTCTCTGAGGTAGTTTTAGCAAGTGATCTGACATATGAAAGGTCCAACTGAGGCATTAATGCTAAGTGAAACACCTAAAATTTCAATACTTTGGGAGCTAGGAATATTAATAGCACTGAAGGTAATACAGGAATCTGGCAATATTTGTCTATTAGTAAATTGTATATACCGGTATTTGGTTTTACTAGCATTAAATGAGACAAGATTATTTTTGTCCCGATTCAATGATCCTAGATAAGTTTGATTTATGGAGATGGCTATACTGAGATGCGAGTTAGAGATATTAAACTTTGTGAGTGGGTGTTTAAGTGTGAATGAACTGTGAAGTGTTGAGTCACCTACATATGAATGGATGGGATTATGGGTGACAGATGAGATCATTAATATGACTTAGGAATACGGTTGGAGCCAGAACTAATCCTTGTGGCACGCTGGTGTTGAGTGAAAATGGGAATATGCATAATCTACTTTTATCTTTGTCCTTGAAATATGAGGAAATCAGAGGAACATGATACATTAGTCCACAGCAGGGAAATTTGGAAAACAGGAAACGGTGCCACACTGTCAAAAGCTTTAGAAATATCATGGGGCTACTGCACGAGCTTCTCCGTGGTGATCAATTGATTGATGGATGGTGAGTCAGGAGACTGAGTATAACTATGGTGGATCTTTCGTGGCGAAAACCATACGGTCTATCACTACTTATGTTGTCGGATTCAAGATGTTTAATTAAGTGCCCTCAGTCACCAAATTACACAGGGGTTGGAGACACAGTCCATGTAGTCCTTTCTCCCCACAGTTCTAGTGTATCGTTCTTGGGTTCTGGGCTTAGGTAACTCGCACTGTATATTAAGCCACCACTGTCTGTAGATAGCCTACATTCACTGTCATTTTTTCACTGTATCACTGCTCTGAGTACTAACACATAACACAGGCAGTGTCAGTCTCTGTTTTTCGGTGTGACACTGAGATTACACTAGAAAGTTTCTTGGGCTGCCGATTCCTGGGCTCTATCAAGGTGGGGCCCGGGCGTAGTGGGCTGGCCCACGGGCATGCTTTCCTGTAGGGGGCACAGGACTACTGCAAGGGGCATCGTAACCCAGGCATGTTCCTGGTCCGGGGTGCAGGGAGGATCTCTCCTGGAGGAGCCTCGACCTGGTGAGTGGCCCTCAGGGCTGGGCCAAACAGGGCTAGGAGTCGTTCCTTCCACCTCCTGCTCCGGACGCAGGGCCGCCAGCGAGAGAAGCCCGGGAGGTTCCGCCCTGGGGTCTGGGGGACATCCCTGGGTGGCTGGGGACTGTGGTCACCACTAGACTGGGGCGCCATCAGAGGTCGTCTGTGGCGTCCCTTCCAGGTGGCGTCCGTTAGGTCCGGGCTTTGTCCAGGGGCGATCCGAAGGAAATGGATCCCCTCCTCTGCGATCAGGCCCTGCCACCACTCCTCAAACGGCAGCTCCTCCTGGAAACCACACCTGTGGGGAGAGTGGGAAGATTGTCCCACGTTGCCTCTGGGTGGATGGTGGGCCACACCAGGGACTCCCTCCGACATGGAAGCCCTGGGGACTGTAGACGAAGGGCGTACAGTAGCCGACCCTTCCCTGATGCAGACAGTGGCCAGCGTTGTGGTTCCACAGACCCTGGGGTCAGCAGTAGAAGGATATACAGTGGCTGTCCCTTCCCCGGTACGGACGGTGGCTGATACCGTGGTGCTGCTCCCGGAGGAGGTGGAGGCGGATGAAGAGCATACAGTGGCCATCCCTTCCCCGACGTGGACAATGGCCGACATCACGGTTCCGCCTCTCCCTGGTATACCAGCCAACATGCATACAGTGGCTGTCACGTCCAACCCGGGGTGTACAGTGGCCACCACCAGGGGGCTGCTTCCAGGTGTGGCTGCAGCAGAAGGGTGTACAGTGGCCATCCCTTCCCCAGTACGGACGGTGGCTGATAACGCGGTGCTGCAGGGGGCAACAGCCGAAAGACGTACAGTGGCTGATCCTTCCCCGGTATGGACAGCGGCCAATACCGCGATGCTGCTTGGGACTGTGCTTAGACAAGTCCCACCCCGATCCTGGCAAAGGCTGGTCCGGCCGAGATGTAGGTGGCCAGTACTGTGTGGATGCTGCTGGTCGTGTTGGGGGGAAGAGGGGCGTAGGGCCGTGGCGTACCGGAGCCTATCTCACTCAGACCCGGCGCATCCTTTACCTGCCCCACCGTGGTGTCTTCCTGGGGTGGGGGTGGGGTTGTGACTCCGTCCTAGGGGGGGGGGGATTCCGCAGGGGTACGTATCTCACATTGATCGGCATCATTCACTATATTAATACTATACATATTTTGCTTGTTCTCCCCTATGGGGCTAAGATGCGAATGAATGTGTTTGAATGGATGAGTAAATGGGGAGTGTGTCGTCCTGTCTCGGCTACCTCCCTTTCCTTGGGGGAAGCAGCCTAGGCATATAGATAGATAGATAGATATTTACACCATAGCCAAAGAGCCGACAGTACGTCTTCCACAACCTAGCCATAGACGCTAACAACTATAGTATACCACTCAAGCAAATGTAAAGCACTCGTGTGTACCAATTAAGGGCTTGTATAATGTAAATAAATAGCTAAAAACAATGAAGTTGGGAGAGAGTGGCGTCACGTTGGTGGGTGTTTTGGCCATCACTCACCGACCTCATATGACCAGACGGCCTTGGTACGACCCACTGATAAGTCGGTTCGTTCGTTCGTTTAAATATTTCTTGCACCTATAGTGCAGGCCGGCCAATATATTAGCCCGGTCAGTGGGGTGTGGGCTGACTTAAAAAATAGTAAGCGGGAAGACAGGGCCTCGGGATTGCCCAGCACACACGCTGTCTTCTGGCTGGCTTCGCGGTGTGTGTGTGATGAGTCAGTGCGATCACTGCGATGCCATCATCTTAGACTGTGACAAGTGTTGCCATGCTGTATTTCTATACAACACTGCTACTTCTCATTCCTGTATGAAATATGTCTTATGAAGTCATTTACATTTACTATAGCTAATATTTGCTAAAGGGCGTGAGGCTGCACCCACAACTTTATTATCACTGCAGACTGTATATAACTGTGGGGGCAACTTATTTTTATCGAAGGGAGTGGCTACACCCAAATATAAAACCACGGTGTGGCTACACCCACGAATGTCCTGCAATCAATGACTGTCTGTAACCGTATTGGCTGAAAATGTGTGGCAAGACCCAACACTTTCTTTTGTTGTATAAGCACTCAGTTCTCCTTTCGGGAATTTGGCGAAAGCTTTTCCATTGCACTTGACATCTCAAAGGCTTTCGATTGAGTCTGGCACAAATATTTAATTTCCAAACTGCCCTCTTACGGTTTCTATCCTTCTATCTGTGCCTTCATCTACAGCTTCCTTTCTGGTCGTTCTATAGCTGTTGTTGTAGACGGCCATTGTTCTTCTCCTAGGTCTATTAACAGTGTTGTTCCTCATGGCTCTGTCCTATCACCAACTCTCTTCCTTTTATTCATCAATTATCTACGCTGTACATCTAACTGTTATGCGGGGTGTTTTTAGTCCGACCTCTGGTCCTAAAAACGCCCGCGACTGAGCGGGGTCCTCTTTCCGGACCGGAAGTAAAGCACCAACAGAGGAACACGACATAAAAACTCGGCAGTATACCTTAACACATCTATTGTACTAGTTCAATACACCTTACAATATAAAAACAGAGAGACACTGGATATGGCATGGACAGGAAGACAGAGTTGGTTTTCTAACACACAATGTACACAAATACGCACAAGGATGTCAAGGGCAGAATTCATATATACAGTATATATATATATATGTTGATAATTACTAGAACATGGCATCGGTATTACAAGCAGTGTATAATTGTCATTTAGTGTTCTGGACCGGATGCACAATATATGGTTGGAACAAAGGGCCACTATTGGAGTTTCCTCACAGCCAGTCACCTTACTATACACGTTCACTGACCCTTATTTTCTGCCTTGGTGTTCACTTATATAGTGTGTTACTTTATATTATTTCCCTCACTGTTTCACTGTCACTTTTATCACTGTCTCTGGGGTTTACACTTATGCACGACGTACGAGATGCGTTGAAGTCGCCACTAAGACCCGGGTCACTGGGTTAACAGAGGTGGCACCCGGGCGTGGGAGGGGGCCCTACTGGGAAGCCCTCCTGCAGGAGGCAGTGGACCACCTGCAGGGGCGTTGTCGCCCGGGCCTGCTTCGACGCGGGGGTGCGGGAGGCCCTTCCGTCTGGGGGCCTCAACCTGATAGGTGGCCCTCGTGTTGGGGCCTCGTTGGTGGGGTGCAGGGAGGCCCTCCTGTCTGGGGGCCTCGACCTGATAGGTAGCCCTCGGGGCTGGGGCCAAACAACTCCAGGAGCCGGGCCTGCCGCCTCTTACTCCTGGCGGAGGGCCGTGGGGGAGTGTGGCCGGGACGGCCCTGCTCTGGGTCCTGCTGACAGGCCCTGGGGGTCTGGGTGTTGTGGTCGCCTGCAGGGCTGGGCGCCGTCAGGAGTGAACTGCTGCACCTCTTCTGCAGGGTGTCCGTCAGGGGCCAGGGTCATCCAGGGGTTGGCTGCAGGACTGGGACAGGACCATGCCACCACTCTAGGAATGGCAGCACCTCCGGGGAACCACACCTGGAGGGAGAGAGAGAAGGGCGTCCCGCGCAGCCAAGAGGCAGCGGACCGGCTGCACAAGGGACCTTCCCCTCCGGGAGAACCCTAGGAACTACGGATGAAGGGTGTACGATGGCCGCTCCTTACCCCACACGTACGATGGCCGTGTTGGCGGTTCCGCAACTTCTAAGGGCAGCAGCTGAAGGCTTCCCCCACACGTACGATAGCTGTTGTGGCGGCGCTGCTCCTGAAGGAGTAAGAGGCAGATGAGGGGCGTACGATGGCCACTCCCTCATCAGTATGTACGATGGCTGTTACTGTGGCTCTGCCTGCCCAACGGGAAGTAACTGAAGGCCGTATGGTGGCCGCTCCTTCCCCAACACATACGATAGCCATTATGGCAGTGTTACTCCCGTAGGGGGAGGAGAAAGTGGATGAGGGGCATACGGTGGCCACTCCCTCCCCGACACGTACGATGGCCGTGTTCGTGGTCCCACTCCTCCTTCCTTTGCCTGTTGGTGTGTGCTCAATAGCTGCTGCATCGAGGCTGTCTCCAGATGGGTCTGTAACTGAAGGGCGTACGATGGCCGCTCCTTCCCCCACACGTAAGATGACCATTGTGGCGGTGTTACAGGGGGAAACAACTGAGGGGCGCACGATGGCCGCTCCCTCCCCAGTACGTACAATAGCCATATCCGCGGTGTTGTTTGGGACTGTTTCTGGAGCAGTCCCACGCCGAACCTGGTGAAGGCTGCTCTGCACACAGGGTTGTCTCTTCTTCCTGCATGGTTGTTGTTGGGTCGGTTGCACGGAAGAGGGACTCAAGATAGGAGTGCCCCGGCGCCCTTCTCGCTCCGGGTCAGTCTTACCCTGCCCTGCCTTGCCGTGGTGTCCTCCTGGGGTAGTGGTGGGGCTGGGAGTCGGCAGTGGGGTCGGGGGTGGTGGGGTGGTTGGTCCGGCGGCGGCGAAGGTGTATTTTACTAACCCTATCCACTCGTATGCTGATGATTCCACCCTTCACCCTTCCATTTGGTTTCCGCAACGTCCATCCCAGCAGTTACTTCAACAAACAAGGGATGAGGCTATGGCACTCCTAATGTCTGACCTGGCTCGTATCTCTGACTGGGGTTAAAATAATCTTGTTGCTTTTAATGCAGCCAAGACTCAGTTTTTACACCTATCAACCCGACAGAATCTTCAACAGGAGTACCCACTAAAATTTAATAATATCCAGCTCAATCCAGCATCATCCTTGAATATGCTTGGGGTTTCATTCACTCGGGAATTATCTTGGAAAGTTCATATTGCATCTCTGTTAAAATCTGCTTCCAAGAGATTAGGTGTGCTAAGCCGACTCCGTACCTTCTTTACCCCTGCACAGTTGTTGACTCTATACACGGGATTTATTCATCCCTATATGGAATACAACTCTCATGTGTGGGGAGGCCCCCCACATACAGCTCTTCTTAATAGGGTGGAGTCAAAGGCATTTCGTCTCATTAACTCTGCTCCTCTTACTGGCTCCCTTCAACCTCGGTCTCTTCGCCGCACTGTTGACTAATTATCTCTTTTCTATCGCTACTTCCATGGTCATTGCTCCTCTGAACTCTCTGCTTGCATCCCTCCACCTCTACGACAGGTGTGTAGCACCCGTTTAGCAATAAACTCTCATCCCTTTTCTGTCCAACTCTCTAATGAGAGAGTCAACCGTTACTCCCAATCCTTCATTTATGCAACAGGTCAACTCTGGAACTGTCTCCCTCTGTATTTCCTACTTCCTATGATCTCCAGGTTTTCAAACGCAGTGTGTCCAGGCATCTCGAAATGAACAGATCTTGAATTTGGCTCTCTCTATTTTTTTTTTTCTTAGAAGGAACTGTTTTGCGGGCTTGTAGCCTTTGGTTCCTTCTTCCTCGCATAAAAAAAAAAAAATCACTTGTGAAGCACCCCAGCGTTAGGAATGCCCCCAAGAGAATGTCACAAGACTTGCCAAGTCGAGGGAAAAGGGGGGAACCAAAGAAGGGTTAAATATGAAGAAGTGAATTTCTGAAGGAATCCGTTTTACTCGCATTTCTCAAAATATTTCAGTCAAAATTCCCACCTTCTCTCAAAACAACGGTAACCTTGGCAACTCTGCTACTCTTCTTCTTTGGCAGAGTCGTTGGCAGAACGTCAAGCATTCAAAATAACTAATGTCATTGATAATTAATATTTAAAGCCAAATCAGAACAATTCATAACGATAAATAAAATTGATGTAAATAAGATATTGTACATAAAGAAATTGTAAGACAATAGAAATTAATTACTTTCACCAACTTTCGTCTGTTTTGATCAAGTATACAAGAATCTTGAATACAGTAGCGTATTTTCCACTTTATTTTACAGCTGCCATACTGACATGCAAAATAGAGTAGATCAGCTCAAGTAGAGTGTGCTTGTGTGTGATGAATAATAATGGAAGGCACTCTTGTAGACTGTGGAAGGTGTTTTCGTGGACGTATTGCTATTGCTTTAAGGTGTTTAATGTGTGTGTGGCTGTGGTAAAGTGGAGTAGGAGTAGCATGGAGGGGTAAGTTTTGATGTCTGAGAGGCTTTACAGATGGTACCTAATAAAAAATAAAGGGGTATAAGTGATGGGCAAAATAAGGTGTTCTTAAGGATTACCAAGTGCTGTGTGTTTTCACTATTGTCTTGCCCCCTTCTTTTAGTAGTTTCACTTTTGACCCATAGTACTGAGGTGGGTTTTGTTGAGAACCTACCTAACCATAGCCAGATACAGTAAACCCTCTATAATTCAGATTAATTGGGGGGAACCGTATGTTGAATTATCCAAAAATCCGAATTATTGGAGCTCATGCTTGCCCCTATCCCCAAATCACACCCACGCTTTGTGGTAGGTGGTGGCGACCATCATCCACTCACTTGATGTAGTGCTGCCTACTTCTTCCTTAGCCTTTATCATTATCTTTCTGAGCCTGCCCTCCTCTCTTCCTAATTCTTCCATCTTTCCTGTCACTTCTTATTGCTTTTCTTTCCTTTACAGGTAGCTTTACATTGAGTGACAAGCCAAATGGTTTCCTGTAAGACAAGAAACCATTTACAACACTGGATGGTAACCATATAACCAAACCATACATGCTCCCTACATGTCAACAAGTGGGTTGGTGGTGGGTTAGTGCCCCTCCCCATAAAACAAATAACTCAGTCAAATGGCCACCCCTTACGGGATTATGGCATCTGGCAATGGATGGATGGACACCCACGCTCTCTAAAACATGGCTTTTTCTCAAAAACATTGAACAGTACAGTATATTATTACTTTATACTCAAAGAGTGCACAATACAATAAATAATGTCAAACCCTGATAATGAAGTCTTGCAACGCAGTAGTAGAGTACAGTACACTTAACTGTACCAAAGGTACTGTACAGTTCTTAAAAATTACATTTACTACACTTATCACTACAAAAACTGTTCACGTCCACTTATCACTGGAACCCTTTTCGGACTTTTCACTTATTTCGAATTTCTATCCGAATTAAAATTATTCGTCTGGTGGTCAAAAAAGATCCGAATTAACCGATTTCTGAATTATTCGGGTTCTAATTAGAGAGGGTTTACTGTACAGTACCTCAATCCTGTCCCATAAGGGGTGATCACAAGAAAATTGCCTCCATATCATTCTGACCTCCCTATTTCGCTGACCTCCTCCTGCTCACACCTCCTCTCTCTTATATACCTCTCCACTCCATCCCTCCATCCCATCCTCAGTCTCACCCTCCCTCTCCCCCCACCCACTTTACTCACATACACTCTCCTTGTTAGTCTCTCACTCCATCTTCTCCACATGGCCAAACCACCTCAGTGTATTTCTCCTAACATTCTCTATTAAATCCACTTCCACACCACAATGCTCCTTCACTTCTTCATTTGTCTGTCTGTCTCTCCACATGCTCCTCTCAAATAACCCATTTCCACTCTCTCACTCTTGACTTATGTCCTTCCAACAAGGTCCAAGATTCACTTCCATTTGTTACAGTTGGTATCACAATACTCTCATCCAGTGACTTGCTTCCATGGCCACTTCCATGTTTCTTATCACTGTTTTCAAAGATCTAGCAACCTTTCTTCTCTGTTGTACCCTTTCATGCTCTTCATCTTCTAAATTTCCATTCTTACACGTCATACTACCCTTGATATAACAAACAAATTCGTACCAGACCCTTGATGTTAAAACTGATAGCTCATTAAAGCCGAACACCATTCTGTTTGGTAATTTCCCAGGTGTTGTGGCTTTTACAGAACAACCATTGTTAAATACAGAGCGTTGTTTGGCCATACAGTCATACACAATAATATACAGTTAGGTCTAAATGGCTCTTTTTCTCAGTAAATGTTCTGTTTATGGCTCCTCTCAAGATGCTGGTCACCCAGAGACTGATGCGCCATTCTGCGCGGTGTGTGTGTGTGTGTGTGTGTGTGTGTGTGTGTGTGTGTGTGTGTGTGTGTAGTGATGCCAAGTTGGTAGGTGTTTCCTATGCATCCATTCTTTTACTGAACAAAATTTGTTAAATGAACATAACGTTTGGCCAGCTAAAGGTGGTCTTTAAAAACTGAAATCTGTTAAAAGTGGGTTCAGAATATCAAAAGTTTACTGTATTTACGTGCACCCACATTTTCCATTTCCTCATCATCCAACCTTACTTTGCACTCACTGGCTTCATTTCTCTCGAATACCAAAACTTTACCATTCCTTACATTCACCTTTAGATTCCATTTCTCAAACACACTCCCAGATTCATTCACCATGCCTTGCAGTTCCCCTTCATCATCACTTAAAACGGTATCATCTGCAAACAACCAAACAGGAAGTTTCCAAACGCTGCCCTCCCTCATTAGGGCCGTGCCAACATCCACTGGCCTACTTTGTATCTCTTTTATAACCCTATCCATACACAAACTGAACAACCAGGGAGACATGACACATCTGTGTTTCAATCCAACATTCAGATACTAGAAAAATTCACTCAATTCACCGTCCATATTCACTGCTGCCTTAGCATCCTCATACATACTCCTCACGGCATTCAACAACATCCCATTTACTCCATTACATTATTAATACTTTTCACATTCCTTGTCTATCCACTCTGGCACATGCTTTCTCCAGATCCATGAAGGCTGCATACAACTTCTTTCCCTGCTCTAAAAACTTTTTCACTAGAGATCTTAATATGAATATCTGATCTACACAACCTCTTCCCTTCTTAAAACCCCCCTGTTCATCTCCAACTAATTCCCCTGTTATTTCCCTAACTTGTCAATAAGTATTCTACCATATACTTTTCCTATTTCTGTACATTTAGATGACAACTCCCCCTATGATTACCACAGACTTCTGTTTCCCATCTTTGTACATGTGAATAATTATACATGACTTCCAATCCTCCGGGACTCTACCATCCTCCCAGGTCAATCTGCACATCTTCCTTATCCATTCTGCTACTATCTCTCCACCTTGCTTCAACATTTCACCACACACTCCATCAATTCCTGGGGCTTTCCTCATTTTTAGTGCTGGGCAGGTGCGCAATGACTTGCGCAGTTGCGCACCGTTGTGCCCTAGTGAATATCGTTTGCGCATTGCACACCACACGAGACCTTGCGCAATATTGCGCTTTTGCATATGAAAAGGCAGGTGCAGAAGTGTAAATTTAGTTGTGCTTGCACAACTAAATTTGCACTTCTGCAACTGTCCTGTGGATTGCGCAGTGCTCAATCAACAGGACACATGATCTTGGGAGCTGCCTACATGGCTGGACAAGGGATAGCATTTCTTAAAATGCTTCAACAGAGATACTGTATTTTAATATTTTTTAAATTATTATTATTAATAAATAATAATAAATTAAAAATACATTATTTATTAAGAGTAGCATATGCAATTCCTTACAAAAATCATTAAAACATATTATTGAAATCAAATATCCACAGCTTAGTTTATTAGGCTGTGGATATTTCATTTCAATAATATGTTTTAATGATTTTTGTAAGGAATTGCATATGCTATTGTATGTCTATATTAAATCATTAAATACAACATCTTGAGAAAATGCAAATAAAAGTTAAACTGGCAACATCACAGCCTTTGTTTCCCTGTCCCTCCGCTCCGCTCATTCCTCTGCTTGAACTTCCACGAGTTAATGCCTTGCTCCAGTCCTACCACCTTAGTCACTTAGTGTGTCAAAATAAATGCAAATGCTAGTGCTCTGCGACACCGCAAGCTAAATATTACACTGCGCACTTGTGCAAGTTACAAATAATAGAAAATACAGCAATAATAATAAATTAAGTATGCTAATTTATTTAAATGTCTCAATATTTTACAGTAATTCCCACAAATACATGCAAATGGTTTGCGCTAATGCTTTGCGACATTGCACAAGCTAAATGTTAGATTGCGCACTTGCGCAAATTACAAATAATAGAAAATAATAATAAATAAAAGTAACGAATGAGAGAGTGTTTTTGATTGGTGATATGAATGGTAAAGTTGGGAATGTGAAGGTGGATGGAATAGTTGGTGAGTGGGGTGTGCCTGCTGAGATAGATGAGAATGGCAGTGCGTCAGTGGACATTTGTGCTGGGAGGGGGTTGGTGATAGCCAATACCCTCTTCAGGCATAAAATGATCCACAGGTATACATGGCGAGTGATGAGAAGGGTGGGTGGTGAACTGAATGAAAGGAAGGCAATGATTGATTATGTGTGTGTGGATGAAAGGATGCGAAGATGTGTAAAGGATGCAAGACTGTATAGAGGTTGGGGGAGTGGACTTTCTGACCACTACTTGGTGGTGGCCAGAATTAGAATGCAAGTAAGATGGAGGAACAGAAGAAGGGAAAGACGAGAGGAAGGAGTAGTTGCAAGGAGAGTGGAAAGGTTACAAGAGGATGAGAAAAAGGCAGAGTATAAGAGAGAAGTGGAGGAATGATTGGGCAAATATGAATTGGAGCAGATGGGAGACGTGGAAGGTGTGTGTAAGATATTTACAGAAGAAATATGTGCAGCATGTGATGTGGTGTGTGGAAGGAAGAGAAGACGGAGGGGGGTGCAAGGAACAGCGTGGTGGACTGAAGAGGTGAAACAGGCTGTGGCACAAAAGAAGAAAGCATACAATGAATGGATGAGAAATAGGGGCGTGGAAGAAGTTGAGAGGCGGAAGAGAGAGTTATATGTGGAAAGAAAGAGAGAGGTGAAAAGATTAGCAAGAGTAAGAAGAGAGTGGATGAGGAATTTGGAAGGAATTTGAGTGTAAAGTGGAGGGACTGTAAGAAAATGTTCTGGAGAGAGGTGAAAAGAGTAAGACAGGGTGGAAGTGAAGTTAGCAGGGGAGTGAAAGATAAAAATGGTAGATTACTAGTGGAGAAGGGAGAAGAAGTGAGCAGATGGAGAGAACACTTTAAGGAATTGTTGAATGTAGAGGATGGAAGTAATGCGAGTATAAGTGGCTGGGGAATGGCTGGGAGAAGGAGGGGGGTGAGAAGACAGGAAGAAATCAGTAGGATAGAATTTGTGGAAGCAATGAAGAAAGTTAAATCGGGGAAAGCACCAGGAATTGATGGAGTGTGTGGTGAAATGCTGAAGCATGGGGGAGAGATAGTAGTAGAATGGATGTGGAAGATGTGCAGATTGGCCTGGGAGGAAGGTAGAGTCCCGGAGGATTGGAGGTCAGGTATAATTATTCCCTTGTACAAAGGAAAAAGGGAAAAAGAAGTGTGTGGTAATCATAGGGGCATTTGTCTTCTTAGTATAATAGGAAAAGTGTATGGTAGGACACTTATAGACAGAGTTAGAGAAAGAACAGAGAAATTAGTTGGAGAAGAACAGGGAGGCTTTAGGAAGGGAAGGGGGGGCGCGGTAGCACAGTGGTAGCGCGCCGGACTTGTAATCGGGGGATTGCGAGTTCGAGCCTCGCCCGGGCTGCCGTGCCAGGAGTGGTAGCTCACTCCTGTAACCCTAGTGGGGCTATATAGTCCAATACAGGGCTAAGCTCGGGAGAACTCCATTTCTCCCATTTAGGAAGGGAAGAGGTTGTGTAGATCAGATATTCATTCTTATATCTTTAGTGGAAAAGTTTCTAGAGAAGGGAAAGAAGTTGTATGTGGCTTTCATGGATTTGGAGAAAGCATATGACAGGGTGGATAGACAAGGATTGTGGAAAGTGTTAAGAATATATGGAGTAGATGGGAAGTTGTTGAATGCTGTGAAGAGTATGTACGATGGTGCGAAGGCTGCAGTGCGTGTGGATGGTGAACTAAGTGAATTTTTCTCTTTGAAAGTTGGGTTGAAACAGGGATGTGTCATGTCTCCATGGTTGTTCAATCTGTACATGGATGGGGTAATAAAAAGGTACAAGGTAGGGTAGTGGATGTTGGGAGTGGCCCTGGTGAGAGAGGATAGTGTTTGGAAACTCCCTGTACTGTTGTTTGCAGATGATACTGTGTTGTTGAGTGAAGACGAAGGGGAGCTGCAAGGCTTGGCGGATGAGTTTGACAGAGTGTGTAAGAAACGGAATCTAAAGGTGAATGTAGGGAAGAGTAAAGTGATGGTCTTTGAGAGAGGTGAAGTTAGTGAATGTACAGCGAGGTTGGATGGTGAGGAATTGGAAAATGTGAGTACGTTTAAGTACTTGGGTAGTGTGATGAGTAAGGATGGAGGTTTGGAGGGTGAAGTGCTTGAAAGGGTACAGCAGGGAAGAAAGGCTGCTGGTTCTTTGAAAGCAGTGATAAGAAACAGGGAAGTGAGAATGGAAGTGAAAAAGTTACTACATGACAGTATTGTGATACCAACTCTAACGTATGGAAGTGAAGCTTGGACATTGTTGGAAGGACACAAGTCAAGAGTGAGAGCAGTGGAAATGAGTTATTTAAGAGGAACCTGTGGAGTCACGTGGAGAGACAGGCTGACAAATGAGGATATAAAGGAGCGTTGTGGTGTTGATGTGGATGTGATAGGAAGCGTTATGAGGAACACGCTGAGGTGGTTTGGCCATGTGGAAAGGATGGAGGGTGAAAGACTGACGAAGAGAGTGTATGTGAGTGAGGTGGAGGGGGGAAGAGGGAGGGGGAGGCCGAGGATGAGATGGAGGGATGGGGTGGAGAAGTATATCAGAGAGGGGGGGGTGTGAGTTGGGAGCAGGGCAGTGAAATAGCGGGGGACAGGGCGACTTGGAGGCGATTTGTTTGTGGGCACCCCAAATGGGATTGAGGCGTCTGGCAATAGATAGATAGATAGAAGTATGCTAATTTATTTAAATATATCAATATTTACAGTAATTCCCACAAATATGTGCAAATAGTTTGCACTTGCACTTTGTGACACTGTGCAAGCTAAATATTATGGTCTGACAAATCTAAACTGGCGGCTAGGGTGTGGCGCGACCCTCTGTACAGTGGTGCTATGTTTCCCAAACCCGCGATGTGAAACGGCTGTTATGTATGTAAAAGGCATGACAAATAAGATAAACATATGAAGACAATGTTAACGTGTGTAATTTAATATATGAAAGAACATTAAACTTATTATGCATAAAATATTTATACGGCCATTCAGAAACATGGCATAAATATTTTACGGTGTTGCTAAAAAAAAATGTAGTCACTTTTATTGGCTTTTACCGTATTTCTTGGTGGTAGGTGGTGGCGACCATCATCCACTCACTTGATGTAGTGCTGCCTACTTCTTCCTTAGCCTTTATCATTCTTTTTCTGTGCCTCCCCTCCTCTCTTCCTATTTCTCGCATCTTTCCTGTCACTTCTTATTGCTTTTCTTTCCTTTACAGGTGGCTTTACATTGAGTGACAAGCCAAATGGTTTCCTGTAAGCCAAGAAACCATTTACAACGCTGGGTGGTAACCATATAACCAAATCATACGTGCTCCCTACGTGTGAACAAGTGGGTTGGTGGAGGGTTAGTGCCCCTCCCCTTAAAACAAATAACTCAAAGTCAAATGGCCACCCCTTAAGGGATTATGGTGTCTGGCAATAGATAGATAGATAGATACCGTATTTCTGGGGTGGGTAATAATGTCACAATTATGATTATAAGATACTGTGCAGGAATATAAGTAAAAATATGCCAATTTCTTAGTAAAAGAAAAAATAATACATTAAACCCTCGTGAGCGGCAACACTCACACGGACCCAGACTAACCCAGCCAGAGCCTTCTTGTGTAACATTCCTTTGTGTCCTTACCTCGATGGTGTGGAAATACAGTCAAATTTACAATATGTACAATATAATGTAAAAGAAAATAAACAAAATGTATCCTACAACATCATAGATGAGAGAGAGAGAGTGGGGGGGAAGGTAGGCCAGGGGAGGTGTTGAGGAAGAGATGGAGGAAGGGAGGGAAGGAAGGAGGGAAAGAGTGATTGAATGAAAACAAATCATGGCGCCGCACCAGCGAGGTCATCTGGCGACAAATGTAAAATAATAAATATTTTTAAATATAATTAGATATAATAAAAAAATAAAGAAATGAAAGCATAAGTTTATAAGTCACTCATAAAAGAAACAAAATTCCCCAGGGTGACACACACCTCCCTCAGGAGAGAGAGAGAGAGAGAGAGAGGGGGGGGCATCGCACATATGGAAATGCGTGCATCACCGTAGGGAGCTTCGTGCCCCATCCTAGCCGCCAGTTTAGATTTGTCCTACCATAATATGATTGCGCACTTGTGCTTGCACAAGGTAGTGAACTGTGGATTGCGCACTGCGCTTGCGCAAGGTCCTTTTTCATTTGCGTTGCCCACCACTGCTCATTTTGACTTCCCTATTGCTTCCATTACTTCCATCCTACTGATCTCTTCTCCCTTTTCATCTCCCTCCTTCTCCCAGCCATTCCCCTTCCACTTACATCACTTTCAGTCTCTGTGTTCAGCAGTTCCTTAACATGTTCTCTCCATCTGCTCACTGCTTCGCTTTTTCTCCCCTCACCATCAATCAGACATCAAAATCAGTTATGAGAACAATATTGAATATGGAAAGTGTCAGCAGAACAGGAAATCTGCTATCATGTGGACATGTTTCACTTTATTATACCATGCTGTGTTAACTCTGCCATCAGTACCACTTACATTAAGCTAATATCCATTGAACTGTTTTACTACTTCACCACAGGAGGTTGCATTTTTACTAGGGAACTGACATGCCATTGTGTTTATCATATGAAGTCAGTATCAAGCCAACATCAAACTAAAACCTTACGAACAACAGTGATCAGTTGGTCTGGTATTTGTTTTCTATTTCCTCACAAATGCCTGGTGGTTTTTTCAGTGGATTCTATGGCACTTTCTCATTAGAATAGAGAGGCTCTTCTCTATGGCATTTTTCACAAAAACCTGTCTAAGGATTCAGGTATGATTTTTGCCTATTTTAAAACTGTTCTTGATATTTCCATTGCAAATGCACCATTTAGTTGTCAAAACATGGATGGGGCAGCAGCTTCTCCTGCTCCCAACTTTGTCATGGTACATCTAGCTACTGTACAGTAAAATTAGGTTAGTTATGGAAAACTAAGATTAATGTAAATGTGATAATGGATGGATCTAGTAACTGGGGTACCGTAGTGACTGCTCTCTTAATTTTCCATGTACAAACAAAGCATTAGAAACAATCTATCCATCCACCAACTGCCGGTCACCATAATCCCGTAAGGGGTGGCTGTTTGTTTTTGTGTTAGTTGTTTCACGGGGAGGGGCAATAACCCTCCGCCAACCCACTTGCTGACACCACCCAGCATCATAAATGGTTTCCTGGCTTACAGGAAACCATTAGACTTGTCACTCAGTGTAAAGCCATTTGAAACAGAAAGAACAGTAATAAAAAGAGATAGACAAGATGGGAGAAATAGGAAGAGAGGAGGGCAGACACAGAGAAAGAATGATAAAGGTGAAAGCAGAAGTTGGCAGTACTGTACTACATCAAGTGAATGGATGATGGTCATTACCACCTACCACCTTTAGAAACAAAGTTAGGCAAAATATGAAGTCTCTAAAACAGCAATTCAAACTCTTTTCTCACAAATTCACATTTTTAAGGAAAATTATTCTAGTACTAGGTATTTACATTTGATTTTAGGATGAAGAAATTGAACAGAATATACAAAATATACCTACTTCCGGTGTTAAAGAAAGCTGCCTGAATGACCGTGACTGTGTTTACTGTTGATCCCACCAGATGGACATGATGTCATTGCACCAAATGAACACAGTTAACAATATAAATAGCTATGGAAACCTTACTAGAAGGCACTGAAACCTAACTGGGGGCTTTGTATACCAGACTCCCCACAGATTATAACCTACCTCACAGTGTGCAAATTAAAATGTGTTTTAGGCAGACATTATGCCAAAATAAAAACAGTTGTATTATGCATCAAGAACATTTGGGGATCATCACACCACCGTGCATTGGCGAATGTAAGTGAGATCATAAATAAAATATTTATGTATATCAGACAGGAGACATCCATAAGAAATTATATGAATTAGTATAATAATGCACAGGGATGAAAATAATGCACTTCATATTCCATAAAATCTAAGTTATACACACTGTGAAGCACAGTAATGTACCCCCTATTTAAAAAAAAAAAAAAAAAAAAAAAAAAAAAAAAAAAAGATGCTATAGGAAAAAGCCTACTACCCGTATGTACGTTAACCAATAATAAATACTGCAACAAACTAGAAAGCATACAGAGAGCGCATACCTCCGCCAATGCCATTGCAGAGTCTGGATCTCCCCCCAAATTTAATCAATTCTTTCTTGGCCCATGGCCCACCCTTCCACAAAATATCATTGAAATTCATTGAGAACTTTGGAGATATCATGTGGACAAACACAAACACACTGATAGGTGAATACATAACCTCCTCCAACTTCGTTGGCGGAGATATCAATCCTGTCACGACTTCATTTCAGTAGGAAATATGGAAATACTGTACTGTACCATGTTATGTCCTTGAACTTTTAATGAGTACTGCACAGTATTTGTAGTGAAGACCCTCCTCCCCCATAGCCTCCTTGGTGAGGCTGAAATTAGAATAAATCATACTGGCACCGATTGGAAAGTATTTAAAATCACTGATTTGTATAGCTGGAAGTAAGGATAGGAGTTGTAATGATTGAGATTCTGGCAGTTCTTCTATAGCCTACCCAGAAGACTAAGGTAATAGTAAAGATTCCATCTTATCAAAGGACCCTTTCACACTGGGCAATTTTTTTCCAGTTAGTAATTGGTGTAACATAAAAGGGCATACCCGGTATACATTATAAGTGCTGTTTGTTGAGTTGGAATTCTGTATGGAGTTTTCGACAGTTGTATGGCTAAGGTCATTATAAATTAAAAGATGCCACATCAGCCCTGTCATCTTGAGTAAATTTTTCTTAATGACTGATATTGATTATTACATGACTCAGTTAAGTTTGGTGTTCTAATTTTTTAATAAATGAATCTTCAGAGTAAATATATATAATTAATTTCCTTGCAGGTCAATGGCATCTGTGAGCCCAGAAGAAACAGTGGAAAATGATGCAAGACCCAGAACAATGTAAGCATCACCCCTCACCCCTACACCATGGACTTGACTCTACAGTACTTTACATTATTCTCATGTTATATTTCTTTTTACTGTATTTCATTGTTGCTTGTGTGATACGATTAATATGTATGAGAGGTCTTTTCCTAAGTAAAAATTGTTTGAATGTTTTTTTTTTTCATTCTTGAAGGCTCCAACATGCTTGAATGCTTTGGCCTTGGTCACCTAATGGTGGCTATCCATGCTGTTTGATCTCTGGCAGCTTCCTTATTTAGTCCCTTAACGCTGAGGTCACAGTGACCTCGTCCCAGGCCTTTTTCGATCTACCTCTCACTACCCTATCCCCAGCATTAACACTTCTCACTTTCTGCACCCAATTATCATCCCCCATCCTCTTCACATGCCCAATTCATCTCAATCTACCTCTCCTCATCACAACACCAATACATTCCAATCCCATCCTACCTGTCAACTCTTCCATCGTAAACCTAGCAGCCCCCAGGCTTTGCACTCAAGGACGCACTGCACATCCACCTAATCATTGCCATTTCTGTACGTTTGAGCCTGCGAATATCCTCTACCTTTACTGCCCAGGTCTCACTACCATATAGCAATACACTCCTAACACATGCTGCATACAAAGATCCTTTGCACTGAGGGAGAGCCCTGTCAGTGTCAGGAGAGGCAACAGCTCCCTGAATTTTTTGCAACCACTCCTCAGTCTAACCACAGAAAATAGCAAAATAAATTAAAAAGAGGTAAACGAAAGAGATCTAGATGGTATGATTGAAGATAGAATGAATATTGATTAGATGCAGTTTGGGTTTATGCCAGGCAAAGGGACCACTGATGCCATATTCATTGTTCAACAGCTTTAGGAAAAATATACAGGAAAGAAGAGGGAACTGTACTTTGTTTTTGTTGATTTGAAGAAGGCCTTTGACAGAGTTCCTACTTCCCAGAGTGGTAGTGAAGTGGACATTGAGGAAGCTTGGGATTGAGGAGTGGCTGGTTAGGTTCGTTATGGCCATGTATGTGGGTGCTCGCACCCAGGTAGGCCTAAGGGTGAATGGAAATTTGAGTGATGAGTTTTCTGTCAATGTTGGTGTGCATCAGGGGTCAGTTTTGAGCCCCTTGTTGTTTATCATGGTACTTGAAGCCCTCTCACGTGACTTCAGAAATGGACTCCTGTGGGAGATGTTGTATGCTGATGATTTGGTGTTGACTGCAGAGAATGAAAGGGGGGCGGAGGAAAGATTTAGGAAGTGGAGATATGGTCTGTGGCACAAGGGCTTAAGAGTAAATGCAGATAAAACAAAAGTGATGGTATCTAGGGTTGGTGGCGGTACTGTCAAAGAAGAGGGAGAGTGGCTATGTGCAATTTGCCACAAGGGTGTGGGAAGTAAATCCATTTTGTGCCGTGTTTGTGATGAGTGGGCGCATGAGAGATGTAGTGGTATTAGAGGTAGACTGTGAGATAACGTTGATTTTATGTGTGCGGTGTGTCGGGGAGAGCATGTGGAGATTGCCAGGCGTAAAAGGATTGAGTCTCGAGTGTGTAGAAGAGTTTTGTTATTAGAGACATGTTATGTGCTGGAGGTGGGGCTGGAGCTAGCTCTGTGGTTACAGAGAGGAGTGGTTGGAAGAAGTTCATTGAGCTGTTGCCTCTCTTGACACTGAGAGGGCTCTTCGTCCTTGCTATGGGATCCATGTATACAGCATGTGTTGGGAGTGTAATGCTGTATGGCAGTGAGACATAGGCAGTAAAGGAAGAGGATATTTACAGGCTCAAATGTACAGAAATGGCAATGATTAGGTGGACGTGCAGTGTGTCCCTGAGTGTGAGGCCTGGGGAAGCTAGGTTTACAATGAAAATTGTTAAGAGGACAGATGGGACTGGAATGTATTGGTGTTGTGATGAGGAGAAGTAGATTGAGGCGGTTTAGGCATGTGGAGAGGATGGGGGATGATAAATGGGTGCAGAAAGTGAGAAGTGTTAATGTTAGGGGTAGGGTGCAAGAGGCAGACTGAAAATGATGTGGGACGAGGTCAATGAGTGTGACCTCAGGGATAAGGGACTGAATAGGAAGGCTGCCAGAGACAGAGCAGCATGGAGAGCCATCATCAGGTGACAAAGGCCGACGCATGCAAGTGTGCTGGAGCCTTCAATCCATCCATCCATCATCCAATCTTACGTTGCCACATGAGGAATGTAGAAGCCCGGGGCTAGGCAAGTTGGTCCTGACATTTAAGATAAGAGTGACCAGCCTCACTCATCCCTAAGTGGCATTACGTGGGCAGTACACCCCAACCATCCCTTGGATATAAACCTTCACCGGCTCAATCCGATTGGAGTGAGGTAATTACCCACCAAACCACCAGGTGCCATAATTTGGTTATATGGTTACCACCCAGCATAGTAAATGGTTTCCCGGTGTGCAGGAAACCATTTGGCTTGTCACTCGGTGTAGAGTCAGCCACAGGCAATAGGAAGGAGAAAGAATGAAGGAAAGATAGATAGAAGAGGGAGCGTAAAGTCACCCATAGGCAGACAGACGAGGAAAAACTGAAGGAAAGAAAGAAGGAAGGAGGAAAGGAAAGGACAGACACCTGAGAGCAGCACTACATCGAGTGAGTGGATGGTGAGTGCCCCCACCTACCAATGGAGCCTTAAAAGACAAAACAAAACAAAACGATAATTGGAATCAGGGCTGAAAATAAAATATAGTATGGTGTAGCAGTATGCTATCTTCGCTACAAGAACTCAGTCTTGTGCTGAACAAAATAATTTAGTGGTAGCCAGAAAAAAAAAAAAAAAAAAAAAAAGCAGTATACAAAAGGAGTTCATGGAAGCTGATAAAACTAAAGTAAAAAAAAAAAAAAAATCAGCATACAGAAGTTAATAGAAGTTAATACAGTAAAAAATTAGTTACTGACCCTTCATCCACTCACTTGATGTAGTGCTGCCTACTTCTTCCTTCACCTTTATAATTCTTTTTCTGTGACTGCTTTCCTCTATTCCTATTTCTCCCATCTTTCCTGTGACTTTTTATTACTCTTCTTTCCTTTTCAGGTGGCTTTACATTGAGTGGCAAACCTAAAGGTTTCCTTTAAGCCAGGAAACCATTTACAAAGCTGGGTAGTAATCATATAACCAACCCATACGTATTCACTATGTGTCAGCAAGTGGGTTGGCAGAGGGTTAGTGCCCCTCCAACAAAACAACTAACTCAAAGACAAACAGTCACCCCGTGTGGAATTATGGCGTCTGGTTGTAGATGCAATTGTTCCATACGTGTCAACAAGTGGGTTGGTGGAAGGTTATTGCTCCTGCCAATAAAATAACTAACTCAAAGACAAACGGTCACCCCATACAGGATTATGGCGTCTGACTGTAGATGCGAGTAGATAGGTAGATCAAATTAAGAGTCTGCACTAAAAGACTGATCAATATAATCATTGCTCTGTCTTTCTGTCACTTAGCTGATTTTTTTTCATCCAGTGTAGGGTGGCCTTGGCAACAGGCTTCTCAGATATTTCTATCCATACTCATTTTCAGAACTCACCACACACAATACAACACTTCCGTTTTGTTTGTGTACTATACCATTCCACCTTCTTTCTTTGTGCTGTTCAGTACCTTAATTTCATGAACAGTTTTCATAACTCTGTCATGGCACAAGATAATTCTTATTTATCATATTCATAATGTTGTCTACGATTACATTTACGATCTTTATTAGCTGTGCTCACATGAATGAGATTTGTACCTGAATATCAAGTAGATAATTAAGATATCGTGAGTACTAGGTAGAATTACCACAGAAGTATCCCTTAGGGCTTCCTTTCTCTAGTTTCTTTCCCCCAAATGATAAAAGATCTATGCTGAAGGAGAGTTTGTGTATAGTCAGTTTGTTTATAGTCCACTGTCTGTATTTCACATTTGGGATGTATGTCACTTTCCTTGCTGATACATTACATCAGAATTAAATCAGCTGTTGGCAGAGAATCATACCAACCCTCTCTCAGCTTAGGAATATTAACTGGTAGAGGACACTTTGAACCAGTGAAATTAATGAAGAACTTTTATCTCTGTACAGTGTTTATAAACTACTATGGGCCTGAGCTCTAGATATGTTGGCGGACATATGAGTATGGTAATCTTGTTACCTGTTTGTCTCTGTATTTCTCACTTCTTTCACTGGGAATGTTGTTGATAGTTCTCCTACTTCCATAATTTATCTTGTTTCTGGATCATATTGCACCCATCCATGCCTGAGGTAGGTAAAATGTTCAAGATAATGATTTTGATGATGATAAGGATAATTACTGCTGGGTGAGAGGATTTGCCAAGGGTCCCACTGTTAATGCTGCCACTACCACAAAACTTGCAATCCTCATCTTCACAGAGTGTACTCCCTGGCCTGCTACATTATCGATTACCGTCCCAACTCATCCTGCACAGTCCTATCTGCTCCTCACTCCTATCCCCAAGCAGATGTATTCACTTGATACTGGTCACTTGAGTATAACTTGTCATGCCAGAGATTGAGCAGCATGAAGAACTGCCTTTAGATGACCAAGACCAAGGCATGCAAGCATGTTGGAGCCTGGTCAGACAGTAATAAGCAGTAACATTTACCGGTATATTATTCTGCATCGTGCATCCACTTTAACTTGGTTGAGATTTCATTCCTTTTGGGGCACGTTTCCTGTAACTGAAGGACAACGCTGTGGCTTTCCATGCTTCCATGGTGTTTCTTTGTGAGCAACATTGTACTGTATATTAGTGTTTTTGTGGTAGGTGGAGGCGCTTACCATCCACTCACTCGATGTAGTGCTGCTTTGGGTTTCTGCCCTTTCCTCTCTTTCATCCTTCCTCTTCTGTTGTTCTTTTCTTCATTCTTCCCTCTTTCTTCTGCTTACAGGTGACTACACTCCCTCTCCTGTCTTTCTTTCCTTCATTCTTTCCTCTTCCTTCTGCCTGTGGGTGACTACACTGAATGACAAGCCAGACAGTTTCCTGTACACTAGAAAACCATTTACTGTGCTGGGTGGCAACCATATAACCAAGTTATGGCACTTGGTGGTTTAGTGGGTAATTAAGGTGCTCCAATCGGATTGAGCCAGTGTAAGTTTATATCCAAGGGGAGGTTGGAGTTTATTGCTCACGTAATGCCACTCAGGGATAAGTGAGGCTGGTCACTCTCATCTTAAATATCAGGACCAACTTGCCTAGCCATGGGTTCCTACACTTCTTTATGGGGCGACATAGGATTGGATGATGGATGAATGGATGGTTAACTGCTCAAAAGTCAGGACTCACTGACAATTTTATTCTTAGTTAAAGTGGACAAAATATGCCTGGTAGGTGATCTGAGACTGAGATTGTTGTCAGTGTAAGCTCTCCTAGAGACTTCTCCACAAAATTGAAAAACAGGATTGATGATGTTGCACTATTATGATGATACTTATTGATCTCAGTGTAATGAGTAGCTAATGCATGTCTTTTATTTCAGAACTGCAGAAAGCAAGCTGTACATTGATTTAGAAGAGGGATGTTCACCAATAGTGTACAGGGATGAGTACAACATTCATTTACTGGGCATGGAGAAACTACATCCATTTGATGCCTGTAAATGGGGTAATGTTGTCAAGGTCTGTCCACGTTTGTAAATCACTATGTTTTGTCTCTCTTTGATTAAATATAATTGTCTGGTAGTGGCACAAATAAAATCAAATTGCTATCCTTGAACTGAAATGATTAAAATTCTTTTGATTGTATATTTCCTTGGATGAAGATATGCTTCAGATTTTGCAGAATCTTAGACACATAGTATCATACCTACTCTCTGCTTTTTAGAATTTAAAAAAGAAGCAGAAATTAAAGAACATGAAGCTGGTGACCCCAAATGAGGCTACTGAAGCAGACTTGAGACTGGTTCACACTTCCTCCTACCTCCGAAGCCTTAAGGTCAGTGCAGGCATCATCATCATCATCATCATCACTGGTCGTTGTCATCATAGCTGTCATCATTTTGTACATTCAGGGTCATAAATTCTCCTGAGAATCCACTGTGATCAGTTAAAGCTTATCACATGGTGGTCACATTCCCTCTTGACACATCATATCAGAAGAAGTATTCTATGAATAGAAAAACAAGCCAAATGTCTTCTCGACTAGGAGGTTCTCCTACGATGAATATAACTTTTTGTTAGTAGCAGTGATAAAATAAAGATTATGAACTTGGCATGCAGGGTGAACTGATTAAAAGCTTAATTTAAGAATGACTGGAACAGTAATCCCCTCGTTTATCCAGTGCTGCATTACCAGACATACAGGGTCTGTTCAGAAAGTAGAGCTACTGCAAATTGACTAAGGACTCCCCCCCCCCACAAGGTATTACAAAACACAGAACTCTCAGTATATCACAATGTTTGTTCATGAAATGCCATTCATTAATATGAAATCATGTTTCCCTTGTTTTTCAAGACCAGTTGGATGCATTTTGGCATGGAATCACTTAGATTTCTAATGTAATCTAAGGACATTTCTTTGCACCAAACATTTGTCAGTTCAGTCTTGAGGTTGTCCAGATTGGGTGTCTTCTTCTCTGCCATGATTTTCTTCATCTTTGCCCAGCAGTTTTCTATCGGATTTAGATCCGGACTGTTGCCAGGCCAGTCGAGGACCTCAGTCTGATTATCCTGAAGCCATTTTGTCACCGTTCTTGACTTGTGACATGGAGCTGAATCGTGCATGAAAAAGTTGCACCCATGAATAGCAGAAAAGTTTAACAAATGATCTTTCAGACCTTGAATATACTGTACCGGCCACCATTCATCATCAAGTTCTTAGGAAGAAAGTAGAGGCCTTCCTTTCTCATTTCACCTGAGAAACACCCCCATACCATTACTGATTATTGGTGCTTAACAGTCAGCACTGTGTAAGAAGGGTCATATCAACTACAAGAGGCAGGGCGACGAACCTTGGCAGAATGCACCTGGGACACTTGAAATGTGCTTTCGTCGGAAAACATAACTTTCTTCCACTCATCCGAAGTCCAGTGTGCCTACTTCTTGGCAAACTGAATGTGCTGCTTCTTCATGCAGCCAGTGAGAAGCGGTTTCTTCATTGCGCTGTGGCTTGGCAAACCCAGCTCCTTCTGCAAGCGGTGTTGGATAGTTCGAATTGAGATGTCTTGTAACAGCTGGGGATGCATTCTCTTCAATTCTGCTGCTGTCAGTCGAGGATTCTTGATTACTTCCCTCTTTAGAAGTGTATCTGTACCTCTGGAAGTCATCCTCCTCTTTCCACCGCCGTGCTTGTGCTCTGGTACGATATCAGGTGGCAGGCCCTGTGCTGCAGCAAGAATCTTCATGAATGTCGAATTTGTGCGTCCAGTACGTTCACAAATCACGTTGATAGGGACATTATCCTGCCACCATGCAATGATACTGACCCTCTCATCCCTTGAGCAGTACTTTCCAGGCATGACAACTCGACTCAAGGAAGATAACAGGGCAAACAGTAATGCATACAAATAAAGTGGGAGGTGCAAGCTTGGAGCGACTGGACCATATACTGCCTCTCTCTCTTCTGGGCAAGCACTGACATGCTGAGTGTGTCACCACCTCCCGCCGACACCAGGGGAGTTGCCAGTTACTTCTTGCCCAAAAAATTCACTTGGTAGAGGTGGAAACACAAACCAAAGACAGACAACTCTCCCACAGCAATTCTGTGCATAGGTCGTAAGTCAGTTTGCAGTGGGTGTATCAGACTTTATACTCTGATAAAATAAATAGTTAACCCGGTGGGCTGGGACACTAATCTCCCTCAAAGCAGGCCCCTTCTATTTGACACACGTAGCCCAGAACGTTTTTAAAGTTGGTTTTCAGTATTTCCTGCAGGTGCTTCATTGTATTCATCATGATTCCTTCTCTTGGATGAACTTTGCTCAAGGCATGTTGGAGTGTGCAAATCACGTTCCAGACCTTCTGAAAACTGTTACCACTGGAAATGAGATTTGGGTGTGTGAGTACGACCCAGAAACCAGAGCATATATGTCCCAGTGGAAGCATGCATAGTTACCTCGGCCAGAAAAAGCATGACAGGTTCACAGCAAGGTGAAATGCACTCGCATGTTGACTTTTTTTTTTTTTTTTTTTTTTTTTTTTTGACTACCATGGTGTTGTGCATCACAAATGCGCACCAGAAAGTCAGACTGTCAACAAACATTACCACCTTGATGTTATCCACTGTCTTCATGCCGCAGTTCAGCGGAAGAGACCAGACCTTTGGAAAGTGACAAGTTGGAAGCTGTACCATCACAGTGCTCTTGCCCATTCTTCTCAACTGATTCAGTAATTTTTAGCAAAGCACAACATCCCACAGGTCCGGCAGGCACCTTATTCACCAGACACGGCTCTATGGCTCTGTGCGACTTTTGGTTATTCCCCAAGCTTAAAACTCCACTGAAGGGTTCCCGATTTGAGACGAGAGAAGAGATCATGACAAATGCAATGAAGCACCTGCAGGAGATACTGAAAACTGACTTTGAAAAATGTTTCAGGCAGTGGAAAGAATACTGGGCTGTGTGTGCCAAGCCAGAAGGGGCCTACTTTGAGGGGGATCAGTGACCTAGCTCAACAGGTTAACTATTTATTTTTTAGAACCTAAGGTCAGATACTTTCTGAACAGACCTTGTACACACAGCAAAAAAAACTATTGTTACAGGGGGGTCCGATGTGTTTCATACTGAACTACCTGGCTGTCTCGCTAGGGTTTTTGGTAAGCCTGACAGTGGGTGAGTTGCCAAATAGGACGAGGTAGAAATATGCATGGGAGAAGCAATGGATATAGCTTATAATAAATATGCAACAAACACACGCAGGGATACCAATGGAGGAGGCTGTTATCAAACACCTTCATTCGTAGTGTCATTTTATATCGCGCAGAAGGTGTAATGATAGTTTTTTTGTTGTGTGTATATGATGATCTGATAAAGCAAAACATCTGGCTGAAACAAAGCAGTATCTGCTTTTTGTTGCATTAACTGATAGTGCGCATCAAAGTAAAAGTTTTTCAAACTACCTGCCGCTCCCTGCAACACCTCTGCGTCACTGGCAGTGACTGCCAGAACAAAGGCTGCTGCCCTCTCCACCTCAGTCACAGAGAGTAAGCTGTCCAGTGTTGGTGTGTGCTGAGTTTGTTTTGAAGTTTATAGCCTTTGTTGCCATACCAGAGCTTGTGCAGGGGCTTATGTTGCATGCCTATGTGCACTGTGCATGCCTGTAGCTCCTTGTGTGGAAATGAATAAAATGTTCACATAAATATGCATGCATTTGGCACCAGCCTGTCTCCTTTGTATGATGTAACTTATGTAGCAAGTCACCTGCTTTTGGTTCTGTTCATATTAATCTGTGCTCTCACTTCCACACTAAGCAAGTACCCTGTAACAAAATATTTTTTAGTGCCTGTAGCTCACTGTGTGGAAAATCTATCTATCTATCTATTGCCAGACGCCTCAATCCCGTTTGGGGTGGCCACAAACAAATCGCCTCCAAGTCGCCCTGTCCCCCGCCATTTCACTACCCTGCTCCCAACTCACACCCCCCTCTCTCATATACCTCTCCACCCCATCCCTCCATCTCATCCTCGGTCTCCCCCTCCCTCTTCCACCCTCCACCTCACTCACATACACTCTCTTCGTCAGTCTTTCACCCTCCATCCTCTCCACATGGCCAAACCACCTCAGTGTGTTCCTCACAACGCTTCCTATCACATCCACATCAACACCACAACGCTCCTTTATATCCTCATTCGTCAGCCTGTCTCTCCATGTGACTCCACAGGCTCCTCTTAAATAACTCATTTCCACTGCTCTCACTCTTGACTTGTGTCCTTCCAACAACGTCCAAGCTTCACTTCCGTACGTTAGAGTTGGTATCACAATACTGTCATGTAGTAACTTTTTTACTTCCATGCTCACTTCCCTGTTTCTTATCACTGCTTTCAAGGAACCAGCAACCTTTCTTCCCTGCTGTACCCTTTCAAGCACTTCACCCTCCAAACCTCCATCCTTACTCATCACACTACCCAAATACTTAAACGTACTCACATTTTCCAATTCCTCACCATCCAACCTCGCTATACATTCACTGACTTCACCTCTCTCAAAGACCATCACTTTACTCTTCCCTACATTCACCTTTAGGTTCCGTTTCTTACACACTCTCTCAAACTCATCCACCAAGCCTTGCAGCTCCCCTTCATCTTCACTCAACAACACAGTATCATCTGCAAACAACAGTACAGGGAGTTTCCAAACACTATCCTCTCTCACCAGGGCCACTCCAACATCCACTACCCTACCTTGTACCTCTTTTATTACCCCATCCATGTACAGATTGAACAACCATGGAGACATGACACATCCCTGTTTCAAACCAACTTTCAAAGAGAAAAATTCACTTAGTTCACCATCCACACGCACTGCAGCCTTAGCACCATCATACATACTCTTCACAGCATTCAACAACTTCCCATCTACTCCATATATTCTTAACACTTTCCACAATCCTTGTCTATCCACCCTGTCATATGCTTTCTCCAAATCCATGAAAGCCGCATACAACTTCTTTCCCTTCTCTAGAAACTTTTCCACTAAAGATCTAAGAATGAATATCTGATCTACACAACCTCTTCCCTTCCTAAAGCCTCCCTGTTCTTCTCCAACTAATTTCTCTGTTCTTTCTCTAACTCTGTCTATAAGTATCCTACCATACACTTTTCCTATTATACTAAGAAGACAAATGCCCCTATGATTACCACACACTTCTTTTTCCCCTTTTCCTTTGTACAAGGGAATAATTATACCTGTGGAAAATAATACATTATAATGGTTTCTTGAATATGCATGCAGAAGGCGCCAGTCAGTCTCCTTTGTGTTACTTCATACATGTAGCAAGTCACCAGCTTTCAGGTCTCTCATATCCATCTATGCATCTTACTCTCACTATTAACCCCTAACAGGCGGGCGACGTTATGTAACGTCCAGCCATTTTTGGTCCTAATTTATTGGTGAAATTGGGTGATAAAGCATCTTTGTCACCTACTGTCCTGCCCTCTACTCTTCCAAGCCTTGCAACAAGTAAAACAGAATATACATATATAAGTTGTAGTATTATAACTGTTCAAGTAAAATAGTACATACATATGTAGGTTTTATTGTCATAAGTGTTCAAGTATAATAGAAAACACATACATAACATTATGAAGACAATGAATAGTGTAAAGAATGCATAAATGATAAATATAGTGATCAGTGGTGAAGAAAAAGCAAATGAGTGAATAGTTTGCTAGCCTCACCCAAGGCGTGCCTGGTGATAAGCTGCCTGCCTGCACTCCTCCCTCACTCCTCCCCTCCTCCTCTCACAGCCAGCAGAGACGTATTACCATTCATGTAACACCTCTTGCCTTCGTTTTTCATCCATTTTCATCAATTTATGCACATTTAGGCTTATTCTTTGATACATTAGTTTTCCAAAAATATGCCACCCCACACGGTCATATAATTGACAAGTTGCCCGCCCATAAGGGGTTAATCATTGTCATCATCTGGACCTCCTTTTCCCTGTAGGGCAGAGTGAGGAGTAGCCAGACAGCCCAAGTTTGCCCAGTTCAATGGGCCAAGATTTCATTCACTCATCATTCAAGCCTCCTAAATCCTGGCTCTATCTGATACGCCAAAAACATTCACCTCATTCTGTAGCTTCACATAAACGTATCCGATAGAGTTAGTCCGGATGCTGTCACATTATAAAGGGGTGCCAGATCCATGATCATGCACTTCTTCTCACAACATTCATCCAGCCAGCTCGATCTCGTTAGTTCCCTAGCCTTACCGACTGCCACACCTATCTTCCTCACACACTCATCCACCATATCCCTCCATCTTCTTGGCCTACCTTGCCTCCTCCCCCCTTCAAATTCACTCAGAAATACCTTTTTCACCACTTTATTGTTATCCATTCTCTCCACATGACCATACCATCTCAGTACACTTCGATTCTGGTGTCCACACACTTCCTCACTCCACATCTTTCACAAATCACATTACGGTATTTTGTATTCTATCCACTCTACTCCACATACACTCCTCAGCAGTCCTGTCTCAACTGCTCTCACTCTTGACATTTCATTTTCATGCCATACCATAGTCTCACATCCATATTTGTTGGCACTAACACTCCTTCATGTAAGCCTCATGCACCTGCAACACTCAGGCCTGTTTCTTATCAAGGCCTTCATAACAACAGCTACTTTCCTTCCTTGTGTCACTCTACTTTCCACTTTTTTTGCACATTTTCCTCTCATTTCTAACACTGTATCCAGGTATCTGAACTCTCTCATCAGTTCCAGTCTCTCTCCATTCACTGTAACATCACACTGGGAGTCACCTTCTCTCTCAATAACCATCACTTTACTCTTTTCTACATTTACTTTCAAGGCACGACACTCACAGACAGCAGCAAAACTGTGCACTAGTCTACCAAGTTCTTGTCCGATATTGCAAGTAGTACTGCATCATGAGCATACAACAAATTTGAGATATTCCATTCATCACCATTCATTACTCATGCCATCCCCCTCTCCATTACTCGTGTTTTTACTTCTCTCATCACCCCATTCATATATGTGTGTGTGTGTGTGTGTGTGTGTGTGTGTATATATATATATATATATATATATATATATATATATATATATTGTAATACCTCGATATACGATACCCCTAGATACAATACACCGGCTTAATGATGGGGGTAGAAATTGCACCATACCCCGCTTAACGATGGGGGTAGAAATTACACCATACCCCGCTTAACGATGGCCAAACCCCAGTTTAATGATGGGTTTTGATTTTTTCTTACCAATTGGGATGATATTTTATACTAAAATTGTGTGTTTAGGTTGATTTATAAACTGTTTTTAGACTTTGATTAATGTATTTTAGCCATAGGTGGGGTGAACATTGTCATTTTGGGGCACAGTTTGCTAAGCTTGATTTTTTCCAGACTTATAAATGACGATATTCAGATCTGATTTGTTGGTTTTAGTGAGTTTTTTTACAGGTGTTAGGCTTAGGTTAGCTTCCTTTACAGCTGTTAGGCCATTTAGATTGCCTTTAAACCTGTTTTTGGGCTCATCTGGGTGGGTTTTGGACTTGGTTTGGGGGGAAACCCAAGGCTGGTAAACAGTCCACATTGAAATACATGTTAAAAGTACCCCAATATACAATACCCCGCCTAACGATGGGGTTTTACCTAACCAATTAGATCGTTAAACTGGGATATGCCTGTATATATATATATATATATATATATATATATATATATATAGAACAACCATGGGGACACCACACAACCTTGTAGCACACCCACACCTATCGTGAACCATTCACTTAGATGCCCTTACACATGCTTCCCTACCATCACAAAAATTCTTGATGGCACCTAGCAGGTGACCATTTTCACCGTACATGTGCAGAACCTTCCACGATCCATCTCTGTCTGCTTTGTCATATGCTTTTTCCAGATCCATGAATGCCATAAACACCTCATAGTCCTTCTCACAAGCTGTCTCCACTATCTGTCTTACTGCAAATATTTGATCCACACATCCTTTGCCACTCCTATGGCTGCCCTGTTCGTCACTTGCTAGGATTTCTGATATCTGCCTTACTTTCTCCATAATAATTCATCCGTATACCTTCCCTACTACGCTCAATAAACTTATGTCACGATAATTCTTGCACTCACTTTGCTCATCTTTATTTCTGTACAGGGACACAGTCACAGCCTTTTTCCATTCTGCTGGCACAGTTTCACTCATCCATGCCTTCTTCCTTTTTTTTTTTTTGTAAATAACAACAGAGGAAGGAGAAACAAATGAGTAAAGAAAAAAAAAAAAAAAAATCCATACACCAGATTACTGGTGTCCTCCATTCATAAAATGTCTGTGACAGTTGGACTTGAACTGCTGTAGGTTGAAGTTTGGAGGGAAACAACCCTGGGGAAGTGAGTTCCAGAGAGATGCAGTTTGGGCAATGAAAGACTTCTGATAGGCAGAAGTTCTGCAATATGGCTGAGTGACCTTCCAGTCATGAGCGCTGCCAGATGCCCGTGTAGCACGAGGGATGGCATGGAGAGGTGGCACAATGGATGCAACTTCGTCTGAGCATTTGCCATAAAAATACCTGTAAAATAATGCAAGGGAGGCAACATTCCTTCTTACCTGTAGGGGAGGTAGTTTATTTATAATAGCAGGGTTATTAATAATTCCAGCAGCTTTGTTCTGAATTTTGTCTAGTTGTTTTAATGCAACCTCTCCACATCCACTCCACAAGGGTGAGCAATATTCAAGCTGAGAGTGCCCATGACTCTTCTAAATTATAGCTAACTGCTCGTCGGTGAAGAAGTTACTGGCTCTGTACAATAATTCAAGATTCTCTGAGGCAGTTTTAGCAAGTTTTATGACATAAGAGGTCCAGCTGAGGGCATTGTTAACCCGCCCCATCCCGACGTTTTTGGACTTTTTTTTTTTTTTTGGCTCAAACATCCGCTTTTGGTGAGAAACATCGAAAATTCATAGAGAAATCGCTCACCTGAGGTTTAAAATACCCGATTTAGGTACAAGTCCTTCCTTACCTGACTGGGTTTTCTAACAGGGTGGCACCAAAGAAAACGAGTTCTATGGGAGGGTAACTATTTTATCCACTCATAAACAGTATTTATTTATTTACTTGGTATGAATTTATATGTAGTACAAGAGTATATTGGTTTTCAAACAGTAATATAGGCATTATAAGCATTGTTTCACTCACTAACTCATCACCATTCGTGACCTTTTCTTTCCCACATTACCTGATCATCATTTCTGACTGTTTCTTCCTCTAATGCTGTGTAAACATTGTCCTCCACGTTGTCATCGATTGGGGAATCACTCTGGCCCTGAATGTCTTTATTGGCCAGGTCACTGGTAACAGGTGAATTGCCGAGACAATGGCGTCTGGGGGGGGGGGGAGGTTATGCGGTGTAAGGCATTGTTCCTGCTTGGCATCTTGTAGAGGAATAGAGGAAGGTGTCCCGTGTATACGTGCCAAAAATCACTCGCGAAAATTGAAAATTGTGCAAATTAGGGACCTTGCAATGTTGCCGCGTTAATTCACGTCGCCGGGACGGCGTGGGTTGAGACACCAAGAATTTCAATACTTTTGGAGACGGGAATATTCATAGCATTGAAGATAATATACCAATCTGGCAATATGTGTCTATCATTAAATTGTATATACAGTATTTGGTTTTACTATTATTACATGAGACAAGGTTGTTTTGTCCCCATTCATTGATTGTAGATAAGTCTTGATTTATGGACATGGCTGCACTGAGTTGAGAGTTAGAGACAGCAGACTTTGTAAATGGGTGTCTGAGTGTGAATGAATTATGAAGTGTTGAGTCATCTGCATATGAATGGATGGGATTGTGGGTGACAGATTAGAGATCATTAATATGAATCAGGAACAGGGTTGGCGCCAGAACTGATCCCTGTGGCACGCCGACGTTAATTGAGTGGAAACTGGATTATACATCACCTACTTTTATTTTTCTGTTGCTGAGATACGAGGAAAGCAGAGGAACAAAAGACGTTAGTCCATAGCAAGGGAGTTTGAACAGCAGAGAACGGTGCCATACTTTGTTGAAAGCTTTAGAGATATCAAGGGTTACTGCTTGAGTTTCTCCATGTAGGTCGATTGATTGATGAATGGTATGAGTCAGGAGACTGAGCATGTCAATGGTGGATCTTTCATGGTGAAAACCATATTGTCTATCACTTAGTAAGATGTTGGATTCAAGATGTTTAACTATGTGCTTATTAATTAAAATTTCAAATACTTTACCAAGAGAAGATGTGACAGCTATTGGTCTGTAATCAGAGGGGTCAGAGGAACTTCCTTTCTTTGGAATTGGGTGGATATTGGCATCTTTCCATGAATTAGGGAATGAAGAAGTACGTATGCATAGTCTGAATAATTTAGCTACAACTGAGGCAAGTTCTGGGGAACACTTTTTCAGAACAGTTGGAGGAATTCCATCTGGTCCTGGAGCTTTGTTGGTAGGTAAACTGTCTAGGATGGGTTTTAAGTATCTTGTCTGTATTTATGTAGAACAGTTTCAGGAGAGTCAAATTCTAGTACTGGGATGTACTGGCTGACTTCCTCAGTGGTAGAAATTCTGGCAGATATACTGGCAAAGATATCTGCTTTCCATGTGGGTCATTTGTAATGTTACCATCGGAAGATTTTAGTGGGGGAATGGATGATGTTAAATTTATTATTGAAAGAAGTGAGAGTTGACCAGAATATTCTATTGTCATTAGGGATGTTAAGTAATTTTGATGCTTGAGTATGAAGAAAGTTTGTTTTAGCAAGATTTATTAGAGCTTTTACATGGTTTCTAGCAATTTTAAATTGAAAGAGTGATTCAGATGTTTTTTCAGTAAAAGTTATATGCTAATGATTTTTGGGCTGTTGCTCTGGCACAGTTGATATCAAACCATTTTGGAGAGTTCAGTCTTTTAGTGAAATGTTGACTTGGTATGAATAAATCCATACCAGCTAGTATTAAGTCACAAATGTGGGATTGGGTAGGATTGGCATTACTAGAGAAGAAAGATTGTCATGGAATGTCAGCAAGATAATTTCTAAATCCATCCCAGTTTGCCCTATCAAAGTGCCATCAGGTCACATTGACTGGTTCAGAATGGGGAGGTTTGGGGGGGCTAACTAATGAGGCTTTGATGAGATTGTGGTTAGAGGATCCAAGTGGTGACAGTACCTCTATTCTGTATTGATCTGGATTATTTGTCAGGAATAGATCCAAGAGATGGGCATTATGGTCAGGGTTATCTGGTATTCTGGTTGGTTGCTTTACCAGCTGTGTAAGATTAAACGATTCTGCAAACAGCTCGCACTCTAGACCAGCATCATCAGTCATGGCAGAAAGCGATAACCATTCAACATTAAGTACATTAAAATTACCCAAAATGGTAATTTCGGTGCTGAGGGCAAGGTTTAGGCTACTCAACTGTGTGGATACGGAGTCAGATACACTGGGTTCTGAAGAAGCACTGGGAGAACGATAGACTACACAAATATATTTGGTCAATATTTAGACATTTTAGAGAGAGATTGTCCAGGTGCTTGAGGGTGCGAAAGTTGATGTATGTGGAATAGCTGAAACAAAATGGAGAGGAGAAAGTGTGAGAGAATGGAAGTATGGATGGGGTATATGTGCAGGAGCAGGGGAGAATGAGAGGGCAAAAGAGGGAGTATGTATAGTTGTGAGTAAAAGATGGAAGAAGAGCATAAGACAGTATGGATCACTTGGGTCAAGGATTGTGTAGGTAAGGTTGAAAGTTGGAATACAAATGTGGGCGATTGTGTGTGTGTGTATGCGCCAACGCAGGATCGTGCTAGCAGAGTGAGAGAAGAGTTCTGGACAAACGTGGAAGTGTGCATGGAAAAGTTTGGAGGGAATGAGAAAGTGTTTTTGATTGGTGATATGAATGGTAAAGTTGGGAATGTGAAGGTGGATAGAATAGTTGGTGAGTGGGGTGTGCCTGCTGAGATAGATGAGAATGGCAGTGCGTCAGTGGACATTTGTGCTGGGAGGGGGTTGGTGATAGCCAATACCCTCTTCAGGCATAAAGTGATCCACAGGTATACATGGCGAGTGATGAGAAGGGTGGGTGGTGAACTGAATGAAAGGAAGGCAATGATTGATTATGTGTGTGTGGATGAAAGGATGCGAAGATGTGTAATGGATGCAAGAGCTTATAGAGGTTGGGGGATTGGACTTTCTGACCACTACTTGGTGGTGGCCAGAATTAGGATCCACGTAAGATGGAGAAATAGAAGAAGGGAAAGACGAGAGGAAGGAGTAGTTGCAAGGAGAGTGGAAAGGTTACAAGAGGATGAGAAAAAGGCAGAGTATAAGAGAGAAGTGGATGAACGATTGGGCAAATATGAATTAGAGCAGATGGGGGACGTGGAAGGTGTGTGCAGGATATTTACAGAAGAAATATGTGCAGCATGTGATGTGGTGTGTGGGAGGAAGAGAAGACGGAGGGGGGTGCAAGGAACAGCGTGGTGGACTGAAGAGGTGAGACAGGCTGTGGCACAAAAGAGGAAAGCATACAATGAATGGATGAGAAATAGGGGCGTGGAAGAAGTTGAGAGGCGGAAGAGAGAGTTATATGTAGAAAGAAAGAGAGAGGTGAAAAGATTAGTGAGAGAGAGTAAGAAGAGAGTGGATGAGGATTTTGGAAGGAATTTGAGTGTAAAGTGGAGGGACTGTAAGAAAATGTTCTGGAAAGAGGTGAAGAGAGTAAGACAGGGTGGAAGTGAGGTTAGCAGGGGAGTGAAAGATAAAAATGGAAGATTGCTAGTGGAGGAGGGAGGAAAAAGTGAGCAGATGGAGAGAACACTTTAAGGAATTGGAATTTTTGAACATACAGGATGGAAGTAATGCGAGTATAAGTGGCTGGGGAATGGCTGGAAGAAGGAGGGAGGTGAGAAGACAGGAAGAAATCAGTAGGATAGAAGTTGTGGAAGCAATGAAGAAAGTTAAATTGGGGAAAGCCCCAGGAATTGATGGAGTGTGTGGTGAAATGCTGAAGCATGGGGGAGAGATAGTAGTAGAATGGATGTGGAAGATGTGCAGATTGGCCTGGGAGGAAGGTAGAGTCCCGGAGGATTGGAAGTCAAGTATAATTATTCCCCTGTAGCCAACGGCCATACCACGTTGAGTACACCGCTTCCCGTCCGATCAGCGAAGTTAAGCAACGTTGGGTCTGGTTAGTACTTGGATGGGTGACCGCCTGGGAACACCAGATGCTGTTGGCATCCCTACGTGTCAAGTGGGGTTGGTGGAGGATTAGTGCCCCTCCCTGTAAAACAATTAACTCTAAGCCGTTGGCCACCCCGTTTGGGATACATGGCGTCTGGCAATGAATGAATGAATGAATGACAAAGGAAAAGAGGGAAAAAGAAGTGTGTGGTAATCATAGGGGCATTTGTCTTCTTAGTATAATAGGAAAAGTGTATGGTAGGACACTTATAGACAGAGTTAGAGAAAGAACAGATAAATTAGTTGGAGAAGAACAGGGAGGCTTTAGGAAGGGAAGAGGTTGTGTAGATCAGATATTCATTCTTATATCTTTAGTGGAAAAGGTTCTAGAGAAGGGAAAGAAGTTGTATGCGGCTTTCATGGATTTGGAGAAAGCATATGACAGGGTGGATAGACAAGGATTGTGGAAAGTATTAAGAATATATGGAGTAGAGGGGAAGTTGTTGAATGCTGTGAAGAGTATGTATGATAGTGCTAAGGCTGCAATGTGTGTGGATGGTGAACTAACTGAATTTTTCTCTTTGAAGGTTGGGTTGAAACGGATGTGTCATGTCTCCATGGTTGTTCAATCTGTACATGGATGGGGTAATAAAAGAGGTACAAGGTAGGGTAGTGGATGTTGGAGTGGCCCTGGTGAGAGAGGGTAGTGTTTGGAAACTCCCTGTACTGTTGTTTGCAGATGACACTGTGTTGTTGAGTGAAGACGAAGGGGAGCTGCAAGGCTTGGTGGATGAGTTTGGGAGAGTGTGTAAGAAACGGAATCTAAAGGTGAATGCAGGGAAGAGTAAAGTGATGGTCTTTGAGAGAGGTGAAGTCAGTGAATGTACAGCGAGGTTGGATGGTGAGGAACTGGAAAATGTGAGTACGTTTAAGTACTTGGGTAGTGTGATGAGTAAGGATGGAGGTTTGGAGGGTGAAGTGCTTGAAAGGGTACAGCAGGGAAGAAAGGATGCTGGTTCCTTGAAAGCAGTGATAAGAAACAGGGATGTGAGCATGGAAGTGAAAAAGTTACTACATGACAGTACTGTGATACCAACTCTAACGTATGGAAGTGAAGCTTGGACGCTGTTGGAGGGACACAAGTCAAGAGTGAGAGCAGTGGAAATGAGTTATTTAAGAGGAGCCTGTGGAGTCACATGGAGAGACAGGCTGACGAATGAGGATATAAAGGAGCGTTGTGGTGTGGATGTGGATGTGATAGGAAGCGTTATGAGGAACACACTAAGGTGGTTTGGCCATGTGGAGAGGATGGAGGGTGAAAGACTAATGAAGACAGTGTATGTGAGTGAGGTGGAGGGGGGAAGAGGGAGGGGGAGGCTGAGGATGAGATGGAGGGATGGGGTGGAGAGGTATATGAGAGAGGGGGGTGTGAGTTGGGAGCAGGGCAGTGAAATGGCAGGGGACAGAGTGACGTGGAGGCGATTTGTTTGTGGCCACCCAAACGGGACTGAAGCATCTGGCAATAGATAGAATAGATAGATAGTTTATACAATGAGTAATCAAAACTGGATGAAGTGAAGTTTAAAATAGTGTCAACTGCATATTGAGATTTGATATAACAAGAGGTGCTGCCTTTGTTACGGAAATTATTGTGGAGATGGTAACTGGGAAAACAAAATGGGGATATTTCTGTAGAGGGTGAGATTTGTGGTTCTGTGAGGAATAGGGCCAGATGGGATATGGACTGCAGGAAAAAATGAACTGAATTTAGGTTGGTGCTAAGGCCACGGATATTGGTAAAATTAAGCAACGTTGGGTCTGGTTAGTACTTGGATGGGTGACCGCCTGGGAACACCAGATGCTGTTGGCATCTCTATGTGTCAAGTGGGGTTGGTGGAGGATTAGTGCCCCTCCCTGTAAAACAATTAACTCTTAAGCCGTTGGCCACCCCGTTTGGGATACATGGCGTCTGGCAATGAATGAATGAATGAATGAATAAGGCTACACCTTCACTTATCCACTGACGAGCATGACTGGAAATTGTAACAGTCGCTGCCAGCACAGTCGCCTGATGGCGACCAGGAGGACCCTGTGCTACCAGCCCTACCCTGCCGGTGGTGGCAATCCGAGGTAGCACCTCGTTTGATAGTAATAAATGCAGCGGCCATTGCTGAAGGGAGTGGGATAGATGGTGTGAGATCTTATGTGCATGTAGTGTGGTGCAGACAGTTGAAGGTAGATGTATTAAGAGAGTATGCAGGCCTACTCTCTGTGTAACTGAGAGCACTGAAAATGTTCAGCAAAGGGAGATGGTCAGAATCAAATCCTGTGGGCTGGTGAAGTGGGAGCTCCAGCTCTCCCTATCACCAGCTTCCATCCACCTCGGGAATACTGCCCTGTTCGACTGGTGCTACAGTCTACGCCTCACAAACACTCCAACAAGCAATTCATTCCGCTCTCTCCACTACACTTAATCATCTCTACTTACACCTCATCAACCCCAGCTGCTTTCTTCACAGAATTCTTTATCAGTGTGAATGTCACATTTCACTATTAATAAATAACAAAATATTCTTAGTGTCTGGAGCTTCATCTATTGGAAAATAATAAAATATTTACTCTCAGTAAACAGACATGAAGATGGTACCAGCCAGTGTCCTCTGTGTGAATAATATTCTTAATGTCTGTAACTGAACAAGCATTCATTGTGGATGAGATAGGCCAGTGATGGAATATGTACACCATGTCCTCTTTTACGATGAGGATTCATTTGAACAAATCCACTGCATAATGATGTATCATATATTGAGATATTTGTATGGTGCCTGGTGGTTTAGTGGGTAATTAGGTGCTCCAGTTGGATTGAGCCTGTGTAGGCTTATATCCAAGGAGTGGTTGAGGTTTACTGCTCATGTAATGCCACTCAGGGATGAATGAGGCAGGTCACTCTCATCTTAAATGTCAGGACCAACTTGCCTAGTCCTGGGTTCCTGCTTTTCTTATGGGGCAACATAGGATTGAATGATGGATGGATGGATGGATGGATGGAGATATTTATAACATAGGTTAATTGGGGATATGTTATTGGCCTAGGGTCACCCATGCAACAGTCTAAAAACAAGTTTCCACCTCACCTAAACTGGTTATTTCACTTCACTGTACTGTACTTCATTTGCTGCTTACCATCAAAAATAAGTCTAAAACAAGTTTTTAACACACCTAAAATTGTGGTTACCTGTATTCACATCTTTCAGTGCTTGAACTCCAACACCACACTATTGTTCCATCACTGACACTAACACACCTGACAGACAAAAGACACATCCCTAGAGGCAACAGAAAGAGACACAACCCCAACTTCACATCAGAAATTCAAGGCCTCATCAGTCAGTGCGACACACTACGACACTCCCCAACACCTCATACACAAGACACCATACAACAAATACAAGAACTCAACACTCAGATAAACAATAAAGTATCAGAACAGCAAACACTAAATTGGAATAATTATCCCCAAACACTTGATCACAAAACAAACACCAGCAAACTCTACAAAACACTAAACAGCATCACACTCTCCAACAGCAACACTACACAATCACATGCCACCATCACAACAATAGACACAATACCTAACAACAAACAAACCCCCAACAAGACGACCGACGTGTCAGCCAATGCAAGAGACAGTTCCCCACAGACCCAGACTTCATACCTTTCACTTACAACCAGACGAAGCACATCATTAGCAGCCTTAAGCACTCATCTGCCTGTGGACCAGACAACATAAGCAACATACACCTTAAACTTGGACCACAAGGCATACAAGCACTCACCAGCACATCAAACTACAGCTACTCGAACAACATAATATCCAACATCTGGAAGCATGGCACTATCATCACTATCCCCAAACCCAACAAAGACCCCACGTTATCTTTCTCACACCACCCCATCACACTCCTCTGCATCCCCTTCAAATTCATTGAACGACTGGTATTACAACTAGTTACACCTCGCATCCCCCTAGCCCCATCACAACATGGTTTTAGGCTGCTACACTCCACAAACACTCTTCTTCAGACCTTACACAGAGAGCTTTTGATGGCATCAATTCAGCTAGGCCACCACACAGAACACTCCTAGTCACACTAGACATTAGCAAAGCTTTTGATGCCATCCCTTGCCACAACCTCATAAACAAAATACAGAACATAAACATGCACAATAACACAAAAAGATGGCTGGCAAACTATTTAGCAGGCAAATGTGCACATGTAACATTTGCTGGTCAGTCATTGAACATCAGAAACTTCACAAACGGTGTCCCCCAAGGATCTGTTTTGTTCCCTATTCTCTTTAACCTATACATGCATGACATACCCACAACTCACACACCACAAATACATATAGCTTCTTATGTGGATGACATAATACTTACATGGATACACCAAAATGCATACAGAGCTGCACACATCCTCCAACCTTACCTCAACACACTACATGAATGGTTCACCTCAAACAGGCTCAAAATAGCCCCAGCCATATCTACAGTGACCCTTCTCACAAACTGGGCAGCAAAACACAGTCGCATTCCACACCTCACCTTAAGGGGAGCAGACTGTTGTTACTTATAAAGGTACATTTGTTTTTCTTATATTTATCTGATTTATTTATGTTTTGTTACTTTATATGAGCAACAACATCCCAAAGTTTGAGTAAATTTGATCAAGTAGTTTTTACAGAAAAAAATAATACATGAATAAAAAGTATTCAAAAAAGAGAGACGTGAGAAATGGGAAACACACAATCACCATTACCAACAACACAACATACACTCCTTGAGAGCTCTATGGGAAAGCCCAGTCTTGGCCGTGGCCTTCCTCAGGGACTTGGGGCTGTTCGGCCAGACTGCCTAGAAAACAACTACTACTACAGTACTACTGCACACTTGATAGTGATGAGTGCAAAGTTCATCATGGAACAAACTAATAGACTTGCTTGTGTGCGATTGCACAATATAAACGAAAATACAAGTTGTTTGTCAACCAGTGAGTCTTCACATGGGACCATAATGATCATATACTGTGGACCCTAACTATAATGGAGTAAAGGGGAAGCAGGGGTTGGTAAATCTAAAAGTTTGTCAAATCTGATGGTCTTCCCCCTTCAGGTGGGAATTCAAGCACATGTTTGAAAATAAGTGAGGATTGGAAGCCAGGTATAAGTATTCCCCTGTACAAAGGAAAAGGGGAGTCATAGGGGCATTCGTCTTAGGGTAATAGGAAAAGTATATGGTAGGATACTTATTGACAAAGTTAGGGAAATACTGTAATTGGAATTAGTTGGAGAAGAACAGGGAAGTTTTAGGATGCGAAGAGATTGTGTAGATCAGATATATATTGTAAGGTGTTTAGTGGAAAAGTTTCTAGTATGCAGTCCTCATGGATCTGGATAAAGCATATGATATGGAATCAGGAAAATATTAAGAATATATGGAATGAATGGAAAGCTGCTGAATGCTGTGAAGAATATGTATGAGGGGACTAGGGCTGCAGTATGTGTAGATAGTGAACTAAGTGAATTTTTCTACCTGACAGTTGGATTAATGCATGGATGTCATGTCTCTGTGGTTGTTCAGTCTGTATTTGGATGGAGTTATAAAAGAGATACAAGGTAGGGCGGTGGATACTGGAGCAGCCCTAATGACAGAGGGCATCATTTGGAAACTTCCTGTTCTGTTTGCAGATGACACTGGTACAGTATTCTTAAGTGAAGATGAAGGTGAACTGCAAGGCTTGGCGAGTGAGTTTGGGAGTATGTGTAAGAAATGGAATATAAAGGTGAATGTAGGGAAGAGTAAAGTTCTGGTCTTTGAGGGCAATGAATTCAATGGATGCACAATGAAGCTGAATGGTGTGGAAATGGAAAATGTGAGTTCATTTAAGTCCTTGGGTAGTGTGATGAGTAAGGATTGAAGTTTAGAGGGTGAAGTGCTTGAAAGGGTACAACAAGGAAGAAAAGTTGCTGGTTCTTTGAAAGCAGTGGTGACTTTACACTCCCTCTTCTGTCTTTCTTTCCTTCATTCCTCTTCCTTCTGCCTGTGGGTGACTACACTGAGTGACAAGCCAAACAGTTTCCTGTACACCAAGAAACCATTTACTACGCTGGGTGGTAACCATATAACCAAATTTTGGCGCCTGGTGGTTTAGTAGCTAATTACGGTACTCCAGTCAGATTGAGCAGGTGAAGGTTTATATCCAAGGGATGGTTGGGGTTTATTGCTCATGTAATGCCACTCAGAGTTGAGTGAGGCTGGTCACTCTCATCTTAAATGTCAGGACCAACTTACCAAGCCCTGGGCTCCGACGCCCCTCATGGGGCAACGTAGGATTGAATGATGGATGGATGGATAAGAAATAGGGAGGTGAGCATGGAAGTAAAAAAAGTCACTTCATGATAGTACTGTTTCGTGCAAGTGAGCATTGTTTACACTCAGTTAAGTTTGGAAATGAGCGGCCCGGCCAGACTTGATTCATGCAAAGCAGAAGCTAATTGCTTTACGCCTACATGAAGCAGAGTTGTAATTCATTCTGTATGTAATATATTCATTCAGTAAATTTTGTCATCAACTAAAAATTCACCCATACAGGCATAGGAACTCCTTGGAATCTGAAGTTTTCCAAGGGAGTGTTCAGCTCTAATTGTTGAACCCCTCAAAGCAAATTTAAAAATATTTTCGTGGGAGGAGACTGAAGCACTAGCTATTCAGGGTGGTACCCATGAGGGGAATGGAAATGCTTGTGATAGGAAAAGCTGGAGCTTCTGTTTCATTAGCTACCTAACCATCCCCCATTGCTGACCATTTCAGTGTGACACTGACATGGAGAGTAGACCAGCATACTTACTCAAACTATCTCATCACTACACCACATGTGCCTTACATATCACACAGCATACCCCACTAGGTCACAGGGATTGACGCCGGGAAGGGCATGCACCAGAAAACTTTGCCCCCGCTACCTAGTGGCAGACCTTTTGAGGGGAGGCATGATGAGGGCTCCGCCAGCATAGATCATGGGGCCGGAGTGAGTTGGGGCTCAGACCTGTGCTAGAGGCTGCAGGACATTGCAGTTCCCAGGCTGCCACTTCTGCCCAATAGAGAGGGGCCCGAACCTGGGAGTAGCACCCCAGGAGGCTGCCCTGTCAATGGGTGTGTAACGGCGGTGCAGTAAGTGTCAATGCGCGCTTGGAGGGTGTCCCCGTAGCTGTCCTGGCAGCGTGCCCTGAGGCCACTGCCACAGCCACTGGTCAAGACTAGTGGGCTAGGGGTCCCACATCCATTGCCTGGACCTGGAACTGTGCAGTGGATAGGGCCTGTGGCATGTCTCTCTCCTTTATTATTTTTCTGATTATGACCAAGTTAAAGAATGAAATTCAAAGCAAGCCTGAGAACACAAGATCACCCAGGGGGATCAGAGTGGCATCGTGGAATGTGGGAAGTTTGAGGGGTAGAGAGAGGGAAGTGGATGAGGCACTGAGTACGAGGTGGGTGAATGTGGGATGTGTGCAGGAAGTCTGGAATAGGGGAGGATCAACCAGAATGACTGCTGGGAGGGACTGTTTTTACAAGCTGTTTTGGCATGACAGGACAGATGGGTATGGTGGTGTGGGTATGTGGTCAGGGAGAAATGGGTGGAATATGTCATGAATGTTATGCGAGTAAGTGATAGGATAACTGTAGTGAAAATAATGTTCGGTAGGATTATGTTTGCATTTATATCGGCGTATGCTCCACAGGCAGGCTTGGATGAGGCAGAGATGGATAAATTTTGGGATGATTTAATATGTGAAGTAAGTGGTATGAGGGATGATGAGATTGTAGTTTTGGGTGGGGACTTAAATGGTCATTTAGGTGATGCAGCTCGAGAATATGAAAGAATACATGGAGGATGTGCATATTGTACAAGAAATGGGGAAGGGGAAAGGATACTTGAGTTTGGAGAGGCAATGAACATGACTGTGTGCAACACACATTTTAGGAAAAGAGAGAGTAGGTTGATTACTTAAGAGTTTAGGGGAAATTGCAGCCAGATAGATCATTTCCTGGTCAGGAGGGCTGATATGAGATTAGCGAGGAACGTTAAAGTTATAGGGAGTGAAGAGTGTGTGTGCAGCAACACAAGATACTGATATGTGATGTGGTGCTTAAGGAGCAGGTCATGAAAAAGAGGATCCATGCACCTAGGAGGAAAATATGGAAGCTGAAAAACCTAGCTGTAAAGGATGCCTTGTATAATGATATGAGGAGAGTGGTGGCTGAACAGGGAGACACTGACAGAAGTGTCAATGAACAGTACAGAGCCCTCAAGAGCAACCTCTTTAGAGTTACTGATTCAGTTTGTGGATGGACAAGGGCCCCCCCCCCCCCAAGACATAAAGTAACTTGATGGTGGGATGGGGGTGTAGAAGCTGCAGTTAAAGAGAAAAGAAAGCTGTCAAGTGTTGGTCCAGAAAAGAGGTTTACAGGGCAAAGACTGAGTCACAGACTTTTACTTGATGACATAAATTGTGTGGAAAGGAAGAATATAATATTTAAGGTGGCATATCAGATGAAGAGGGAGAATAGGGACATCATAGGTGAACAGTATGTGAATAATGACAAAGGAAGGGCAATGGTTAACAGTGGGGATATTAAAGACTCATAGAGAGAACATTACAAATGGTTGTTGAATGATGAGTTTGACTGAGACAGGGAAGGTTTGGAGCCTGCAGATCCAGTGTTTGGACCTTTGACTTTGATTGATGCTGCAGGATGCAGGTGGGGATGGCAGCAGGTGTGTTTGGGTTAACTGCTAAAAATGTTGAAAGCATCAGGAGATATAGGAGTGGGGTTAGTCACTGACCTGATAAATACAATTATGTATGTGTTGTCCCAGATGATTGGCTGAAGAGTAATTGAAAATGTGTACAAGGGGAAGGATAATGCCCTGGAAAGAAGAAATTACAGAGGCATAAAGCTATTAGACCAGATAATGAAGAGAACTGAGAGAGTTCTAGAAGGTATAATTAGAGAAAGAGTGAATATTGATGAGATGCAGTTTAGGATTATGCCAGGCAGAGGGACCACTGATGCCATATTCATTGTTCGACAGCATTAGGAAAAATATATAGGGAAGAAAAGGGAACTGTACTTTGTTTTTGTTGATTTTGTGAAGGCCTTTGACAAAGCCCCCAGAAAGGTGGTGAAGTGGGCAATGAGAAAGCTTGGGGTTGAGGAGTGGCTGGTTAGGGTCGTTATGACCATGTGCTCACACCCAGGTAAGGGTGAACGAAGATTTGTGATGAGTTTTCTGTGAATGTTGGTGTGCATCAGGGGGTCAGTTTTGAGCCCCTTGTTGTTTATCATGGTACTTGAAGCCCTCTCATGTGACTTAAGAAATGGACTCCCTGGGAGATGTATGCTGATAATTTTTTTTTAATTGATTGCAGAGAATGAAAGGGAGGCGGAGGAAAGATTTAGGAAGTGGACAGATGGTATGGGGCACAAGGGCTTAAGAGTCTATCTATCTATCTATCTATTGCCAGGCGCCTCAATCCCGTTTGGGATGGCCACAAACAAATCGCCTCCAAGTCGCCCTGTCCCCCGCCATTTCACTGCCCTGCTCCCAACTCACACCCCCCTCTCTCATATACCTCTCCACACCATCCCTCCATCTCATCCTCAGCCTCCCCCTCCCTCTTCCCCCCTCCACCTCACTCACATACACTCTCTTCGTCAGTCTTGCACCCTCCATCCTCTCCACATGGCCAAACCACCTCAGTGTGTTCCTCATAATGCTTCCTATCACATCCACATCAACACCACAACGCTCCTTTATATCCTCATTCGTCAGCCTGTCTCTCCATGTGACTCCACAGGCTCCTCTTAAATAACTCATTTCCACTGCTCTCACTCTTGACTTGTGTCCTTCAAACAATGTCCAAGCTTCACTTCCATACGTTAGAGTTGGTATCTCAATACTGTCATGTAGTAACTTTTTCACTTCTATGCTCACTTCCCTGTTTCTTATCACTGTTTTCAAAGAACCAGCAACCTTTCTTCCCTGCTGTACCCTTTCAAGCACTTCACCCTCCAAACCTCCATCCTTACTCATCACACTACTCAAGTACTGAAACGTACTCACATTTTCCAATTCCTCACCATCCAACCTCGCTGTACATTCACTGACTTCACCTCTCTCAAAGACCATCACTTTACTCTTCCCTACATTCACCTTTAGATTCCGTTTCTTACACACTCTCCCAAACTCATCCACCAAGCCTTGCAGCTCTCCTTCGTCTTCACTCAACAACACAGTATCATCTGCAAACAACAGTACAGGGAGTTTCCAAACACTATCCTCTCTCACCAGGGCCACTCCAACATCCACTACCCTACCTTGTACCTCTTTTATTACCCCATCCATGTACAGATTGAACAACCATGGAGACATGACACATCCCTGTTTCATCCCAACTTTCAAAGAGAAAAATTCACTTAGTTCACCATCCACACGCACTGCAGCCTTCGCACCATCGTACATACTCAGCATTCAACAACTTCCCATCTACTCCATATATTCTTAACACTTTCCACAATCCTTGTCTATCCACTCTGTCATATGCTTTCTCCAAATCCATGAAAGCCGGATACAACTTCTTTCCCTTCTCTAGAAACTTTTCCACTAAAGATCTAAGAATGAATATCTGATCTACACAACCTCTTCCCTTCCTAAAGCCTCCCTGTTCTTCTCCAACTAATTTCTCTGTTATTTCCCTAACTCTGTCAATAAGTATCCTACCATACACTTTTCCTATTATACTAAGAAGACAAATGACCCTATGATTACCACACACTTCTTAAGAGTCACTGCAGATAAAACAAAAGTGATGTTATCTAGGGCTGATGGCAGTACTGTTGAAGTATACGGAGAGTGGCCATGTGCGATTTGCCACAAGCGCGTGGGAAGTAAATCCATCTTGTACAGTATTTGTGAAAAGTGGGTGCATGAGAGATGTAGTGGTTTTAGATGCAGACCTCGAGATAACACCGATTTCATGTGTGCTGTGTGTCGGGGAGAGCATGTGGAGGTTGCCAGGCATGAAAGGATTGAGTCTCTTGAGTATGTGGAAGAGTTTTGTTATCTGGGAGACATGTTATGTGCTGGAGGTGGGGCTGGAGTTAGCTCTGTGGCTGGAGTGAGGAGTGGTTGGAAAAAGTTCCAGGTGTTGCCTCTCCTGACATGGAGAGGGCTCTCCCTCTGTGCTAAGGGATTTTTGAATGTGGCATGTAGTGTAGTGCTGTATGGTGGTGAGACATGGGCAGTAAAAGAAGAGGATATTCACAAGCTCATACGTACAGAAATGGCAATGATTAGGTGGATGTGCAGCACATCCCTGAGTGCGTGGCCTGGGGGGCTAGGTTTACTGTGGAAGAGTTGAGAGGTAGGATGGGACTGGAGTGTATTGGTGTTGTGATGAGAGGTAGATTGAGGTGGTTTGGACATGTCAAGAGGATGGGGGATGATAATTGGGCACAGAAAGTGACAAGTGTTAATACTAGGGTTAGGGTAGAGAGGTAAACCGAAAAAGACCTGGGATGAGGTCATTGAGTGTGACCTCAGGGATAAGGGACTGAATAGGAAACCGCCAGAGATCGAGCAGCATGGACAGCCGCCATCAGGTGACCAAAGCTGACACATTCAAGCACGTTGGAACGTTTAAAAACAAAACGAAACATAACAGTATGGTTTTTTGGCATCAACTCAAGTAGTTAACTATTGAAAGTTCTGCCTATAATTTTCAGTTAATGTTTTTGCTATGTTGTCATGGTGAAATCACCAAGGTAAAACACCCCATTTCTGGCTTTAATTGTCTCATCAGTAACCAAGTGTTTATCATTTCAGTTTTGTTGACACAGCAAGTTGGTAGCAGAGATTGCAGAATTTAGAATTGCGTGTGTGATGAATGCTGCAGTGCCTAGCTGTACACCAGCACCTGTGTCCATTGGAACCTATGTTGCTCAAACCAACCTTGAGCTATATTAAGTACTTTGTTTTTTTTCACCTCGTAATATGTGCTCCACAATACTCAGTGAACAAACATAAATTTAATCATCAGACAAAAATCATCCAGGGGAAATACCCTGTTTCTTACATTCATCCTCCGACTGATATATCAGAAAAAAATTGTGATATCATGGTTCTCCTCACTTGTCACGCACTCACAAAGCGCACTTTACTAGTGATACCATCTCTAACATATGTAAGTGAAACTTGGACCTTGTTGGAAGGATGCATGTCAAGAGTGAGAGCAGTGGAAATGAGATATCTGAGAGGAACATGTGGAGTTACATGGAGAAATACACTGACAAATAAGGAAGTGAAGCATCATTGTGGTGTGGCTGGGGATGTGATAGAAAGTGTTTGGAGAAATACACTGAGGTGGCTTGGCCATGTAGAATGACTGGAGAGTGGGAGACTAAATGAGGAGATTGTATGTGTGAGGTGGCGGGGGGAGAGGGAGGGGAAGACTGAGGATGAGATGGAGGGATGGAATGGAGAGGTATATGAGGGGGGGGGGGATGTGAGTTGAAGGGAGGGCAGCATAATGATTGGGGACAGGGCGATATGGAGGCAGTTTGTTTGTGGCCACCCTTACTGTAAAGGGAATACTGTATCATATTCTAGTACACTAGACCCTCACTATAACTAACTAACTGGGGGGAAGCATGATCTGATAAAGCCGATAGTCTGTTATATCCGATGGGCTCCCACTGCAGTGGGATTCAGGCACGTTTGAAAATAATTGAGTACAGTGACATATTCTACTACTAAAAATGAAAACTATAGCCATTTTACACTAACCTGGCCCATAATTTCACCCTTATCCAGCTTATTTCACATCCTTGTCTTAGCCTATCTTCATGACCAGTACAGTAGTACTGTAGTCTGTTATTACATCCTAGCAATTATGATGGGGGAAAGGTGCAATTTCAGTCCGCGTTGGAGTAAAAAGGATAGGAAGTACACGTTTTGCACCCCATTTAAATGACATTGTTCATTACAGCTGATGGAAGTTCAATGGCCATCATAGTGTCCGCTAAATCCAATACCAGTATCTGGTCTATCGAGGTATGTTAAAGTGAGGGTCTGCTGTATTCAAAATGAAAACTATACCCATTTCATACTGACACAGCCCATAATTTCACACTTTTTTAGCTTATTTCACATAGCACTTCATAATGACTAGCAGGGAATGAGTATACTGTACTGTACTGCAATATGTTCTTACAACTTAAGCAGTCACGATGGAGAGAAGGCAATTTCAGTTTGGGAGGGCCGTGTAATGCGCCCCATTTAATGACCATTGTTTGGTATAGCTGAAAAGCAGTTCAATGGGCTCAGAGGCATTCAGAAAAACCGCATAATGAACCTCGTTGAACAACTGTCATTCAGTATATCCAATGAAAGTTTGGTGGGCTCTCAGGTGTTCATTAAATCCAAAATTTGTTATGTCAAGTCTCGTTATAACAAGTGCTTACTGCAAGTGAAAATTTTATTGTACAGTACATCCCCCTAGTACGCGTCTATATGGGCGGCAGAGGATGTCGCGTACTAGGAATTCGCGTACTGTGAATACATAAACTTATGGGAAAAATTACATTTGGGCGGCACCCCCCTTCATGGGCAACCCTTGAGACCCCTTCCAGACCTAAGTATTGTACTATACAGGGAAACTATCTAAGACATATTGCCTAAGATAAAGTAAACCAAGAAGATTATGGCTTTATAGGTAAATCAACAAGGATATGGCTTAACTAAACCAACAAGAATATGGCTGCTCACCTTTACTCAAGAGGACAACAGGCATGATGGAGGTAAGAAGAGGATCCGAGGCAGAATGAAGCACCTAGCGTGCATCTCATTTATCACTCACCACACCACCCGACACACCATTTTCGTCACCAGCACTTTCGACACTTTCACTACCTAATGCTCTCACTTCGTTCATAAACCCTTCAAAGTCTATTTCTGACACCTCAGACACTGAATCAGCCTCTTGATCCTCCTCAGGATATGGCTCTTCTGATGTTGAAGGGAGTGATTCCTTACTTTCTTTAAACCGAAGGTAACGGGTGATGAGTGTTTGCTTCCGTCTGTTTAATTCCTGGCTGTGCTTGTCGGTGTAGTAATGGAAGGTTCTGTCCAGTGAAGACATCACCTCCTTGCAACTGAGAGCGTTCAATGTCCTTGAATTCTTCCTTGAATTTATCAAGGGCACACAGTACTCTGCTGATCTCCATCATGGTCAGATCTTCACTCTCCATCACTGGTGTTGCTGCCTTTTCTGCTGCCATCTCCTGCTCAAGGTGGGCGGAGCATAGGCAACCATTATCACTTCTTGGGGGGGCAATGTCGCGTACTTGGGGTAACCCTGGATTTGGGCCACTCTTCGCTGACTGTCTCATTTACAAGGAGTTCAATTCGCATACTTAAAAAAAAAAAAAAAAAAAGGTCCTCGCGTACAAGGGGGATCGCGTACTTGGAACTTGCGTACTGTGGGGATGTACTGTATATCGAAAAAGATCCTAAATTTTTTGTCATCGTATAAGCAGTATATTGCATACCAGTTCATTATACAGTGAGGATCTGCAGTATAAGGGAAATGCATGTTTAATAATTAAAACCACATTACCATATCATATGATTGGTTGCGTAAGATGTATACACTAAATGTATAAAGGTGGCCATTGGAAAACTGGTATCGAAATTGGCTTTGCGTATTGACAGGGAGACTTATATAGGGTTTTATAGGTGTAACCGCTGTACAGGGGTTGAAAGGACAGTACAACACCATCTGTAAAAACGCATAATCCAACAGAGCATTGACTGAATTTTGATGGAGAAATGGGGCATTACTGTAATAGCTGTTTAACTGTGTATTCTGTTGATAACTTCTTCATTAGTGGTTTCCTGTTGTAGAAGCCTGGTGGTTTGGTGATCATGGGTTCTATTCTCAGTTTTTTTTATCGAGGCGAAGATGCACTTGACAGATTGGCGATGACTGGCTGAATGCAACATTACTTCATAATCTCTATTATTAATTGACAACATAATATATCCGATGGAGAAATTTGGGTTAGTAAATGCTATTCGGACGTGTTGCATTCAGCCAATCATCATCAACCTATCAAGTGCATCTTCGCCTTAATAATAAAAAAAAGAAACGAGTATAGTTGAGAGGAAGCATAGGTGCTGTGTGTTTTGTTTGAATCTTTAGATGCAACAGGAGAAGTTTTTGCATACTGTATGTAACTTAGTCAGGGTCACAGTCCAGCCACATACTCTTAAAGATGCTAAACTATGGTAGCTTAGCCTAAAGTCCCTATACAGTATTTTGTAGGGGTCAGTATGGAATTGACATCCATTACTCTTGATCTTACGAGCTCTTTTGAAATAATGTGACAGGAAATTTGGTTAAGATGAAAATGATGTTGCTGATAGAATGTCTTAGCTGTAGTTTGCCAGCTAATGTAATACACTTTATCATTTTTTTATTAAATAGAAAGTGCTCCCCTTGGAAACAAACAATGTTTGTTTGTTGATTAAACACTTCTTGTTTTGACAGAGGAAAATGGAACTCTCACAGTCCAACATTTTTACTGCAGGCAGCTTGCACCTCTTGGTGGCATAAGTGTTGGAGATGGATAGATCCTGGAATCTCCTTTGTCCTCAGATGTATGTCATGAAAGAGGTGCCGGAGATCCATGCCCAAGATTTCTCTTGACCTTGTGAACATCACTGTTATTTTCATTATATTTCATTTTCAGTTTTAAGTCTGCCAAATAGCTCAGCTGTAATTGGTTCATGTGACAGCACTTCTTCATCATGCTCAGTTCTGTAACAGTTCACCTCATTAGCTTACTCTTCTGGAAGATAATGTTAACTTGAATGATGATGATACTTATGAACTAACTATAGAGCATGTTTTTACTACTCAGTATATTCTATGACTAAGCTGCAGCTAATACTGTACTGTACAGCATTTACACATGTTAATTTTGTGATCTCTTGATTTACAGTGGAGCATCAATGTGGCAAAAATTACAGAAGTGATACCAGTTGCTATTGTACCAAATATTGTTCTTCAGAAAAGGGTACTTAAACCTTTCAGGTAGGATATTTCAAGCCTTATGTAGTATTTCAATGCCATATGGGTATTATGCAAGCTAAGTTTATGATTACACAGACTGAACCTGTCTTCTTTGTTAACACTCCTTATGGTTTATAGTTGTATGGGCCTCGTTGAATGATTATTTAACCTCTCTAATAGAACAAGTATTCATTTAGCTCTTTTTGATAGTGATAATTTGAAATATTGTATTTCACTTGTGTGGGGGTGCTCACCATCCACTCACTCGATGTAGTGCTGCTCTCGGGTATCTGCCCTTTCCTCTCCATCCTTCTTTCCTTCCATTCTCTTATATATTTCCTTCCTTCATTCTTTCCTTCTCCTTCTGCCTATGGGTGACTTTACACTCCCTCTTCTGTCTTTCTTTTCTTCATTCTTTCCACTTCCTTCAGCCTGTGGGTGACTCTACACAGAGTGACAAGCCAAGTGGTTTCCTGTGCACCAGGAAACCATTTACTAGGCTGGGTGGTAACCATATAACCAAATTTTGGCACCTGGTGGTTTAGTGGGTAATTATTGCGCTCCAATCGGATTGAGCTGGTGAAGGTTTATATCCAAGGGGTGGTTGGGGTTGATTGCTCATGTAATGCCACTCAGGGATGAGTGAGGCTGGTCACTCTCATCTTAAATGTCGGGACCAACTGCCTTGCCCCGGGCTCCTACGCTCCTCATGGGGCAATGTAGGATTGGATGATGGATGGATGGATGGATACCAGTTGCTATTGTACCAAATATTGTTCTTCAGAAAAGGGTACTTAAACCTTTCAGGTAGGATATTTCAAGCCTTATATAGTATTTTAATGGTATATGGGTACTATGCAAACTAAGTTTATGATTACACAGACTGAAGCTGTCTTCTTTGTTAACACTCCTCATGCTTTATAGTTGTGTAGGCCTCGTTGAATGATTGTTTGACCTCTCTAACAGAACGAGTATTCATTTAGCTCTTTTTGATAGTGATAATTTGAAATATTGTATTTCACTTGTGACATGTCAGACTCTCCCAAAGACCCCTGCTTCTTCCTTTTATGACCATTGTTATCCTCCATCATATATATCATAATGACAGTTAGACATATACACCATCATGGTTACTGGATTAGTATTTGTCTCTATGCTTGGTGAACTATTATGTTGTATCAAGTGGTCATATTGTTTGATGATGAAGAAGGTGATTATTCATTACTTCTTTGTGAGTGAATTATTGTTCAGTGCACAATGTTAACCCATGGATCATCTTCTTTATGTTTTCTAGATATCAGACTGGTGGGAGTGTGCTTGCAGGTAAATTGGCAGTGGAATATGGATGGTCTATCAACATTGGTGGGGGGTTCCACCACTGTTGGGGTAATCAAGGTGGAGGGTTTTGTGCCTATGCTGACATCACCCTTACCGTCCATTTCATCCTCAGTCATTACGCACATATCCAGAGGGTTATGATAATTGATTTGGATGCTCATCAGGTAAGGGGCAAATTGATTCTGAAATGCTATACAGTACAGTTATTATTCTTGTTTACCACAGAAATGGAATTGTATTTCTCAGGTTAGTTTAATCAAGTAGGACTAAATGAAATTTAATGGATGATGGGCACCCCAAAGTGTATTTTTCCAAGTAATGCATCAAACCAGATATAGATACTGTACTGTAGCCTAAACCTTAACTCAGAAATAAATATATTTTATTGCTTTTTACAGTCTCAGATTTTGAAACTGGGTAAATTATTTCTTTATACTGAAATGCAGCAGTTCGTTAAATCAGAAGTTCATTGGTTTGCATTTTCTTCGTTAGGGTAATGCTTGAGCTGTGGATGAACACGCAAAATTATTTTACTCAGGGTACTACAAAATGATTTTCTTCTGAGGGGAATTTTGTTAGTTAAACACTGAACTGGGCAACCTTTTGAATGCTCTGATTTGCCCTACCTGAATAAAATTGTTCTACATTTAGCCTGAGTAATATACTATACTGTACTTGGGTGTGTCCACGGCAGTTAGAGAAGTATACAAGGAATTACCGTGTATAATTGGATTCTTTTCTTGTTTCAACAGGGTAATGGTCATGAAAGGGACTTTATGGGACGGAAAGATGTTTATATTATGGATATGTACAATAAATACATTTACCCAAATGACACCTATGCAAAGAAGGCAATTAATCGTAAGATTGAGCTGTTCGCTTACACTGAAGATGAAGAGTACCTCGATAGGGTCAGCACGTAAGTACTGTATGTATGTACCCGTATTATTATTATTATTATTATTACTGAGATGAGAGTGACCAGCCTCATTCATCCCTGAGTGGCATTACATGAGCAATAAATCCCAACTGCCCCTTGGATATAAACTTGCACTGGCTCAATCCAACTGGACCGCCTTAATTACCCACTAAACCATCAGGCGCCATAATTTGGTTATATGGTTACAACCCAGCGTAGTAAATGGTTTCCCGGTGTACCAGAAACCATTTGGCTTGTTACTCAGAGTGACTCTACACTGAATGACAAGCCAAATGGTTTCCTGTACACCAGGACACCATTTACTACGTAAGGGTTGTAACTATGAGGTGCTCCAGTCAGATTGAGCCGGTGCAGGTTTATATTCAAGGGATGGTTGGGGTTTATTGCTCACTTAATGCCACTTAAGGATGAGTGAGGCTGGTCACTTTCATCTTAAATGTCAGGACCAACTTGCCTATCCCCAGGTTCTTATGCTCTTGATGGGGCAACACTGGATTAGATGATAAATTCACTCACATCATAAATGTCGGGACCAACTTGCCTTGCCCTGGACTCCACTCCTCATGGGGCAACATAAAATTGGATGATGGATGGGTGGATGGATTTTAGGGCTTTGGCAGTCCATATGATACCGGTAGGAACAAAAGTCTGCCAAATATTTTATCTCTTTTATTTCTCACTTTTGTCTGCTGGGCAGTATTTCCTAAGGTGAGGGAGGCTTGGGATATTAATCTACCCATAGATGATTCTCTTTTAATATTATGCATCAGGAAGGAAAGTGATAGACATGCCCTAAATGTGAAGTAGATGCAATAGAATAGTAGGTCAACATTTATCTCCAACTTTACATAGGGGTCCTTCTAACACTTGACTGAGATCTCCAAAAGGACTGAAGTACCATGATTTGGATCTTTTCACCCCATTTGGTATTGGGGAATTTGATTAAACTTACAATTATCCATCACTGCACTATCCAACCAAACACAATATCCAGCGATGTTGGTTCGGCTCTGTTAAAATAATATCCAACAAAATTACGCAACATCCAAAGCCGAAATAGGAAGTAACTGACAGTTCTATGCAACATCGCGATGTGAGACGTATCAACCGCTTGTATGCGGAAGCCAGCTGGTGCCAGGGAAAAACCCACAATGCACCAGCCAGTGAAAACGGCCGCAACACGCCAGCCAATCAGAATTCATTGCGGGAGTGGACCACGGTGTGCCGAGCCAACGCTTAGTCTAGCATGGATTTCATTCATTGAAGACGTATCTATGCACTCTGCTCTTGAGACCATGCGGTGGCAAAACCTTGGTGCTAAGACTTATTCTGTGGCCTCCCATGCCGTGCTTGGTATTGTTGTTCCAAAGCTTGTGGCCTCTCAGTGCTTCGTGTCCTACTGCTGTACTGTGATTCTGAAATTACTGTTATCATCATCATCATCATCCAGACTTCCTTTCCCACCATAGGGCAGGATGAGGAGTAGCAATGTCCAGACAGCCAAAGTTTGCCCAATTCAATGGGCCACACTTCCATTCACTCACCATTCAAGCCCTCGAAATCCTGGCTCCATCAGATAGGCCAGAAAATTTCACCACATTCTGTAGCATCACATATACCTATCTGCTAGAGCCAATCTGATTGCTGTCACATTAAAAAGGGGAGCCCAATCCCTGGTTATGTGCTTCTCTGCACTAAATTCATACAGCTAGCTCGGTCTCTTGTCAGTCCCTTAACCTCAAACAACTTCCGTATCTCTCTTCCTCACACACTCATCCATCATATCCCTCCACCTTCTTGACCTACCTTGCCTCCTCTCTCCTTCAAGTTCACTCTGATATACCTTTTTCACCACTTTATTGTCATCCATTCTTTCCACATAACCAAACCATCTCAGTACACTCTTTTCGATTCTGGTGTCCACAGACTTCCTGATTCCGCATGTTTCATGAATCACATTATTCCGTATCCTATCCACTCTCTGTACCCCACACATATTCCTCAGCAGTCCCATCTCCACTGCCCTTACTCCTGACATTTCATTTTCATGTTACATCATAGTCTCACATCCGTATCTTAAAGTTGGCACTAACACCCCTTCATGTAAGCCTCGTGAAGCTGTAACCTCAAGCTTCTTGTCCTTATCAAGGCCCAAACACCAGCCACTTTCCTTCCCTGTGTCACTTTCCTCTCCACTTCTTTTGCACATTTTCCCCTCTTTTCTATCACTGTACCCATGTATTTGAACTCTCTCACCAATTCCAGCCTCTCTTCATTCACCGTAACATCACACTGGGAGTCACCTTCTCTCTCTATAACCATCACTTTACTCTTTTCTACATTTACTCTCAAGGCACATTGCTCACAGACATATGCAAAATTCTGCACTAGTCTACGAAGCTTTTGTCCAGCATTTGCAAGTAGCACTGCATCATCAGCATACAACAAATTTGAGATATTCCATCCATCATCATTCATTACTCATGTCGTCCCTTTCTCCATTACTCATGTTTTTACTTCTCTCATCACCCTACCCATATAAATATTGAACAACCATGGGGACATCACACAACTTTGTCGCACACCTACGTTGATCATGAACCATTCACTTAGATGCCCATTTACCCTTACACATGCCTCACTACCATCATTTAAACTCTTGACAGCACCTAGCATCTTACCATCTACACCATACATGCGTGAAACCTCCCACAGTCCATCTCTATCTACTTTGTTGTATGCATTTTCCAGATCCATGAATGCCATAAACACCTTAGAGTCCTTCTCACACGCCTTCTCCACTATCTATCTTACTGCAAATTTTTGATCCACACATCCTCTGCCACTCCTAAAGCCACCCTGTTTGTCACTCACTAGGACTTCTGACATCTGTCTTACAGTCTCTATAATAATTCTTCCATATACCTTCCCTACAACACTGAAGAGACTTATGGCACTATAATTCTTGCACTCATTTCGCTCACATTTATTTTTGTACAGGAGTACAGTCACAGCCTTTTCCACTATACTGGCACAGTTTCACTCATCCATGCCTTCTTACACATCTCCAGCAAGCACTTCATTCCGCTCTCTCCACTACACTTAATCATCTCTCCAAACACCTCATCAACTTCAGCTGCTTTCCCATTTTTCAGTCACTTCAAAGCATTCTTCACCTCTGCGAAAGTCATGTATCTTGGCACTGCATTCCTTCTCTGTACAACCCCAAAACCAATCATGTTAACAGTTGCTTTGCTCTTTCCATTCGTAGACATAATTACAGTAATCACTCCAATATTCAACGTAATAGAGCCATAGGTAGGTCCGGATATTGGTTCTGTCCGGATATTGGGCCCCAGCTTATGGACTTGTACTTATGGACCCTAACTCAGAGAAACACCTATACAACTCCCTCTGGACATGCATAGCACCTATTTAAGACCCAAATCACACCAATAAGGCACATAAATGACTGAAATAAATGCAAAAGAAACATAAAATGAGGGTTTAGAAGTAGGTTCATACAATAATAAACATTCTGGTGACTGGCTCCTGGACTGGTACTTATGGACCCTAACCTAGCCTAACTCAGAAAAACACCTTCCTACTGCACATGCATAGCTCCTAACACCCTATTCGCACCAATAAAGGACATTAAAGAGTGAAATGAGGTAAGTATTTTATGGAAAAAAGTACAGTATGAAACATTCTTATGTCCGGATAGTGGGGATGTTCGGATGTTGGGCGTCCGGATATTAGAGTGATTACTATATTTCACTAGATCACACGGGATTAACTGCACTGAACTGTACTGCATGGTGTACAATTCCCTCCATTAATGCCAACATCAGGTGAGTACATAGTACACTATGTACTGTACTACTCTAGTGTATCAATACTGCATTGTATTTTCTTTAATTTTCTTATTCTACTCATGGGAAAGTTTTTAGGATAGAGGGTCGAGAAATGCATGATGAATAAATCCACTGAAAAAACGGTATGCTCTTCGTTGGCAGATGTGTGGTACCTGTATGGTTTTCTACCTAATGAACTGACTCAAACTACCAATGAGCTTGCAACGTCTTACAGTATCTTGGCAAATCCATTCTGTAAAACGTTACTCATAAAAACATGGAAAAATAAAGAAATAAATCTTGATCATTTACTGGTGAACAAATGATCTGGAAAGTAGTGTTGTACAACTGAATTATTACGACTCCCTTGCTCACAGTTATGCAAACGACAGCAGCACGTCAATTTATTCCCTATCTGACCACTGTCACCCCACCCCTCGCTCGCCACTCAGCTGTTTTGCAGATAATACAGTAAATGGACACGAATTGCATGGAAAAATAAGATCAAGAAATAAATCTTGAGCATTTATTGGTGAACTGATGATCAGGAAAGAAGTGTTGTGCATTAAAATTATCATGACTCCCTTGCTCACAGTTATGTACAGGGTCGCGGCCCACCAGTTTATTCCTTGCCTGACCTCCATATTCCACCCATCATTCACCACACAGTTGGTTTGCACATAATACAGTGAATATATAGAAACTGCAAAGCACGGTAATTTTATCTAACAAAGTAAACCATTTCTGTGAGCTAGCTGCCAGTGCAAATGCAGTCTAAGGTGATGTATATATTCATCTTAGAACGCATTTGAGGAATAAATTGGTGGGCCGCTGCTGTACACAAGTGAGCAAGAGAGTCATGATAATTCTACTGTACACTTCTTTTATAAACATCAGTAAATGACCAAGATTGATTGATTGATTTTTCCATGTTCTATGAATAACAAATAATGTTTAACAAAATGAACTTACTGTGTGCATTGTGTGCTCCTACAAGACACTGCAATCATGTGTGTTATGTCTGTGGGGTGTGTTTAACCCCTAAAGCCCTATGTACCATGATCATTGTTTTCCGAACTTGGTACATGAAGTCCTGCGTACCATGATCGTAGCAAGGATACAGAAAATTGGAGAGGTGTTACCCTGCCTCTTTTATGATGTAAATGATGCCTAGCCAATGGAAACTAAGAGATCAGGTGGTGGGAGGCGTGATCCGGCCCCCTCTCTGACTTGGAGAAGGGACCCCCTCCTCATGCCATCACCCCACCTCCCTCTGCCCCATTGGATCCTGCCCTCTGTGTCCCTTCCCACCCAAACTACCCCAAATACCACCTCTAGACCGTATTTTGGTGTGTGTGTCACCCACACTTACTCCCACCTTAGACCCGCCACACCCCCTCCACCTCCCTATCCCCCTTTTGTCCAGTGAGTGTGGTAAAGGCCTAATATTGATGATTGTAAACAGGCTGAATATTATATATATATATATATATATATATATATATATAGATATATATATATATATACAGTATATATGTCACGGTGTTTTTAAAATAAATGCAATTATTAAATGATAATTCTCAATAATACTGAAGAGCAGGGACAATGAATTGTCTTGCTAAATCAAGCAATGAATACTTTATGCCGGCCCGCTTCGCCAACTCTCTCAGAACGAGAATTTATAAACTTTCTCAACAGTACACAGCAGAGACCAATTACTCACAATTGCTGTTTATTAGTACTGTTAGCCTCTGAAGAAAGTGACTTCACCCCTGACAATAAATAACTAATACTATTAATGACATCAGGTTCTTGCTGATGCGTTAACTCCTAGAAGGCACAACGGATTTTAAGCTTAATACAACAAGACTGGCCTAAGTACCAGTTATGAATAGCAAAGTGTTTATGCGAGCTAGGAGCTATAAGGGAAATAAGCTTAATTATGGAGAAATGAAACACGAGTTTACATTACATTAAGCTCAAAGAAAAAGAACTGTTAAATTTATTAATTACAAAGGAACAAATTCAACGTTACATCTTAAAGTGAATTCAAAAATAAGAGATCGCACTCACTAGCTCACTCAAAAGCTAACCTCTTAAACCTAGGAAAATACGAAATGGAAATACTGGTCAATGTAGCGTATCACCAAGAAAGGGTGGGAGCCTGGAGAACTGTAGTCTAGTGGAGTCTGGGTGCTAGATGACCTCTCTCACTCTCACTACTGGAGCACAGAACCTCACTCCGTCGCGACAGACAAAAAACTCCTCAAATACGATGCGTGTGGTAGGATATTGTACAGGCCAGAGGAAGAAGGCGTGGCCAACAGTTGAGGCAAGCAGGGGCAAACAATAAAGAAACAATAATATCGCTCAGTAGAGCACTTAATGACGTGCATTAGATCGGTCAATTTTGAAACAGTGACGAATGTTTTGAAAAGTATCCCACCGAAATGGAGAGAGAAACGGTTAACTGAACGATACACAGTGAGTTTTCCACTAATAGTTCGTGGTTTCTCACAAAAGGAAAATGTCGCGAATTTGAATCGTGACATTACGCCCCTGCAAAATGAAATTTTTTCCTTATGGGAAAAAATTTGTGTATATATATATATATATATATATATACTGTATGTACACATCCTAACTCAGTCACACAAGATTCACATTGTGGTGTGTGCTATCCTGCTACAGGAGAAAATCACTATCGCCAATGAGCATAAAAACCTCGTATTTACGTTAATAGAGGCAAGCTTGAGGGAAAGAACTCCGTGACAACAGTGAAAATCCTGTACTCAGGTCAAACTGAGCGAAAGTTCGCTACATTTACACTGATAACTAATTGTTGTGTAGCGTGGTGTATGTGATAAACGGTGTAGGTGTGACAGTTGTAGTGTAACTGTACCTACATGTAAAATGACACAGTAAATATTAATAATATGGTGACGACGAAGGCAGAGGAGAAGAGGCGGCAGCGTGCGGCAAACGATCAGCTGGCCCGCACAGCAAAACTGCTACACCCATCGCTGTACCTGCAAAATCAATTAAGGTGGAGCATCAAAAGTGTCAATGAGACAAAAATTTTTATTACATTACAATTACTCTCTCTGCCTAGCAATCAGTACATGCTACGAAAGGTATGCTCTAGCTGAAAAATACGAGTGACAGCCTAAGCTTCGTACATTCGAGGTCACCATTAATTTATTAGGTACATTATTAACCAGGAAACATAGTCCCTGGACGCCGTTGGTCTCGAGGACTTGTGTAGTTTACTGGTTAAACTTAACTCTACACTTACGATTAGTGTTGGCAAGTTGAGAATCCTTATGCAAACTCGGGCTCGTGTGTCCTCAGACACAGCCTCGGACTGCACACGGGTCCTCAACCTCTGCCTTAACCTAGTGCCTATATTAATATCGGGGAGCTGAGAATCCCTGTGCAAACTCGGGCTCGTGTGTCCACAGACACAGCCTCGGGTCGCTTCTGCGGGGTTCTCTCTCGAACTTCCCCCTTAACCTACAGTACTTATTAATATCAGGGAGCTGAGAATCCTTGTGCAAACTCGGGCTCGTGTGTCCGCAGACACAGCCTCGGACTGCACACGGGTCCTCAAACTTCCCCCCTTTAGCCTAGAGTACACATGTATATACAATATCGGGGCAGCTGAGAATCCTTACGCAAACTCGGGCTCGTGTGTCCGCAGACACAGCCTCGGGTCGCCTCTGCGGGTTCTCAAACTTTCCCCCCTTAAACTTATAGTATACATGTATGTACAGGCCCTGGATATACTGTGTCCTGTGGGGCCAATGGGCGAGACGTCAGGTCTGCACCCACTTCACCACTACCCTGTCTCTCAACTGCTTCAGAGATTATGGGTGTGAGTTCAGAAGGCGCAGGAAGGACGTGTCCCTGACTGATGTTACGTGGACACACATTGCAGGAACGCACAAAACTATCTATGTCTCGTCCCATCCCTGGCCAGAAAAAGTCAGCTCAGATACGGCCCTGGGTCTTCCTTTTGCCCATGTGACCTCCTGAGGCTGAACAATGACCCCGTTCTAACACTGCTAGGCGGTACTTGGCGGGAACGTCAAACCGCAGTTGAACCTCGCCCTCGGGTGTTCGTGACTCACGGTAGAGCCGTCCTTGTTTGCGAAGGAACTTGGCTCGACCTCCCCGTGAATACTTTATCACTCGACCCTTTTGTTTCTTCCACACGACAGCAAGTGTTGGGTCGGAGTGTTGTTCTTGAACAAGAAGTTGGCTACACATCAGATCTTGCGGCGATTCAATGGTCACTGGGGTGACACAGTCTGGAGCCTCAGCCATGGCTCGTGTTACTGTAGACGAAGTCTGAGTAGCGTCATCTTCGGTGCAACCATCCTTGACACCAGATGTGTTACCTATAATTAGGTCAAACAAAGGTTCTGGCATGACAACTGCGAGTGTCATACCAGTATAAAATGGAGATGCCACCTGGATACATGCCTCAGGGAACAATCTCACTGATCCATCAATAAGGTTAGCATGGATCTGTCGACCTGTGTACTGCTCAGGCCGAACTAAACTCTGCTTGACAGAGCAACCTGAGGATCCATTATCTCTCAGGACCTTCACAGGAATGCCTCCCACAAACCCTGGCGTTTGAACAAGAAGGTACTGTCACCTGTGGGAGGGCCTGTGGAGGAAGCAGCCAGCCACTCATGAGGCTGCTGAATAAATGATGCGGCAAACATGGTGCCATGAGAATTAGATACTTGAGGGGTCGTACTCACTGCCTGTGGAGATGTGGAGGGGTGTTCACTGTCGCTGTGGGACAAGTGAACTGTGGGGAAGTACCCGTACTGGTAGGGACGTGACCACCATGCTGCTGCTGAGGAATGAAGGCTGCGTTCGCCTCCTGCCTCCTATTCACTTGAGCTGGTGGTGAAAAGGACAGTCCCGACGGTCGGTTGCGTGGCTGATACTGCTGCTGGTTAGGGTACTTGTTGTACCTCTTCCACTCAGGTTTCTGAGTGTTTTGACCCTGGTCCTTCCACTGCGGTTTTGGACCTTGGCCATTATTTTGAGAATGGCCTTGTTGGTGGGGTTCAATCTGAGACGGTTTCCCAGATTTATCAGCTTTTCTGTTCCAGGTATGCTGCTTGCGAGTTTGATACCCGTATGCAGTGAAATATGCATCAGCCTTTTCTACCATTTGGCTGGCATCTTTCACCTGGCAGATCTTAATCTGTGCTATGAGCTCAGCAGGCCACGACCTCTCTAGCTGTGTACACAGCATAAGGTCAATTATCCCCTCACGCGTGGAAGGAGTTTCATCTTTCTCCATCCACTCACCTAAGTAAGCAGTGAGACGGTCAAGGAACTGAACAGCTGTCTCCTTGTCTTGGAGATGAGCTCGCATGAACTGAACTTTGGCGTCGTCTACTGTGAGACCATACTCCTTAACGAGTGCAGCTTTCATCATCTCATACGTGAGATTGTCTCCACGAATTCTGTGGAGAATATTGAGGGCAGGGCCCTCAAATAAACTAAGAAATTGGAGTCGCTTAGCTGCCTCATCCAGTTGATACATGTCTGCCATGTCCTCAAAACGAGTTATGTACGGCTCGATTCGCTCGCCTTCCTTGTATGAAGGAAGCTTGATGTGTGGGGTCACCAGGACATGTGTAGGAAGAGTGCTAGTGGAGCTTGGGTTGGCTGCAGCAGATGTGCCTGAAGCCAAGGAATCTCGCTTGAGCTTCAAAACTTCAAGTTCATGTTTTTCGCGTGATTCTCGCTCGGCACGTTCGTGTTCACGCTCGTATTCGCATTGTTCTCGCTCGTATTCGTGCTCTTTCTCACACTGCTCTTGCTCATATGCACGCTCTCTTTCATGTTGTTCGCGCTGTTCTCGCTCGTATTCGCGCTGAATCTTACACTCTTCACAGGCATCATTCTTGCGCTGCTGCTCCTGATTATACCATGAGAGTATGTACTTTTTAATTTCCTGGGGCTCGGTAAGCCCCATGTCTTTGGCTTCTTGTAAAAATACAGTGGTAGCCATGACGCTAATTTACTAAACAAGCTGAAACTGAGTACTGACTGCTGCTTCGCAAACGAATGCTAATAAACACAAGTAAAGAATACAGACACAAGCTAGTGGTGACCAGTCTTATCTAGTTAACTGGCAAAGAATAAAGCAAAAATGCAAATGACTGGGAAGACTCAATAATTAACACAATGGGTACGGCGACTTCCCAGGAGCGAATAAAATCGTCTGGCGTTACCAAGAATAAAGTACTAAACAGAGTTAAGTACTCTATGGATTAATAAAGCAGAAATTCACTTGCTAAACTAACGGTAAACACCAGTAAGCTTGTGCCTATAAACTTTAATGATAAATACCTAAATATGAACGAGTGAGTATTATCTCGTGGATAGCTTTAGAGCTAGGAGTTAATATCCTGGAATGAGGTCGCCAATTGTCACGGGGTTTTTAAAATAAATGCAATTACTAAATGGTAATTCTCAATAATACTGAAGAGCAGGGACAATGAATTGTCTTAAATCAAGCAATGATTACTTTATGCCGGACCACTTCGCCGACTCTCTCAGAACGAGAATTTATAAACTTTCTCAACAGTACGCAGCAGAGACCAATTACTGTTAGCCTCTGGAGAAAGTGACTTCACCCCTGACAATAAATAACTAATACTATTAATGACATCAGGTTCTTGCTGATGCGTTAACTCCTAGAATCCACAACGGATTTTAAGCTTAATACAACAAAACTGGCCTAAGTACCAGTTATGAATAGCAAAGCGTTTATGCGAGCTAGGAGCTATAAGGGAAATAAGCTTAATTATGGAGAAATGAAACACGAGTTTACATTACATTAAGCTCAAAGAAAAAGAACTGTTAAATTTATTAATTACAAAGGAACAAATTCAACGTTACATCTTAAAGTGAATTCAAAAATATGAGATCGCACTCACTCACTCACTCAGAAGCTAACCCCTTAAAACTAGGAAAATATGAAAAGGAAATACTGGTCAATGTAGCGTATCACCAAAGAAGGGTGGGAGCCTGGAGAACTGTAGCCTAGTGGAGTCTGGGTGCTAGATGACCTCTCTCACTCTCACTACTGGAGCACAGAACCTCACTCCGTCGCGACAGACAAAAGACTCTTCAAATACGATGCGTGTGGTAGGATATTGTACAGGCCAGCGGAAGAAGGCGTGGCCAACGGTTGAGGCAAGCAGGGGCGAACAATAAAGAAACAATAATATCGCTCAGTAGAGCACTTAATGACGTGCATTAGATCGGTCACTCTTGAAACAGTGACGAATGTTTTGAAAAGTATACCACCGAAATGGAGAGAGAAACGGTTAACTGAACGATACACAGTGAGTTTTCCACTAATAGTTCGTGGTTTCTCACAAAAGGAAAATGTCGCGAATTTGATTCGTGACAATATATATATATATATATATATATATATATATATATGCACTCAATCCTCGTAAATCGCATGTTCACAAATCACGGATTCGTAAATCACGGCTAGGTGGCTGTCAGACTGCCGGCAACCTTAAATCACTATTAAGTCACGAAAATCGCGGACCTAGGCACCCAAGTGGGCCTTCTCCGAGGAGAACCGTAAACCGCGGCATTCAAACTGAATATCGCGACCCAACAACCAATCACTGTGCGTCATTGGTGGCATATGTGCATACTAATGCTGCCATGTTGTTGTTGTTCTTGTCCCGCCAGTCCACACACTACAGACCGTCGCCGTGGAGAACGAGAGTTACCTGCCTTTTTTGTGCAACTTCCCCCCGCCTCCTACCTGCCATGGCCCCTCCCGACCCCCCGATGAAGCGCTTTAAGCAGTATGGTGTCAAGACTTTCGCGACATCAGCTTAGCCACACACCACACCACACCACACCACACCACACAGCACATGATACCATCCTTTCAAGCTAAGCCACATAAAATAAGCTGCTGCAGTTGTTGACAGTCAAAGTTTGGAGCTCATTCGTTGTGCTGAGAGGGGAGAGAAGTTTTCAAAGTTGGCGAAAGAGTTTGGAAAGAACAAGTGCTGAGAGGTTCTAAGTTCTTCCCAACACCATCCCACTCCATTCACTTAAGCAATTTTGTCATAGGATTAAGGTGAGATCCCTTAACATGGCTTATTAATACATGCACTGAATATTCCTAAATTTGTATGTTTGTGTTTGATGGTGCCTAGATAGGTGCAGGTAGAGTGTTGTGGGGGTGGGTTGGCCAAAGTCCAGACCCAAATTAATTTTTCACATAAGTTATTATTCATAAATCACGGAATTCGTAAATCACGGCAGTGGTCCAAACCCAAATTGCCACGATTTACGAGGACTGAGTGTGTGAGTGTGTGTATATATATATATATATATATATATATATATATGCTCTCAATAAGAAAGCATACATATACTCTCAAAAGAAGAAAGCATACATTGAATGGATGAGAAATAGGGGTGTGGAAGAAGTTGAGAGGCGGAAGAGAGAGTTATATGTACAAATGAAGAGAGAGGTGAAAAGATTAGTAAGAGATAGTAAGAAGAGAGTGGATGAGGAATTTGGAAGGAATTTGAATGTAAAGTGCAGGGAATGTGAGAAAATGTTCTGGAAAGAGGTGAAGAGAGTAAGACAGGATGGAAGTGAAGTTCGTTGGGGAGTGAAAGATAAAAATGGTAGAATACTAGTGGAGAAGTGAGAAAAAGTGAGCAGATGGAGAGAACACTTTAAGGAATTGTTGAACATAGAGAATGGAAGTAATGCAAGTATAAGTGGCTGGGGAATGGCTGGGAGAAGGAGGGAGGTGAGAAGACAGGAAGAAATCAGTAGGATAGAAGTTGTGGAAGCAATGATGAAAGCCAAATTGAGGAAAGCCCCAGGAATTGATGGAGTGTGTGTTGAAATGTTGAAGCATGGGAGAGAGATAGTAGAAGAATCGATGTGGAAGATGTGCAGATTGGCCTGGGAGGAAGGCAGAGTCCCGGAGGATTGGAAGTCAGGTATAATTATTCCCTTGTACAAAGGAAAAGGGGAAAAAGAAGTGTGTGGTAATCATAGGGGCATTTGTCTTCTTAGTGTAATAGGAAAAGTGAGCGGTAGGATACTTATTGACAGAGTTAGGGAAATAACAGAGGAATTAGTTGGAGAAGAATAGGGAGGCTCTAGGAAGGGAAGAGGTTGTGTAGATCAGATATTCATTCTCAGATCTTTAGTGGAAAAGTTTCTAGAGAAGGGAAAGAAGTTGTATGTGGCCTTCATAGATTTGGAGAAAGCATATGACAGGGTGGATAGACAAGGATTGTGGAAAGTACAGTATTAAGAATATATGGAGTACATGGGACGTTGTTGAATGCTGTGAAGAGTATGTATGATGGTGCTAAGGTTGAAGTGCATGTGGATGGTGAACTGAGAGAATTTTTCTCTTTGAAGGTTGGGTTGAAACAGAGATGTGTCATGTCTCCATGGTTGTTCAATCTGTACATGGATGGGGTAATAAAAGAGATACAAGGTAGGGCAGTGTATCCTGGAGTGGCCCTAGTGAGAGAGGGTAGTGTTTGGAAACTCCCTGTACTGTTGTTTGCAGATGATACTGTATTGTTAAGTGAAGATGAAGGGGAGCTGCAAGGCTTGGTGGATGAGTTTGGAAGGGTGTGTAGGAAATAGAATCTAAAGGTGAATGTAGGGAAGAGTAAAGTGATGGTCTTTGAGAGAGGTGAAGTCAGTGAATGTACAGCGAGGTTGAATGGTGAGGAAATGGAAAATGTGATTAAGTTTAAGTATTTGGCGAGTGTGATGAGTAGGGATGAAAGTTTGGAGGGTGAAGTGCTTGAAAGGGTATAACAAGGAAAAAAGGTTGCTGGTTCCTTGAAAGCAGTGATAAGAAACAGGGAAGTGAGCATGGAAGTGAAAAAGTTACTACATGACAGTATTGTGATACCAACTCTAACGTATCGAAGTGAAGCTTGGACATTGTTGGAAGGACACAAGTCAAGAGTGAGAGCAGTGGAAATGAGTTATTTAAGAGGGGCCTATGGAGTCACATGGAGAGACAGGCTGACAAATGAGGATATAAAGGAGCATTGTGGTGTGGATGTGGTTGAGATAGGAAGCGTTAGGAGGAACACATTGAGGTGGTTTGGCCATTTGGAGAGGATGGAGGATGAGAGACTGACGAAGAGAGTGTATGTGAGTGAGGTGGAGGGGGGGGAGAAGGAGGGGGAGGCCGAAGATGAGATGGATGGATGGAGTGGAGAGGTATATGAGAGAGGGGTGTGTGAGTTGGGAGCAGCGCAGTGAAATGGCAGGGGACAGGGCGACGTGGAGGCGATTTGTTTGTGGCCACCCTGTACAGGATTAAGGCGTCTGGCAATATATATATATATATATACACACAATAATCCCTCCACTATCTGATGTAACAGAGCCAAAGGCATGTCCGGAAAGTGGTCCCGTCCGGATAGTGGGCCTCTGACTGCTGGACTGGTACTTATGGACCCTAACCCAGCCTAACTTTGAAAGCCACCTACTGTAAATAACTCCTTACCAGGCATGCATAGCACTTATTTAAACCTATTTAAGACCCTATTCACACCAATAATGGACATAAAGCATGAAATAAATGAAAAGGAACCAGAGAATGAGGAATTAGAAGTGAGTATGGAAAATACTTAGGCCTAGCAGCACACAGGGTACTGTATTGTACTTACAGCACGTCTGTGGCCACCTCCTCTAACTCTCTAAGGCTCTGGTAGTTGTGAAAATGCTCTTGAAGCACATACAGTAATCCAGTGTTGTGCTATACTTAATTCTTTGCACTGTGAGTTATAATTGTTTAACCTTGCACATTCTTCTGAACCCCTTCTTTACCGAAAATGTGTTTTGATGTACCCCCGTACATTGCCTGTAAACACCCGTGAGACACCGGAACCGCTACCGTGGTACGCTGGTACACCCTGTAATGAATGGCAGCTTATGGGCCTCAGGATAGCCCGGTAAGGCTGTTTCTGAGGACCTCGTGTTAGCAACAGCTCTGTGTTTTGACAACAAAGACTGTGACGAAGTTCTGACAAATTCTGACATCATGAGATACGTCATGACTGAGTTGCGGTGGCACCAATGGCTTGCTCACTCATCTGTGATGTAACCTTTTTTAGACCAATCATTATTTTAATTATAATTTCTACTACAGATATCATAATATATTTTCTGCTGACATACGGCAAAATTTACACCCCTTGGCCTGCCTGAGAGAGTCAGTTACCACGCACTTGACCACGAGAGAGGGTGTAAAGGATATTTTTCTCTCATGGCGTCTCTGGTGGATTCCGATAGTGACAAGTTTATTCCTCATGAGGATACTTATTTAGATGTATCAGATGATGATGCAGCAGTGTCTGATGTGTCAGTAGATGACTGTGATCCTGAAAATGATAGCAAGGTTGATGTGAGTGAGGAGGAGGAGGAAATTAGTAGCGAGCTTAGTGACGCTGCACTCTCGACAACAAACTGGTCAAGGTTGCCACCACCATCACGTGTGTCCACACACTTCATGCTCAGCTTACAAGGTAAATAAATAAGCCATCCACTGTGCAGGACATTTTTTTCAAGCCAGTTTGTACAGTAGTTACCTGGGTAACAGCACTTCAGCTTAAGATATGTAAACTTATATACCATAATGCCAAGAAACCATTTACAATGCTGGGTGGTAACCATATAACCAAACCATACATGTTCCCTACGTGTCAACAAGTGGGTTGGTGGAGGGTTAGTGCCCCTCCCCGTAAAATAAATAACTCAAAGTCAAATGGCCACCCCTTGCGGGATTATGGCGTCTGGCAATAGATAGATAGATAGATTTATTTTATAATCTTTTTTTATTACCAACATCATGCTGGGTTTACGTGATCATCAGTATACAAACAAATCAGAAAGAGTGAATAGTTTCGACGTGGCAAAAAATATACACTACCCCTCACACTACGGGAGGGGGAGCTATCAGGTCGGTATGGGGGGTAAACGTAGTGTTTACATTGGGGGGAGGGTCTGTAAAGAAGGGGTTAACTGAACCACACCAGTTTGAACCGCCAGTTTCAACCGCCACTCTGCACTCCACGCTCACTCCAAAGTTAATCCTTTGCACTCTAAATTCTAGTTTCATAATACTGCTCAACACTGTAAATTCCCATGTGGTCTAATGGCGAGGTACTGCGGTTTATTCACTGTTTATTCACAAAAAACGAACACGTGCGGCACCGATTACGATGGACGTCTTCCCTGAACGAAGGTTATGCAGTAACTGGGCACAGGGTTGCCAGATCTGAACTCGGCCACATTACCAAACCCCTCAATTTTCATTACCAAATTCTTAAAGGAAGCATTTATGCTTCACTAATTATATAAAAAAGTGGAAATACATGTAATCACTCTCCTTATAATTAACAGAATGTCGATTATTTTCACGCTATGTTGGCTGGCAGATTAATCAGAGAGAGCAGACAATCCACCATCTCCATCCTGTGTATCCACATACATGTGAAAAATCCGTTTGGTAATGCATTATTCTGATTCATTACCGAACAAATTTTTCATTACCAAATTGGCCCACATTTGGTAATGAAAAATCCCAAATGGCAACCCTGACAGGGGAGGGGGGAGGGGGGAGGAAGGAAGGGGTGAAGGGTCCATGTTGTAACAGCTGTTCGGTGCCATGCGCCAATTTAAAATTATGGGTGAGAAAAAATTTGGATTTTGGGGGGATTTATTTCTTTTTTTGGCCATTTTTGGGTTCTGAAGGTCCAGGCCCACAATGTCCGGTAAGTGGGGTGTCCGGAAAGTGGGCATCCGGAAAGTACAGGGATTGGATTACTGTATATATATATATATATATATATATATATATATATATGTATATATATATATATATATATATATATATATATATATATATATATACATAAATATATATATATATATATCTATCTATCTATCTATCTATTGCCAGACGCCTCAATCCCGTTTGGGGTGGCCACAAACAAATCGCCTCCAAGTCGCCCTGTCCCCCGCCATTTCACTACCCTGCTCCCAGCTCACACCCCCTCTCTCATATACCTCTCCACCCCATCCCTCCATCTCATCCTCGGTCTCCCCCTCCCTCTTCCACCCTCCACCTCACTCACATACACTCTCTTCGTCAGTCTTTCACCCTCCATCCTCTCCACATGGCCAAACCACCTCAGTGTGTTCCTCACAACGCTTCCTATCACATCCACATCAACACCACAACGCTCCTTTATATCCTCATTCGTCAGCCTGTCTCTCCACGTGACTCCACAAGCTCCTCTTAAATAACTCATTTCCACTGCTCTCACTCTTGACTTGTGTCCTTCCAACAACGTCCAAGCTTCACTTCCGTACGTTAGAGTTGGTATCACAATACTGTCATGTAGTAACTTTTTTACTTCCATGCTCACTTCCCTGTTTCTTATCACTGCTTTCAAGGAACCAGCAACCTTTCTTCCCTGCTGTACCCTTTCAAGCACTTCACCCTCCAAACCTCCATCCTTACTCATCACACTACCCAAATACTTAAACGTACTCACATTTTCCAATTCCTCACCATCCAACCTCGCTATACATTCACTGACTTCACCTCTCTCAAAGACCATCACTTTACTCTTCCCTACATTCACCTTTAGGTTCCGTTTCTTACACACTCTCTCAATATATATATATATATATATATATATATATATATATATATATATTTGTATCCCTACATGTCAAGTGGGGTTGGTGGAGGATTAGTGCCCCTCCCTGTAAAACAATTAACTCTAAGCCCTTGGCCACCCCGTCTGGGATACATGGCGTCTGGCAATGAATGAATGAATGAATGATGTATATTATAGGGCTACAGTTGATTTTAAGTTGATAATTTTGTATCGCCTGCAAACGATGTTAAAAATATTCTAATGGCCCTTACTAGGAGAAAGGTTCCCCACCCCTGGCTTAGATGAAACGTTGCTTCATCAATAAAAATCAAACGCGGTAAGAAGCTGTTGTCTTCCATGTTCTGTAACATCGCATCACTAAATTCTACACGGTTTCCTTTGTCACCTGCACAAATGGCCTATACCAGTTGCAACCGGTATGGCCTCATGATTAAACATCACCTTAACACACGCCAGACAGTCGTATTAGGGATCGCAAGTTCTTGACTGGCACGACGAGTGGACTTGTGCGGGCTACACAGAAAACTCTCTTGAATTCTTCTCACATTTTCCTCTGAAGTGCGTAGTCACCCTGGGCTCTTCCCCTTACATAAACAGCCTGTTTCCTCAAATTGTTGGTACCAACAACAAATGCTCTTTGGTACTGGCAGATCAATGCCAAAACGCCGTTGAAACGCACACTGCACCGAAATTATGGATTCAGTCTTGCTGAACTGCAGAACACAAAATGCTTTGTGTTGTGGGGTCACCATCTTGCGACAACTGAGGTTAGAGGCTGTTGGTGCGCTGGGAGAGGCATCTTGCAGTGGTTATTTGAAACTCTGTGCCGCGCCCTTTCAAGTGGTAAGAGTTTCATTCATGGTCAGTTCGTGGTTGCAGAGATATAGCAATTTCAAATTGGATCCATCGTTTTGAAACACCCTGTATGTGTGTGTGTGTGTATTTACCTATTTACCTATTTGTAGTATACAGGAATTGAGCAATGCTCGTGTTGTCCTGTCTCCATATCCACATTTATCAAGTCTACCTTTACACACATGAATGTTTTTCTCACGCACCACCTCTTTGTCTAAGTCGTTCCAAATATTTAAGTATTTACCTAATATACCTAATTGTGATATACACGGAATGTACTATGCTCGTGGGTTTCCGTCGCTGTTTCTCAATAAGTCGAATTTAACTTTAAACTTGTTTAAGTTTTTAGACTGGACGATCTCTTTGTCCAGGCTATTCCATAAGTCTATACTTCTGTAAGGAAAGCTATATTTCTTGATATCCTTCAAGCAGCTTGACTTTTTCAATTTCATTCCATGTCCTCTTGTTGCTCTCTTATCCCATACAAACAGATCTTCTTTGTCAATTTTATCTACTCCCACCATGGTCCTGAACACCGCAATCATGTCTCCCCTCTTTCTCCTTTCCTCTAACGAAGGCAAATCCAGTTTTTCCAGCCTCTCTCTGTATGACAGGTCTGTCAGACTGGGGACCATCTTGGTTGCTGTTCTTTGTATTCTCTCAATCTTGTTTATATCTTTCTTTTTGTGTGGGGACCACACTACCGCTGCATATTCTAACCTGGGGCGGATCATGGCCACTATCAATTTTTTCATCATTTCCTCATCCATATAATGAAATGCTACTCTTATGTTAGTCAAGAGTTTATAAGTCTCTCCAACTATCTTGTTAATGTGCTTTTCTGGTGACAAACTATCTTGGACCAGCACTCCCAAATCTTTCTCTTCTCTCCTTTTTGTGATTAATTCATTACCCAAAAAATAATTCAGTGATGGTCTCCTGGTACTTTTACCCATTTCCAATATTTTACATTTCTTTACATTAAATTTCATTTCCCACGTCCGGCTCCAATTGTGTATCCTATCCAAATCCTCCTGCAGTATTTTACAATCCTCCTCAACCTCTATCTTCCTTAAGATCTTTACATCATCAGCAAACAGACTTGCATAACTGTTCACTCCATATACCATATCATTTACGTAAATCAGGAACATTGCTGGCGCCAACTCTGAGCCTTGAGGGACTCCACTTGTTACTTCCCTCCATCTAGACATCTTTTCCTTTATTACTGTCCTCATTTGTCTGTCTCTCAAAAAGTCTCTCATCCATTCCAGAAGTTTCTCCTTTAGTGTGTGTGTGTGTGTGTGTGTGTGTGTGTCACGAATCAAATTCGCGACATTACCCTTTTGTGAGAAGCCACGAACTATTAGTGGAAAACTCACTGTTTATCGTTCAGTTAACCGCTCATTCGGACGGAAGCTTTGTCAAATCAGTTTTTCATTGTCATACGTGATCGTCTTTGTGTGAGACATTAGCGCTTCCGATGAGCGATTTGTTTTGGGCGCGTTTCGCTCATTCGACCATTAGAAAATGCGGCCTACTGCTTCCCCTTTTGTTCCCACGACTTACTCAGTCTAGTTGTGGCTTTGACGGAGAGAGGTCCTGTGCTCCAGAAGTGTGAGAGAAGAGGTAGCTAGCACCCAGACTCCACTGAGACAGTTATCCAGTACTCCCATCCTTAGTTCAGCTTCGGGTGATACAAAGCATTCATCGACTATAGTATTTCCTTTTGTATTTTGTAGTCTTAAGAGTTTAGTTAAGGTGTTTTTTCCTAGGCGTAAGTATTTAGCTTTTGTGTGAGTGAGTGAGTGCGGTCTCATTGATTTGATTTGAAATGTAACGTTAAATTTATTTTTTGTAATCAATAAATTTAACAGTTCCTTTTCTTGAGCTAAATGTAAAGTAAAATCTTGTTTCATTTCTCCAAATTAAGCTTATTTTCCATATAGCTCCTAGCTTGCATTAACGTTTGCTTTCATAACTGGTACTTAGACCAGTCTTGCTGTATTAACTTAAAATCCGTTGTGCCACCTAGGAGTTAAAGCATCAGCAAGAACCTGATATTATTATTAGTATTAGTTATTTATTGTCAGGGGTGAAGTAACTTTCTCCAGAGGCTAACAGTACTAATTCAGCATTTGTGAGTAATTAGTCTCTGCCGTGTACTGTTGAGAAAGTTTATAAATTCTCGTTCTTAGAGAATCGTGCACAAGCCAGCGTAAAGTAATCGTTGCTTGATGTAGCAAGACAATCATTGTCTCTGCTCTTCAATATTATTGAATATTAATATCAATTAAATAATATTTAAGCATTTATTTAAAAAACATTGCGATATTTTAAAAACACCGTGACAATTGGCGACCTCATTCCAGGATATTAACTCCTAGCTCTAAAGCTATTCACGAGATAGTGCTCACTCATTCATATTTAGGTATTTATAATTAAAGTTTATAGGCACAAGTTTACTGGTTACCGTTGATTTAGCAAGTGAATTTTTGCTTTATTAATCAATAGAGTACTTAACTCGAGTTTATTCCTGGTAACGCCAGACGATTTTATTCGGTCCTGGGAAGTCGCCGTACCCATTGTGTTTATTATTGAGTCTTCCCAGTCATTTACATTTTTTATTTATTTTTGCCAGTTAACTAGATAAGACTGGTCACCACTAGCTTGTGTCTGTACTCTTTACTTGTGTCATTAGCATTCGTTTGCGAAGCAGTCAGTGCTCAGTTTCGGGTTGCTTAATAAATTAGCGCCATGGCTACCGCTGTATTTGTACAGGAAGCCAAAGATATGGGTCTCACAGACCCAGAGAAAATACAGAGTTACGTTCTCTCACGGTTCAATTACGAGCAAGAACGTGAGAAAGATGCTCGTGAAGAGCGTAGGATTCAGCACGAATACGAGCGAGAACAGCGTGAGGAACGCGAAAAGGAGCGCAAACACGAGCAGAAACAACGCGAGCTCGAGTTAGAAAAAGAGCGGGAACAACGGGAATACGAGCGAGAACAGCGTGAGGAACGAGAGAGAGAACGAGAACACGAACGTGCCGAGCGGGAAGCACGCGAAAAACATGAACTTGAAGTGCTGAAGCTCCAGCAAGATTCCTTGGCTTCAGACACGTCTGGTGCAGTTGGTCCAAGCTCCACGAGCGTTTTCCCTGCACATGTCCTGGCGACCCCACGCATCAAGCTTCCTTCATACAAGGAAAGCGAGCGAATCGAGCTGTACATAGCTCATTTTGAGGACATGGCAGACATGTATCAACTGGATGAGGCAGCTAAGCGGATCCAATTTCTTAGTTTATTTGAGGGCCCTGCCCTCGATATTCTCCACAGAATTCGTGGAGACAATCTCACATTCGAGATGATGAAAGCTGCACTCATTAAGGCGTATGGTCTCACAGTAGACGACGCCAAAGTTCAGTTCATGCGAGCTCGTCTCCAAGACAAGGAGACAGCTGTTCAGTTCCTTGATCGTCTCACAGCTTACTTAAATGAGTGGATGGAGAAAGATGAAACTCCTTCCACGCGTGAGGGGATAATTGACCTTATGCTGCGTACACAGCTAGAGAGGTCGTGGCCTGCTGAGCTCATAGCACAGCTTAAGATCTGCCAGGTGAAAGATGCCAGCCAAATGGCAGAAAAGGCTGACGCATTCTTTACTGCATACGGGTATCAAACTCGTAAGCAAAACACCTGGAGCAGAAAAGATACTGCCAAGTCTGGGAAGCCGTCTCAGACTGAACCCCAGCAACAAGGCCATTCTCAGAATAATGGCCAAGGTCCAAAACCGCAGTGGAAGGACCAGGGGCAAAACACTCAGAAACCTGAGTGGAAGAGGTACAACAAGTACCCAAACCAGCAGCAGTATCAGCCACGCAACCGACCGTTGGGACAAACTTTTTCACCACCAGCTCAAAAGAGGCAGGAAGCGAACGCAGCCTTCATTCCTCAGCAGCAGCACGGTGGTCACGTCCCTACCAGTGTGGGTACTTCCCCACAGTTCACTAGTCCCACAGTGACAGTGAACCCCCCTCCACAGATGGCCAATGTTCCATCTCCCCAATATAACCCTCAAGGCACAATGTTTGCCGCATCAATTCAGCAGCCTCATGAGTGGCTAGCTGCTTCCTCCACAGGCCCCACCACAGGTGACAGTACCTTCCTTGTACAGCCAGGGTTTGTGGGAGGCATTCCTGTGAAGGTCCTGAGAGACAATGGTTCCTCAGGTTGCTCTGTTAAACAGAGTTTAGTTCGGCCTGAGCAGTATACAGGTCGACAGATCCATGCAAACCTTATTGATGGATCAGTGAGATTGTTCCCTGAGGCATGTATCCAGGTGGCATCTCCATTTTATACTGGTACGACACTTGCAGTTGTCATGCCAGAACCTTTATTTGACCTCATCATTGGAAATATTAATGGAGTCAAGGATAGTTGCTCCGATGACGCTACTCAGACTTCGGCTGCTGCGGTAACACGAGCCATGACTGAGGCTCCAGACTGTGTCACCCCAGTGATCATTGAATCGCCGCAAGATCTGATGTGTAGTCAACTTGTTGTACAAGAACAACATTCTGACCCGACACTTGCTGCCGTGCAGAGCAAACAAAAGGGTCGAGTGATAAAGTATTCACGGGGAGGTCGAGCCAAGTTCCTTCGTAAACAAGGACGGCTCTACCGTGAGTCACGAACACCCGAGGGCGAGGTTCGACTGCAGTTTGTCGTTCCCGCCAAGTACCGCCCAGCAGTGTTACAATGGGGTCATTGTTCAGCCTCAGGAGGTCACATGGGCAAAAGGAAGACCCAGGGCCGTATCCGAGCTGACTTTTTCTGGCCAGGGATGGGACGGGACATAGATAGTTTTGTCCGTTCCTGCAGTGTGTGCCAAAGTATCACCACTAATCAGGGACATGCCCTTCCTGTGCCATTTGTAACCACACCCGTAATCTCTGAGACAGTTGAGAGACAGGGTAGTGGTGAAGTGGGTGCAGACCTGACGTCTCGCCCATTGGCCCCACAGGACACATTATGTCCAGGGCCTGTACATACATATTATGTACTGTAAGTTAAGGGGGAAGTTGAGAGGCGACTCGAGGCTATGGAAGACCCGAGTTTGCACAAGGATTCTCAGCTTCCCAGTACTAATATATGTACCGTAGGTTAAGGGGGAAGTTCGAGAGAGAATTCCGCAGAGGCGACTTGAGGCTATGGAAGACCCAAGTTTGCACAAGGATTCTCAGCTCCCCGATACTAATATAAGTACTGTAGGTTAAGGGGGAAGTTCGAGAGAGAATTCCGCAGAGGCGACTTGAGGCTATGGAAGACCCAAGTTTGCACAAGGTTTCTCAGCTCCCCGATACTAATAGAAGTACTGTAGGGTAAGGGGGAAGTGAGAATTCCGCAGAGGCGACTTGAGGCTATGGAAGACCCGAGTTTGCACAAGGATTCTCAGCTCCCCGATACTAATATAAGTACTGTAGGTTAAGGGGGAAGTGAGAACTCCGTAGAGGCGACTTGAGGCTATGGAAGACCCGAGTTTGCACAAGGATTCTCAGCTTTCCGATATTAATATAAGTACTGTAGGTTAAGGCACAGGTTGAGGACCCGTGTGCAGTTCGAGGCTATGGAAGACCCCGAGTTTGCACAGGGATTCTCAACTTGCCGACACTAATCGTGTGCTATAATTAACGGCGACCTCGAATGTACTGATTGCTAGGCAGAGAGAGTAATTGTACGTAATAAGAATTTTGTCTCATTGACACTTTTGATGCTCCACCTTAATTGGTTTTGCAGGTTCAGCAATGGGTGTAGCAGTTTTGCTGTGCGGGCCAGCTGATCGTCTGCCGCATGCTGCCGCCTCTTCTCCTCTGCCTTCGTCGTCGCCATATTATTTACTGTGTCATTTTACACATAGGTACAGTTACACTACAACTGTCACACCTACACCGTGTATTACATACACTACACTACATAACAATTAGTTGTTAATGTAAATGTAGCGAATTTTCGCTCAGTTTGACCTGAGTACAGGATTTTCACCGTCGTCACGGAGTTTTTCCCTCAAGCTTGCTTCTATTAACGTAAATACGAGGTTTTTTCGCTCACTGGCGACTGCGACTTTCTCCTGTAGCAGGCTAGCACACACACCACAGTGTGAATCTTGTGTGAATGACTTAGGATGTGTACATATATATATATATCCATAAATTTTTTCCCATAAGGAAAAAATTTAATTTTGTAGGGGCGTAATGTCACGAATCAAATTCGCGACATAACCCTTTTGTGAGAAGCCACGAACTATTAGTGGAAAACTCACTGTTTATCGTTCAGTTAACCGCTCATTCGGACGGAAGCTTTGTCAAATCAGTTTTTCATTGTCATACGTGATCGTCTTTGTGTGAGACATTAGCGCTTCCGATGAGCGATTTGTTTTGGGCGCGTTTCGCTCATTCGACCGTTAGAAAATGCGGCCTACTGCTTCCCCTTTTGTTCCCATGACTTACTCAGTCTAGTTGTGGCTTTGACAGAGAGAGGTCCTGTGCTCCAGAAGTGTGAGAGAAGAGGTCGCTAGCACCCAGACTCCACTGAGACAGTTATCCAGTACTCCCATCCTTAGTTCAGCTTCGAGTGATACAAAGCATTCATCGCCTATAGTATTTCCTTTTGTATTTTGTAGTCTTAAGAGTTTAGTTAAGGTGTTTTTTCCTAGGCGTAAGTATTTAGCTTTTGTGTGAGTGAGTGAGTGCGGTCTCATTGATTTGATTTGAAATGTAACGTTAAATTTATTTTTTGTAATCAATAAATTTAACAGTTCCTTTTCTTGAGCTTAATGTAAAGTAAAATCTTGTTTCATTTCTCCAAATTAAGCTTATTTTCCATATAGCTCCTAGCTTGCATAAACGTTTGCTTTCATAACTGGTACTTAGACCAGTCTTGCTGTATTAACTTAAAATCCGTTGTGCCACCTAGGAGTTAAAGCATCAGCAAGAACCTGATATTATTATTAGTATTAGTTATTTATTGTCAGGGGTGAAGTAACTTTCTCCAGAGGCTAACAGTACTAATTCAGCATTTGTGAGTAATTAGTCTCTGCTGTGTACTGTTGAGAAAGTTTATAAATTCTCGTTCTTAGAGAATCGTGCACAAGCCAGCGTAAAGTAATCGTTGCTTGATGTAGCAAGACAATCATTGTCTCTGCTCTTCAATATTATTGAATATTAATATCAATTAAATAATATTTAAGCATTTATTTAAAAAACATTGCAATATTTTAAAAACCCCGTGAGTGTGTGTGTGTGTGTGTGTGTGTATATATAGATAGATAGATAGATATAGATAGATAGACAGATTGATAGATATAGACATATATATACAGTATATATAGTGTATATACAGTACAGTATATATATATATATATATACTGTATGTATATATATATATATATATATATTTTAATGTGCTCAACTCTGGACATAGGCTTCACAGCCTGCTCCCAAGGCCCAGTAGTCCTCCTACACACCATACACCTCTACATGTCACCACTTCAGCGCTAACACCCACCGTCCATGTTGAATATATGCTAGGGCTGTCTCATACAGGACTGGTGTATTGGTATTAGCGGGGGTATTTTTACGACATGTTGGAGGGTCTTCTGGTAGATCGGTAAAGTCTGCTTTGTATGAAATTCAAATCCTTAAACTGTTCCCCGCCCCAGCAGGGATTTGAACCTGGGTCCGGTAGGACCGCAGGCCACCTCTCTACTGATTGAGCCACCGCCTCCCCCTATATATATATATATATATATATACACAGTAGAAGTCCGATTTTTCAGCATCTATGGGACCAGGCAAGTGCCGAAAAATCAAAATTGCCGAATTATCAAAAACCCTACCCACTCAGTACCTTATATGTTTTGGTGAACACTATCATCACTACTCATATCATTACAAATGTGTTTGGAGAGAGTACTGTATACTGTTTGATACTGTACAATACTGTAATGAACACAGTACTATACATGAATATGAAAAATAAAGAAATTAGTGAACATACTGTATATAAATGTAATGGTACAGTAGGCCTACAAGTTCACATGCACTTACCTAAACTTATAGTAGGTTCCTTATTTACATATGTACAATAGAAGAGGTTGATTGGAGTCTGCTACTGCTGGAAGAAGTCCCCAGCAGTAGAGGGGATGAAAAAAATCGGAAAATCTGCCGAATGATCACAGATTTTCGCAAATGGGACTATTTCTCAAGACTGCCAAAATTGGACTTTTACTATATATATATATATATATATATATACATATATATATATATATATATATATATATATATATATATATATATATATACCGTATATATATATATATATATATATATATATATATACTATATATATATATATATATATATATATATATATATATATATATATATACCGTATATATATATATATATATATATATATATATATATATATATATATACGTATATATATATATATATATATATATATATATATATATATATATACGTATATATATATATATATACGTATATATATATATATATATATATATACGTATATATATATATATATATATATATATACTATATATATATATATATATATATATATATACCGTATATATATATATATATATATATATATATATATATACCGTATATATATATATATATATATATATATATATACCGTATATATATATATATATATATATATATATATATATATATATATATATATATATATATATATATACATATATATATATATATATATATATATATATATATATATATATATATATATATATATATATATATATATATATATATATATATATATATATATATATATATATATATATATATATATATATATATATATATATATATATATATATATATATATATATATATATATATATATATATATATATATATATATATATATATATATATATATATACCGTATATATATATATATATATATATATATATATATATATATATACGTATATATATATATATATATATATATATATATATATATATATATATATATACCGTATATATATATATATATATATATATATATATATATATATATATATATATACTGTATATATATTTGTTTATGAGTTTATGAAATTTCATTTATGAATTATCTCACGGGCCTGATCAAATGGGCTTGCTGGCCTTATACGTCCTGCAGGCTGGACGTTCCCCATCTCTGATCTAAGCGGTAAAGTTAACCGTCACAGTGTGCGCATATGGGGACTTGAGAATCCACAGGAAACTGTAGAGAATGAGTGTGATTCCGCGAAAGTGAACGTGTTTTGTGCAGTTTCTCCAATAAAGGTTTATGGCCCTTTCTTTTTCGAGGGAAAAACAGTTACGGGGCAAACCTATCTCGAAATGCTGCAGAACTGGCTCTTTCCACAAGTTAACGAAGATTCTGATGACTTCATTTCTCAGCAAGACGGAGCACTGCCACATTGGCACCTGCAGGTTCGACATTTTCTAAATGACACACTGCATCAACATTGGACAGGTCACACAGGACCCCAAGATTTGGTGCTACACTCTTGTGCCCCCCAAGATCCGCAGACATTACACCCTGTGACTTTTTCTTGTGGGGATACGTCAAAGACCGTGTTTTTGTGCCACCATTAGCGACTAATCTAGATGACCTCAAAAACAGAATCACGGCAGCAGTGACTTCAGTGAAAGAAGACACTCCGAGAAGCGTTTAGGACGAATTCAACTATTGTCACGATGTTGTCCGTGCACCAGGTGGAAGACACATAGAGCATTTATAAAATGGTTAGTAAAACTTGATAACTCATTAAACTGTTTGTACTTTTTGTGTAAATGTAAAATGTTGCCATCGTGAAATATCTGTCTATCTATCTATAGCCCGACGCCCTAATCCTGCAAAGGGTGGCCGCAGACAAAACGTCTCCAAGTCGCTCTGTCACCCACCATTTGACTACCCTCCCCTCAACTCACTCCCCCCTCCCTCATATGCTTCTCAACTCCATCCCTCCACCTCATCCTCGGTCTTCCCCTCCCTCCATCTCACCTACATACACCCTCTTAGTCAGTCTTTCATTCTCCATTCTCTCTACATGTCCAAACCACCTCAATGTATTTCTCCTAATCTTCTCAACCACATCCACATCCACCCCACAACGTTCTTTCACTTCTTCATTCGTCAACCTGTCCCTCCATCACAATACTATCATGCAATGACTTCTTAACTTTCAAACTCACCTCCCTATTTCTCATCACTGCTTTCAGTGAACCAACAACCTTCCTTCCCTGCTGTACCCTTTCACGCACATCATCCCCCAAGGTTCTATCCTTACTCATCACACTACCCAAGTACTTGAATCACTCACATTCTCCATATCCTCGCCATCCAACCTCAACGTGCATTCTGTGACTTCATTCCTCTCAAACACCATAACTTTACTCTTGTTTGCATTAACTTTCAGATTCATCTTCCTACACACTGTCCCAAATTCATTCACCAAACCTTGCAACTCCCATTCATGTCACTCAACAATACTGTATCATCAGCAAACAACAACACTGGAATCTTCCAAATCTCACCCTCATTCATTAGAGCCAGCCCCACATCCACTGCCCAACCTTGCAACTCCGTTACAACCCCATCCATGTATATATTAAACAGCCATGGAGACATCACACAACCCTGTTTCAGTCCCACACTGAGATCAAAGAACTCACTCAGCTCACCATCCACTCGCACCATAGTCCTAGCTACTTCTTACATACTCTTCACAGCACTCAGCAATTTCCCCTCCACTCCATATATTCTCAATACCTTCCACATACCTTGTCTATCTATTCTGTCATAAGCTTTCTCCAAGTCCATGAAGGCAGCATACACTTTCTCTCCCTTCTCTAGATACTTCTCCACTAAACATCTTAGAGCAAATATCTGATTTACACACCCTTTTCCTTTCCTAAATCCCCCTTGTTCTTCTCCAACAATCTCCTCTGTTATATGCCTAACCCTATCAATGAGTATTCTACCATATATTTTTCCAGTCACACTAAGAAGGCAATATACTGCTTTGAAATTGGGTCCATCTTTTTGAAACACCCTACTGTGTATATATATATATATATATATATATATATATATATATATATATATATATATATACATACAGGCATACCCCAGTTTAACGATCTAATTGGTTAGGTAATAGGTAAACCCCATCGTTAGGCGGGGTATCGTATATTGGGGTACTTTTAACATGTACAGTATTTCAATGTGGACCGTTTACCAGCCTTGGGTTTCCCCCCAAACCAAGTCCAAAAACCACCCAGATGAGCCCCAAAACTGGTTTAAAGGCAATCTAAATGGCCTAACAGCTGTCAAGGAAGCTAACATAAGTCCAACACCTGTAAATAACTTACTAAAACCAACAAATCAGATCTGAATATCATCAGATATAAGTCTGGAAAAAAAAATCAAGCTTAGTAAACTGTACCCCAAAATGACAATGTTCACCCCATTAATGGCTAAAACACACTAACTGAAGTCTATAAACAGTTTATAAATCAACCTAAACACACAATTTTAGTCTAAAATATGATCAAAATCGGTAAGAAAAATCAAAACCCATCGTTAAACCAGGGTTTGGCCATCGTTAGGCGGGTTATGGTGCAATTTCTATCCCCCATCGTTAAGCCGGGGTATCGCATCTAGGGGTATTGTATATTGAGGTACTACTGTGTATATATATACAGTAATCCCTTAATTCATGCAAACTTTTTCACGTGATTTCGGTTATCCACGAATTTTTTCATACAATACTTAAAACATAGAATTATAGTAATCAAATACTTTTAATATATGAGAGAAATAAAATATAAAAATGCCTACCTGCTGCCCGTGCGCATACATATGTGTGTGTGTGCAGGGTGAGAGGTCGGTCTACCATGCACCACACAGTCAGTTTGAATCCGACGGTCGAACCGTGAATGACTCGCGAATCATTATTTATGGCTTACTCTTCTGCCATCCAGTGACTGCTTGCCTTGTTTGTCAGCATGGGGCCTAAGCATAGTGCAAGTGATATATGTGGTAACACACCAAAGTGGGCTCTTAAAGTGATGTCACTGCCACAGAAAGTTAAAGTGTTGGACAAGCTTAGGGAAGGAATGTCGGCAAGTGCTGTTGGTCACATGTTTGGTTTCGGGACAGTTCGCTGTCAAGACAATTCGCCGTCACAACAATAGCAAGACAATTCACTGTCAGGACTTTTCGCCGTCAGGACGATTCCCTGTCATTTATTTACATACCAGTTTATTTAGCGAGTACACTAGTTCTTTACTTATTTGATTTATAAAATCCCCCTGAAAATTAATTATTAAAGTATTAATTAATTAATAATACGTATATTTATAGAATGACGGGGAATCGTCCATGTTTTCATGGCGAATTGACTTGACGGCGAATTGTCTCGGAACCATATGTTTGAGGTGAATGAGTCAATAAAGAAGGCAGAACATAGCATACGGGAGGCAGTGAGGGCTAGTACACCAGACTGTGCTGAAGTGTCTCCACCTACGCCTGTGCTCGTCAGCTTTTAGTAAGTGTTAAATTTCTTACATTTTTGTTGTTTTTCATACTTTATGCTAGTTTATGAGGTGTATGTGGTGCATAAACAGTATTATTCAGATGTAATACACTTAATACACATGGGTAATTATGTGCACATATGCACAGAACACACGCGAATTTACCACATACACAAAGGGTCTGGGAACGTAACCCTCGCATAAATTAAGGGATTACTGTATATATATATATACAGTATGCATACATACATATATACATATATAGATAGATAGATAGATAGATAGATAGATATATATATTTATGAACTTTCTTTCCTTGTCCTTCTGCCTACAGGTGACTTTACACTCCCTCTTCTGTCTTTCTTTCCTTTATTCTTTCCTTTTCCTTTTGCCTGTGGGCGACTCTACACTGAGTGACAAACCAAATGGTTTCTCGACACCAGGAAACCATTTACTATGCTGGGTGGTAACCATATACGAGTAGCCAAATTTTGGCACCTGGTGGTTTAGTGGGTAATTATTGCACTCCAGTCGGATTGAGGCAGTGAAGGTTTATATCCAAGGGATGGTTGGGGTTGATTGGTCATGTAATGCTACTCAGGGATGAGTGAGGCTGGTCACTCTCATCTTAAATGTCGAGACCAACTGCCTAGCCCTGGGCTCCTACGCTCCTCATGGGGCAATGTAGGATTGGATGATGGATGGATGGATGTATATATATATATTATGTATGTGTGGTAGGTGGGGGCGCTCACCATCCACTCACTCGATGTAGTGCTGCTTTTGGGTGTCTGCCCTGTCCTCTCCTCCATCCTTCTTTCCTTCCATCTTTTGTCTTTCTTTTCTTCATTCTTTCCTTGTCCTTCTGCCTGCGGGTGACTTTACACTCCCTCTTCTGTCTTTCATTTCTTCATTCTTTCCTTTTCCTTCTGCCTATGGTTGACTCTACACTGAATGACAAGCCAAATGGTTTCCTGTACACCAGGAAACTATTTACTATGCTGGGTGGTAACCATATAACCAAATTTTGGCTCCTGGTGGTTTAGTGGGTAATTATTGTGCTCCAATCGGATTGAGCTGGTGAAGGTTTATATCCAAGGGGTGGTTGGGGTTTATTGCTCACGTAATGCCACTCAGGGATGAGTGAGGTTGGTCACTCTCATCTTAAATGTCAGGACCAACTGCCTAGCCCCAGGCTCCTACGCTCCTCATGGGGCAACGTAGGATTGGATGATGGATGAATGGATGGATGTGTGTATAATTTTATGCTCATTCCTTCAACTTGTTTCATACCCAGGCACATAATTCATATTGATTTTAGTGGTTATTTGGCAAGAATGATGCTTTTTTCAAAATTTCCCTATTTTTGTTCTTACCGCGAGGTGTCGATAGTGAGATAACCATTAGACATATGAGAGTGAAAAACACATTTTCAGATGTGTAAATTCAAGCTCTTGAAATCTTTAAGACCAAAATTTTACTTGGTGAAAGTTGAGAAATCGGATCTGAGGGTAGGCAGGGTTGATGATTTATGGTCTTTAAGGGTTAAGAGGAGGTTATGTTTCTAATGGAATTGTTTGTGTGGCCCTGGATGCAAGCAGTATTGTATATACTGCAGTGATATAGCCTGTGTATAAGACTATATATCAGATGTCTGGGAAATGTAAGTATCTGGAAAGGTAAACAGTTAACTGGGATTGCACTGTGCAGTATTAATACTGTGTCAATACTGTATTGTATTTTATGCTTAGCTTTCATCATTTACTCATGGGAAAGTTTTTAAGATAGAGAGTCGAGATAGATAGTAACACAATATCCCGCTCAACGTTGAATGTGGAGCCATTGAAGGGGGCTACTATGCAATATCCGGTATTTTGCTTTAACCAGCATAGGGCTTGGCTGAATTACAATGGATAACTGAGAGTTTACTGTATAATGATGGAGAGATGGATGATCTTCGTATTGTGTTCCTTTATATACATTATTATTTGTCAGAACTTAATTCTCAGGTTACCAGTCATGTTTTGTGCAGGCGACAGTACAGTTAGAGAGCATTGCAGTACTGGTAGCTTAGTTGAGTACAGGCTTTCGTCCTTGTGAGTCTGGAAAGTGTTTCAAAATATCATAACTTTTTCCATGTACAGTACTGAAATCAATAGTGTCTTTAGGGGAAACTGATAAGTCTTGTGTAAAGAATGTAAAAAAGAGTGACTTACTGGTACAGTGAGGACTTACTGTATGACAGAATTGAGCACCATCATATTAAATATTCTCTACCTGTATTCTGTTTTGCCTTCTAAGTCCGTAACTTATTTATTGAAGGTTTCCTTGATTACAGGAAAGTATTTAGTTTGTCACTCAGTGTAGAGGCACCAGATGCTAGCCAGCAAATTGGGCATTACATCCAAGCAAATTACTTTAACTCATTTTAAAGATATTTCTAAAGTTGGCAGCTGGCAAAATATTGCAACACTATGTTGTAATTTTAGCATACGCTTTTTATAATGAAAGCTGAATATATGGTACCACAGAATGGTATTCTGATACAGTAAAACCTCGATATAACGGACTGCAGTAGACAGGAATTTGCTTTTATCAGAATCAATGAGCTACCAGACTAAATTCTTATACATATACTGGAAAAAGTCCGATAAAGCCAGAAGCAGTTTGAACTGCCTGACCACTTCAGTTATGTTCACCGCAATAGGGTAAATGACAGACATACAGTCAAGCTTTGGTAACTCAGACTAATTGGGGGGTAACTCGGTCCGAGTTATGCAATGGGGTGCTTCTGAAAAGCGGTAGATGTCACCATCATTTGGACAGATACATTCCCTGTGCTGTTTAAAAAGCATATTTTTCTTTTTTAAATATCTACACTGTTCTGTGAAACTGTGAATCATAGTGATGCCATATACCATAATATAAATAATACAAATAGAACACATATATAACATAGCGTAAATTGTTTATGTTTTTCATAAACGGAAATTAAAATAGCATTGATGGCATGCAATGGCAACCCAACCATTTTCATTGGTCCTATATTATTTACTTTCTGCCATATTTAGTGCAAGTTAGGTTCTTAATACATAGTTTGTTCAGACTGTAAATTACGCTGAGTAGGTATCTTGACTCATTCAGTCTCTATGTGGGCAGAAATTTAATGTTGAGTAAATTCTGGGACTCAACATTTTGCTCACTCCCTTCATGCATGTGCACCACAAGACAGTCCTGTGTTGCCTCTCAGACCCTCCAAAGCAATTACAGTACCTTCATCTAACTCAACCAGACTAAAAGTAGTCTAAATTGTATTATTTTAAGCATTAGTCCTCGTGCATTTGTTTTGAAAACAAATCTCTCGTGAAAAAACTTAAACATGGGACTGTCTAGTGGTGTGCATGTGTGAAGGGAGTGAGCAAAATGTTAAGTCCCACTGTTTACTCAGCATTAAATTTCTGCCCACACAGAGACTGAATGAGTCAATATACCCACTGGGCATAATTTACAGCCTGAACAAACTATGTACAGTATTAAGAACCTAACTTGTACTAAATGTAGCAGAAATTAAATAATATAGGACCACTGAAATGGCGGGTTGCCATCACACGCCATCAATGATATTTTACTTTCCGTTTATGATAAATATAAACAATTCATGCTACGTTATATATACATGCTCTATTAGTATTATTTATGTTACAGTATATGACATTGCTATGATTCACAGTTTCACACAAGTGTAAATATTTAAAAAAGAAAAATATGCTTTTTAAACGGCGCAGAGAATGTGTTTGTCCAAATGGTGGTGACATCTACCAGAATACTAGCTTTGAAAGCACCCCATTGTCCAATCGACACAGGTTTGTACTCTAAATCAGCATAAATCATCACATTTTCATGCATACAGGTATTTAGGCACATCTAAGTACAATATATTAAAACTATGATGTCTCTTAACATTACAGTAACCCCGCCAAGATTCGCGAGGGTTACATTCCAAACCCCCTCACTAATTCTTGAAATTTGCTAATTCTTGACATCTTCTTGAATATGACATTTACTGGTTACTGCGTAGCCTATGAACCACTATTACTGTAATGACTTACCCATAAATAAATGTTTCTTGTTAAATCTGTTTCCCCATTGTTTTTAGCTGTTTGGCTGCAACAACTCTTGTTTGATTCATCAAGGTAATGACGGAAGGGACTGTCCTGTTTAAATAATCCTAACCTAGGAGAGCTTAACTGTACCTAATAATTTAACTAAGCCTAATCTAACCTACAGTTGGGAAATTGGGAAACGAAATCCACCTTTGAGTATGCAGAGTAAGTTTCTTCCATTGCACTGGAAACAAACAATTGTAGGTATGGCTTAATGGCTTGACCCCTCAATGCCCGTGGATTCAGAAATTTGCGTGCACCCCTGGCCGACCCCGGAACATTTTTTGAAGTTCTAAAATCAATTTATTTTTCTTAAGCTTAGAAGAAAGTCATCTGGTGCACATAGCAATGTGTTTTTTAGCTTCCTAAATTCATCCTGTGATTCACTATAAATCGCGGAAGAATTCATAAAATTATGGTGCATGTGCCATGTGAGTGAAAACATCTGAGATTAAGCAACCGCTTGACTGCTCGGGATGGTAGCGAAGGGTCATATAAACATACCAGTGACCTTCGTTCCCATCCCATAATTGTTTATAGTATTTTTATAGCTCGCGCAAACTCGACATCACTGACACCGGTACTGTATAGTGATCAAAACTGGAGGTTATTAAGGGGTTAAACAAATACATTAGTTTGCATCAATACTTTTTCTTTCACATATACACACACAAAAATGAACAGAAGAATGAGCACTAAATGTACATTTAACTTTCAGCAGAAAGTGCTTACCAGTTCAGTTCATATTCTATCTATCTATCTATCTATTGCCAGACGCCATAATCCTGCAGTTTATTTTCTGTATTTTTCCAACTATTTTTTTAAGGGAGAACTGGCTAATTAGTGAAGTCGTCGATTACTGAGTTCGACAAATATGTTGTTCTACTGTAGTAATAAAATATGCAAACAAAGAATAAGGTGAGGATGGTAAGAGAATAAAAACTAAAGAATAAGGTAAGGATTCCAGCGAGTCAGTGGTTTTTGGAATGGATTTTCCCTAACAGAATTATACTAGTGTTATTGGAAATTTTCCTTTAAATAGGTTAAATACTAGGATTTTTTTTTTTTTTTTTTTTTGAAGGGGTGGGTGGGAAGAAATCTCTAAATAGTAGTGTGATTAATTAAGAGTTCAGCAGTTATGAGGTTCTACTGTGTATTTATGACAATTGTGCAAAGGAAAATTATTTGCATGACATCACATAGTGTTACTTTGAATTTTTCATATGTCTGCTTATTGATCCCCCTGTCCAACCAGTACAGGGATCCGAGTTGTGAGTGTCCAACTTACTGAGGCTTGACTGTATATATATTATACCATTTTACTGTTGCAGTGAATGTATAATACAGTACAACACTGAAATGGTAGTGAAAACAGTTTTAAAACTGTTGGTGTGATCTGGACTAATGTCTGATATACTGTACTGTAGTGTGGGTTAGCAGGGGGAAGTCTGGATGTCACATTTATTGATTTGTGTGTGTGTGTGTGTGTGTGTGTGTGTGTGTGTGTGTGTGTGTGTGTGTGAATGGCGTGGGCCTCAATTAGTCCATTATAGTGAGGTTTTACTGTATAATGTAATTTTATCATTTTTAGAACAGAAAAAATTATTTCTCTCTTGCTTTACCAAGTTCCTGTATATAGAACCTGGCAAAACATCAGTACTGTGTAAATTATTAGCCTTATGCTGTTAATGTTCGTAATTTGTGTATATTACAGTCACGTTGAGGGAGCTCTGAATGAGTTCTCTCCGCACATTGTTGTGTATAATGCTGGCACTGACATCATGGAAGGAGACTGCTTAGGACTTCTGTCAGTCACCAAACAGGTTAGTTGTTAATGTACTGTCACCACAGATAAATGTGTAGTGCTTCCATGAATGAGTTGCAAAGTAGTAGAATTGTGTGTGCATAGCTGAAAGATTGGCTGGAAATTGTAGACATCATTAACCTGTACCGTGCCGGGCAAAAAAAGAGTCAGGTTGGTGCCACTCTACCTCTGAAATCTTTGAGGTTACTGAGAGAGCAGAGCATCTGTGAGCTTGTGAAACGATTTTAGATTTTTTTGTGGATAAACGGACTTAATACATCAATAGCAGATCCCTGGCACTAATATAAGTAATCACCAAAGCCAGAAAGTAAGTTGAATCGAATCAGGTTGGTGCCACTTGACCTCTGAAATCTTCAAGGTTACAGACAGAGCAGAGCAGCTGTGAGCCTGAAATCTTCAAGGTTACAGACAGAGCAGAGCAGCTGTGAGCCTGCTAAGACTCACTCGCCTCCCGTGATCCTAAATCAGTGTTGTAAATGTAGCAGAGAAATGTCTGAAGTTAGCGAGATACGATATTACCTTCCATTTTACTTTGGTTGCTTGCAGTGACTTCTCAGTGGTGTATGACATAGACCTATGTCACTGGTGTTTTTGAAGGAGACATAGATCTACGTCACTAGCGTGGTGCGGGTTAACATGATGCATGCACGGACGGAGCTTCAGGTGGTTTGGACTTATGGACATTGTAGAAGATGAAAATTGTGTGAAAAGATCTAGCAGTATGAATGTGGTAGGGAGAGTAATAAGTAGTACTGTAGACCTATGAAGACTTGGGAAAATATCCTATAGAATGACCTCATGGCTAAGGGATTGAACAGAGATGCTACCAGAGATCATGTAGCAAGGAGAATGAACAAAGCTTACATTTGCAAGATGAACAAGGCTTACACTTACAAGATGAACAAGGCTTTCACTTATAAGATGAACAAGGCATACACTTACAAGCATATACAGAGCCTTTCACAGTGAAACTAAACTAAAAATGCTGTATTTGGATGCCAGTAGGAGAATTTAATGAGGAAGACTAAGAGCTTTAGTATTAAAACTGTGAGTGTGAAGGTGTGAATAATTTTCTCTTTTTTTTCCTGAAGCATGTGATATTACATGGCTGACCTTCCTGTATCATTGCTGACTGCAATCTGTAATGTTGGATGCAAGCTGATCACATCTAACAATTACTGTACTTGTATTCCACATATGGCCAGAAAAAAATATTGCATTTTCTTATAAAGTACCTGCATGCACTCAGTTTTAATTATACAGCAGTTAATCTGTGATGGAAACATGTAATTGAGATTTATTTGAAGGAGGCTGGAATAAATGGAATGCTGGATATATGATGAGTGGTGAATTGAGGCCTGGCTGCTTGAATGAACTCTGGGATTATGTATTAATTAAGAAGGATGTGCTTTATTACCCTCTCACTGTAATATATTATGTTCTTAGTGTTAAATGATGGCATATTTGATCATGATTTACAGATAAAATAAAATATTTCTGTAATTTGGCAGGAAAAAGGATAATGCTACAGTATTATATACAGTCAGACAAAAGTTTGCATAACCTACTGTAGCTGTTTAACGATGTATGTCATAAATTTCCCACCAGACACATCATAATGAAGAGAATAATCTTTTGGCTAGAAATAATATTAAGCCTCCCTTAGTTTGGCAGAAGCAGTCTGCAGAGGAAAGTGAGATGCGAAAAGGTTAAATGTTAGGCAAACCTTTGTCCCTGAGTACTTTATTTTAGAGTGTCAACTGTCAAGTCATTTTACAGTATGCAAAAGGCACAAATTGTTTGTTATTCATTTTATATTTCCAGTAAGTAATGATTTTATATATATATATATATATATTTTTTTTTTCAGGGAATAATTCAGCGAGATGAAATTGTATTTCAAAAAGTAAAAGAGAGGCAGATTCCAATTATCATGTTGACAAGTGGAGGTTACCAACGTTCAACTGCTGCTGTTATTGCTGATTCAATTGCTAATCTCAATAGAAAATCGTTGATTGACATTTCAGTGTAATGTCAGTGTTCTTGTTATTGCAAACACAATTGGTATTTCACTCAGCTCATTAGATATGGTAAGTTGTGGTTCTATATATTTTTTTATTTTTGCTTACAGATGTTTGTATTTTGTCTTTTTATGTATAATGATGAACACAGGATTAGATGGTGATGATGATGATAATGATGATAATGAAATCAGTTCACACAAGGATACAATTGTTCATTTGTGTGAATGTTTCAAAAGATCAAAAGATTTTTAATACTTGCATCTGTGGTAGTTGTGATTTACTGTTTGTGTTTTAGAGCTGGAGAAGGATAAATCCAGCTCTGATTTAATCTTAACCCATTTGCAGTATGGACTCGCTTTGTCATTTTGCATTGGTTACCGCTGGACATTAATTTTTTCATTAAAGCAAAACCATATTAGTAAAAGTGTTAATTGAGACTGGTTTAACCCGTTACCTGTCAAGGACACCCCCAGTACCTGTATTGAATAAAACTGTCTTTTGGTAGCCTGACTGGAATATGATGTGTGTTCATTTCCTGGGATTTTGTTTAACAGTGCATGTTGAGGCCAAGTGATTTTAGCCCCTTGAGTCCAACGGTGCATTTTAAATTTTATTCTTGCTTACAGATTGTATTATTCAGTTAGGGAAAGCACACCTTTAGTGAAGGGGATAATAGGGACTGTACTTAACTCCTCCTGTTTGAAAGTGTCTTGTAAGTTGAATAAAATGATCTTTAAAGAGCAAGAGTATGTGGAAAAATGTCATTGGAATGAAGGGATTTAACTTGCTTTATCCTGTTTGCTAGTGAGGTGACCAGATTGTTAATCCCTTCAGCCCAGGTACATCTTATTTATTGTATCCATACTATTTCCAGATGATTTTATTCAACTTAACATAGATATTTTGAACTGGAGGTGTTAATTAAATATAATGAAGTATTGTAGAATCAAATGACACCATGCTTCCTCTGAAGGAATCCCCATGTCGAGATTGGCCATGATACAGCTTCTCTTTCATTTGGAATGGAAGCTAAACCATGTTCCATAACCAGTGTATTACTTCCCAGCTGTTACCTTCATTAAATTAGTCACTGCCAGACGATTTGCCCAAGCTGAATTTAATCATCTGGGAGTAGCATGAATAGAATGAAAAGTACATCCGTGGACTGATGAAGTTTAACATTGGGATGATTGCAAATTATTTTCCAATCAGAAAGCAGTTTTGGATGGAACTGTAACTAAGCCCTTGATTCCTGATGATGTCTGTTTTTAGTTTATTCATGCTGCAAGTATACTGTACTCTGTTCACTTAAACTAGGCATAAAAATTACCATCTCTCCATCTTGAATGGTGAGCTGTAACAAATGATGAACACTCGAAAAGGTATTAGGGAAAAAATATAGCGGCATAGTATTGCCTTATTCTGCAACTGAGCTTTGGGAAGTTGGCAGAAAAAGAATATATATCTTTCTCACGTTAAAACGAATGAACTGAATACCTGTCAATTGTAGGCAGCTTAGGAGAGACTTTTCAAACTGGAGAGGTCAGATGTAATCTTCATTAACCCCTTCATTAGTAGTGAGCTTTCCTAAAATTACCAAAATCATCTGGTAGTACCAAAAATATACTACAAAAACGTCACTGCATCGAATGGGTTAACCAGTGTCCTGAGGATATATTGATAAAATTTGGGTAAGGAATTATTCCATTACGTCAGATGGTGTCATCTGTATTTTATTCTTACCATCTCAGATGATTTTATACGACTTAGGAAAGAACTTATGTACTGAAGGGACTAATGAAGAGTATCTCATTCTTCTAGCAAAAAAGTCTCCTATAGATTAGTTAATATTGGTGGGTGACAACAAAATTAAAATGACAATGATGTACTTGGGGTGAAGTGGTTATGAGGTATAATTGGCTATGGAATACTGTGGTTTGTGCCTTAATGTACAGGAATCAGGCTATAACACATCAAATATAGTACTGTACTGATAAGTTCTTGTATAAGTTGCCTGAAATAATTGCCTATTGCAGATCTATTGGCACCTGTAAAGCTGATTTACCTATTCCCCCCCATTTTGCAGTACTATTGTACAGAATAGTTGGGATGTTTTGGAACAGATCCCTGATGTATAGAGAGGGTTGCCTGTATGAAGATTTGTTTATGGCATATATCAAAAGCCATATTAGCTCCTTCAGTCAAAGAACATCATTTACGTTTATTCTTGGTATGTCCTGATGATTTTATGGGAGACTTTTTAATCTGAAGGGGTTAGATATAGCCTTAATTTACCTTTTCACTACTGGAGGTGCTTCGTTTGTTGAATAAAATTGTCTGGTGGTAGCCTGATTAAAATGGAGGCATTTTTTTTTTTTTTTTTTTGGAGTGAAAGGGCTAACTGAGTATTCTAGTTAGCTCAGGTACCACTGTTTCATACATAAAATTCATGGGATACACTGCTGTTGGAACATGTTTTCAGTCACCTATATTGGTGCATATATATATTTTTAAGGATCACACATAACCTTTTCTATATATGGATGCCTTTTTTTTTTTTTTCCTTTATGCAGCTTAGGACACTTTATGTTGGAGGGGTTAGATGTGGACTTCATAAATCCCTTCAGTTTGAGAAGTCATTCCTGATTTGACTAAAAACACCTGGCACTTGCGAAAAAAAAGAAAAGAAAAACCATGACATGTATGTTGCACTAGACTAACCCTCTCGTTGTGTGAGGTATTTCCTTAGTTGAAGAAAATTGGCTGATGGGGGCAAAAATTAAATTTCCAAATGACTATACTGAATGGGTCAACACCTTTAGTCCACTGACTTATTATTTACTTTATTGATTCTATATCCAGACAGTTTTACAGTACTGTACACAGATTAGGACAAATTTATTTTACACTGGGGAGGTTAAATATTGCCTTCGTTTACCATTCAGTACAATCTGTCTTTCTAAGCTGAGGAAAGTGCCTGGAATCTATCTATCCATCTATCTATTGCCAGACGCCATAATCCCGTATGGGGTGGCCATTTGACTCTGAGTTACTTGTTTTACAGGGAGGGGCACTAACCCTCCACCAACCCACTTGACATGTAGGGAGCATGTATGGTTTGGTTATATGGAATAGAATTCATGAATTAAAGTGTGTCACCAGATTGAAGGGGTAGTTTGAGAGTGTTTCTGACCCTCTCAGTATGAGAGATCATTCTTAATCTGCAGAAAGACACCTGAAGGCAGCAAAATATAAGACCTCATTGTTTTGAAAGGATTATCCATGACCTACACTGTCAGATGTACAGTGCCTGCTAAAAAGTATCTTTACAACTGAAGTGATTGATAGTTTCACAGTAAGTAATGTTGCTTTGTGTGTGTGTGTGTGTGTGTGTGTGTGTGTGTGTGTGTGTGTATGTGTGTGTGTGTTTGTATGTGTGTGTGTGTGTGTGTGTGTGTGTGTGAGTTCTGTCACGGTTCTTGTAATTGTAAATGTAAATGAGTGTCGAGCGCTAATGAATTTCATACAAAGAAATGACTCTTTTGAGAAATGTAAGATCAGATTATTATTACTATTATTATTATTATTATTATTATCATCATCATCATTATGTATTCATTTGTTTATTTATTCATTTGTTTATTTTTTGCAAATATATCTGACTGTATATTGCATTTCATGTTACATAAAGATGTATAATTGTACTGTTTACATTTACGAATGTTAAAAATGTTGGCTTGTGTAGATCTGTGTGGATCATGATATGAAACCATTTCCATACACAGTCCCTTAGCCCAGAGGTTTCTCCACACAGGACTTCACCCCATGTCTTCCTCAGGCTGCCTCTGGGTACTCTTTCCTCCACATTCACACCGGCGACTCTCCTTAGCCAGTCATTCATCATCCCCCATTCATCATGTCAAGACTATCTCAACCTACTGGTTTGCTTTATTTCTGACATTTCTTGTGCCTAATAACTCTTGTTGGCCACTGTTTTCAGTTCTGTAGCTCAGTGATATCCATCTTATCTGTCTCTGTCTTCTCATTTCTGTGCATTTCAGTCCACATATGTGCTCTTCTCTTACAGACTAGGTATACATATAGCTAATTAAAAAGTCATTGGAGAATACAGTATAACACAAACGTTATGCACTGTTTCAGCATGAAAAGAGTAAGGATACTTTTTCTAGGCTTTGTACATTACCTTGATACTGTGTAGTGCAGGACTCGTAAGTCAGTGTTGTATGGTGTTGGTGCTATTCTGTACTGATAAGGCTGACTTGAATATTATGATGCCTTAGTTTTTCAGAAATATATCAAACTTATTTATGTTGTTGAATATTGTAATACAGTACAGTCAGCAGAAGAAGTACAGTAAGTGCTTACTATAAACTGGATCATATTAGGTTTTTATTTATTGTTTAGTAAATTTATTGTTCAATATATTTCAGAAAAATTAAGTAAATTAAGTTCCCATTATAAGTTGCCATATTTAATGTTCTTTGTGTTACCAAGTCCATGTGGTACTGTGTATTACATAAAAATAGCCTTTCAAAGTTCTGTTGTTACCTGTGAAAACAGAATTCCAGTTTCCTTTAGTTTACAGTACCATTTGTTGGTAAAAAGTTGTTATATTTTAACAACACATCCCTTGCACATAATGGGGAGTGCTTGCATTAAAGTCCATTTACTATATGTAAAGCAGTTTCTCCATATTTACAAAAGATGTATGAAGAAATATTGATATTTTATATCTTATATCCACTCACTTGATATATTGCTGCCTACCTTTTCCTCCACATTTATCATTCTTCTTCTGTGTCTGCCCTCATCTCTTCCCATTTCTCCTATCTTTCCTGTCACTTTTTATTACTTTTCTCTTCAGGTGGCTTTACATTGAGTGACAAGCCTAATGATTTCCTGTAAGTGAGGAAAAAAATTTACAGTCCTGAGGGTAACCATATAACCTGCCCATACGTGTTCCCTACATGTCACCAAGTGGGTTGACAGAAGGTTAGTGCCCCACTCTGTGAAACATCTAACTCAAAGACAGATAGCCACCCCTTGCAGGATTATGGCATCTGGCTGTAGATAGATAGATAATCACTGTGCATTGGTTTGACAGAAGTCAGGACTTCACAAAAATCTTTTCATGAATTGAAGTGCGTGACTACATGGGTATGGTAACTAAAAATTGTTGCTATGTCTTGCAATTTTGTTTATTGGATAATGTAATGGAAAATTATATAAGGTTATGGAAATAGGACATAGAGAATGTTACAGTACAGTATTTCAGAATTCCACAGACTCTGTTTCAGAGTGCAGGGTACAGAAGAATACTGATGCTTTTTTTTATGATGGTATTGAATGCATAATGCAATCTTTAAAACATAATCAAGTAGTGCCCTTATGTAGTGCAGCAGATTTAAGAATATCTGCTAGTTTATTGCATATCCTTCAAGTATATTTTGGCCATTACAGTGTGAATAATTTTCATGTTCCGTCCATTTTGTATTGTTACAAAAGAGCTGTATTATTTGAATGATGTGGAAGTTATAAAAGATACCAGTGGATTTATGTAATCCACAAAGCTTCAAGGTAATTGTGTGTGTGTGTGTGTGTGTGTGTGTGTGTGTGTGTGTGTGTGTGTGTGCATTCATACATGTGTTCGTGTGTTCTTGCGTGTGTCTCTGCATGTGTTTGTACATCTTTATTAATTTAATGGTGATAAAGAAATACTGTATTAATTGTTGTTTGAAGATTTGTGTATACAGATACTCTTGCAAAGAGTAGATTATGTATAGTTTTGTAACTGCATTTTTAGATACCGTATGATCTAAAAATGGGGAATAATCTCCTGCCGCTTTACATTCTAGCCTATGGTAGCCTGGCCTCAGGCATGTACATCCCAAAAGGGGTAATATGGGATTGGCTGTTATGCTAAAAGTGAAGTATTGTTTGTATATCATATGCTGCTAGTTTCCTTCTTTAACCTTCTTGGTCAGGTGATGTACTTTATGTTCTACTTGTGCTACCTTCAGACAATTAAATTCATTTAATTGCTTTGTGATAGCATAAGTAAAATAATAAATATGCCATGGAAGAAGGGGTTATGAAAGGAGATATAGTCTGTATATTTTTTGCCAGTTTATTCATGAAATAGATTTCAGAATGCTAAAGTGCAAATTGAAATGATGTAAAACCTGGCTTTAGTGGTACACATCTTCTCTCTCACTGACACAGAGTAGCTTTCATAAATACAGGTATTGTTTTTGTTCATTTCGTTTATAAAGGCTCCAACATGCTTGCATACGTCAGCCGTGGTCACCTAATGGCGGCTTTCAATGCAGCTCAGTCTCTGGCAGCCTCCTTATTCAGTCCCTTATCCCTGAGATCACACTCTGTGACCTTGTCCCCAGTCTTCTTTGGTCTTACTCTTGCAACCCTACTCCCAGCATTCACACTTCTCACCTTTTGCACCCAGTTGTCATCCCCCATCCTCTCCACATGCCCAAACCATCTCAGTCTATCCCTCATTACAACACCAATACTCTCCAGTCCAATCCTTCCTCTGAACTCTTCCATAGCAAACCTAGCCCCCCCCTCGCAGCCTTGCATTCAAGGATGTCCCACACATCCACCCAATCACCAGCACACTCCAGTACCATCCTTCCTTGCAACTCTTCCATTGTAAACCTAACCTTGCCCTTACAGCCATGCAGTCCAGGATGCTCCACACATTCACATAATCATTGTCATTTCTGTATGTTTGAGTCTATAAATATTTTCTTCCTGTACTGCCCAAGTCCCACTACCATAAAACATTACACCCCTAACACATTCCGAATACAAAGCTCCCGTATCACAGAGGGAGAGCCCTCTCAGTGTCAGGAGAGGCAACAGTTCCCAGAACTTCTTCCAGCCACTCTTCACTCTAACCATAGAGCTAGCTCCAGCCCCACCGCCAGCAATTAACACGTCTCCCAAGTAACAAAACTCTTCCACACACACACACACACACACACACAGTTAAGAGACTCGCCAGCAAGATCAGTTCTTTCATGCCTGATAATCTCCACATGCTCTCCCTGACACATCACACACACGAAATCAGCGTTATCTTGGCAGTCTACCTCTAATACCTTTACATCTCTTGTGCACACACTTATCACAAATACTGCACAAGCTGGAATTACTTTGGACACCCTTGTGGCAAACTGCACATGGCCACTTCCCTCCTCTTTGACAGTACTGTCACCAGCTCTAGCTACCATCAGTTTTGTTTTATCTGCAATTACTCTCAAGCCCCCGTGCCCCATACCATCTCTCCACTTCCTAAATCTTTCTTATACCTCCCTTTCATTCTCTGCAATCAACACCAAGTCATCAGCATGCATCTCCCGTGGAAGTCCATTTCTTAAGTCATGTGAGAGGGCTTCAGGCACCATGATAAACAATAAAGGGCTCAAGACTGGCCCCTGATGCACACCAACATTCATTGAAAACTCATCACTCAGATCTCCATTTACTTTCACCTGGGTGTGAGCACCCACAGACATATGTATAATGAAGCTAATCAGCCACTCTTTGATCCCAAGCTTTCATATTGCTCACTTCTACACCTCCCAAGGGACTCTGGCAAAGGCCTTCTCCAAAGCAACAATAACAAAGTACAAATCCCTTTTCTTTCCTCTAAATTTTTCCTCAAGGTGTCAGACAATGAATATGTCATCACTGATCCCTCTCCCTGGCATAAACCCAAACTGCACCTCATCAATATTACTCTTTCCTTTATCACAACCTCTAAAATTCCCTCATCAGTATTAACTCTTTCCTTTATCACAACCTCTAAAATTCTCTCCATTACCATAATTATTTGGTCCAAAATTTTATGCCTCTATAATTCCTTCTTTCCAGGGCATTAACCTTCCCCTTGTACACATTTACAGCCACACTCCACAGCCAGTCATCTGGGACAGCACACTCATGTACAATTGTATTTATCAAATTGGTAATTAACCCCACTCCTGTGTCTCCTGAGGCCTTCAGCATTTCAGCAGTCAACCCAGACACATTGCAACATTCCCCAACTGCATCTTGCCTGTTGCCCTACTCACAGCAGCAGCATCAATCACAGGCCAGGGGCCAAACACCAGATCTGCTGACCCCAAACCTTCCCCATTCCAGTCAAACTCCTCATTCAGTAACCTGTTATAATGCTCTTTACAGGTGTCTTTAACATCCTCACAGTCCACCACTGCCTTTCCTTCGTCATTCTTCAAGCACTACTCACCTATGATATCCCAGTTTTCCCTCTTCATCTGATTTGCCACCTTAAGTATTGTATTCTTCATTTCAGTGCTAGTTAGGCTATCCAGTAAAAATCTCTGAGACTCAGATTTTGCCTTGTATACTTCTGCTCTAAATCTATGTTTGGCAGCCAAGTATTCCTCTTTGTTACTACTCCTTTTCCATTCCTGGGAAACCCTTCTTTCCTCCTTAACTGCAGCTTCTGTCCCCTCATTCTTACTACCATGTTACCTTATGTTGTGGAGGGCTCCTTGTCCATCCACGCACTGCATCAGTAACTCTTAGGAGATTGTTCTTGAGAGCTCCATACTATTCATTAAGACTCCTGTCAACAGCTGCCACTTCAGCCACCACTTGACTCATGTCAGTATAAAAGGCATCCCTTAATGGTTGATGTTTCAACTTTTCCTCCTAGGTGCATAGGTCCTCTTCTTCACCACCCACACATTTAGCACCATGTCACATATCAGCAATGTGTTTCTGCACACATTCTTTGCTCCCAATAGCTTTAACTTCCCTCACCAACTTCCTATCAGCCCTTCTGACCAAGAAATAGTCAATCTGGCTTCTGTTTCCCCCAGACTCGTATGTACTCAACATACTCTCTTTTTTCCTGCAATGCGTGTTGCCCACAATCATGTTCATTGCCTCCCCAAATTTGAGTACCCTTTCCCCTTCCACATTCCTTGTACCATATGCACATCCACCATGCACCCCTTCATATCCTTGAGCCGCTTCACCCACATGACGATTTAAGTCCCCTACCAAAACTGCACTCTTGCCAACTTCCGTACCGCTTACTAGACATATCAGGTCATCCCAGAATCTATTGTTTTCTATATCATCTAAGCCTGCCTGTGGGGCATGCTCCAATGTAAATGAAATCATGAGCTTACCGAACAAAATACTGTATTCACTATAATCCTTTCATTCACCCTCATTACATTCATGACATATTCCACCCATTTTTCTTTAACCAGCACACCCACACCACCATATCCATCTGCACTTCCCTGCCAAAATAACTTACATCTACAAGCCCTCTCGGCAGTCATTCAGGATTATCCTTCCCTATATCTAACCTCCTGTACACAGCCAACATCCACCCACCTATCCATGGCCTCAGCTACTTCCCCTGCTCTACCCATCATACTACCCACATTCCAAGACGCCATTCTGATCCCCTTGGGTGATTTAGTTTCTTTATACTTGCTTTTCTTTTTCTTACTTTTTGTCTATCTATCTATCTATTGCCAGACGCCTTAATCCCGTACGGGGTGGCCACAAACAAATTGCCTCCATGTCACTCTGTTCCCCGCCATTTCACTGCCCAGCTCCCAACTCACACCCCTCTCTCTCATTTACCTCTCCACTCCATCCCTCCATCTCATCCTCAGCCTCCCCCTCCCTTTCCCCCCCTCCACCTCACTCATATATACTCTCCTCGTCAGTCTCTCACCTTCCATCCTCTCCACATGGCCAAGCCACCTCAATGTGTTCCTCCTAACGCTTCCTATCACATCCACATCCACAACCACACCACAGTGCTCCTTTATATCCTCATTTGTCAGCCTGTCTCTCCATGTGACTCCGCAGGCTCCTCATAAATAACTCATTTCCACTGCTCTCACTCTTGACTTGTGTCATTCCAACAACGTCCAAGCTTCATTTCCATACGTAAGAGTTGGTATCACAATACTGTCATGTAATAACTTTTTCACTTCCATGCTCACTTCCCTGTTTCTTATCACTGCTTTCAAGGAACCAGCAACCTTTCTGCCTTGCTGAACCCTTTCAAGCACTTCACCCTCCAAACTTCCATCCTTACTCATCACACTCCCAAAGTACTTAAACATACTCACATTTTCCATTTCCTCACCATCCAACCTCACTGTACATTCACTGACTTCACATCTCTCAAAGACCATAACTTTACACTTCCCTACATTCACCTTTAGATTTTGTTTCTTACACACTCTCCCAAACTCATCCACCGAGCCTTGCAGCTCCCCTTCGTCTTCACTTAACATCACAGTATCATCTGCAAACAATGTATAGGGCGTTTCCAAACACTATCCTCTCTCACTAGGGCCACTCCAACATCGACTTTTGTCATATGAGATAAAAATAAGTAAATGGAAGAAAGACCACAGGCCTTGTCCACCTGCATAGTCACAAGTTCAGGCATGGGATGTGGGACCTGTAGCCCACCAGCCATGGCCAGCGGCTGTGCAGTGGCCTTGGGGCACCCTGCCAGGACTGTTACAGGGATACCCTGCAAGTGTGCCATGGCACTGTTAACTGTCCCGCCATAATGCATCTACTGATAGGGCAGCCTTCTGGGGTGCTACGCCTGGGTTTGGGCCACTCTCTATTGGGCAGAAGCGACGGCAAGCGGGGAACTGCAATGCCCTATACCTTTTGGCACAGATCCGAGTCCCATCCCATCTCAGTCCCCAAAACTATGCCAGCGAAGCCTGCGTCACACTTCCCTTCAGGTCCGCCAGTAGGCAGTGGGGGCAAAGTTTTCTGGCTGCATTTCCTTGCTGGCGACAACCCCTGTGACGTAGTCGGGTATGTTGCGTAGTATGTAAAGCACGTGTTGAGAAGTGCACGAGATGTGCTGGCCTACTCTATATATCAGTGTCACACTGAAAGATCAGCAGAAGTGGATGGCAGAGATATCCTGATGGCTAGTGAAACAAGAGCTCAAGCTCTCCCTATCACCAGCATTTCCATCCTCTCAGGAGTACCATCCTGATTGGTTGATGCTACAGCTTACTCCCTGTTATATAAGTTATATAATATAATGTCATTATTTACTGTATAGTGCTTCCATGTTATACAATACACCTTGCAGAGAGTCAAGTTACTTAGGGTACTTTGACATGCTCTTCATTTCTCACCAATTCTGTATTACTTAGGCCAGCCACCCCCTTTGCCTGCTGCCTCTGTCATGCAGAACCCAGGTATCACTCCTCCAAAACAAAGGAGCTTCAGAAACAGTGCATCCAACCTTTGAAAACAGAACAGTAATGCTTCTTCTGTAATCGTTTTTTTTATTTCAAATGTCACTCTGCCAATCATAACAATGTTCCCACATATTTAAGTCTTAATCCACCCATCTCTTCAAGCACCTCGCCTCCCATTTACCTCTACATTTCATCTTGTTTTGTCTATCCATTACTCTGTTATAAAGTTTACTGTTCTATTCTGTTCATTCTATCATCATAGTTTTGTGTGTGTATGCATTCTTCAGCATTAGTGGTGAGGTGGTCTAATGGCTGGTGTATGTGGCACTGGTTTGTTGGGGTCAGGTAGTAAAACATTAATGCTAAAGATCTTCAACCACAGGCAGTGGCCAAAGCACCCCAAGACACTTGCTAGGTCAATCTGGTTTCTTCAACCACAGGCAGTGGCCAAAGCACCCCAAGACACTTGCTTGGTCAATCTAGTTTATTATCATCTTTGTCACCATCTTCTCCAAGTTGATGTCAGCACTGGTGGAGTTTCATATCCACACTGATGGGTCTTCCTTGCAGAAGGAACCGAAGAGCTCACAGTCATGGTCACTGCGACATTCTGCAGCCAACCACAGTTGTGGGAAGTCTTCCATATCTTGACTGTGGTTATGCTGGCCTACGACATTTGTTTGTCCATACGTTTTCTCATAGAACGCAAACCATTTTGGGCCCACGTGGATTATGAAGGAGCAAGTGAGTGAGGAGTGGGTAGGGGTGCTCCAGGGGTCAGCAACACTGGTTATCGTCTGGCTGCGATGCACACACCCGACAAACACCCTGTCAACAGTAGCATTAATGGCAGGTTGGTGGTATATGTCAAATTTGGCTCCTATGCTGTTACTCTCTTGGTCATGGGAAGCAGTGTAAAGATGCCAAGATTCAGTGTGTGAAGGTGGCTAGTGGACCAGCTGGGCCTTTTGTGTGGTGTCCCCACCACCCTAGTCAGACAGGAATGTCATGGATATATTCTTGGGTTCCTTTGGCACATTGGTTATCTGGCAACCTGTCTTGCAGGGGTGTATGGACCCACAATCACCATCCACAGCATCACACGTCACCCATGCCGTAATATTGTGTAGCTGGTCAGAGGGGCAGATGGCCTGTCCCAACACAGTGGTTGAGCTGTCGGACAGGTGTGATGCTCGTACCCACCGTGTGCCCAAGTTGGTTAAGGTTTGGTTCCTGGACAACTAGATTATAATGACAGGATTCACAGTTGCACTGTGCAGGATGGGACACATGCAGTAGAGGTTCATATTTTCGCACCCTTCCTCTAGTATGTCTGTTATTGTCTGTACCAGTGGTCCAATGATAGGTGATGCATTGATGGTTACTTCAAAATAACGTCTGTCCTCGATGTAGTTGATGCTAATCTCCATGACAGGCTTTGGCAGTCAAATGCTGCCAGAAATGCTTGATGTTAATGACCGGTGACATTGGCTCCAGAGCTGGACACCGCAAATGGAAATTCACTTCTGCAACACAAATCCGCAAAGTCAAAAAATTACCTTCCGCAATGGCAAATCCGCAAGCTTTTTGAAATTTGTAGTTCTGAAAATGCAAATGCAAACCATTTGTATCCTTTTCAGTACCACGGCATCAGTTTAATTTTATTTTGGATACCATTAGAGGATATCTTAAAGTTTAGGACAATATTTTTTGTAATCAAGGGGTTAAAAATCATCTCTGGTTAATCATCCACTACAATTACAGTAATCCCTCTAATATCCGGACGCCCAATAACCGAACATCCCCACTAACCGAACCTTATCGTCCTGGGATCAAACATTCCCAAAATGGTCCGAAAATCCAAAAAAATTGGAAAAAAAATCGATTTTTTGCCGTCCGTAATTTGAACTTGCCGCGCGCGCCGCGTGAGAGCATTGTTTTGGTTCGTCATTCCTCCGACGTCCGATAGAGCGCCGCTGCATCCTCCCCACTTCCCGCCTGTCTCTCACCGCGACAAGACCTACGCTCTTCGTCATGGCTGCCCACGTGCTCGCTTTTGTGGTGGTGCCGTACTTGCTGCAAGGCCTCCTGCTGCTCTCTGCCCTACTCTTAGTGTGTGTAATGATGGCCCCGCCTCCTGAGAAAAGGAAGAGAGTGGTGTTGACTCTGGAGAAGAAACGGGAGATATTGGAGAAGGTTGATGCGGGTTGGTCTTCCTCTCGCATTCTCCGCGAGTTCAACCTGGCCCGGTCGACTTTGTTTGATATCAAGCGTACCCGAGACAAGCTCATGCAGTACCAGGCTGACTTCTCGTCGAGAAGCAAACGCAACGTGGAGAGGAAGGTTATGTTTACTCCCAAGTATGCAGAGATCGACCGCTCCACGTTGATTTGGTATCGACAGCAACGTGCAGCTGGTGTGATGGTACGTGGAACGGAGCTGAAGGCTGCTGCTGAGAAGTTTGCAAGGCTTCACGACGCCCTAGACTTCAAGGCATCCGAGGGTTGGCTCTTCGCGTTCAAGTTGCGACATGGCCTTACTAACCGTAAAGCACATGGCGAAGCATTGGACGCTAACGAGGATGGAGTGGACGAGTTTCGGCACAAGGTGAAAGGCTTGATCGACAGGGAGGGCCTCACTCTCGGTCAAGTCTATAACGCTGATGAAACTGGCCTATTCTATCGCTCGGTGCCAACGAACACTCTCGCCGATGAGACGGAGAAGCGTGTACCTGGCCGCAAGCTTTCTAAGGAACGGATATCTGCTTTGTGTTGTGCCAATGCTAACGGCATGCACCGGCTTAAGCCCGTTATTGTTGGCCGTGCAAAGCAGCCTCGGTGCCTTCGTGGGGTGATGGATGTCCTTCCTGTCGTATGGTACCATTCTTTGAAAGCATGGTTCACAGCTGTGATTTTCAAAGACTGGTTTCACCATCACTTCGTCAAGGAGGTCATACATTACCAGACGAAGACACTGAGAAATTCCTCGCGACCAGGTATAGGCTCTCCTTCTCCTCGACAATGCACCTGCCCACCCGTGCGACAAGGACTTGGTTGCTGAGAATGGCCGTATTAGGTGCATGTTTCTGCCACCTAATACGACTGCTCTCATTCAACCAATGGACCAAGGAGTGATCGTGGCAACAAAGCGCCTGTACCGTCGGAAGTTCCTGGACGAGGTGATGGTGGTTCTCGAGGGACGAGACGAGCGCAGGGAAGGACGTGACACTCGAGGCAAGCGGACTTTGGAAAACCTTCGCCGCTACAACATCAAGTCTGCGCTGTACAACTGGGCTAGTGCATGGAAGGAAGTCCCTGTGAAAACTCTTGAAAATGGTTGGTCTCGTCTGCTTCTCGGGAACAGATGTGGAGTACGATTTCCTAGGGTTTGACGTGGATGACTTCCATGCACGGCTACGTACGCACGGCGACGATGTTGATGTGGACGATGTTCGTGAGTGGTTGGACGACGACGAGGCGATCCTGGGTATCAGACGTTGTCTGATATCGAGATCGCGTCTTCGGTTGCTGGTGTCAGTCCCGAACTTGAAGATTCCGACGACGAAGGCGATGATGATGCAGACTCCGCCCAGCAGGACACTACTCAGCCATCCCCAAGCTGAGCGCACTCCGGGAACATCTAGAGTTCGTCCTAGACTACCTGGAACACCCAGGACTGCGACAGGGAGATGGGGCCCTTGGGACTCGTGGAGGAAGTGCGTGCTTTCCGGCAGCGCATCATCAATCGCCAGAATCGTCGGTCCTTGCGTCAGTCAACGATTGACAGTTTTTTCAGGCCCGTGACCCCGCTGTGCCAAGCCCTGGTTCCACTCCCGTTGCCTCCCCAAGACAGGCCCTCATGCTCCGAGCCACAGCCCAGCACATCAGCTACAGTGGAGTCACCGCTCGACGTGAGTTTGCGGCTGTCTTCAGAGTCTTCTGTAGTCGGTACGCCATCACCACTACCCACCGATGCACCCCTTGGACGCCTGCCAGTGATACTCTCGGGCTCTGACAGTGAATAAACAGCAAGAACTTCTCCACTAGACCACACGGGAATTTTGAGTGTTGTGCAGTGAAAAAAACGGTGTGTTGTGTTAAGGTTTTCAAGTTGGGAGAAAAGACTAAGTAGAAGAAATTTAACGTAACTAACCTTCTTTGTTTTGGCTTTGGAAACTTAAAAAAACTTGGGAAAAGTTAATGTGCAACACTTAAATTTAATGGAACATTATTTGGACTAAAGTGAACACTGTGAAAAGAACGGACTTCTGTGTGTTAGTGACTAAGTTCAGTGCAAGACTTCAGGAAGAGTGTAGTGCAAGTGCTTCAGGAAATCGTTCTTACTGTCAGAGTCCGAGAGGAGGAGCGGTTATTCATCGAGGTGGCCAGGGACTTGCTGTAAGTAGCCAAAATGTTTCATGTTGTACTATTTTCCATACTATATTTACCAGAATGTTTCATATTGTATTTTTTCCCATACTATACTTACCAGAAAGTGTCATACTGTACTTCTTTCCATACTAAACTTACCTCATGCATGTGCAGTAGGAATGTGTTTTTCAGAGTTCGGTTAGGTTCGGTTAGGTTAGGTTCGGTTAGAGTCCATAAGTACCAGAATGTTTATTAATGTATGAACATACTTCTAAACCCACATTTTATGTGTCTATTGCATTTATTTCAGTCATTTATGTGCCTTATTGGTGTGATTTGGGTGTTAAATAGGTGCTATGCATGTCCGGAGGGAGTTGTATAGGTGTTTCTCTGTGTTAGGGTCCGTAAGTACAAGTCCATAAGCTGGGGCCCAATATCCGGACAAAACCAATATCCGAACCTACCGATGGCTCTATTGATCCGGATATTGGAGTGATTACTGTATATCTTTATTTATTCCGACTATCAATAGGTGACTTAATGAAGCTTGGAAACTGTCTGTAGTACTGAATGGGATATATAAAATTATATTTATAGTAAAACTAAAATATATACAGTAAACCCCCCAGTTAGCGAGGGTTACGTTATGGAGGATGTGAGTGCATTCGAGTACTTGGGTTGTGATGAGTGAGGATGGAACTTTTGGGAATGAAGTGCTTGACAGGTTACAGCAGGGAAGGAAGGTTGTTGGTTCACTGAAAGCAGTGATGAGAAATAGGGAGGTGAGTATGGACGTTAAGAAGTCGCTGCATGAGAGTACAGTACTGTGATCCATACATTGACGTATGAAGCAAGGCATGGACCTTGCTAGAGGGGAACAAGTCAAGAGCGAGAGCAGTGGGAATGAGTTACTTGAAAGGAGCATATGGAGTGACATGGAGGGACAGGCTGACAAATGAAGAAGTGAAGGAACGTTATGGGGTGGATATGGATGTGGTTGAGAAGATTAAGAGAAATACCCTGAGGTGGTTTGGACACGTGGAGAGAATGGAGAATGAAAGACTGACTAAGAGGGTGTATGTAGGTAAATTGGAGGGAGGGAGAGGGAGAGGAAGGCTGAGAATGAGGTGGAGGGATGGAGTTGAGAGGTATATGAAGGAGGGGGGAGTGAGCTGGAGGGAGGGTAGTCAAATGGTGGGTGACAGAGCAACTTGGAGGCATTTTGTCTGCAGCCACCCTGTGCAGGATTAGGGCGTCAGGCTATAGATAGATACGTTCCAAACTCCCTCGGTAATTCTTGAAATTTGCTAATTCTTGACGCCTTCCTGAAAATGACATTTTCTGGTAATTGTGTAGCCTATGAACCACTGATACTGTGAGACATTACCCATAAATAAACGTTTCTTGTTAAATCTGTTTCCCGGTTGTTTTTAGCTGTTCAGCTGTGCTAACTCTTGTGTGATACATCAGCATAATGGCGGAAGGGACTGTCCTAAGTGTTTAACTAAACCTAACCTAACTCAGTTTAACTATACAGTACCTAAGAATTTATCCTAACCTAACTTAACCTACAGTTGGGAAATTGGGAAACGAAATCCACTTTTGCATACGTAGAATAAGTTTCTTCCATTGCGTCGGAAACAAACAATCGTAGGTATGGCTTAACGACTTAACCCCTCAATGGCCATGGGTTCAAAAATTTGCGTGCATCCCTGGCCAGCCCCTGAACAATTTTTTTTAAGAGTTCTAAAATCATTTCATTTTTCTTACAGATGTGAAAAGAATCGTCTGGCACACCTAGCAATGTGTTTTTTTTTAGTTTCCAAAACGCATCATGTGATTCGCCATGATTTGTGACAAAATTCATAAAATTACGGTGCATATGCCATATGGGTGAAAACATCACAGACCTGACTGCTTGGGATGATATCATAGAGTCTCGTAAACATACCAGTGACCTTCGTTCCCTTCCCATAATTGTTCACAGTTGTTTATAGCTCGTGCTATCTCGACATCACTGACTCCGGCAGTATAAAGAGTTGTTCAATGCTGGGGGTTATTAAGGAGTTAATGGAATGCATTATTGTTTGCATCAATATTCTCTCACATACAGTACAAAAACGAACAAAAGAGTGAGCGTTAAATGTACGTACAACTTTCTGCAGAAAAACCTTACCAATTCCACAGGTGTACCTACTGATGTTTAATAATATTTAGCTTAATTCTGCATCATCCTTGAACATCCTTGGGGTTTCATTCACTTGGGACTTATCTTGGAAAGATCATATTACATCTCTTGTAAAATCTGCTTCCAAGAGATTAGGTGTGCTAAGCCAACTCCGTTCCTTCTTTACCCCTGCACAATTGTTGACTTTATACATGGGTTTTATCTGCCGCTGTGTGGAGTACAACTCTTATGTGTGGGGAGGCTCCCCACATGCAGCTCTTCTCAATGGGGTGGAGTCAAAGGCTTTTCGTCTCATTAACTCTCCTCCTTCTCTTGCTGGCTCCCTTCAACCTCTGTCTCTTCGCCGCACTGTTGCATTTATCTCTTGTCTATCACTACTTCAATGGTCACTGCTTCTCTGATCTGTCTGCTTGCATTCCTCCACCTCTACGACAGGCACTTAGCATCCGTCTAGAAGCAAATTCTCATCGCTTTTCTGTCCAACTCTTTGGTGCAAGAGTTGACCGTTACTCCCAGTCCTTCATTTATGCAACAGGTCAGCTCTGGAACTGTCTCCCTCTGTCTGTGTTTCCTGCTGGCTGTGATCTCCAGTCTGTCAAACGCAGTGTGTCCAGGCATCTCGAAATGATCGGATCTTGAATTTAGCTCTCGTATTTTGTTTTTCTCTTGGAAGGAACAGTTTTGGGGGCTCATGGCCTTTGGTTCCTTCTTCCTAGCATTAGAAAAAAAAAAAGAAATTCAATTCATATTCCTCCCGTTTATTTTCTGTATTTTTCCAACTTTTTCTTTTTAATGGAGGAACTCGTTAATTCATAAAGTCATTAACTGTCAGTTAAGCAACCATGGGGTTCTGCAGTATTTTAAATATTATTATATTGGTATATTAGAGTTTTTACTACAAAACAAGGGTAAATCATTGACTAGTGTAGATAAATGAATTAAATTATTACACTCCACAGCAGATACTTGACAAGTTGACACACCAGTCCACCTCTGTTCCTTGGCTCTAACCTCCTCAGTCCTCACTCCTGTTACAGCCAGACTCCTCCAGCAATTGAGCCTACACCTTGAGCAGGTCCATGTTGCCTTTCATAAAAACAAACCGCTCAGAGTTCTTTGAGGCCAGGCTTGTTTGTGGGCAGGTTTAATCTGCAAATGCAAAACTGCAAATTTGTGTAAACTTTGTCGTAAATGCATAACTGCAAACGAAATCACACTTCCGCAATTGCGGTACTGTATTTGTGGTTTGAGGAAGTGATGGCGGAAGTGCCCAGCTGTGGTTGGTTCCCACTCTGGTTTCATGCATACCCTGTTGTTAGTGCATGGTAACTCATGCTGGGCTCCTTGGCAGCCAGTCCTACTCTGAATTTTTTCTTAGGCCAGTTCAAGTTGTCACCAAGGGTCTCCCCCGAGGCTTTATATTGGCATCATGGTATGGCAATGCCCTGGGAGGCAAGGTATTCAGAAAAACACTTTAAAACAGTGTCCAGGAGCAGTAATTTGACACAGGAATGCTTCTTACTAACATGCTGTAATTCACTATTTACTGGTGAGGATGCTCAGTGAAGGGTGAAGGTACAGTATATAACACTCATTCGCACTGATGTAAATGCATCATTATTACATTTCACATGCTTTTACTATGCATTTTTTCACTAGAAATCTTGTAATGGACATTCACTAGCACCTTGCACTATGAGAGCCAAAAGTCAGACCATTTGGAACAGTCCCTAGAATACCCCTCATACCAAGGAATCAGTGTCTTAGATGGATGTTGCATTATAGACTGCTGAATGGTTAAGCATATTTATTTGATGAGAAAGGGATTGTAAAACACCTGTATTTTTCTTGATTAAAAAGAAAAGTATTACTTTAGCTAAAAAAATTTATTGCGTTCAGAATGATGGGCTGTATACTGAAACAGATAATTCAAAATTTCAGTATGATGCTTTGAGAACTTTAAGATAAATATCAGTATAGATGTAATTAATAAAATCTTGGAAATTGCAGAGGTGGTAGCATCTGCATCAAGTGGGTGTACAATTGAGTTTATAAGTTCATTGTACAGAGGCTTGAACCATCAGCCTTTGTAGATATGGAAGAATATTTAAAAAATGACGCGTGTATGCTATAGTCTGACCACTATTAACTCTTGAAATCCATGTGATATCCTTTTTAGTTTATTATTATTTTCTCCAGATGATTTTGTTCAACTTGAGAAAGGCCCAAGCTGAATTAATCATCAGAAGTTGGGAAGAGTAAAATAAAAAAGATATCCCTAGGCTCAGTACAGTATGTTAAGAGGATGTTTCAGGCTGTTCATTCAGTTGAATGTACTGTGCTTTGCAGAAACTTCTACCATGTACAGTACGTTTGTTATATCTTACACAAAGTACTACCCACTGTACCACTAACTTGTGAAATCATCTGTACCTGAATGTGTGCATGTAGATAAACACATTAATTGTGTACCTGATAACAAAGATTGGTTATAAGGCATTTAAAAAATGCAGTGATAAATGGTACCTGCCAAATAATTTCTGATGCTCTTTACTCTCAGTTGCTGGTAATCTTATGCTGTTTCTAATGATACAGTACATGCTTCTTCCAAGTGTTTTATGCCAGTGAAACAACTACAGCTCAACAGCCACTTCTGGTTGTCTTCTTTGTTTAATTCTTATCTGTCTTAAAATCTTCATTCAACTCTTGTTCTTTTTATACAAGAAAACTGCATTCTGGTTACAACAACTTTGTCAATATCATCATCATCAGTGTATAATTTCCTTCTGGCTTGTAACTCATCACTCATTTTGTATTCTTACTGTAATTGAGAACTGCATCACAACTTTTTCATTATCATCATCATCATCATCATCAATACCTTGTTCCATCCCCGGAACGCTGCCCCCAGGCTGCTTTATCCTTATATGCCACACTCACTTTCAAATACCTCTCCTCCTTTTTCTGCACTATACTCTTCCACTTATTTTCTACATCCTATACTCTTATTCTACATCATATATGGTCATTTGGGGGAGGCGGTGGCTCAATCGGTAGAGAGGTGGCCTGCAGTCCTAATGGACCCAGGTTCGAATCCCGGCTGGGACAGGGAACAGTTTAAGGATTTGAATTTCATTAAATCAGGCTTTACTGATCTACCAGAAGACCCGCCGACATGTCGTAAAAATACCCCCGCTAATACCAATACACCAGTCCTGTATGAGACAGCCCTAGCATGTATTCAATATGGACGGTGGGTGTTAGCGCCGAAGTGGTGACATGTAGAGGTGTATGGTATATAGGAGGACTGCTGGGCCTTGATAGCAGGCTGTGAAGCCTATGCCCAGAGTCGGACACATAAAAAAAAAAAAAAAAAAAAAAAAAAAAAAAAATCTTTCAGCAGTACCTTCAGTAACACTTTTGCATGCTTTCTTTGACACTGTATGTAGGGTATTCTTTGAGCATGCCCATACAGTCTCAGTGAATTTTCTCATTACCCATTAAGCAATGCATCATTTAAGTCCAATAGCCCTTTCTTCCTTTCCCAGGTTTTTATAATTTTTTTCCTGTTAACCTCTTCATTCCACTTGTGCCCAAAGCCATTTTTCATCTCTTTATGTATAGAATATTTGAACAGTAGTTTGTCATCACAGAATGGCCACTAATATACTGTATGTGAATGAAACAGATTTATCTTATAATTTAAGTATAGTAGCTATATCTTTCAAATTATAGTAAAACCTTTGTTAATGTCAGTATACATAACTGATACTGTGTTTAGTATTTTTGTATACAGTGTACTATTGACAGTTTTTCATCATTTGGACACAGTGCGATTGTCTGTGTGATGAATACCAGTATGACCATTTCTTTGTGCTGTGCAATCAGGCCTTTCATTTCTTTATTACACTTTGAGAAAACTGTACCGTACATCCTCACAGTATGCAAGTTCCGAGTACATGATCCCCCTTGTACGCGAGGACCTTTTTTTTTTTTTGTACGCGAATTGAACTCCTTGTAAGTGAGACGGTCAGCGAAGAGTGGCCCAAATCCAGGGTTACCCCGAGTACACGACATTGCCCCCCAAGAAGTGATAATGGGTGAAGGTGAGCAGCCATATTCTTTTTGGTTTAGTTAAGCCATATCCTTGTTGATTTACCTAGAAAAGCCATAATCTTGTTGGTTTACTTTATCTTAGGTAATATGTCTCACATAGTTTCCCTGTATAGTACAATACTTAGGTCTGAAAGGCATCTCAAGGGTTGCCCATGAATGGAGGCACTGCCCATATGTAATTTTTCCTATAAGTTCATGCAGTCACAGTACACAAATTCCTAGTACGTGACATCCTCTGCCACCCATATAGGCACGTACTTGGGGTATGTACTGTATTAGAAATATGACAGATGAAATTAAAGAGCTGGAGTTTGTGTAATGGGAGAAGAAGAAGAGGGAATGTGGAAAGCGTTTGTTAATGAATCATGTACAAGGCAGTCATAAGCTGTCTCTTCTGTTGCATGTTGTATGATACTTGACAGTCTTTATGTACTGACAGATGATTATATTATTATATGTGTGACAGTTTGTCTTGAACAAGACAAATTCTTCTAGTAAAGTATGTTAAGTATAGGTGTAGTGTTCACAAAGTATCATAGATACATAACTGAAAAGTAACTACTAAGTAGGAATAATAAGTAAATGCTTACTAATAGCATTCATATAAACACGGTTATTAATTGTGATACTGATTTGCTGTATATACACATTACTAACAAATTATAGTATTCTGAGTAGCCAGCTGTGCTTTATATTTTTGCATGATATACAGTGATGTCCTGAAAACACATAGTTGTGATCAGGTGGTAAAACTTATGAAAACTTGTGAGTCCTAATTTTTTCACACCCTCTGCCACAACCCATGGCTGAAAGGAAGTCATAACAAAGGTTTTGCAGTGATTGAAGATCTCTTGTAAGTGTTTTGGAGCTTTTCTAGACTTGGGATGAGGTTATACAGTTTGACCTCAGGAATAATAGACTGAATAGAGGGGCTGCTAGAGATCAGGCAGGTTGGAGAACAGCCATTAGGTTAGAGAGGCTGATAGAGAGTGGGCAGAATAGAGAATCACCATCTGGTGACCAAGGCCAATGCATACAGGCATGTTGAAACCTTTATAAATGAAACGGACAAAACAGGTAACATTGTAATAATGAACTGTTTCATATACAGACTGAGAATGTTTTGAACTATCATCTTATAATGAAAACTATACCTTTGTTCAGTGCAAAACTCTAGTTATGACTTCTTCCAGTCAGGGGTTGGATTTGAGGGTGAGAAACTATAACTGGCAAATGTAAATGTGTGTATAAAGGTAGTTGCTCTGCACTAATGGGATCAAAGCCTGTTACTGCGGAAGGAACTTTTTTTTCTTTCCTCTCCTACAGTAGCTCTTACTATCACAGTTTCTTTTGACAGTAGCCTAATATGTGATGTGAAGTTTGTCATTACAACATTACACTGCCTGACTTTCCATCTCTTTTAGCTCACATTATCTTGCCTATCATTACTGGCTCAAGTTAAACAGTCAGTACTGTATTGAAACCTCAGGGGTACACAGAGCTCAGTTAGCCTGGGGTTGAATGCCCGCCCACTTTTTTCTTTTCATCATAATACAGATTGCTGCAGCCTCAAGCTATGGGTATGCACACATGACAAATTCACTAGGTTACAAGTAAACCAAGTATATCAGGTGCAGGAATGAATATTATTTTCTTGAAAGCAACCCACTTTTGGCTACAATTGTTTAATATGTGCGGTTTTAATACTGTGGTTCCTTTACTGTGAATCTAAGCAGTGTAAGGCTATGATAACCATTCAGTTTAGTTTGTTCATATTTTAACAGTTTGTGCAGCTTCTGTGACAGCATGCAAGAATAAGGAGTGAACAAGCTGAAATGTTCAGTTTATATTTACTGTAGAATTGTACAGGTCATTGATAGAGGTTTTTTTTATACTCTTCTGTTACTGCTGAACCTTGGAATGGTTTTTGTCAAACTGACTGGAAAAATAATTTCTTATCTTGTATCTGTTTGTACCTACCTGTATTTGTATCTGGTATCTGGATAGTTTGGTCAGATGCTGAATATGAGATGGTGACTTACACCAAATACCAGCTGTACTTAACCCTCATGACTTACAGTGTAGGAAATGAGAAAGTGTTATTTTTTACTGTGATAATAAATATTTATCAGAAACCACAAAAATTGATAAGACATTGTATCAGTGCCTGTGTGTTATCGTATATGATTTACTGGCAAGGAAAATGTAGTATTTACCATACATACATTGTGGACAGTGTTGCTTCACTTATTAGTCGAATGATTGCGACACTCGTATCTAAATTTGTGTGAAGTTTATTGAGCCCTGAATATTGCATCACTGATGTTGAAAGTTGTTTCTCTCTCTTTGTCACTGATTGTAATAGTGTAGTTGTGTATGTCTACCTTTATTCTGTATGGCACACTTGAACCATGGACAGCAACAGTGTGTGGCAGAAACCTGGCAGTTGGTACGCCTGACAACCTAAACATACTCTTATTGTTGGTGGTAGTAACATGAATGAGTGAGGTTGCTAATTATAAGTTTAAATGGCCAAGGAACTGTGATACATGAATGTTACTAGAACTCTGCCTCACACTTTGTGAGGGAAAAGTGTCATATTTTTTGGAACATAACCATAATCTCTAACAAGGACTGACTGTTATATGATCTCTCTCAGTGCAGTTGTTATACCATCACCAGATTAAAGGGATTAATAGAACATAAAATATGTTACTTTACTGAGGGAATTAATTGGTTCTGTAAATTCTCAGAGAATATTTACTGGTAGTAATTTGTGTGGACTGAGGGAATTAATTAATTGGTTTTGTAAATTCTCAGAGAATATTTACTGGTAGTAATTTGTGTGGACAGTTGTTGTGCATAGGCTCAGAGTGTAGATAGATTCCAGTGTTGTGGTTAAGTGTTCTTAACTGGTGTTATCTCTACAGCATGATATAGTTGTCTTGATTTCAGTGTCATGAATTGTTCAGATGGGAAAGTTATGCTTGTATGGAGATGTTTTTTGTTTATAAGATACAGTGGTTTTGGCCAATGCCAGAAAAGGGTATTGATGTATCTTGCATATAAGACTTCTCTATATATGGGTATAATTCTTCTAGTATGGTGTAGGTTGCATAATGTCTGATTCCAGAAATATCCTATGATGGTTTAATCAAAGTGCTTTTGAGCTCAGCTGGGCCTGTGGTGAATGCTGGAAGAGTAAAAATGTTTAACCCCTTCAATCCAGTTATGTACTTTTTATTATACTTCTACTGTCTCTAGACATATGTATTCAGCCATAGAGAATTTCTGAAATGAAGAGGTTAGACATACTCATTGTTTACCCCTTCACTTCAGGTGGTCCCCTCAGAGTTGAATAAAACCTTCTGGAGCAGCAAGAATAAATCTGTAAAACATGTCACTGGATTGAATGGGTTAAATGTTTACAGTTATAGTTCAGAGTGCTCATATTCCAACAGAATTTCTATAAAGATACTGTGGATATTAGTATGGTTGTTGTATGCAGTCCAAGATATTCTTGAAGGTTGTAAGCTGTGCTTTCTGTGTAGTAGAAATAAGTGTTTTTTATCAGCCTCCTGAAGTCTTCAATATTCAAACAAAAATATCATAAAAATATGGAACTTGTACATTCAAAAGGAAGAATCAGTATTTATCCCAGCAGATACGGCTAGGACCAGTGAATGTTCTATGTACTTTAGGAGGAAACATATATCTGATGTAGATTAGGAGCCCACAAGTGGTGGCACTGTGTACTTTGAGTGGAGCAGCTGCAGCATCCACTTGGGAGCCAAACTTCCTCCTGTTTCCCTGCACCTCTCTGGGTAAGGACCCTGGTCCAATTCTGGTGTGGCACTATCCACCATGTGGGGATGCTGGCTCCTCACATGGTATGTGTACAATAATGTACCTGTAGGATGGGTCTGCCTGACCAGATAGACTGGGGTTAAATAACAACAATAGATATCAAAAGAATGTGTGTGTGGGTGAGTTCACAGTAAGATAATGGGTACTTGGATAGGCACTGGAGAGTGGAAGATATGTCTGGCCCATGGTTTTGTCTGCAGGAGGGGTTACAATACTGAATTTTCTTTCACCTGTACCCTGGCACAAAATGTGTAATGGATTGTCATGAAGGTCATAGTCTGAATGAAAATATTGCCTTGTTGAAGTTTTAAAAATTTATTTTAGCATAATATAGTATATGTAAGATATATACTGTATAAAGTACTGTTAATACAAAAGAAAAATAACCAGAGGAATGTGTTACTCTGCATTGTACTGCACTTGCATATAGTAGCTACAGAAGTGATTTCTTTCATTCCTCGTTTATAAACTTAAGTGGCTACATGCTTTGTTTCATTAATACATAGTATTTGTAAATACTCTATACTGTACTCAGTAGTACTGTACTGTAGTGCCACAGTGTTCTTCCAGCATGATCATACTACAGTAGTATTGTTTAAAGGTCTCATACAAATTGATACTGCATACTAATGTACAGTAGTAGGTTTGACAGATTTTTAGATTCGATAACTGCTTAGTGCCAAACATTTTCTCCAAGAGAATCTGAAAAGCAGTGTATATGTCAGCTTTGGATATTTCTTTTGCCTTCTGCTCCTGTATGACTTTATACCACAGATTAAATTAGTTATCATAAGCTCAAAGATTCAGGTAGATATATTTTGCATTCTTCAGCACAGGATGGTAGTACTGTTAATCAGTTTTCCTGTTTGGAGTGAGATCTAAAGCATGCCTATGTGACATCATAGTGCTATTCTACAGAGTCATTTCTTAAGGATGGCAACTGACAGCACCCCAGAATTGTGTAGAGAGCCAAACTCATTCCCTGCTTGAGTGTGAAATTCATACATCTATCCATATTCCAGTCCTGTATTGCTCCTTGGGAGAATATGGAATTGGGACTAGGCTATCCAGTTCATACATATAAGGCAAGAATGACCAGTTGTTCTTCCCAATGTGATATCATGTGAGCAATAAATTGTAGACACTCTTTGGACAGAAACTTTCATGGGCCATTCCAGTTGGAGCATGTTGGCTGAAGAGACAAACAGGCAACCAGTTATGGGTTATATTGTTACAACCAAGTGTACTCCAGTAAACGGAGCTATATTTGGCAAGCTAAGCACTAAGTTAGGACCATCTGCCTCACACACGTTTCGGTTCCATGCTTTTAAACTACAGTAGTTATATAAATGAGCCTTTATTGGACCAGAGTCGAGAAGAAACTCAGTTAATCTCTACCTGTGTCATAATAACAATGGAGGTGCTTTTTATAAGATGTGACGATGTAATGCTAAGCCCTGATGACTCTACAGTACACCAAGTGACAAGCCAGATGGGTTAGTTCACTACATCGAGTGGTAACCATATAACAAGTGAATGGACACCTGTGGTCTAGTTTATTGCTCACATAATGGTGTTCAGGGGAGGCAATTGGTCATTTTTGCTTAGGCTGGACTGAGTAGCATAGCCCTGGAGCCCTGTGCTTTGGATAGGGCATTAATGGTTTGGCTTATGGATGGATGTGTATTGTGGTCATCCTTTGTTCAAATAAGGAATAGGAGTTTCCTGCACTTTTTAGTCACATCCATAGACATATTATGAATGCTTTGATAGTGTGGTACTGTAGTCTTTCTCCTCTGACCCCAGGGTATACATACTGTACTGCATTTTTAGCTTCACATTATTCACAGTTTTGTTGAATATTTTTGCTGTATTTTCAACTCCACATGAGCCCAAAAAAATATTACCAAACTATTATTTTTTTTATTTCCCCTATAATGGCACTGAAATTGAGGTTCAGGTACCAGTATTAGTCGGCTGACATGGCATCCAGTGGTTGTGCCACCAAATGGTAGTCCTGCGATTCAGTCGTGGTTAGGGTTAAATAGGTTAAGTTACGTGTGATCTGGGTTGGTTAATGTGAAAATGGCTTGTATTTCACACATTACCCTGATCTAGACAATTAAGATCATCAGGGAAGATAATGCTACCCTGTATACAGCAGAACCTCACTATACCAGATTAGCTGGGGGGAAGCCCAATCTGATAAAGCTGATAATCCATGAAGTCCAGTGGTCTCCCTCCCTGAAGTGAAATTGGAAGCCCATAATGGAAAATAAATGATTACCTGATTCTAATACTAACACTGATAACTACATCCATTTTACACTAATTTGGCCCATAATTTCACACCTTAGTCATGGAACTTCATCATGATTAGCAGTATTATTATGGCCTTGTAAAACAGCTCTGCAATCATGAGGGGGAGAGGGCCAGGTTGGGATAAAAAGGGTAGGAAACATGTTATGCACACAGTACCTCTATAGAAGGATGTAGACTGCTCCCATTCCCATTGTCCTCATATGTTCTACAGTGAGTTAACTGTCACTCATCATCATTGTCAGCGATGATGGTTTCTGGTGGCTCTAGTGTCGCTTGTGGTAGAGAGTTCTGAGCTGTTGGGGTTTTGGGCTCCTAGAGGCTGTACTGCTGGATCTGCAGGCTATGTGGAGGCTGGCTGAGGATGTCAGTGCTACAGACACACTGCAGACCTCTGACCCTGTATGGATCATCTTCGCAGCAGAAGGGGAAACAGGCTTGAAAAACTGGGAGATCTTAGCTTCGATCTGTCTTTGCTGCTGCAGCTGCATTACCTCCAATCCTATGAGCTGCATGACCTCACAATGGAGGGCAATAAGCCACCAACTCTGTCAATGATGTTGATAACTGTATCTGCAGCATCAATGCCCTGCTGTCAGAGAGAGTCCAGGTGCCTCCACCTCCTCTTCTTCTTTGTCTTCTTCCTTAGCCAGTGACTTGTTGCAGTTTAGCGGCAATTTCCTCTTCTGTTTGGTGATAGTATCCAGGCAGACCAGCATCCTCATCCACCCATTCGTGCAGCTCCTCTCCAGCAAGATTCCCCTGCCCGCAGCTGAATACATTTCTGCCATCCTCGGTAGCTCAGACCCCTCAAAATCGTGTAGTGGTGCTGGAGTCTTGGATGTTCTGAGGAGTTTGCACTACCCATTCTTGTGTGGCAAGATACACTTTCTTCCACGCTGCTGCCCAGTTGGAAATGGCGTCCTTGACGATGTACTTTTTGAAGTTATGCAGGGTCTTCTTGCCTGTGGTGTCCTCACAGCCTTCCTGGCCCATCTCATCTTCAGTCACGACGAGGCACTGGTGCAGGTAGAGGTTCCTGTAGTACCTCTTTGGATTCTCTATAACTCCTTGGCCCATAGGTTGGAGTATCTGGATAATGAATAAGAGCAGTGGTGTTGGCTGGTTGGAACAAAAACAAGATTTGTCCTTCCTTGCTGGAAAGTTTGGTGGAGGAAGGATGAGCCGGTGCACTGTTCAACAGTAGCACTGCCTTAATGTTGTCAGGAATGTTGTCATACCTGTTTTGGTGCTGCCTCATAGAAAGGTTGAAGCTGTGGTGGAACTAGTCATGAATGATACCCCGGGTAAACCGGGCAGACTTGTTCCCATGATACTCCACATAAAGCTTGGCCATGATGTTCTTGAGTGATCTTGGTCACATGCTCATGCCTACTATAACTGGCTGTAGGTGATGAGAGCCATCAACAATGGCACAGGCCAGAATGGAGAGATGCTCCTTCACTGTTTTATGCCCTGGAATGTTGCCAGTATCTCTGCAAGCTTGGGTGTCTTGAGGAAGAGCATACCAGCAGTGCCCAGTCTTGTCTGCATTGTAGATTTGAAATTCAAGAAGGCCCTTGTCCTCCATCAGTTCCAAAGATGCTGGACGAATGGCTCCACAGCATCAAAATCGGCACCGTGCATCTCCCCAGTTATGGTCTTGTTAACAATGCCATGGCGCCCACTAAACTTTCACAGCCAACCATCACTACACTTGAAATTTTTAAATCCAAGGTGAGTGGCAAGCCTTTGTGCTGCATGGTGGATATCCAGGACATGTACAAGAACATCTTCCGCTTGCTCCTGAGTGTACAATTATACTGTACACCGCTTCGTCTAGTTTATCGCTGGGCAGCTTCCTGCTCCTGAACACATCATTAGCCCTCCTCACATTTTTTTTTTTTTTTTTTTTTTTTTTTTTTTTTTTTTTAAGTCTCTTTTGCTTTGTCCTTGGCCTTAAGGATTTCATGCAGAGTCGATTTTTTTAATCCAAAACTTGCAACTGTGGTCACCTTGGCTCATGCCTTTCTCATCTGCTTCAATCATTTCCATCTTCTCCACAAGGCTTAAAATCTTTCTCTTTGCTTTGTCAGCGGAGAAGTCACAATGACTATGGGAAGAATATATTGTAAGGACTAAGCTGCAGAAGGACGAAAATCTCCAAGTTAAAGTGATCGAACTATAATTAAGATGAACAGGTATACGAGTAAATACTACATATATGTAAAAGCAGGGATATAATATAGACTTCATTATTATCTGCGAAACGAGCACCTCGTTTTCGAAAATCTTTAAGGGGTAACTGACAGACAGGTTCACCCCTGGAGATGTTACCACATCTAACAATACGTCAGTGGGTGAGAAGTGGTTAACCATTCTATACGATGACGTCTGTTTTAACTTTTTCTTGCCACCTTCAGACGCTTTTATTCAGCTTACGAGAGACTTTTCGAACTACAGGGGTTAGATGTAGCATTCATCAACCCCTTCACTCATGGAGGTTTATCTTAAGATGAATTAAGTCGTTTGGAGGAAACAAAACTATACTAATAAATGATATTACCGGATGGAACTGGTAAACACATATGATAAGAGTAATATCGACTAAAATATGTTTTTACCATTCTTAGTCATCGGTTTTATATCAATCTCTCTGTCTATCTATCTATCTGTCTGTCTGTCTATCTACCTACCTAACTTGTAGAACTTCGTAGCTTCTTGTAGTGAAGTTTTGTAGATCAGTTATACATATATTAGACTCGTGGACGAGCGGTTGTTATAAGTGAGTAGTTTGTAAGTAGATACTATTCGTTCCCTTTGTTATGCTATGACAGGAAAGGTAAAGATTAGTATGGGGCTATTTATATTTGTCTTGGAAATTAAAATGCGTGGCTTGAAAGACAGTGCCCCCGAAGAATACCATAGTACCCCCGACGATAGGGCAAGCCAAGAACAGTGTAGTGTGCCCACAGATACGCCGACACCCCCACACGGACCCCACGGGGTGGCCGCCACCAGCCACCACCACTCCGGGCAACAACGACACATGTCAGCCCGGGCCGTGCGCCCCTGTGACATGCAGCCACCATGCCGCCGCCACCGTAGGAGAAGGACACTACCTTCGCGTAGTGGAATTGCTGAGCCAGCTAGGGGTGGAGTTAGAAAGCATACTCCAGACTGCGCCCCTCTGGTAGAGACGATCTATGGTCGCTCCCAAAGTGTTCCGGTAGAGACGATCTATGGTCGCTCCCAAGGTGTTCAGGTGGAGACAATCTATGGTCGCTCCCAAGGTGTTCTGGTAGAGACGATCTATGGTCGCTCCCAAGGTGTTCAGGTAGAGATGATCAATGGTCGCTCCCAAGGTGTTCCGGTAGAGATGATCTATGGTTGCTCCCAAGGTGTTCAGGTAGAGACGATCAATGGTCGCTCCCAAGGTGTTCCGGTAGAGACGATCTATGGTCGCTCCCAAGGTGTTCCGGTAGAGACGCTCTATGGTCGCTCCCAAGGTGTTCCGGTAGAGACGATCAATGGTCGCTCCCAAGGTGTTCCGGTAGAGACGATCTATGGTCGCTCCCAAGGTGTTCCGGTAGAGACGATCTATGGTCCCTCCCAAGGTGTTCCGGTAGAGACGATCTATGGTCCCTCCCAAGGTGTTCCGGTAGAGACGATCTATGGTCGCTTCCAAGGTGTTCCGGTAGAGACGATCTATGGTCGCTCCCAAGGTGTTCCGGCAGAGACGATCTATGGTCGCTCCCAAGGTGTTCCGGCAGAGACAATCTATGGTCGCTCCCAAGGTGCTCCGGTAGAGACGATCTATGGTCGCTCCCATCCTCGTGAGACGATCTATGGTCGCTCTGAGAGTGTCGTGGAAGAGACGACCTATTGTCGCTCCCTCCATCGTGAGACGATCTACGGTCGCTCCGAGGGCGTGCAGAGTAGAGAGACGTCCCCACGGCAGGAGACTGGAGCCCAGGCTTCCTGTCCCAGAGTGACCCAGACAGGCCTCCCAGCCTCCCCTGGTCTCTGTTCCCTACGCCTGGCTCTAGAGCAGACACACCTGACGGACCCCAGTGGAAGTCACTGCCGCAGCCCTTCCCTGTCAGCGCCCCTAGACGCTGGAGACCACAGCCCACAGTCTCTCTCGGTTCTCCCCAGGACACCCAGGCGTGATCGCTCTACGCCCCCACAACGCCGGGACCTATCACAGAGGTTCCTGGAGCTATTCGGCCCCAGTCCCTTGGGCCACACACCGGAGCCAAGTCCGGAAGCCACAGAGAGTCCAGGACACAAGAGGACGCCCTTACGAGTTATCCCGTGCCCTCTCGGCACGCCTCACATTGACGGTGCCCCTAGCCCAGCAGGATCACCGATGACATGTTCCTGCCTATCCCCCTGATGAATACGTGTGATATTGTAACATGAGTGATTTAGGTTAAGTGTGATTTCCCCTAATGTAAGTACTGTGCAGTGATTTCATATAGTGAATATCGGGGTAAATCAGATCACAGTGAGAAGTTAAAGGACGAGAGTGTGGAACAAGATCTGATTGACTATACGTGTGAGTGACATCTCTGAATTAATAAGCCTGTGCCTATAAAGACATACCCCCATTACTGTGAAGGAATAGTGTGAACGGAAGTATTAACAGTATTCTCTCCTTCCCCCACGCTACCAATAAATCTTGTTTACCACCCGCTCTCACTCCCATATCTCAAGTAAGTGTAAATCAAGGATAAAATCAATTACCAAAGTATTTTGGCTAGCGGAAACCATATAAACTTCACGGCTAATATCTGCCGCCTTACAGTATTACCATAACTTTCCCCTAGCCGTCACAAGTCACTCCCCGCACCTCCCCTATCTCCTCCTAGTGAGACTCAACCCCCTCCCGCGCCCACGCGCGCGCGCCTATATTTATTGCACTCCTGATACATTAGGATTGTTTGTGTTGTCATTAGTATCAGAGAAGCAAGTATCCTGCGAGATACTCATATCCTAGATAAGGTTTTATATTGCTATATATTGTGCTGTAATATCTGCTGATTTGTCCTGTGTCTGACTGTGGTAATATATGTGTAAAGGTTGTTGCCTAGAGTTTTTGTGTCCTGCCTCTCTTTATTGCACTAGCTCCGGTCTCGAAAGAGGACCCTGCTCCACGTTAGGTGAAACAGGAACGAGAAGTCGAGCCTAATTTCACCTAGCATTACAGAAATATTAACAAAGTCTCTCACACACAAGTGAAGTAGAAAGTAGAGTCCCGCTATCCCTCCCTGTCTCGCTCTGTCTCTCTCTGCCAACCTTTCGCTATGATCGCCAGCCCCCTTCTCACCTCTGATTCCTACTTTCTCGTTTAGCTGGGGTCGTGTCAGGTGGGCTATGCTGTTGTTGAAATGTTCTAGAAGCTTCTGTGTGTGTATGTGTGTATATGGTCACGAGGCGCTGTTTGAGGGCTATTGTGCTGGTGAGAGGCATTCTGGAGAGGTGCTAACGTCACTTCCTTTGGCCCCTAGGTTTGACATTGATCTAACCTCTAGATTATATTATGTATGTTGCTGGTTATTATGTATTAAGATATTTTACTGTCCTGACATCGCTCGGTCACGCCCACTGGTGGTCCTCCGACAGCAATCATCATTGACATATGCTAATCAATTAATACATAACACTGATTATAATACTGTACAGACATAATATTCGTGATAATATTGTCTATCTATCTATTGCCAGACGCCTCAATCCCATTCGGGGTGGCCACAAACAAATCGCCTCCACGTCACCCTGTCCCCCGGCATTTCACTGCCCCGTTCCCAACTCACACCCCCCTCTCTCAAATACTTCTCCACCCCATCCCTCCATCTCATCATCGGCCTCCCCCTCCCTCTTCCCCCCTCCACCTCACTCACATACACTCTCTTCATCAGTCTTTCACCCTCCATACTCTCCACATGGCCAAACCACCTCAGTGTATTCCTCCTAACAGTTCCTATCACATCCACATCCACACCACAATGCTCTTTTATATTCTCATTTGTCAGCCTGTCTCTCCATGTGACTCCACAGGCTCCTCTTAAATAACTCATTTCCACTGCTCTCACTCTTGACTTGTTTCCTTCCGGCAACGTCCAAGCTTCACTTCCATACATTAGAGTTGGTATCACAATACTGTCATGTAGTAACTTTTTCACTTCCATGCTCACTTGCCTGCTTCTTATCACTGCTTTCAAGGAACCAGCAACCTTTCTTCCCTGCTGTACCCTTTCAAGCACTTCACCCTCCAAACCTCCATCCTTACTCATCACACTACCCAAGTACTTAAACGTACTCACATTTTCCAATTCCTCACCATCCAACCTCACTGTACATTCACTGACTTCACCTCTCTCAAAGACCATCACTTTACTCTTCCCTACATTCACCTTTAGATTCCGTTTCTTACACACTCTCCCAAACTCATCCACCATGCCTTGCAGCTCTCCTTCGTCTTCAATCAACAATACAGTATCATCTGCAAACAACAGTACAGGGAGTTTCCAAACATTACCCTCTCTCACCAGGGCCACTCCAACATCCACTACCCTACCCTGTACCTCTTTTATTACCCCATCCATGTACAGATTGAACAACCATGGAGACATGACACATCTCTGTTTCAACCCAACCTTTAAAGAGAAAAATTCACTCAGTTTACCATCCACACGCACAGCAGCCTTAGCACCATCATACATACTCTTCACGCATTCAACAACTTCCCATCTACTCCATATATTCTTAATACTTCCACAATCCTTGTCTATCCACCCTGTCATATGCTTTCTCCAAATCCATGAAAGCCATATACAACTTCTTTCCCTTCTCTAGAAACTTTTCCACTAAAGATCTAAGAATGAATATCTGATCTACACAACCTCTTCCCTTCCTAAAGCCTCCCTGTTCTTCTCCAACTAATTCCTCTGTTCTTTCTCAAACTCTGTCAATAAGTATCCTACCATACACTTTTCCTATTATAATAAGAAGACAGATGCCCCTATGACTACCACACACTTCTTTTTCCCCTTTTCCTTTGTACAAGGGAATAATTATACCTGACTTCCAATCCTCCGGGACTCTACCTTCCTCCCAGGCCAATCTGCACATTTTCCACATCTCTCCCCCATACTTCAGCATTTCACCACACACTCCATCAATTCCTGGGGCTTTCCCCAATTTAACTTTCTTCACTGCTTCCACAACTTCTATCCTACTGATTTCTTCCTGTCTTCTCACCTCCCTCCTCCTCCCAGCCATTCCCCAGCCACTTATACTCGCATTACTTCCATTCTCTATTGTACTGGCCTAATAATATTTTAGAAACATTTTAAACAAATTGTATACATAACTGAACAAATGCAATATAGTTAAAATGATTATAGAATATTGTATAATGTATTGTAAAATGTGTATGTATAACAGACATACGCATATAATTGTGCAATGGTAATAATGCTAGGTCATTACATTACATATGGAGTTATCCCTTTAGTAATGTCTAATATTTCACCTAACTTGTATGAAGATTCTGGTAATACAGAATTGTAGTAACATTGTATGAATTGTTACATAATAATTGTATTGTACATAATTGTATTGTAATTTACATATCGTTTGCAGTTACATAACTGATCGTAGATGGTTGTAGTTCGTTGGTTCGTCGTAGAAATTGGAAGATTGTTTGAATCAATATTTTGTTAAACTACTGGCAAGGCGTCGTGTGACCTCTTCACCTCTACATCAGCGTGATGATCGGGGAGATGGAGGGGGGGGGGGTGGAGAGAATACTGTCAGGAGCTGGTTGTCAGTTGTTGGTTGTACGAGGTATTGTTTGTTTTCTATCTTGATAATGTAGACTCAACTGTACACTCGTAGGCTCGTAGCTTGTATTCTGTGGGAATTCACTAAAGAACTGAAGCTAATCTTGGTCAGAGTCTCGCCTGCTTCTGTAGAAATTCACTGTAGATTCGTAGACGAGATTCGTACGTTCGCTGCCACAATATCTTGTAGAAACTTTGTAGCTTCTTGTAGTGAAGTTTTGTAGATCAGTTATACATACTGTATATTAGACTCGTGGACGAGCGGTTGTTATACGTGAGTAGTTTTGTAAGTAGATAATATTCGTTCCCTTTGTCATGCAATGACAGGAGAGGTAAAGATTAGTATGGGACTATTTTTATTTGTCTTGGAAATATTAACAAAGTCTCTTACACACGAGTGAAGTAGAAAGTAGAGTCCCGCTAGCTACCTCCCTGTCTCGCTCTCTCTCTCTCTGCCAACCTTTCGCTACGATCGCCAGCCCCTTTCTCATCTCTGATTCTTACATTCTCGTTTAGCAGGGGTCGTGTCACGTGGGCTATACTGTTGTTGAAATGTTCTAGAAGCCTGTGTGTGTATGTGTGTGTATTTTTTTTTTTTTTTTTATGTGACCGACTCTGGGCATAGGCTTCACAGCCTGCTTTCAAGGCCCAGTAGTCCTCCTACGTACCGCACACCTCTACATGTCACCACTTCGGCGCTAACACCCACTGTCCATACTGAATACATGCTAGGGCTGTCTCATACAGGACTGGTGTATTGGTGTTAGTGGGGGTATTTTTACGACATGTCGGCGGGCCTTCTGGTAGATCAGTAAAGTCTGATTTTTATGAAATTCAAATCCTTAAACTGTTCCCTGCCTCAGCGGGATTTGAACCCGGGTCCGTCAGGACTGCAGGCCAACTCTCTACCGATTGAGCCAGTATGGTCACGAGGCGCTGTTTGTGGGCTATTGTGCTGGTGAAAGGCATTCTGGAGAGGTGCTAACGTCACTTCCTTTGGCCCCTAGGTTTGACATTGACCTAACCTCTAGACTATATTATGTATGTTGCTGGTTATTATGTATTAAGATATTTTACAGTCCTGACACCTATATATCTACCTATATCTATATCTCTATATTGTATCTATTTCTCTATCTAGGCTATCTTGGAACACACACACACACACACACACACACACACACACACACACACACACACAGGGAGTCATCGGAGGTACACGTCCGTCATCGGCGCTCCGTACCAGACCAGCACGGCCAGTGGCATTACCTAAATTAGTATCTTTGAATGAGTCAAGCTCTGTACCAGGTTAGACTAAATGATTTTTCATTATTAAAAGGAAAAGAAATAATAAGTTTAAATAAGACTGGTTCAAACAGAACAAAGAACCACGATGCGCTGAGTCAGCTGGGCTTGTTTAGACTACAGCAACACGGGGAAAGTGTACATACTCTGTAAGTTCATACTCTGTTCATTTAGTATTACAAAATGGATACATACTTCAGTAAAACAAATTTGGAAAAGAAAAGGGATAAAAGTAAAAAGCAAAATGATGATTTCTACCAAGAACTGGTTGAAGTGGAGACTCACAATAGACTGGTTGAACGTGTACACAAACTAGAAATGGCTTTCAAAAATGAAATTGACGAAATAAAGAAGCAAATGCACTTGCAAAAGGAAGAAATAGAAAAACTAGGAAGGGAGGCCAATAAGAAAGACACAACCATCAGTGAACTAACAGTGGAATTGAGTACGCTTAGGAAGAAAGTGAGTGAAATGGCAAGTACAGTAGTCAATCACGAGAGTGTTATGGAAGAGTTCAAAAATAACACAGAGACAATTAGGCAAGCAAGCAGTCTTATGGACCAGAGCAGTGATATTGAGGAGAAGATAACACAGGTGAATGAAGTTGTACAAAGCTACAAAAATGATGTAGAAACCACGTATGCTGAAATGGTGAAAGTAAAGAAAGACTTAGAAACAAGGGTGGAGGAAAAAAGCATTAAAAAGGAAGTGAAAAGAATAATCCAAAACAATCCAAAGTTAGTCAGAGATTCAGTAGAGATAAATAAATCAATAGTAATCACTGGTATAGAAGAGGAAGAAGTTAAAAACAAGATCACTAGAGACAAAAAGAAGATGGCAAATGTAATGAGCTTACTGAAAGAAGTATCAGAGGAAATCTCTAGTAGAGACATAGAGGAAATCTCTAGTAGAGACATAGAGGAACACAAAAGGTTAGGGAAATACGAGAAAAGCAAGACAAGACCTCTAAAGGTGACTTTCCAGAGTGTAAACACTGTGGAAGAGATACTAAAAAATGCAAAGAATCTTATGGAAAAAGAGGAGTTCAAAAATGTATGGATAAAAAGATGCCTAACACAAGAGGAACTGGAATTACTGAAAGAGAAAAGGGAGGAAGCAAAAACAAAAAATGAGGGAAAAGAGGAGAAGAAGAATTTTTTTTTTACAAAGTAATAGGATTGCAGGTACGAAAGTGGTACACAAACAGGATGGAAGAAAAAGGAGGAAGGTAGTAGAACCATGTCATGACAAGTATATAAACAAGATGATAAAGTTCATGTACTCAAATGTGGATGGAATGGTATCTAAATTACTAGAGATGAATGATTATGTCAGGGAAAATGAACCACAAATAATATGCCTAACTGAGACAAAATTAACACCAAGGATATCCAATGACATACTAAACTTAGAGGAATACAATATATGAAGAAGAGACAGAAATTTAAAAAAAGGAGGAGGAATTATAATATTAACTAAGAAAAATCTAAAAGTCAAGGAAATAAACCTAGATATACCATCACAAGTAGAACTGATTGCAGTAGAGATCGACACATCTGAAGGTTAAGTAATTGTAGCCAATTTGTACATGCCACCCAGATCAAACACATGGGAAAGAGACGAATATGAGGACCTGGCAGAGAGTACAATTCAGAGTATAAGATCATTGCTACATAAAATGGAAGAGAAATCGGAAAGAATTATACTAACTGGGGACTTCAATACAAATATAAATTGGAATACTTTAGATATAAATAGCCAAGAAAGCTGTTGGGACCAAAAGCTCCTGGATCTCGTACATGAGTTTTTCTTAACGCAATGTGAGGGAATCCACCAGAAAAAGAGGACTTGATGTACCTTCAGTGCTAGATCTAATACTTACTAGGCAAGAAAATGACACTGACAGTTTAATATATCACCCTCCACTCGGCAAAAGCGATCATGCAGTACTAAATTATAACTTCAGGATAGCATATGACATAGTAAACAGCAATGACAGTTACAAAAAGAGCCTAAACTATAAAAAGGGAAATTATCAAGACCTAAAGAAGTATTTCTTAGAAGTTGATTGGAAAAATGAGCTTAGATGACAAGATTTAAATGCTGTATATAAAAATTTTTGTGAATTTTATGAAACAGGAGTCCAGAAGTACATCCCACAGCACAAAGAAGCAGATAAGAAAATACAGAAATGGTTCAATACAGAATGTAAAAAATCAAAAGAAAGAAGAGATTTGTTGTGGAATAGATACAGAAGACACAATAGTGAAAGGGCGTATAATAATTACAAACAGGCAAGAAACGACTATACAAGAATAAGGAGGGAAGCCCAAAAACAGTTTGAGGAGGATATAATAAATAAAAGTAGTGATCAACCAAAGCTGTTTTACAGCTATATCAGAAGCAAAACCAAAGTAAAAGATATAATACAATCCATTACGGACGAGGGAATCACTTATACACAAGAGAAAGATATTTGTGAAGCACTAAATAAGAATTTCCAATTAGTTTTTACAGAAGAAAAAAAATTTGAGAGGGACTATGTGGAACACGCATGTCCACACATACTACCAGATATACAAATAGCAGAAAAAGTAATACAGGAGGAGTTAAGTAGATTAGACAGAGGAAAAGCAAGTGGTCCTGATGAAATTTCATGTTGGGTATTACGAGAATGTGCAAAGGAGTTAAGTAAACCATTATCTTAATTTTCAAGAAATCCTTGAGTCAAGGGAAACTACCTGATATTTGGAAAAAAGCAAATATAGTCCCCTTATTCAAGAAAGGAAATAGACAAAATCCTCTCAACTACCGACCAGTATCACTGACCAGTGTTGTAAGCAAGGTATTAGAAAAACTTATAAGAAAAGCTTGGGTAAATCATCTAGAAGAACACAGTATGATAACAGAAAGACAGTTTGGTTTCAGAAAAGGAAAATCATGTGTTACTAATCTGTTGAGCTACTATGACAGAGTAACAAACACAATACAGGAAAGGGAAGGATGGGTGGACAGTATCTATTTAGATTTCAAGAAAGCTTTTGACACAGTACCACACCAAAGACTTTTATGGAAACTGTACCATCAAGGAGGAATTCGAGGCAAACTGTTTTGTTGGATGCAAGACTTTCTCATAAAAAGAGAAATGAGGACAGTACTAAGAGGAAACTACTCATCATGGAAAGAAGTGACTAGTGGAGTACCACAGGGTTCGGTGCTAGCACCAATCATGTTTTTAGTGTATATAAATGATATAAACAGTAACACTGGAAATGAGAGCTATCTGAATATGTTTGCAGATGATGCAAAAATACAAAGGAGAATTACTAGCACAGACTCTTGTAGGGAGCTACAAGAAGAATTAAATAAACTTCATGAATGGAGTAGTACATGGCAAATGAAATTCAATGTGGACAAGTGTCATGTAATCAAGTTTGGTAAAAGTGGAAAAAACCTGATTGGGATTATAAGTTAGGAAATAAAACCCTATACACATCAGAAAGAGAGAAAGACCTAGGTGTGATTATCAATAACAGACTATCTCCGGCTGACCACATCAGCGAGAAGGTACGGAACATGTATACACTGCTTGCAAATATGAGAATAGCATTCACATACATAAATGAAGACATGCTAAGAAGGATAATAACAGTATTCATTAGACCAACCCTGGAATATGCATCAGTTGTCTGGAGTCATCATCTCAAAAAGCATATAGACAAGATTGAAAAAGTTCAAAGTGCCGCTACAAGATGGATACCAAGCTTAAGGGACCTAAGCTACGAAGAAAGACTAAATAAACTGAATCTACCAACACTACAGGAGAGAAGGAAAAGAGGTGACAAGATAATGCTATATAAGTGCATATCAGGAAAGGAGAAAATAGACATAAATGATTACTTAACATATGGAGAAGCATCAGCAAGAGGACACTGCAAAAAACTGCATAAGAAGAGAGGTGATAAAGACGTAAGGAAATTCAGTTTCCCAAACAGAGCAACTGATCAATGGAATGCACTACCGAATGAAATAGTGTGTGCCAAAACAATTCACAAATTTAAGGATATGTACGATAAATATGGTTTAAGACACGGGACAGTACGAGCTTGACTCATTCCTGTAAAGATACAATTAGGTAAGAACAATTAGGTAGGTAAGAACACACAAACAAATACCTCTATGCTCTTTTTCATTCCTTCTTTACCCTATAGTTTTCGAACTGAACATGAAAAAAAAAAAAAATGGAAGAACAAGATTGGGAGGTATATATGCGAACGTGTGAAAGACAGGCAGATAGAGGTAGATAGATGGACAGATAGATGGGCATAAATATTGATAAGGTAGTAGAGAGAGAGAGAGAGAGAGAGAGAGAGAGAGAGAGAGAGCAACTGGAAGAAAGTGAGCGAGTGAGAGAGCCTGGCTACTAACACTTGATGGAAAAGGAGGCTCTATCTCACAAACAGAATGGAGGAGCGAAAGTAAGCGATCTTCTTTCCCATTCTGGCGAGGTACGGAAGACGAGATGTAGTTTTGGTGGACACAATGGCATGGGACCGACTTCATCCTCGAGAGAGAGAGAGAGAGAGAGAGAGAGAGAGAGAGAGTTACAGGTTATTATTTAATAGGAAGACTTAACGCCATTGTCCTCTTCCCTCCCCCCCACCAGCCCTCTTCTTGTTCATTTGTCCTACCCTTGGACTTTCTTATTCCTCTCTCTCTCTCTCAGTTCTTGTTATCCACTCCTTATCCTCCGCCATCTTCCCTCGTTCTTCTTCTTCTTCCTTCCTTGTTTTGTTCTTTTTCCTTCTTTCTTTTTTTTTCTCCTTTAACATTTCTTTTTCTTGTATTTCCTTCCCTCTCTGAAATCCTCTCTTTCATTTTTCCCCTCTCCCCTCTTTATTTTCTTCTCAATCTTACTTTTCTCTCTTTGTTTCCAACTTTTCCTTCCCTTCCTCTCTCTCTTCTTTTTTCAACACGGTTCGTCTCCTGGTTTTTTGTTCTTCCTCTTCTCCCCCTCCCCCCTAATTTCTTTCCTCCTTTTCTGTCCCTTCCCTCTTTGAGTACCTTCCTCTCTGTTTGCTTTCCTCCCTACCCCCCCCCCCCTTTTTTTAAACTTCCTCTCTGTTTTCCTTCCGTGTCATTTCCGTTTCCCGCCTTCACCAATCAGCGTCTCTTCAGAGCAGAGGTGAGACGTGATTGGTGCTTGTCTCATGACGCCAATGACTCAACCGTATTTTTCACCTGCCTTGATTTAGCTGCTTTTATGTATGTATGTATGTACGGGTCGTCTATACAGTCTGTCTGGTCTGTCACCTGAGACATTCCTGTATTTTTTTTTTTTTTCATCCTTCTCAGACTCTGATAATAAATCACGAAACAGGTGTCCACCCATGTCCACACCACAGGTGTGGACCGTGTCCTTAGCGAGCAAGATGGCTTTTGTGTCCCTTTTCGGACTTTTTTTTTAACGACTGGTTGCACTAGAAGGCAATTTTCATGACAGTTTCGAAAGGTACGACTTACCGTGGCTGTCCTAATAGCTGAAAGGACAAAAGTGTTCGTGTTCAGTTGTTGCTAAGCGAAATTATTATTATTACTATCATTATTGAAATACTACCGGTGACGACGCACCACCGGAACGTCTCGACCCCCACACCAAGGGGAGACCACGGTGGGGCTCCGAAAGTGCGCGCACTACCCAGGCAGTACGGACCTATGTCCCCTACTACCTTGCGCCCTTATTCCCCGCAACGGACCCAACCAGGAGTACGCAGTGCGAGGGCATTACCCTTCAGCCGAACCAGCCCTCGCCAGGTTAGGGATGGGACTGAATCTTCAGTCCCAGACAGCACCCATGTGACGGCCATTAGCCGCAAAATTGTAGAGATGGCCACTAGCAGCTCACTAGCTGCATCCCCCCTCCCCCCATTGCAGGGACAAGTGACGGCCATTAGCCGCACCTGTGGAGAGACGGCCACTAGCTGCTCCCCTCCTGCAGCTGCTACAGGGAGTGAGACCTCGGTGACGGCCATTATCCACACCACAGGAAAGGGACGACCATTAGCCACACTGTGCCCGCCATCTCCTCTCCTCCCAGGACCTCAGTGATGGCCATAAGCCGCACCAGTGAACAGGTGATGGCCATTAGCTGTACTCAGTTCGCAGTCCACCAGGAGAACAGGGCCCTGGCAATGGCCACTAGCCGCGCCTCCCCTCACAGGACCTTGGTGACGGCCATTATCCGCACCTGTGGACGGGTGGCGGTCATCAGCCACACTATGCACTCAGTCCTGTCAAGAAGTCGGGCCCCAGTGACGGCCATTAGCTGCCCTACCCCTGTTGCCCTTGGGACCTTGATGACGGCCACTAGCCACGTCAGGGAGAGACTGCCCACCAACCGTCTCTCGCCCCCTGTGACTTCCTCCTCGGAGGACGTCCCTTGCTCAGCCCACCTTTCCTGTGGCCCAGTGGGACGCCCCTCCTGTTCTCCCCACAGAAGCAGCCCCCAGGAGGAATTACCCTGTCTGGAGGAGGTCTGGCAAGGCCCCATCATGACCCTGGTAGTAAGAGCAGTTCAGCCGGTGCCCAGGCGAGACCACCTGCTGCCAGATTCCCAGAGGAAAGGACCCCACAGCCCACACCTGACAGCGACCCAACCCAAGAGAGACTGCAGTCCTCAGGCTCCCCAAGACGTCCCTCAAACCCATGGGCGTGACCTCCCCAGCCCCAGAAGACGACGACCCTCTCTCCAGGGCAGGCGTAGACAAGCGGGCCTGCTCTCCCTATTTGGTCCCAGTCCTAGGGACCGAACGTCCCACTAAGGCCTTACTAGAGAAGGGCCTCTCTCCACACCGCCCAGCAGCCCACTCCAGACAACGCAGACCCTGAGGACGGTCCCGTGCCCTCTGAAGGAAGGCACACCTGATGGGACCCCTCCCACACCTGGCCGACACCTGTAAGTGCCCAGGACTTCAGCAGCCCTGTATAAATCCTCCTGTCCTGAGATTAACTTCCGACAGTGTACTTTGGACAGTGTATTGTGTGACAGTGTATTCCGTCCCTGTTATTGTACACACTCTCCTGGCCTGTGACTGACTTTGTACCCAGACAGAGTATTGTCTTTGTCATATTTGCATTGTATCTGTTTGTTTCTGAATTTGAGATAATAAACGTGTAAGGTAGTTGCCCAGAGTTTTTATGACCTGCTCCTCTTGTACTGTACTCAAGTTCCGGTCTCGAAAGAGGACACCGGCTCCGCAGCTAGTGTTCTTAAGACGAGTCGTCGACCTATAAACACCTAGCATAACAATTATTATTATTATTATTATTATTATTATCATTATTATTATTATTGTTGTTATTACTTATTTTTTTGGAGGGGGACATTTCCAACAATAGGCTATTTGATCTTTTTGGAAAAACGTTTTAGGAGCCAATTTTCATGGCAATTCTGAAATGGTATAACATGCCACGATTGGTTCGACAACTCTGAAGGAAACAAAGTATCGGTGCTCCTCAAGCAGGGGAGTTTTACAAGCATATGACGCAAAAATGTTATGCATCAACTTTCGGCTGAAGTACTCGTATAGTGTTCTGGGTCGCATAGCTCGCTGGATCAGTTTTACACACACACCCACACACACACACACACACAAACATCGGTCTATCTTAAATGCTGTTTGATCCAGATGACTAGAAAATGATGCTGGTCACGAAAATGCTATGGAAACGATGTACAGCCGTAGTCACTGCCCATGTCTCACAATGAGTTACATGGAATAATATGGAGAGAGAGAGAGAGAGAGAGAGAGAGAGAGAGAGAGAGAGAGAGAGAGAGAGTAACAATTTATATCACAGATATGTTCTTTACGTCTCCCTGTAAATATTTCATTGCACTGTACGTAATTTATTATTCTAAATTAAGATATACTAATACATTTTGTTTTTATCATTGTCTTGTTGCTTAGTATATTAAAACTAATTTGAACGTGAACCCATTGGACTGATGGCTGATGCTGCCCGTTCCCTGCAGTCCACATCCTCCTTTTGGGAGATAGGGAAGGATGTGAGGGACGTTTGTATAACCAGGCAGCTCCATCGCCCGGTTATATTATTACCACCACGTGAAGGTGTCCCTCTCGGGCATCAAAGACTTTATACATTATTAGGGATCGTTCTTAAGTACATAGCTCTCTCTCTCTCTCTCTCTCTCTCTCTAGGTTCGAGCTTTAGAATTCATACATCCTTCATTACCCCCTTCAAGGAGCACACAGGAGTAAATTATCCCTTCAAGGAGCACACAGGAGTACAGTATCCCTTCAAGGAGCACACAGGAGTACATTATCCCTTCAAGAAGCACACAGGAGTACACTATCCCTTCAAGGAGCACACAGGAGTACACTATCCCTTCAAGGAGCACACAGGAGTACATTATCCCTTCAAGGAGCACACAGGAGTACACTATCCCTTCAAGGAGCACACAGGAGTACATTATCCCTTCAAGGAGCACACAGGAGTACACTATCCCTTCAAGGAGCACACAGGAGTACACTATCCCTTCAAGGAGCACGCAGGAGTACACTTCTCTTCAAGGAGCACACAGGAGTACACTATCCCTTCAAGGAACACACAGGAGTACATTATCCCTTCAAGGAGCACACAGGAGTACACTTTCCTTCAAGGAGCACACAGAGAGTACATTACCCCTTCAAGGAACATAGAGGAGTACATTACCCCTTCAAGGAGTACACAGGAGTACATTATCCCTTCACGGAGTACAAAGGAGTACATTACCCCTTCAAGGAACACAGAGGAGTACATTACTCCTTCAAGGAGTACACAGGGGTACATTACCCCTTCAAGGAGTACACAAGAGTACATTCCTCCTTCAAGGATTACAGACAGCTCCGTACTCTCATTGGTTAAGGAAGTTTCCTAACACCTCTTCCTCAGCGGTTTATATTTGGATATGGCTGGTTAATATCGTTTTGTATGTTATTTTTGCAGAGTATGACCATGTCTGTGGGATTTATATAACAAAGAAGAGGACAATAGGGTGTAAAAAGCAAATTAAATAGCTAAGGAAGAGGTGTTAGGGAACCAGATTCCAACATTCACGCCCTACAATACGTCTAACGTCCCTCCACTGTGACTTTGACCTTCAACTGGTTATTCTCAAAATCTTTCTTCCTTGCTTGACCCTCAACAATTCCACTGTTTCGTTCAAATTTCGAAAGTGTTCAACTTGACTCTGACCTATCATTTTGACCTTTGGCTGAATGTTAAAAAAATAATGATAACGATAATGATAATAATAATAATAATAATAATAATAATAATAATAAGAACAACAACAACAACAACAACAACAACAACAATCTGGTGTAGCTCCATTCAACAGTGTTTTCCATAATCTCGCTAACGAATAATATACAGATGTTACGTGTGTATAAATATCTAAGGCTGAGATTATAAGCTTACTGTATCAAAAAAAAATGAAAAAAAAAAAAAAAAAAAAAATAAAAAACTTACCAGATGTCACCGCTTGGGCAGATTTAAGCCTGAACTTGGACCATCAGAAATACAATCAGTGGCATGGGGAAGTGTTGGAATTATTTTCGTATATGTTTCAGAACTGATCCATAACCTTGCCGGACGACCCACGCTAGGCAGCTCACATTACCGCGAACATGGGCGTTATGACAAGACAATACCATCAAAAAATAAGTAAATAAATAAATAAATGAATAAATAAATAGGTAATAAAAAAAAGTCCCCTGCCAGAAACACTAACTTTAGTTTAAATTAACAGGAAAAACTGAGGTAGGACACACACAGTTTAAGATATGATATGGAAATTTTATTGGGAAAGACGGAAACACAGTATACTATAAAAGTGAAACCTGGAAAAACAATGCTAGTAATTCTGTCATGAAAGAAATGCTGACTAGGACGATGTTATTCCCCCGCCCCCCGTTAACCCATTCTTATTTACAAATGAGTTTTATTATAATTCATTCATTATTCCTTGAGACAATGAGGCTGCTCTTACAGAAGGTAATATTTCCAGTGCAAAGAAAAATGGAAATATTAGAGCTTCCTCCTTCTGCCACTGGTTATTTACCCATTGGTCTCGACCACTTCGCCTGCATCTGTTGAGGCTCAGCCATGCCTTCCCACACGATTTGCGTCCGCTATGTCCGATCAGACGCAAGACATTGGATATTGTTATTTGAGATGACTACCGTATACACTTTTATCTCTACAAAGTAGTTTCAAAACAAACCCAGGATGTTGTAATACCAATAAATATTAACAAGAAGCGGTGCCAAGGCACAGCAAACCTGACCTGGCAGCCATTTTAGTGCTGATGTATAAACACAACACGATATCGAGTCAAGATGTCACATATCAAATTTGGAGTAAGTCGGGTGAAAAATGACGATTTTAAGCTCATTTGAAATTTCAGGCCCGACCCACCTGACACTGACCCCCCTATCCTCTGATGTAATGAAGTATGTTATTGGATGCAGATTTGAAAGCTGCACCTTTGGGTTTTGGTTTCATGTCTATATGACGAATTTGAAAGGAGTTATGACGGATTTTTTTTTCTTTTTTTTTTTTTTTTTTTTGGGGGGGGGGGCTACAACCTGGGCCTTGACCCAATTTGGCCCAAAATTGAATCTGGTGATCAGAAGGTCATAGTCCATCATCCCTCTAATTTTAGTCAAAATCGCACCAGTAGCTTTTGCGAAAAGTAGTTAACAGACAGACGGATAGACAAACAGACAAATCGAGTGAAAACAATACCTGTCCTCGAGCCCCTCCGCGGAGGGGACGGGTAATGAGGACAGCTATGGGTGACGCCAGAATATAATTCAGAATCGTCATGACGGAGTCTTAATAAGAGGTTTTATGAACATAAGAACGATGTAAGGTGTCACAGAACATCAAATTCTTTGGCTGTTCACACTGATGAGCATAAGCACTTGCCCACGTGAAAGGAAGCACAAATAATACACAATGGTTTAAGTAAATGTGTAAGGAGGGCAATGGAAGCAGCTTACATTTGTGCAAACAAGGGTAGCACAACTGACCATCGTAACGGCTTTCTGTGCTGGAGGCGCGGAAACAGCAATCATTACGGGCGGCGGAGTCAGGTCAGGTCATGGGGGGTGTGGACACTGAGCAAGAGGAGGTGATCCGGCGGGTACTTAAGCAGCTCAAGTCAGTCCAAATGTAGCATTCTCTTTGATAAGGGCCTCTGGTCGAAACGTTAGAGAATAAACTCCAGCCTCTCACCTGTGTTTTTCCTGACTCCGCTATATATATATATATATATATATATATATATATATATATATATATACACACAGTATATGTGTGTGTGTGTGTGTGTGTGTGTGTGTGTGTGTGTGTGTGTGTGTGTGTGTGTGTATACATATATACATACATATATATATATATATATATATATATATATATATATATATATATGTACAATATATATCCAGAGAGAGAGAGACAGAGAGAGAGTGAGAGATACACACATAGGCTACATACTGCCTAAGAACAACTACAGCAGAAGCGTAGTGAAGATCACCTTCATCATCGGATTAATATTCTGTGAACAAATGTGAGTATACAGTAATAAATAACGGGATGAGAAATCTATGCAATATCGCACGTCACAAGCACACGGAAAATCACTAGACAAGTCCAATGTTAACTCTCTCATGGTCGAGACAACTCTGATATTATATTCCAACCAATGCCGGACGATCTTACGGGGCTGAGAGCGAGTCAAGAGAGCCTGAGTGTTAATACTGTTACCATCAACTTTCTCATGGTCCACAAACCTGTTATATTCTATTCAAGATAACATCAGACTCTTATATTTAACTAAGGTGAGTCATAGGAGCCAAAGAGCTTTGAGGGATGAAAATTTATGTACCCATATCCAGCAGTCCTAAACTGGTAGGATCAAGGAGACAGGGGCAGGAGAGCCGACAGGACATCACGACTGGTCATCCTTGGAAGTGCATACTTAGGATATGTCTTCCCCTCTGCCTACAACCTCCTGTCATCAAACTATCATACATTCTTATTATCCCAGACATAGCTGCAAGGTAAAGACTCGAAGCATTCTTCCAGATTAAGAAATACAGCTGCTACATTATACAGTAGTTCTAGGCCTTTATTTCATTTCTTCAGTGCTGACGCACTTAAGAAACAGAGATCTTGCCCAAAAGTCTCTGCGTGAGATTTAAGTGAAGTTTTAGATATTTTCCTTTTCTTTTATTCTTTATTGGAAGGGTCTGTTTTCATTATGATGATGTATTTCTTACTTCTTGGCATCGTTAGACGATTTTATTTGCTTGGGAAAAACATTTAAGCCTGGAGTATATTTGTGCGTATCCTCGTAATTTAAGGAAGCTTCCTAAGGGCGAGTCCACACATGTGCTCGAACAAGTGCTGGCAACATGTAAGCAACACAGCATCGAACACGCTGCACACATGTTGGGAACAGCAGCGTCCAGATCATGTTGGCAACATCATGACGAAGTCTCAGCTGCTTGGTATGGACACACTTATCCCATCACCTCTGCTGTCAGTGCTCGAAGCTGCACTGTAACATGTTTGCATGCATCTGTCCAAATACTGCTGTATACATGTACCCAAACATGTTGCCAGCTGTGCTGCCAACATATGTTCGAGTACACGTGTGGACGCGCCCTAACATCTCCTTAGCGACTTATTTATGGATCCGGCTGGTTAACATAATTTCTATACCTTACTTATACAGAGCCTGGAGATATCAGAATGACTTAAGTAACACAGATGAGGACAACAAGATGTAATGAACATAATAAATAGCTTAGGAAGAGGCGTTAGAGCTTCCTTAATTGACGAGAGTACTGGGCCTTGTCTTCTTTGATCTCTTCAGTATAAGAGGTTATTCTTAAGTTGAATGATATTGTTTAGTGAGAGTAAGTACACAACCGAACAGAAAATATGTCATCGTAATGAAGCGATAAAACACACACACACACACACACACACACACACACACACACACACACACACACACACACACACACACACACACACACACACACCTCCACTTCTTATTTGACACGACCTAACCCCAAACTATGCAGCACGACCAACACACAGCTAAATAAAACATCAAAAATTTGCCGCTGGAAAAAGAATATTCGTGCGTGCGTGTATGCCCTTGGAGGAGTTACTGAAGACGCGTAGTGATCCAGAGGTGTGCTAATGAAAGGTTGGTGGTTTTATACTGACTGGGATTAAGGTGAAGGAGTGTGGGTGTAACTTAAAAGAAACTTGTTATTACTGCCATTGTGCTGATGATTTTGGAGGTCATTTTCGCGGCTGGCTTAACCCCATGAAAAGGAGGTCAAGAAAGATAGAGAGAATCTCTATCTCTGTCTGTCTGTAAGTCAGTCTCTCTTTCTCTCCGGATATATATATATATATATATATATATATATATATATATATATATATGGAACCTCTGTGGTACAGTGGTAGAGTGTGCGTTTCGTACGCGGGTGAACCAGGGTTCGCGCCCCGCCAGGGTAATAAACTTTGGGAGTGTTCACCCGGCCACGTACTGCATTGGCGGACACAAGGGGTGCTGTGGCTGAACCAGTGTCGCTTACTATAAAGTATGCTTGCACCCAGTCTGCTTGCGCGGGCCTATTACACTTGGTTCACAGACTACACACACATCCAAAGCCGCTCCAACTCTACAATTACACTTACAAGCACTTCTCACCCTACATACAATCTCTACCAGACAGGCTAAGCCACTTGGTAGAGATACATTGGCTGTATCGTCCCGACTTCGGTCAGGATAGGCCGGTCCTGCAGTAGATACTCAAACGGCTGATGATGATGATATATATATATCATCCAGTCCTACACTGCCCCATGAGGAGCGTAGGAGCCCGGGGCTAGGCAGTTGGTCCCGACATTTAAGATAAGAGTGACCAGCCTCACTCATCCCTGAGTGGCATTACGTGAGCAATCAACCCCAACCACCCCTTGGATATAAACCTTCACCGACTCAATCCCATTGGAGCGCAATAATTACCCACTAAACCACCAGGCGCCAAAATTTGGTTGTATGGTTACAGCGTAGTAAATGGTTTCCTTGTGTACAGGAAACAATTTGGCTTGTCACTCAGTGTAGAGTCACCCACAGGCAGAAGGAAGAGGAAAGAATGAAGGAAAGAAAGACAGAAGAGGGAGTGTAAAGTTACCCGTAGGCAGAAGGACAAGGAAAGAATGAAGGAAAGGAAGACAGAAGTGGATGGAAGGAAAGAAGGATGGAGGAGAGGAAAGGGCAGACACCCAACAGCAGCACTACATCGAGTGAGTGGATGGTGAGCGATCACTCGATGTAGAGCTGCTGTTGGGTGTCTGCCCTTTCCTCTCCTCCATCCGTCTTTCCTTCCACCCTCTTCTGTCTTCCTTTCGTTCATTCTTTCCTTGTCCTTCTGACTACGGCTAAGTTTACACTCCCTCTTCTGTCTTTCTTTCCTCTCTCTCTCTCTCTCTCTCTCTCTTTCTCTCTATATAAAGAGAGAGAGAGAGAGAGAGAGAGAGAGAGAGAGAGAGAGCGCTATTTAATCACACTTCTTCCTCTTCTTCATCCTCGTCCTCGTTCTCGTCGTCGTCGTCGTCCTCCTCCTCCTCCTCTTCCCCCTGGCGGCCCCAATCCTTTAATTAGGTCTGTCAGATAGAAATTAATGTCGCTTCCTCAATATTAATCTAAAAATGTTATCTTTGAAGTCAGAGAGAGAGAGAGAGAGAGAGAGAGAATACAGATGCACGAGTGGTAGATATATAAGAGACAGATACACATATATAGAAACAGATAGACAGATTGATAGATGAACAGACAGACAGACATATACAGATACACAGACAGACAGCGGATAGACAGAGGTAGACAGAGACAGATAGATGAAGACAGACAGATAAACAGCTGACAGAGATTAAGACTGATAGATACACAGATGGATAGGCAAGAGAGATAGACAGAAGACAGATTAAAAGATAGCGACAAACGGACAGACAGAGAGATAAGAGACAGTAAAGGGCGGCTGAGTTAGAGATGTACTCGTATGAAAGAGAGAGAGAGAGAGAGAGAGAGAGAGAACACCCTCACCCTCTCCATCTATCTCTCAAGCTCCATTACCTCACAATATTCGTCCTTATCTCTCTGCCTCTTATCAGTAACTCTCTATCATCGCTCTCTAAATTTATCTGCCTGTATTTAATCTTTCTGTATCCTGTATCCCAGTATCTTGAGAGAGAGAGAGAGAGAGAGAGAGAGAGAGAGAGAAAGAAAGAGAGAGAGAGAGAGAGAGAGAGAGAGAGAGAATGTTGGTTCAGGTATGCCCAGAGAAAGAAGAGGGTGATGATGATATTCATGATGATGATGATGATGATGATGATGATGATGGTCCAGGTATGCCCAAAGAAAGAAGAGGGGTGGTGAAGATGATGATGATGATGGTGGTGGTGGTGGTGGTGATGAACCAGGTCTAACCAGAAGAGGTAAGGTGTTGGCAAGAAGTTTGTGGTGTGTCTCTGCTCCCTGCTGAGGCTTGCAAGATGGACACCGAGAATGTAATTGTTTACAAACTTTGCCGACGCTTTTTAATAAGATAAGCCTGAACTTGGTCCGAAGAACTCTGGAACTTTGATAATACACTGTCCAAACTATTTTCATTAAGGCGGGAAACCTGAAGCCAACCGCAAAAAACACACGGGGGAAAAAAAAAAAGAAAAAAAGAAAAAAACATGTCAGGAACACGTAGGGGGCGTCCTGGTTAGGCTAGGTGAGTAGGTTAGGTTAGATTCTTGTAAGGTTAAGCTAGGTTCAGGTTGGGTCCAGGTTAGGATGGGTAGGTTAGGTTAAGTTAGGTTTATTACGGTAGGTTAGGTTGTGGTTCTGACAGGTTAGATTAGCTTAGGTTGGGTTAGAATATGGATAGGTTAGGGTAAGTTGGGCTACGTGTGGATATAAGTAGGGTAAGTTTGATTAACTTAGCGTAGGCTAGTATGCGGGTTGGAAAGTTTAGATTAGCGTAGGTTTCTTTAAAATGTGGATGGGTTAGGTTAGGTCAAGTGAGGGTGTAGCTGTGGTATGTTAGGTTAAATCAGGGTAGGTTAGGGCGTACCTTGAGAAAGTTAGATTAATTAACACACGATCTGTTCAGGGGTTTTATCAGGGCAGGCGGGATGTGTTCAGTGTGAGATGCGGTTACATATGTATCTTTTAATGCAGTTAACAGATAACAATATACTGCCTCATATTTACTCCGATAGATTTATTACCCGATATGGACACAAAGACCATACAGTTGGTCGAGATTTTTACCCTCTGAAGAAGACAGCGACTCTGCAGGAACCCAGAAACGGTAATTTGTGTGATGTCACATTGTCACAGTACCGTTAATTGTTCAGATGGAAGAATTATACCCACATTTGGATGCCCTGTGTGTTTGTTACTGAGAAGATAGAAGTGTTGACCCGACTTCGACCTCCTTTAGGCATGAGTAAAGACTAAATATATGCGTGTGTATATAAAGTATGTGCACTATATATATGGAAACTTGTGAATTATATGGTCGTCATGCACAAGAACATTGTCTCCAAACAGCAGTTTGCGCAGAACATGTTTAAAACATGCGCGTTCGTCGCTGTATCGTGCTATGAAGTTGCTGAAGGGAAGAAAGGAGGGGTAAAGAACAGAGCGTGGTGAGCGAAGGAATGGGTATGATGGACTGGATATATGGTTTGTGCTGGGACTCAGGCAGAAACGTACACCTGTGAAAACGCATGTTGTATGATCAATGTTTTGAGTGTAATGAAGGTTTATTTTAGAAATATTCCCCAAGAAAGGAGGAATAAAGAAATGGGCGTGTGGGACACTGATATAAGTGGGATAAGCTGAAACTGGGATGAGGATGGGGACGAGCAGTAAGAATATACTCTGTGAAAGGTGGTGTTGTGAGGACTAATTTCATTTATTTTTTTCCCCAGCAGGTTCGTGTTGCCCTTATTTACCTGGTCGACGCAGGACAAAACAGTATTATGCTTATTTTGTCACACAATGTAAATCGAATGCACCATGCATTAACACATAATGGAAATCATTTACCGATTTTATTTTGCTTAGTAACATGGAAGCTGTCGAGTGGATGTTATCGGCATTTTGTTTGGAAATTATAAAACCCAAGTGCTTTAGAAGGGCGCCTGCTAGTAGTGGCACTGATATAACTGGGCGGCAGAACTACCGGGTTTAATGTCCCTCGGTTCTCTTCCTATCCCCCGAAAAGAGGATGGTGGAGAGCAGTCCACTGGATTCACATTCAGAGGAACCTGGGGCAACAACAGCAACAACGACATGACAAAGAAAAATACTTCATCATCATCATCAACAGCAGGAGCATCACCACCACCACCACCATCATCATCTGACCTCTTTCCCAGATGGGGAGTGAAGGAGGATCCAGAAAACAAAAACAAAGAAAGCACGAAGGAAGGAGAGCTATCTAACGGACAAAAACATAACAACGTGAAACAAAAGACAAGCGCCTTCCGTAGGACCTAAAACAGTGGTGACATCTGGTGGGGGGGCGAACAAACATCCAATTATTGGGGCGTGAGAGAGAGAGAGAGAGAGAGAGAGAGAGAGAGAGAGAGAGAGAGACAAGCTCAATGAAAAAAATAATCGGGAGGACATTATCACATGGATGGAGTACAGGGACGCTTGTAGGATTCTTCGTAACACCTTTTCCTTAGCGATTTATTTTGCATGTAATGTACTGAATAAATCGCTAATGAGAAGGTGTTAGGAAATCTGCAAAAGACGATTGGAAGATTCAACCCTTAGTGAAGCCCCCATTAGCCTATTTAAGACGATTTCTTTTGTAATTTAGTCTTGCTATCTCCAAACGATTTTATTCAACTCAGAAAACCATGTAGTGATTTACTCCTTCAGTTAAATGACGATTTTTCCGTTTTGCTTTTGCTGCCTCCAGACGATTTTTTAAAGAAGGGGAATGAATTGCAATTTATTCTAGCCACCTCCAGACGATTTTGTTCACCTTCAAAACCCTCGCAGTAACGAAACAAACCCCTTCAGCACGACAACGCTTTTTTCGTCTTATTCTTGCCACCCCCAGACGATTTACTCTCCAATAAAGACAACGTATTTTACCTTTATTCTTGCTATCCCCAGACGATTTACTCTCCAATAAAGGCAACGTATTTTTACTTTATTCTCACTACCTCCAGACGATTTCACTCAGCAGAAGCAGGACCCAATCCCCTGAAATGATGGAATTAACCCCCTCAGTCACAGTGCCCCATTTTTATTTTCATTCTGGCTGCTACGAGACGATTTTCTTCAGTCTTTAGGGGAGAATAAAAGAATGTGAGTGAAGAGATGGGGGGAGGGGGAGGGGGACACCGAGGAGGAGATGAAAGGATGGGGTGAGGAGGAGGGGGGAGGGAGGGGGAGACCGAGGATGAAATGGAAGGATGGGGTGAGGAGGAGAGGGAGAGGAGGACCGAGGATGAAATGGAGGGATGGAGTGGAGAGGTATTCTCAAAGTGGCCCTTCTAGTCAAAAGCGTAGATTTTTCTTTCCTGCCAATTTTTTTTTCAAGTCTGGTAAGGGATTTTCACGCTGGAGGGGTCACACACAGTATATATCCATTTGGCGCGTCACTACCTAGGGGTTATACTGAATGAAATCGTCTGGCAGCAATAAGTATAAATTAAAGGGAAAAAAAAAGGGTGGGGATAAAAATAAACAGGTTCTTACGCTTTCACTCGCACTATTGTTCTTGGGTATAAGTGTTAATCTTTTTTAGGCAGAAGGTGGTAGTGTTTTGTACCCTCACGCTAGCATGAGGTGGAGAGAGAGAGAGAGAGAGAGAGAGAGAGATCCCTAACCTCTTGTACTTCAGTTGCTGGCAAAGTTTAGCCAGGCCGGAAGACAGATTTGACATGATATCAAGGAGACTCATTCCTACCACATAATCAAGGTCCGTATTCTCGCCGGTTAAGGAAGTTCCCTAACACCTTTTCCTAAGCGACTTACTTTGTTTGTTATACCTTACCGTCCGTGTTGCATAAATCCTTCCAGTGTCGACATACTCTGCATAAATAACATGTATTTAAAAGGATATTGATTAGCCATATAAAAAAAATAAATTGCTTAGGAAGTGGTGTTTGGGAGCTTCCTTAACCCACGAGAATACGGGCCCAAGTAAATGACCCAGTTCCTTCAGATGAAAACAGACCAGCCATAACAAAACGCGCCTCATCCTCTAACTGTTAATCATCATCATCAACACCCCAGGCCAGTACACCGAAGGACGAAAATATCTCCCACCTTTCTCCTCTCTGACCAATTGCCTGTTAACCTGTTCCGTCCAGTACCAACAGACCTCAGAATTTTCTCTCTCCATCTTGTTCCCTCAAATATTACCGGTATCCCTTATTCTTGGGTCGAATTTTGTGACTTCCTCTCAGTCCATCTCTGAGTTGCTTCTCATTTCCTATAAGACTGTCCATCTGTTACCTGTGGACGTGATTTCCCCGCAGCCATTTTTGCTTTCGGATCGTGTGTTTGTGTGTGTGAAGATTATTAAACTATAAAGGGGATAGTGAAGAATTAGATGGAAAGAATGGCTAGCGAATACTCATGAGTGCAAGTGTTACGATTCATTGTTCACTGATACTCAACATCAACATGTAATAACAGGTAACCTAGACATAATAAAAAATATCAGACTACGGAAACTAATGAAAAAAGGATTGAATTATCGGGAGGCTAAAGGAATCAACTGGAAACAAATGTGAGAAAATGTTAACACAGCAGTCAAAAAATGTGCTACAGAATGGTGTAAACTAGAAGAATCATGTTTTAAGACTGAATGGAAAGTAAAAGTCATGCAAAAAGTTGATGAAAAAAATTGCAAAGTCAAGATATACTACTTGATGGAGAATGCCAAAACCAGTACTCAAAGATAATGAAGCAATGAAGGATCTTGAAGACTTGCACAGGTCGTATGTCGTAAGTTTTGGTCCCAGTAAACAAAACACACACTAATATAACAATCATCTGCAACGTATATTACATAAAAACACTTCTACAGGAAGTGGGTATGATAGATCAAGTCTCCGAAACACATACAACAGTTAGTAGTAAAGAGAATACGATAGTTGAAAAGAACCATCATACTCTTCTAGTCACGGAATCGAGGCAGATGATGATAACATAAAATTATCATACATTCATAGTATAGTAAAAATGCATAAAGACAACAGAAAATTCAGATTCATAATTTCCTCTACAGTATGTGCTACAAAATCACTGGTAAAAAAAAACTACCACACATTTATAAACTGATTTACAAGCAACACAAAAATTACTGTTTATACTAAATTTACACATAAGAATCAACCGTATGTGGATATATGATAACTTAGGAATGTGCAGGATGGATACTAATTCCATCAATCACAAAAGAAATGCAAGTAACTTAGCAACATATGATTTTTCAACGTTACACACGAAGATCGAACACGAGGATATAAAAAAGAAGTTGGAACGGGCAATGCAAGTTGCTTTTAAAGGACTGAATAAGAATTTGATCGCAGTAGGTGAACACGAAGGATAGCCAACTGGGTATATAAAAGAGACTGCAAAAACCTGACATTCTCAGAGGATCAGATAATAGATATAACAAATTACCTGGTAGAAAACTACTTCCTTACTTGCAGAAATATGGTTTTCAAACAGTGCATAGGAATACCCATGGGAACAGACCCAGCCCCGTTCATGGCAAATCTATATTTGTATTGTTATGAATTCAAATGGATGGAACGAATGTCAAAAGTTCAATATTCAGTAGCGAAGAAATTCAACAAAACTAAACGATTCACTGAAGATTTAATATCCTTAAACATTAATGGAGAAATGAATGAAAGGATAAAAGAAACATATTCGGAAGCGCCAGTATTAAATAAAGAAAACACCGACCACTGCCAAGCAAGTTTTTTGGGAATTAATATCAAAATAGAAAACAAAATTACATCAACAAAACTCTATGATAAAAGAGATTATTATAATTTTGAAATTGTATCATACCCAATTTTGTCAGGAAACATACCTAGAGTTCCAGCGTAAGGTGTATACGTCTCCATTGCTACGGGTCGCAAAGGCAAGTACAAATCTGGAAAACTTTATTACAAGAATCCAACAGATCACAAGAAAATTTCTTAGTCAAGGATTTTTCAAAACAGAATTACGTAAGACATCAAAGAAAACGTATCATCGTCACTATTACTCCTTCAAACATAATTATGAATGGAGAAATACACAGTCTCACATGATAAATATTTGGTACTGATAGGGATTCAGTAATATCCCAGGGCAGAGAGTGCTTACGGGATCCCCCCTGGCTCTGTAGCAGATTAAAATCGACTGTAACAAAAACCAATTATACCTACCAATTTGGACTCAACTGGATGCGACTTAATCGACCATAACAACAACAAGCTATTCCTCTCAATGACAACAGCCAATTATACCTACCAACTTAGACTCGACTGGGTGCGACTTAATCGACTATGACAACAACAAACTATTCCTACCAAAATGAACTCCACAGGATATGGCATTTCTATCCTATCTTTTCCTATATAAATGTGTGTGTGTGTGTGTGTGTGTGTGTGTGTGTGTGTGTGTGTGTGTGTGTGTGTGTGTGTGTGTGTGTGTTCGGTATCTACAGGCTTTTGTAACGGTTATACCTTATGCTCTCTTCTGTCATCTAATGTTTTCGTGGTGATATGGCAATGGGATGAGTGAAAGGGTGATGGGGTGGTGAGAGGTAGTGGTGTGGTACTGTAGTGGTGGTGTGTGGTAGCGGTGATGTGGCAATAGGGTAGGTGAAAGGGTAATGGGGTGCTGTGTGGTAGTGCTGTCTGGTAGTGGTGTGGTAGTGGTAATGTGGCAATAGAGTAGGTGAAAAGGTAATGGGGTGTTGTGTGGTAGTGGTGTGGTAGTGATGTGTGGTAGTGGTGTGGTAGTGATGTGTGGCAGTGGTGACGTGGCAATGGGGTGAGTGAGAGGGTGATGGGGTGGTGCTGAACTGTAATATCCCTCACCAATACTATCACCTCCTCCAGACTCCCTACCTCCACTCTCTCTCTCTCTCTCTTTCTCACAGTCTCTCTTATTCTCTCTCTCTCTTACAATATCTCCTTCTTTCACTCTCCTAGGACACTCTCTCTCTCTCTCTCTCTCTCTCTCTCTCTCTCTCTCTCTTTCATTTTTGTTTCACTCTTCCAAGATTCTCTCACATTCTCACTCTTTCTTACTCTTTCTTTGCTCCTCCAAGACTCATACACTTTCATTCTGTCTCCCTCTCACTCTTTCTTCACTACTGTACTCTCTCTCACTTTTTCTTCCTTTCTCTCTTCTCTCTTGTACTATCTCACACCCTCACTCTTTCTCCTCTCTCTTTATTCACTGTTATACCCTTTCAGAACTCTTTCACATCTTCACTCTCATTTTCACTCTTCCATGCCTCACACTGTACCTTTTCCTCCTCTCATACTCTTTTTCTCTCCTCTCATGCTCTCTCTCCTCTCTTTCTTCGTTCTTTCTCGTCACTCATACATACTAACCCTTTTCCAGGATTCTCTCTTATTTTCTCTCTTTCTTCACTCTTTCAAGACACCCACTTTTTCACCCTGCCCTATCTCTTTATTCACTTTTATTGAGCTATCTCTCATCTTCGCTTTTTCTTTCACACACTCAGAGCTCTCACACTCAGTCAGTCAGTCACTCTCTCTCTCTCTCTCTTCACTCTTCCAGGCCTAATTTCTTTCACTCTTAAAAAACTCTCTCGCTCTTTTTTCACATCCTCTCTTTCATTCTTCGCTCTTACTCTCTTCCAGGACTCACTTAAGGTTTCAATCTTCTTCCCCTCCCTCCCTCACACTTTTATTCTTCATTCTCTCTATGTATTCTTCCAAGACAGTCTCTCTCTCTCTCTCTCTCTCTCTCATCTTCCAGGACCCTCTTCATTCGCCCTTTCAGAAAGCTGATATTATTTTTCTCCTTTTTTCTCTTCCAGGAACCTCCTCATTCCTAACCTTTGCAAACTCTTACCCAGCAGTTTATATTTCAGTTCCGGGTTTATTCTCTCTCTCTCTCTCTCTCTCTCTCTCTCTCTCTCTCAGACACACACACATTAACCTTACCAAATACATCTTTTTGGATAATAATAATCATTCGCCTCTGCGTCCCTGTCTGTCTACTCCTCTCCTCTCTTGTCCTGTCCTTCTCTTTTCTTCTCTTCTGTCTGTCTGTCTGTTTCTCACTTTCATATTTATATTCTTTCATCTGTCATTCCTCTCGCTCTTCTTAATCTTTCAGTTTTCCTTCCATTCCATGTTCTCTCTCTCTCTCTCTCTCTCTCTCTCTCTCTCTCTCTCTCTCTCTCTCACTTTCTTACACCCACAAACCTTGACGGCCGCCTAGTTCCATCTATCACAGAGCGTTTAATACAGCTTCTCTCGGCTCGTATTTCACTAGCCTGGAGCCTTCTTGTGTGTGTGTGTGTGTGTGTGTGTGTGTGTGTGTGTGTGTGTGTGTCCAGTCATGGCTAGGAGTACCTTGAGAGAGAGAGAGAGAGAGAGAGAGAGAGAGAGAGAGAGAGAGAGAGAGAGAGAATAACAGTGCTTCCCTGTGTGTTTTCTGTTCCCTATACTCCATTCACTTTAACTAGGTGAACAACTGCCATCTCTCCATCTTGAATGCCGAGATGTAACAAGAAATTTACATTAAAATAATGTTAGTCACGAAGAAGTCCCATGGAAAGGTGTAGAGTCGACGTAGTGCTTATTCTGGCAATGATATATGGGAAAGAAGCTTCAAAGTAAAGAAAAACTCCGCCTATTGAAAACGAACTCTAGGTAAAAAAAAAATATGTATGACGGAGAGAAATTAGACACAAGTAAATGAAGTTGTTTATTGCGTTTCCTTGTGTGACTATGCGCTATTTCAGTTATCATTTCTTGGTATTTCATCACAGACAGGACAAACTGCGGTCATAATTAAATATATTACCCTCCCATTTGCCGTTATTTGTTCAGGACACCAGTGGGGCACAAACGAATGCAGACGCGGATGATGTGTTCTTGTATGCTTAGGCGTTAATCGGGTCTCCATTTCGTAATATTCAACTCCAAAGACGGCAAAAATGAAGACACAGACACTGACGCAGACGTTAATAGTGTCTGGCTGAGTTTCGTGCTTTGTGCTAGAAAATCAAGAAGTGATTGTATAAGCTAATTTTCTTTTGTATTTTTCTCTCGTCTTAAGTTCACGTGCTTTAACTTAATTTTCGTCCTTTTGCAGCCTATTTCCCGTAGACTAATGGCAGAGTAAGTCAAAACTATGGCCCTGCATCCTGTCCACAGCGTTGCTTCATGACTAGCACCATATTCTACGTAGTGCTGTCCTCTTGCTATAGCTCCGCAATTAAGATGGACAGATGGCAATTTTACACGTAGTTAAAATGAACTTGATGTGGTAACTTCAATGGGGGAAAAAAATAAAGACATGTTTATAAAAAGGCGATGGACAATAATTCGCGTTACTCAGAACCGTCTAAGTTTATATTTAAGCTCTGTGTTCGGTGTTAAATCTTATGTAGGACAGGAACGACACACAAATGAACACAGGTGATATTAGTGCTTCTGTGTGTGTGTGTTGTAGTCATAACCTTAATCCGAAAATCGAGTTATAAGGCCACAGACAGACTTATTTTATTGCGTTAATCTTCCTTTCGATGTAAATTGGCTCATGTAGGACAACGATGAGGAAAAAACGAAAGCAGATGGTACGGACAGCCAAAACATTCAAGAGCAAAAAACGAAAGCAAATGGTAAGAACAGCCAAAACATTCGCCGATGAATGCGTATCGCCCGCCATCACTAAAAACTAGATCTGTAATCTATGCTAATATAAAATGGTTGCAAATTAAATATGGGGCCTTATTAGGAAGAGTGTTGTCCAATTAAGTTTCATTTTAATATCTCAGTCTGTTCCTCAGGTATGCCAAAAAAAAAAAAAAATTGTTTTTGTAATATGGAGACGTAAATTCAAGGATATTTCCACTTTTCACAAAGTTTTATTTTATAAGTTCCGCTGGAAATCGAAGCATATAATCTCAGGATCACCAAAATCTATGTAATTCAAGTCACATCCCAGGATACTGCCCACAAAGCTGAATGCAATTTGCCCACTTGATTCTGAGATATTTTGGTAACACACGGACACACACACATACGCAGACGATTACATTATCACCTAGCCAGGCGGAGTGTTCTGGTTTAACTCAAGTCTTCGTTTCATGATAGACAAGCGTATACAGGACGAAAATGAAGACGCACAAATAAATACAAATGATAATAGTCTTTCCTTGATTATTTATGTGTTAATCGGGTCATCATTTCATGGTGTTCTGGGTACGGAAGACATAAATGAAAACAAAAGTTAATGCTTTTCCTTTGTGCGTTTTTGCGTTATTTCGGACTATGTAGACGAAAATTACGGACTCAAACGAATGTAGATGTTAAAAGTCTCTCTTTCAGTGTGTGTGTGTGTGTGTGTGTGTGTGTGTGTGTGTGTGTGTGTGTGTGTGCACATGAGTGTATACAAATGTTAATGCGTCTCTGTGTGTTTTCGTATTATTTGGTTCCATACAACACAAAATCATGGGCACACAAACAGGACAAAATTATAGGCACACTGAAGTTAATGTTTTTCCTTTGGGTGTTTTCATGTCATTTAAGTCACTAAAAAACAAAATTATGGGCAAATCAGTAAATACGGGCGTTAATGGTGACTCTGTGTGTTTTCGTGTTATTTAGAAGGGGAGGCCGAGGATGAGATGGAGGGATGGAGCGAAGAGGTATATGAGAGAGGGCTGTGTGAGTCCGGGGTTGGGCAGCGAAATGGCGAGGGACGGGGCGACATGGAGGCGATTTGTTTGTGGCCACCTCTTACGGGATTAAGGCGCCTGGCAGTAGATAGAGAGACAGATTCATGTAGGCTAATATAATGGGCTCACAAATTAATACAGGTGTTAACAGTGCTTCTCTGTGTGTCTTGGGGTTAACTATACTCTATAAACATCTTGATAGCTTCCCTTAGTGTGATTTCGTGTAATTTAGGACTAAGTAGGAGAAAATTATGGGCATACAAACAAACGCAGATGTTGATGGTGTGCCTGTCTGTGTTTTGTGCTGTTAATGTGATCCATGTACAGATAATATTATGGATACACAAATGATACAGATGTTAATAATGCCACCATGTGTGTTTTAGTCGTGTTTACGTCTACGCAGGATGAAAATTACGACACACAGAGGAGTACAGGTGATAGCAGTGTCTCCATGTGTGTTTTTGGTGCTAATCTAGTGCATGCAGGTGCCTAGAACACCGGTATATCACGGCACAGGCTAACCTTATTCCACGCTGTCTTATACACTGGGTAACCGAAAACTTGGGGTGAGCAGGAAGTGTGGGGAAGAGGTGTGGGGGAGGGGGGGGAGGGATGAGGGGGACACGAGGGGACAGACCTGCCAGATGCATCCAAGGGAGTTACATTTACAAAGGATCCTATTCAATTTACAGGATAAAGAAGTCTCCGTAAACACTTGTATTGCAGGTAATTTTGTTTTTCTTTCCTTTTTGGTATTTTTCTGTCACTAATTTTCTCTCTAATCTGGGGCCGGAACTGCCAAATGCATTCATGATTCGTATTTACAAAGAAGCCTTACCAATTTACAGGATAAACAAGTCTCCTAACAGTTAAGAGGCTTAGAAGATAGTTTTGTTTTTCGTGTTTTTCACTTTGATATTCACTCTCATTTAATTGTGAAGTGTTTGGTGGCTGTATGAGTGAAGGAACTTTATACACTTGCGATTTTATACAGGACTTAAGTTTGGGAATGTTTGTAAATATGCTTTCCGGGCTGAGAAGGGGAAGGAAGGAAGGAGGAGGAGGGAGGGCGCGAGAGAACGAGGGGAGAGAGAGAAAGAGAGAAGGAGAGAGAAAGAGCCGCAGGGAGGGAGGGAGGGGACGGACAGATGGAGAAAAAGAGAGAGAGGCTCGCAATAACAAAGAAAGCAAAATGTTATTCCCATTGTATTCTTTCTCAATGAAGGGAGAGACTCAAATTTTGGGAATGCATAAGAAGGACTTTGAGAGACACGGAAACTAAATCCTTCTCTATCATTCCCTCTTCCTTCCTTTCTATCTGCGAGGAGAGGGGAAGAGAGGGGAAAGTGGGGAGGACGGGGGGAGGGGGGAGATGCGAATAAGGGAGATGCAAGCAATGCGAGAGAGGTCTCACGAGAGAAAGAGAAGGAAGGAAAGGAGAGGAGATAGAAGGGAAATGAAGATAAGAGAGAGAACTAGAGAGGTTCCTACACTAGTGTCCCATAAGCCGAGGTGTTGCCCAGGCTTGACCACTCAGGGGGAGAGACGCACCTCCTCCTCCTCCTCCTCCCCTCTTCTCTCCTCTCTCTTCCTCCTCCTCCTCCTCCTCCTCCGTTCCCCTCTTCCCGCGCGCTTCTCCCCTCTTGGACCGCCTCTCGCTCCCTCTCCTTCTCTCTCTCACTCTCACTCTCCCTCACTTCACCCTTCATGCCTACCAGTGCGCATGGTCGCAACAGACATCTGGCATCCCTTATCCAAATTCATTCTTCAAAACTTCCCAAGAGAACAAAAGAAAGGAAGCTGAGGAAAAAAAAGATCTCTCCAATTTTTCCAACTTCACTCGAGACGTAAAACATTTCTCGAAGTTCAAGATGGAATTAAAACACGCAAAAAAGCAGCTTAGGTGGAATCTCGGTAAGGTGGAAACTCGCCTGGGAGAAAGTGGGGGATGGAGGGAGGGGTGGGTGGAGGAGGGGGGGGGGTTGAGGGGCTGGAAGGGGGCTGGGAGAAGCTGATCTGAATGAAGTAAGGAGATGCGAGAAAGTCAAAGAAATACAAGTGAAAGTCAAAGAAATACAGGTGAAAGTCAAAGAAATCCAATCAATCAACCATCTCATGCTCAGGACAACTCTGCTACTCTATTCCCGTTAATGTCACGCTATTTTATGCAACACAGTGTGGAGGAGAGGGGATGGAGGGTGTAATGAGAAATTTGGGTGAGTGAGGAGGAAGAGTTTGACTTAAATGAACGAAAGAAATGAATGAGTCAAAGAAATAAAAGAAGTTAAACGGTATTTCAAAGTTACGCTCGCTTTTTTCAATCTCTCTCTCTCTCTCTCTCTCTCTCTCTCTCTCACGATTAAATCCTCACTAAATTACAAAAAACTGCCTATTCACCCTAAGTCTCGGTGGGAAATCCCCGGAGGTGTGAAGGTCAGGTTAATAATCGCTACCTGTTTTTCACCTATAGTTCTTTCACCTTAACTTGGTCCAGATTTTTGACCGTTTGTAGTTCATTTCCCGTAGCTCAGTGGCAGAAAGAGACAACACTATGGCTCTGCACCCATTCCATAGCACTTCGTCATAGCATTATATTCTAAAGTATTCTCTTGTTTCAACTGTGCATTCAAACTACAGATATGACAATTTTAGGCCAATTTAGAGTAAAAGGAGTATAGCTTTCCCCAATTTACATTACCAGATATATAAAAAATGGTGTAATATTTTGGAACGCACCTCTTTCCCTGTATATCAACCTATGAGTGAATTATTCTTTAAGGTTTATTAATCTTAGGCTCCTATGACTCACTCTCAGCCGAGGAAAATCGTCTGGCGTTAGCTGGAATAAATACTAGAGTTGTTCCGACCTTGTGAGGGCTGTTCTTTCAATTTTGCACTTTCTCTTTCCCTGTCTCTGGATCCTATCTCACCTCCTCCTTGGATGGGATAAAGTAAAAGTTGATGATGATGATGATGATGATGATGATGATGATGATGATGATGATGATGATTCTGTGGCATCAATGCTTCTTTATTTACCCTTGTCAACTGTATCTGTCTATTGGCCTACGCTGCATCCTGTGAGGGGTGACATCGATAAAAGTTCCCAGGCATTTCTGTCACTATTAATGAATGACGTACACTTTCCCTTACATATACACCCTTGGCCTTGATATCGAATACAAATTATTTTATTTTTGTCTTACTGGTGTCAAACGAAATTAGTTCTAGAGTGTCCTACAAACAGAAGAAGAAGAAGAAGAAGGAGAAGAAGAAGTAGTAGTAGTAGTAGTAGTAGTAGTAGTAATAGTGGTGGTGGTAATGGTAGTAGAGGTAGTAGTAGTAGTAGGTGCAACCCTAGGCTAATCTGAAAGAGAACCCGGTGGACTGTGGACTTAAGTTAGCTCCCTCCTGCAGTCCACCATCTTCCTTACTTGGCATAGGGAGAGGATTAAGGGACGCTGGTAAAATCGGGCAACTCCACCGCCTGGTTTTATCGGTGTCACCACTTGAAGGCGTCCCTGTGTAGCACTCCTCTGATGATAAGTACAAGCGATGACCTCTTCAATTAAGTAAAATATTCCGTTGATTATTCTTGCTACCTCCAGACGATTTTATTCAGCTGAAGAAGAATCTCTGGAAGTGATGGGGTCAGGGAAGGCATTAACTAATCCCTCCATCCCGAAAAGTCTCCCCTAAGCTGAATAAAATCGTCTGGAGGCAGCAAGATTAGAGGGAACTGATGTCTTGTTAGTGAAGGTGTGAATTAATTAAAGGGAGACGCTGGTGAATGGTGGAGTTTTCTTTAGTTCTCTCTCTCTCTCTCTGCTATTCCTTGTCCTTCCCTGCTTCTCTCGTTTTCTCTCTCTCTCTTCCCCTTCTCCATCCCCCCCCCCCTTTCTCTGTTTTTGCTCTTTCTTCTCTTCTTCTTCTTAGTTTTCTCTTATGCTATCCCATTCCGTTTCATAGCTCCCCCCCCCCTCTCTCTCACTCTTCCCAGACCCTTCCGTTCTCTTTCGCTTCCCTCGTCCTTCCGTTCTCTGTCTGTCTGTCTGTCTCTCTCTCTCTCTCTCTCTCTCTCTCTCTCTCTCTCTTTTTCCTTCCCACTTCCTTCCTTCTTCCCACTTCCACCCCTAATCATTCCC